>NC_087345.1:90469187-91094187 GCF_030014295.1 Loxodonta africana
AGAGCAGTGTCTAGTAGGTACTACAAAAATATATGTTGGATGAATGATGAAAAGAAAACAGAGATGGGAAAAAAATATATATGATATTGGGGCTGGGTTAGTCAAATAGACCAATGGAACAGTATAGAAATCTAAGAAACAGACCTCCACATATATGAACCCTTGATATATGACCAAAGGTGGCATTGCAGATCAATGGGGAAATGACAAACTTTTCAAAAAATAGTGGTATAGTGGGGTAACCACATGGGAAATAATGAAATTGGGCCCATACTTCCAGGTGAAATAAAGATCTAAATGTAAAAGCCAAAACTATAAAAACAAAAAACTATAAAGCCTTTGAATATATTACTGGAAAATATACCCATTACCTCAGGGAAAGGAATGATTTCTTAAACAAGACAGAAAAAGGACAATCTTTGAAGGAAAAGATAGCTAAATTATAATCCAATGAAATTAAGAGTATCTATTTTCAAAAAGACCCACAAATAAAGTGAAAAGACAAAGTGTAGGATAACGAAATACTTGAAGCATATAACTAACATAGGTCTAGTTTTAAGAACTCCTACAGTAAAGAGTAAAACAATCTACTAAAAAATGGGCAAAACACTTGAACAGGTACTTCATATAAAAGGAAATCCAACTGGCCAATGAACATATAAAAAAGTGTAAAACCTCATTGAAACAAAACCAAACCTGTTGCCATCGAGTTGATGCCAACTCACAGTGACCCCATAGGACAGAGTAGAAATGCCCCATAGAGTTTCCAAGGAGTGGTTGGTGGATTTGAACTGCTGACCTATTGGTTTAGCAGCCAAGCTATTAGCCAATGCGCCACCAGCGTTCCAAGCAAATAAACAGAAACCAAAAATTACTAGTGGTTACCAGGGATAAGAGGGAGGAGAGGAGGGGGAGTTTTTGCTTAGGGAGCATTGACTGTATGTTAATGGTGGTAGAATGATTTGGAAAAGGATAGCAAAAATAGCTGCACAACAAGAATTGTTGAATTAGCAAATGTTTTGTTGTGTATATTTTTACCGCAATGAAGAAAACGTATAATCTATATCATATAATTTAGGAACCATATATAGATGTTAAAATTATAAAGAAAAGCAAGGAAATGACTATCACAAAGGTCAAGGTAACAACCACCTCTCTGGGGAAGAGATTTCTTGACTGCTGCTTCCATGGGTGTTGATTTTGGATCCAAGTAAAAAGAAATATTTGACAATTTCAATCTTTTCTCCATTTATCATGATGTTGCTCATTGGTCCAGTTGTGAGGATGACACAACTCATAATAAAAAGAAAAATTTAAAAAAAGAAGAAAAAAAGTGAGAAAAGCTGGCAGCTGCTAGTGCTAGAGACAGAAGTTAAAAGGACAAAGCTTCAGTTATACCTTGAGGAGGAAATTGATGATTAGAGTGGTATATTAATGAAGGTATTACAAACTGCAATAACAGATATCACTTTAACTGCTGTGGCCAGGTATAATAGAATTTTATTTCCCTTATAAAGCCCAATGGACAGCAGACAGTAGGGGAGTAAAGTGGCTTTATTTCACACAGTCATTCAGGATCACCCTGGATGTTGACATCCAGCCAGCAAATAGGAGAAGAGAAAACACGGAGGATCCCACAGGAAGTTTTTGCAGTTAGTTCCAGAAGTGATCACATCATTTCCTCCCATATTCCATTGGCCAGAACTTGGCCTCATGGCCCACATGCAAGAGAGGCTGGGAATGACAGTCCCACTTCCCAGCAGCACTTCTACATTTGGAAAGGCGAGCATGAGACTTTGTTAAACAGCTGACTTTAACTACCACAGTGATATTCATTATTTTAGGGATTTGTGATGGTTTCAGAATATATTTCTTTTGAAGGTCAATGTTCCACTGTACATCAAATATAGCACTTATTACAGTACATTGTACTGTGAGCCTCATAATGATAATGACTGGGCCTTTTGTATTTAACAAGCAAAAACAAAAAATATATTTAACTTCTTCCCCACATTTCACACAAAAAGTGGCACAATATGCAAAGTGTTCAGCAGCACCTTGCTTTTTTTCACTTAACAATAAATCTTGGAAATCTTCCCATGTCCATATATAAACACCGGATTTCTAACAAGTTCCCAGAAAGTTATACCTAAGAATCACCTGGAGACCTTGTTAAACCATAGATTCTTGGTTTAGGACATCTGGGTTGGAAATGCAAATTCTCAGCAGGGAACTTGTTAGAAATGCAAATTCTTAGCAGGGGTTTGAACCTGAACAGGTTCAAAGCCCTGATCTCAATGGGAATGAATGCCATGAGCTAAGATGTGGAGATGAGATCCACAAGTATCACGTGGGAGATGGCAAATAGATTTTAGTTGGGGCACAGACTACCTCCTGGGAAGTAATGAGAAAATGAGATTGGTTAGATGTGAATTTTGACAGCAAATTGAAGTTTGTGGTTAAAACCGGCATCAGAGGGATGATGTAGCAATATCTCGGTTTCGGGAAGATAGTTTTAACAAGCAGTATTTTATTCAAGATGTATTGGACAAGGGAAATGTGCCTGATTAGGGCCCATGCCCTGGAGCAGTTGAGCCAATGAAACACACTGCAAGTCAGAAAGAGTGAGAAAGTTTATTAAGGGGATGTGTGGAAACCCTGGTTGAGTAGTGGTTAAGTGCTATGGCTGCTAACCAAAAGGTCGGCAGTTGGAATCCACCAGGCACTCCTTGGAAACTCTGTGGGGCAGTTCTACTCTGTCCTATAGGGTTGTTGTGAGTTGGAATCGACTGGACGGCAACGGGTTTGGTTTTTTTTTTTTAATGTATCACCGTGGACCCGGCAGCAACACAGGCTGTCTCTACGGAGTCCCAAAGAGCAATTTTACATTAGAGCTTATATAGAATTTTTACAGGGGTTAGAAGTGACTTTGTAGTCTGCAGATGGCTGGAGTTTTTCATTACAAAATAGTGACAAAAGACTCTATCAGACTAAAGAGATACATATCAGATACCTGGGTGGGGGTTGTAAGTCACAGGTGATTGGACAGAACAAAACAAAGTTGTTTGCATGAGATGAAAACAAAGAACAAAGTCATTAACCTGAGGTCAAAACAAAGTCATTAACAAAGGTATAGGAAGGAGGAGGCAGGCGGAGGTAGGAGAAAAACTTACATGTTCGTCATGGCGCATCATGGCGTTAGTTATGTCAAGCTCTCAGTTGCCCGTTTTGAAACGGAGAAAACATGCTGGGGAGTATTAAAAAAAAGAAAAGGGAAAGAATTAACATTATGTTCTTACTTTGCGTTGCTTTTGGCACTTCACAAATGTTGTTTTATCTTCACTCGACTCTATGATATAGGTATTACTAGCGCTGTTGTAGAAACAACCAGGCTTCAAGAGGCTAGGTATATTGTCCACGGTTGGAGAAAAAAGAATTGGTGAAGTTACATGTAAACCTGAAGCAGCAGCTGGTAGTTAAATTTTCAGGAATTAAAACCAGGACAGGAAGGAGGATCAAGGCC
Source organism: Loxodonta africana (assembly GCF_030014295.1). Classification (NCBI taxonomy): domain Eukaryota; kingdom Metazoa; phylum Chordata; class Mammalia; order Proboscidea; family Elephantidae; genus Loxodonta; species Loxodonta africana. The sequence goes on from NC_087345.1 coordinate 90,472,711, forward strand.
ACCCTGAGCGAAAACCACACTTCTGGATCTAGGAACACCTGCTGTATGAACAACAATGTTCTATAAGGGGAAAATCAGCTTTTAAAAAGGCAAAGAGATTCAGCAAGAAAACTTGTAGGGCCAACAGTTCACGGAAACAATGTGAACATTTTTCGTCTTGGTGATGGCATTCATCTACATTTTGGCATTCCTAGAAATTTCTCTCTGCTTGCTTATGTCAGCATGTCTTCTTGCCCAATACATACTAGTTGCTCAGTAAATATATGTTGAATAAGTGAATGCCTTGAACACTCCATCTCTCCCTTGCAATGTGAGGGCATGATATTATAAGCTTGGGGGGCCAATGTGTTATAATTTAGCCTGAGGAACTGTGTGTTAAGGATGGCAGTCAAGGGGAAGTAAACAGATGGGAAGGGAAAGGAGAAAAGCCAAAAGGGGAGAATAGAGTTAGTTGGGGAAAATAAAGTCAGGTAGCGCTTAGGGGTAGAACCATCCCAGGAGGCCTAGAGTAACTTGTGTGCTTAGGTTCCCCAGCTAGTTTCAACAGATTTCTTCTTGTGTGGCTAGTGGTGAGTGCCTGGCCTGTGCTAATATGGAAACAACAGTTTTGTTTTCCCCCTTCCGTTGTTGCACTAGATACAGGGTCTAAGGATAAAATTTAGGAGGCCTGTGAGCTTGAATGGGGAAAAAAAACTTTCTCTGATTATTAACTGAAAATTAGCATTTTTTTCAATTATGAACATAGGTAACAAATTTCGGTAAAGTTAGCAGTACCTGAGACTTTGTCATCAATAGAAACCACCAATATTTTCATATTTCATTACAGCTGCTAATGTCTTGAAATAGTCACATTTATCACATATGTTTTGATAACTGAATTTCAAAACAATTATTTTCTTTTGTAATCCTAAATTCTCATGTTATGCATTTAAAAATATTTTTTCTAAGGAGGGGTCCGTAGGCTTTACCAGAATACTGAAGAGGTCCTTGGCAAACAAAAGGCTAATTGAGCAGCTGCACTAGAAGGTATTGAAAACTAAGCCCCTCCCTGCCCAACAGGAAAGAGTAATTAGTTTCCAGGATTCTTTGTCTAATGAGCATCAAGGCCAATTTTGAAAGATTAAGAAAAGAGAGTTTGGTGAAGAAGTATAACGAAGTAATTGCCTCTGAGAGAAGGAACAATTTCCTTGAGACTAAAAAGGAAGTCAGGAAGGGAGAGATGAAGAAAGAAGGTTACCAGAGGTTCCCTAGGAGCCAGAACAAATCCCAGAGAGTTGCGTGAGAACAGAGAGAGGCCTCATTCCCCTAGAAAAGCCAGGCAGAAAGCACCAGCAGAAGGCCCAGTGAGGAGCCACGCTCAAGGACCTGCAGCAAAATGCCATCCCAAGAGCGCCACCATGGCCTCTCCCAGACGGGCTGTCCCTCAGGGTCTATGATAGACTGGATTGTGTCCCCCCCAAAAGATATGTGGAAGTCCTAGCCCCTGTACCTGTGAATGTGATCCTGTTTGGAAACAGGGCATTTGAAGGTTAACACGAGGTCCTACTGAAGTGAAGTGCGTCCAAATCCTATACAATTCCTACCCTTACAAAAGAGAACAGATATGGAGAGCTAGACACAGGGGGAAGACAGGCATCATGTGAAAAGCATCTAAAAGCTAAGGAGTGCCAAGGAACACCCAGGCTACCAGAAGCTGGAGAAGACAAGAAAGGATCTTCTTCCAGAGCAGACAGAGCATGTGGCCCTGCTAACACCCTCAATTCTGACTCCTGGCCTCCAAAACTGTGAGACAATAAATTCTGTTCCTTAAAGCAATCCAGGTTGTGGTATTTTGTTATGACAAGCCTAGGAAGCTAAGACAGGGTCCCACGTGGATGCTGCTCCCTCAGCATCTAGTGCCTCTCTTGGTTGCCCCAAGACTCTGGCACATCCATTCGGAGCCCCCTTCACAACGCACTGGACACCCGCTGGGCCTCTGGGCATCCTAACTGGTGGGAAGAGGGTAAACTAAACCAGCTGGAGGGCTGTGAACTGGGATAGGGTCTGTTACCATCCATTATACTTGCCACCAAAGGGCCTGGATTTGAACAACTCCAATTGGACCTACGTGAGGACAGAAGCCCTGTGTATTGCTGTATCCCCATGCACAGGGTATGACCCTAAATAACCACTAAACCCACTGCCATTGAGTCAATTCTGACATATAGCAACCTGGTGGCATGGTGGTTAACAGTTTGGCTGCTAACCAAAAGGTCGGCAGTCCGACTCCGCCAGCTGCTCCTTGGAAACCCTATGGGGCAGTTCTACTCTGTCCTTCAGGGTCGCTATGAGTTGGAATGACCCCAGATAGTTGCTCCAAATTGTTTGTTGGAGTGAATTGAATTCCATAACTCTGATAATGTCTTGCTATCTGTCACAACGGTTAAGCGCTCAGCTGCTAACCAAAAAGGTGGCAGTTCGAACAAGTTTGGCAATTCCGTGGGAGAAAGACCTGGTGACCTACTCCGGTAAAGACTACAGTCAAGAAAACCCTATCACACGGAGTCACTATGAGTTGGAATTGATCTGACGGCAACTAACAGCAAATCTGGGGATCCAAAGATCCAAAGAAGATTAAAAAAAAAAAAAACTTTTTGGGAAAGGAAGGTGTTTGTTTCCTCTCCTGACTCCGCAGAGAGGCTGCAACTTGCCCTCTTCCATCTGCCATTGTGTTTCCCTTTGTCTTCCTAACTTCCTCCCAGTATCAGGCAGTGAGATGCCAACCACTGAAGAACACACTGTTCTTTGGTGTTAGTTTCAGACACCCTGTTGTTCTAGGACAACTGTCATTTAAAACAGGCATCTAGTTTCATGGCTTGGGAAGCTCATTCCCATGGTGGGCATGCACTCTTAGTAGTGGCACAGCTGATGGCACCAGATAGCAGGGCTCTCTTTCCCTATGGCAGGGGCCCTATGCTGGAGGACACCTAGGGAAAGAAGACCAGTAGATAAATATTTTACTATAACCCGCTGCTGTCTACTATTGGAGAGAAAAAAATCCCTCTGGGTGAGTGTAGTGCCAAAACTCACCATAATATGACTTCCAAAGTAAACTTAAAAAAGACTGGATGGTGCAAGCAGTTTGCGCTCAACTGCTAACCTAAAGGTTGGTGGTTCAAACCCCCCCTGCAGCTCTGTGGAAGAAAGGCCTGTGATCTGCTTCCAAAAAGATTACAGCCAGAGTTCTGGTCAATATAGTGCCTTAGATACATGCACTGTAATGACCCCTTGACAACAAGGACTCAAGAAAGCAAATAAAATGGACACAAAAAATGACCTTGGGTCCCAGAACATCAAATGGAGAATTCCAGAAACAGACTGAGCATGGAATGGAAGGAGAAGCAAAATGAGGCCAGTGAGAAAACAGATTCATGGATCAACTACACCCTGCCTGCCAGCACAAACCCAGTAAAGCCACTTTGGGACAGCATCAAATAACGACCTGGAGTGAGGAACCCAGAAAAGCAACTGCAAAGAGAGCACAGCTGGTGGCAGAGATTCTGCGTGAACAACCCTGGAAAGAAACTGCAAGGTGGGTAAGACACGGCCAGGGATGGGCACCTCTGGGGTGGAGGGGAGTGTGGAATGGTATAGCTTTGAAACTGGGGATCCACAGGGAAGTGCCCATAGAGCAAACGAAACGGACTGAGTCATTGGAGCCTGAGAGAAGGAGACAATACAGACAAGGAGTGCACATTTGTGGGGAAGAAACAGAGGGACGGGTGAGAGTTCCAGCCCCTCTGGTAAGTGCAAGAAGGGAGGAACTAGGAATTAGTGCAGCATCTGCTTGTAGGTGGAGGCAGTGAGCCATTTATACAGGAGCCACCCAGTGAAAAGTCAACCTACAGAATAACAACTAGAGGCCCTCTCCCCAGAACAAGCCCATCTGCATTAATGGGTGCATCTGTGTACAAACCTGGTCATGCCCACCACCCCCTCCATGAGATGCAGGAGGCCATAGCAGGTGTGTGCAAACCTAGCCATGCCCACCACCCCACCCCCGCCCCTAGGTGCAGGAGACCTGTGAAGACACGTGCAAGCCTGGTCACACCCACCACCCTTCCTTGAAGTGCAGGTGGCTCACACTTCCATGAGCAAGTCTGGCCATGCCCACCACCCCTCCCTGAGACTCAGGAGGTCCAAGCAGCCACCCTGCCTGCCCAGCAACCAGCAGTGCGAGTTCCCGTTCCCACACCACTTGCTCAGTGACCAGTAACCTGCATACCCTTGTCCTGACCACTCATCAACTGGCAGTGCAAACACACAGCACCCAACCCAATGACCAGTGAGAACACTCTCTGCACCCACACTCCAGTGACCCGCTGGACAGACATATCACCTTATCAGCAATATCAGTCACATCCTAACAGGTGCCATCTGTACCTCTGCCAAACGACGAGCAGGAGCTCCTAGTGCCCTCATCCAACATCTGCCCAGCTGCAACGTCACACATCCCACACCCAAATAGTTCCTGCAGGCTTTCTGTATCTGCATTGAAACCCCTTATTCCCCACCACCTATTGAGATGCCAATTCATGCATATACAGTAGGCCTACCCTGCCATTTGGGTAGCACTCCCTCACAGTGAATACAGAGACATCTTCCCTGACCTCCAGTGAACACACTAACTGCTAGCCCCAACCGGGAAGGACCCCATGGTCCCACAAGCACTGTAGAGGGACCCTGACCACCTGTGATGGTTAAGATTGTGTGTCCACTTGGCTGGGCCTTCTCAGTGTTTTAGCAGTTGTATAATGTTGTGATCACTTCCCTGTTGAAATTTGATACATGATCACCCCCATGATGGATTCTGCTGAGTAGTACCAGCAGGGGGAGGGCCTGTGGTGGCTTACCATCCCCTCAGCCTGCATCTTCTTGCCCTTCTCTGCCTACTTCCTTTCTTCTTGCCTTGCCAGGGGTTTGCTTGTTCTGGATCCTGCAGCTGGCTCCCATTCATCTGGCCTCCAGTTCTTGGGACTTGGACTAGCAGCTTGCTGGCGGTCTTGCCTATCAATCTTGAAATTCATAGATCTTCACAGCCTGTGGCAGCACTGCTTTTCAGCCTACTGATCTTGGGCTCACCACCCCCTGCAGCTATGGGAATTAGCAGAATTCTCTTTCCTGTCTCACAGACTTGGGACTTACAGCCTCTAAAAACTGTGTGAGCCATTCCCTTAACATACCATCTCATTGGCTAATTCTTTTCAGAAGTAGATCACTGGGTCCTTCTTCCTAGTCTGTCTTAGTCTGGAAGCTCAGTGGAAACCTGTCTGCCATGGGTGACCTTGCTGGTATTTGAATACTGATGGCATAGCTTTCAGCATCACAGCAACACGCAAGCTCCCACAGTATGACAAACTGACAGACACGTAGGAGGTGATAGATAGATAGATGGATGGATGGATGGATGGATGGATGGATGGATGGATGGATGGATGGATGGATAGATAGATAGATAGATAGATAGATAGATAGATAGAGATGTGCTTTACTTGTTTTGCCTCTCTAGAAAACCCAGCCTAAGACACCACTCAACACTTGTCATTCAATATCAGGGAAAGAACCTGCTCCCTGACCTCCACTCAATCCAGTAAGGGAAGACATATAAGCCTAATCACAGAGGACTTGCACATGGATGAGACCCACTATACCCACTAGTGAGAGGAAATGATGCCCAGCCAACAGACACCACCAAAGTCACACATAGACCAGAACCACAAATTAAAATAATGCAAAGGAACAAAAACATTTTAAAGAGAAAAGACAAAGCTCCAGATATATCAAAACAAATTTTAAAAAATCCTCACAAAACAAGAATACATATAATCAATAAAGAAATATATAAATAATTAATACCTTAATGCCTTGGAGACAGCAGACAATAACAAATTAAATGAGGAAACAGGATAAGATGGCTCAAACCAAAATAAAGGGGGAGAAAATCTTCATGAGGAAGAAATGGTAATAGAAGTACCTGATAAGGAATTCAAAACACTTTTATATAGGATTCTCAAAGAGATCAAGGAGAACACAGACAAAGCCAGAAGAATTCAGGAAAACAGTACAAAAAAAAAAAAAAGACAAAATAAGTAGACGATTAGAAACCATACAAAAACAACTAGAAATCCAGAAGATTAAAAATAAAATATCAGGAACAGATAACTCAATAGAAGGACATAGAAGTAAAATTGTATCAATGGAAGAAAGAATCAGCAAAGTAGAGGAAAATCCCTTGACACAAATTTGTTTGATGAACAATTAGAAAAAAGAATGAAGAAAAATGAAGAAAGCCTATCAAGAGGGATAATTTACACATAATATGAATTCCAGAACTGGAGGAGAAAAAAAAAAAAGTACAGAGAGAATTGTTGAGGATTTATTGGCAGAAAACTTCCCTCATGTCATGAAAGACAAGAAGGTTTCCATCTAAGAAGCTCCATGAACCCCGTACAGGATAGACCCCAAAAGAAAGTCACCAAGACATATCATAATCAAACTTTCCAAAACCAAAGACAAAGAAAGAATTCTGAGAACAGCTTATGAAAAACAAAATATCACCTACAAAGGGGCACCGATAAGACTAAGCACTGATTTCTCAGCAGGAACCATGCAGGCAAGAAGGCAATGGGTTGACATATACAAAACTCTGAAGAAAAGAATCATATATCCAGCAAAATTGTCTTTCAAATATGATGGTGAAACTAGGACATTTCCAGATAAACAGAAATTATGGGAATTTGTAAAAAACAGACCAACCTTACAAGAAATATTAAAAGGGGTCCTTCAGACAGATAACGAGTGACATCAGAAAACAAGTTGAGAGTAAGACACATGATACCATCACCCAGATACCAATCCAGATAAAAAATTCTCAAAAGTAAGGCCACAAAACTGAAAACAGGGAACCAGAGATGTCAATGTGGAAATGATGACAACTTCAAAACAAAAAGGGGAAATAAATGATGTAGCTATAGAACTTCCATATGGAGAGGAAGTCAAGGCAATATAAAGATATAACACACTGTTTTAAATTTAGGAAGGTAAAGGTAAATTTCAGTGTAACCACGAAGAAAAGTAATAAATCTACCCCCCAAAATAAAGGAGAAAATCAAAGACTCGGTAAACACAAAACCAACAATGAAGACCACAAAAAGAAAATTCATAAACAAAAAGAATTCAGTACAAAAAATTAAGCAGAACAAAGAAACCATTAACACCACACATACATACAAAAAGCATAACAAAATGGCAGGAGTAAATTCATACCTATTGATGATAATACTGACTGTAAATGGCTTTAAAGCACCAGTCAAGAGACAGAGTGGCAGAATGGATTAAAAAAAAAAAAAAAAGACTCATCAATATGTTGCCTACAAGAGACACACCTCAGACATAAAGAAATAAATAGATTAAAAATTAAAGGATGGAAAAAAATATTTCAAGCAAAAGGTAGCTAAAAGAGAGCAGCGGTGGTAATAGCAATCTCTGATAAAATAGACTGTAAGTCAAAATTCATTATAAGAGACAAAGAAGGACATTATATAATGATTAAAGGGCCAGTCCACCAAGAGAACATAACAATAATGAATGCTTCTGCACCCAATGACACAGCTCAAAAATATATTTAAAAAAAACTCTAACAGAACTGAAAAGAGAAATAGACAGTTCTACAATAATAGTAGGAGACTTTAACACACCACTTTCGGTGATGGAAAGAACTAGAAAGAAACTCAAAGATGCAGAAAATATAAATAACACAATCAACCAATTCAACCTCAGAGACATATACAGAACACACCACCCAAGCACAGTACACATTCTTCTCCAATGCACATGGGTCATTCTCCAGGATAGACCATATTTTAGGCCACAAAGCAATCCTCAATAAACTCAAAAACATCAGAATAATACAAATCATCTTCTCTGATCATAACCCTTTAGAACTAGAAATCAATAACAGAAAAAACATGAAAAAAAAGTAAATACATGGAAACTGAATAACACTTTACTTAAAAACTATTGGGTAATAGAAGAAATTAAAAATAAAAAATTATTAGAATCAAATGAGAATGAAAACACAACATGCCAAAACCTTTGGGACACAACAAAAGCAATGCTCAGGGGAGAATTTATAACAATAAATGCACACATCAAAAAAAAAAAAGAAAGGGCCAAAAATCCATAGCTTAACCCTACAACTCGAACAAATAGAAAAGGAGCAGCGGAAGTCCACAGTCACCAAAAAAAAAAAAAAAAAAAAAAAAGGAAATAGTAAAGATCAGAGTAGAAATAAATGAAATCAAAAACAGAAAAGCAATAGAAAGAGCAAGACTAGAAGTCGATTCTTTGAAAAGATCAATAAAATTGACAAACCACTGGCCAAATTAACAAATAAAAAAAATGATAAGATGCAAATAACTAAAATAAGAAATGAGATAGGTGACACTGCAACAGAATCAACCGAGACAAAAAGGATCATAACAGAATATTATGAAAAATTGTACTCCAACAAATTTGAAAATCTAGAAGAAATGAAAAAATTTCTAGAAACACACTACCTACCTAAACTAACACAAATAGAGGTAGAAAATTTAAATAGACCCATGACAAAAGAAGAAATTGAAGATGGCATTTTAAAAAAAAGACTCCAAAAACAAAATGTCCCAGCCCAGAATTCACTGGAGAATTCCACCAAACATTCAGAGAAGAGTTGACACCAATTCTACCAAACTATTCCAGAACATAGAAAAGGAAGGAATACTTTGTAATTCATTCTATGAACCAGCATAACCCTGACACCAAAGCCAGGCAAAGACAGCACTAAAAAAAGAAAATTACAGACCCATATCCCTTATGAATATAGATTAAAAAATTCTCAACAAAATTCTAGCCAACAGAATTCAACAGCATATAAAAATAGTAATACATTATGGTCAAGTGGGATTCATACCTGGGATGCAAGGATGGTTCAACATTAGAAAATTAATCAATGTAATTCAACACATAAATAAAACAAAGGAATAGAATCACATGATCATCTCAATCAATGCAGAAAAGGCATTCGATAAAATCCAACACCCTTTCCTAATAAAAACTCTCAGCAAGATAGGAATAGAAGGGAAACTCCTCAACATAAATAAGGGCATATATGCAAAACCAATAGCCAACATTAGTCTCAAAGGAGAAAGATTTAGAGCATTCCCCTTGAGAAAAGGAATGAGACAAGGATGCCCTTTATCACTACTCTTATTCAATATTGTACTAGAAGTCCTAGCTAGAGCAGTAAGGCAATAAAAGGAAATAAAGAGCATCCAGATGGGAAAGGAAGAAGTAAAATTATCCTATTTGCAGATGACATGATCCTATACATAGAAAATCCCAGAGACTCCACAAGAAAGTTACTGGAACTAGCAAGGTGGCAGGGTACAAGCTCAACACACCGAAATCAGTTGGGTTCCTCTACACTAACAAGGAAGGCTCTGAAAAGAAAATCAAGAAACCAATAGCATTTATAATAGCCCCCAACAGGATAAAATACCTAGGGATAAACCTAACCAGGGACGTAAAAGGCTTATACAAGAAAAAATATAAAACACTATTGCAAGAAATTAAAAGAGGCCTACATAAATGGAAAACCATTCTGTGCTCATGGATTGGAAGACCTAACATTGTGAAAATGTCAATACTACCAAAAGTGATCTTTGGGTATAATGTAATCCCAATCCAAATCCCAACATTCTTTAATGAAATGGAAAAACTAACCTCCAACTTCATATGGAAAGGAAGGAAGTCCTTCAATAGCTAAGGCAATATTGAAGAAGAACACAGTAGGAGGCCTCACACTTCCTGATGTCAAAACCTACTATACTGCCATGATAATCAAAACAGCCTGGTATTGGTTCAATGACAGACACAGACCAATGGAATAGAATTGAGACCCAGAAGAAAATCCATCCATCTAGTTGATCTTCGAAAAAGGGTCGAAGTCCATTCAATGGGGAAGAAACAGTCTCTTTAATAAATGGTGCTGGCAAAACTGGATATCCATATGTGGAAAAATGGATCAGGAGCAATACCTCGCCATGCACAAAAACTAACTCAAAATGGATTGAAGACCTAAATGTTAAAGCTAAAACTATAGAGTTGCTGGAAGATAACACAGGGTCAAAACTAGGGGCCTTAATTTTCAAGAGAAATACTCTATTCAATAAAACTAAAAATGAACAGAAGATAAACTAGATAACTGGGACCTCTTAAAAATCAAATACTTACGCTCTTCAAAAGAATTTACCAAGAAAGTAAAAAGATAACCTACAGACTGGGAAAAAATCTTTGACAACAATATATCTGATAAATAATCTCCAAAACATATGGAAAACTTCAACAACTCAACAACAAAAAGACAAATGAGAGGGGGCCAAGATGGCTGACTAGGTAGACGCTACCTCGGATCCCCCTTGCAAAAAAGACTCCGAAAAACAAGTGAATCAATCACATACATGACAGTCTACGAACCCTGAACAACAAACACAGATTTAAAGAGTTGACCTGAGCGACAGAGACGGAGAACGAACAACTACGGGTTTTTGGAGCCCGGAGCCAGCGTCGCAGTCAGGTAACCTTGGCGCCGGGCTTAGGACTGGGCTCAGAGGAGCTGAACACAACATCTTGTGACCGCGCAAACACGGGGCGCAGCTCTACCCCCCTGAACTGACCTCGGGAGGGGGCCCAGCCGGTCAGCGCGAGGCAGCACGGCGACGCGGCTGGGAGGAGAGGTCCCCGGGAGGCAGCGAATGGTTTTGGAGCCAGGTGTGCAGCATTCCAACCGGGGAGCCTTGGCGCCGGGCTTTGGACTGGGCACAGGGGAGCTGAGCACGGCATCCTGTCACGGTGCAAACACGGGGCACAGCCCTACCCCCCTGAACTGACCCCGGGAGGGGGCCCAGCCGGTCCGTGCAGGCGGCTGGAGGAGAAGTCCCCGGGAGGCAGAGACTGATTTTGGAGCCGGGAATGCAGCGTCCCAGCCGGGGAACCTTAACGCAGGGCTTTGGACTGGCAGCGGAGGAACTGACCACAGCTTCTGCGGGCCAGACCCTCAGGGCAATCTCTACACAGCCAGCACATATGGGCGACAGGCCCCTCGGGAATCTCAGATAAAATAGTCATGCCAAGCAAGATAAGCAACTTTGGCTATATTCCAGGGTGCTACTCTCTCCTGTTTTTCTGAAACCTCCCCTCCCCTTCCCAGGTGGCTTCATTAACATTGGAATTTCCTGAGCCAGAGGGAGAACGGCTCCGGCTCCGCGGCTTTGCTTTTCCCTTTTTTTTTTTTTTTTTTTTTGGTCTTTTCCTAACCCATTCTTCCGGCCTGAGAGAACCAACCACAAAAAACCCAGGGACCAAAAATCCTTCCCTAATTGGACTAAAAACACAGAACCAGCTCCAGCCAAGCATATATGATCCATATCTCGGGCTTTCATCCCTACAAGGAACAAGGTGGCTATTATTATGCAAAGGCATTTCTGATAGGGATCTGATTGCATTTTTTTTTAGCAGATTTACTGGAAAAACAAGTTTCCCAGGTCTGATATCTCTGCTTATTCAACAGAGCCCTCACTGACCCACAACAGGGAACTGAGGGCTGAAGCTCCCCCCAGACCACCTAGCCTCTTGCCTTAGGGGTCTAAGGAGGGTGACACCTACCAATCTGCAGAGGTACTTGCACTGGGGGCCTAAGGTACAGCTGCAGAGCCCTCCCACCAAGGTGCTTTAGGAATAGAGACACACCTACCTCACTGACACTTGGGGGAAGCCTGTCAGCATGCTGCCCCCCCCCCCGGAGTGTGAACCCCAGCTGCTAATAGAATCTGGTGGACACAACTATCACCACTACTTCTCAAGGTGGATAGGTGTTAGGGTGCAGCACACACTTGATGACCCAAAATCAGATTCTACTCAAGAATAGTGAATAGACTCAGGCATATATATCTGGCAACAGCCCAAACCAGCTGATAATATGTCATAGGTAAGTCAAGGGCTACACCAATCAAGACAGCACAATCTAGTAGCCCATCCACGTATATTGAAAGAAAACAAAACAAGGTAAGTCTCAGTGAGCAAATATAGAATAAACCACTACAATATCTTAGTGATGGCTCGGAGACAGTAGTCCATATCAAACCACATAAAGAAGCAGACCATGACAGCTTCTACAACCCCCCAAACAAAAGAATCAAAATCTTTCCCAAATGAAGATACAATCCTGGAATTATCAGATACAGAATATAAAAAACTAATTTACAGAATGCTTCAAGACATCAGGGATGACCTCAGAAATGAAATAAGGCAAACTGCAGAAACAGCCAGGGAACACACTGATAAAACAGTTGAAGAACTCAAAAAGATTATTCAAGAACATAGTGGAAAAATTAATAAGTTGCAAGAATCCATAGAGAGACAGCATGCAGAAATCCAAAAGATTAACAATAAAATTACAGAATTAGACAACGCAATAGGAATTCAGAGGAGCAGACTCGAGCAATTAGAATGCAGACTGGGACATCTGGAGGACCAGGGAAACAACACCAACATAGCTGAAAAAAAATCAGATAAAAGAATTTAAAAAAATGAAGAAACCCTAAGAATCATGTGGGACTCTATCAAGAAGGATAACTTGCGAGTGATTGGAGTTCCAGAACAGGGAGGGAGGACAGAAAACACAGAGAGAATAGTTGAAGATCTGCTGACAGAAAACTTCCCTGACATCATGAAAGATGAAAGGATATCTATCCAAGATGCTCATCGAACCCCGTTTAAGATTGATCCAAAAAGAAAAACACCAAGACATATTATCATCAAACTTGCCAAAACCAAGGATAAAGAGAAAATTTTAAAAGCAGCCAGGGAGAAAAGAAAGGTTTCCTTCAAGGGAGAATCAATAAGTTCAGACTACTCAGCAGAAACCATGCAGGCAAGAAGGCAATGGGATGACATATACAGAGCACTGAAGGAGAAAAACTGCCAGCCAAGGATCATATATCCAGCAAAATTCTCTCTGAAATATGAAGGCAAAATTAAGATATTTACAGATAAACACAAGCTAGAGAATTTGCAAAAAACAAACCAAAGCTACAAGAAATACTAAAGGAAATTGGTCAGAAAACCAATAATATCAGATACCAGCACAACACAAGGTCACAGAACAGAACATCCTGATATTAACTCAAATACGGAAATCACAAAAACAAATTAAGATTAATTAAAAAAAAAAAAAGCTCAAAACAGGGAATCATTGAAGTCAATATGTAAAAGATCACAATAATCAAAAAGAGGGACTAAATACAGGTGGCATAGAACTGCCATATGGAGAGGGATACAAGGCGATATAGGACAATACAAGTTAGGTTTTTACTTAGAAAAATAGGGGTAAATATTAAGGTAACCACAAAGAGGTATAACAATTCCATAACTCAAAATAAAAACCAAGAAAAACGTAACGACTCAGCAAACATAAAGTCAAATACTATGAAAATGAGGGATCTCACAATTTACAAAGAAAAACGTCTCAGCACAAAAAAGTAAGTGGAAAAATGAAATTGTCAACAACACACATAAAAAGGCATCAAAATGACAACACTAAACACTTACTTATCTATAATTACGCTGAATGTAAATGGACTAAATGCACCAGTAAAGAGACAGAGAGTCTCAGACTGGATAAAGAAACACGATCCGTCTATATGCTGCCTACAAGAGACACACCTTAGACTTAGAGACACAAACAAACTAAAACTCAAAGGATGGAAAAAAATATATCAAGCAAACAATAAGCAAAAAAGGAGTAGCAATATTAATTTCTGACAAAATAGACTTTAGACTTAAATCCACCACAAAGGATAAAGAAGGACACTACATAATGATAAAAGGGACAATTGACCAGGAAGATATAACCATATTAAATAGTTATTCACCCAGTGACAGGGCTGCAAGATACATAAATCAAATTTTAACAGAACTGAAAAGTGAGATAGACACCTCCACAATTATAGTAGGAGACTTCAACACACCACTTTCGGAGAAGGACAGGACATCCAGTAAGAAGCTCAATAGAGACACGGAAGACCTAATTACAACAGTCAACCAACTTGACCTCACTGACTTATACAGAACTCTCCACCCAACTCCTACAAAGTATACTTTTTTTTTCTAGCGCACATGGAACATTCTCTAGAATAGACCACATATTAGGTCATAAAACAAACCTTTGCAGAATCCAAAACATCGAAATATTACAAAGCATCTTCTCAGACCACAATGCCATAAAAGTGGAAATCAATAACGGAAAAATTAGGGAAAAGAAATCAAACACTTGGAAACTGAACAATACCCTCCTGAAAAAAGACTGGGTTATAGAAGACATCAAGGAGGGAATAAGGAAATTCATAGAATGCAACGAGAATGAAAATACTTCCTATCAAAACCTCTGGGACACAGCAAAAGCAGTGCTCAGAGGCCAATTTATATCGATAAATGCACACATACAAAAAGAAGAAAGAGCCAAAATCAGAGAACTGTCCCTACAACTTGAACAAATAGAAAGTGAGCAACAGAAGAATCCATCAGGCACCAGAAGGAAACAAATAATAAAAATTAGAGCTGAACTAAATGAATTAGAGAACAGAAAAACAATTGAAAGGATTAACAAAGCCAAAAGCTGGTTCTTTGAAAAAATTAACAAAATTGATAAAGCATTGGCTAGACTGACTAAAGAAATACAGGAAAGGAAACAAATAACCCGAATAAGAAACGAGAAGGACCACATCACAACAGAACCAACTGAAATTAAAAGAATCATATCAGATTATTACAAAAAATTGTACTCTAACAAATTTGCAAACCTAGAAGAAATGGATGAATTCCTGGAAAAACACTACCTACCTAAACTAACACATTCAGAAGTAGAACAATTAAATAGACCCATAACAAAAAAAGAGATTGAAACGGTAATCAAAAAACTCCCAACAAAAAAAAAGCCCTGTCCCGGACGGCTTCACTGCAGAGTTCTCCCAAACTTTCAGAGAAGAGTTAACACCACTACTACTAAAGGTATTTCAAAGCATAGAAAATGACGGAATACTACCCAACTCATTCTATGAAGCCACCATCTCCCTGATACCAAAACCAGGTAAAGACATCACAAAACAAGAAAATTACAGACCTATATCCCTCATGAACATAGATGCAAAAATCCTCAACGAAATTCTAGCCAATAGAATTCAACAACATATCAAAAAAATAATTCACCACGACCAAGTGGGATTTATACCAGGTATGCAAGGCTGGTTTAATATCAGAAAAACCGTTAATGTAATCCACCATATAAATAAAACAAAAGACAAAAACCACATGATCTTATCAATTGATGCAGAAAAGGCATTTGACAAAGTCCAACACCCATTTATGATAAAAACTCTCAGCAAAATAGGAATTGAAGGAAAATTCCTCAGCATAATAAAGGGCATCTATACAAAGCCAACAGCCAACATCACTCTAAATGGAGAGAGCCTGAAAGCATTTCCCTTGAGAATGGGAACCAGACAAGGATGCCCTTTATCACCACTCTTATTCAACATTGTGCTAGAAGTCCTAGCCAGAGCGATTAGGCTAGGCAAAGAAATAAAGGGCATCCAGATTGGCAAGGAGGAAGTAAAATTATCTCTATTTGCAGATGACATGATCTTATACACAGAAAACCCTAAGGAATCCTCCAGAAAACTACTGAAACTAATAGAAGAATTTGGCAGAGTCTCAGGTTATAAGATAAACATACAAAAATCACTTGGATTCCTCTACACCAACAAAAAGAACATCAAAGAGGAAATCACCAAATCAATACCATTCACAGTAGCCCCCGAGAAGATAAAATACTTAGGAATAAATCTTACCAAGGATGTAAAAGACCTATACAAAGAAAACTACAAAGCACTACTACAAGAAATTAAAAAGGACCTACTTAAGTGGAAAAACATACCCTGCTCATGGATAGGAAGACTTAACATAGTAAAAATGTCTATTCTACCAAAAGCCATCTATATGTACAATGCACTTCCGATCCAAATTCCAATGGCATTTTTTAATGTGATAGAGAAACAAATCACCAACTTCATATGGAAGGGAAAGAAGCCTCGGATAAGCAAAGCATTACTGAAAAAGAAGAAGAAAGTGGGAGGCCTCACTCTACCTGATTTCAGAAGCTATTATACAGCCACAGTAGTCAAAACAGCCTGGTACTGGTACAACAACAGACACATAGACCAGTGGAACAGAATTGAGAACCCAGATATAAATCCATCCACATATGAGCAGCTGATATTTGACAAAGGCCCAGTGTCAGTTAATTGGGGAAAAGATAGTCTTTTTAACAAATGGTGCTGGCATAACTGGATATCCATTTGCAAAAAAATGAAACAGGACCCATACCTCACACCAAGCACAAAAACTAACTCCAAGTGGATCAAAGACCTAAACATAAAGACTAAAACGATAAAGATCATGGAAGGAAACATAGGCACCACCTTAGGAGCCCTAATACAAGGCATAAACAGAATACAAAACATTACCAAAAATGACGAAGAGAAACCAGATAACTGGGAGCTCCTAAAAATCAAACACCTATGCTCATTTAAAGACTTCACCAAAACAGTAAAAAGACCACCTACAGACTGGGAAAGAATTTTCAGCTATGACATCTCCGACCAGCGCCTGATCTCTAAAATCTATATGATTCTGTCAAAACTCAGTCACAAAAAGACAAACAACCCAATCAAGAAGTGGGCAAAGGATATGAACACACACTTCACTAAAGAAGATATTCAGGCAGCTAACAGATACATGAGAAAATCCTCTCGATCATTAGCCATTAGAGAAATGCAAATTAAAACTACGATGAGATTCCATCTCACTCCAACAAGGCTGGCATTAATCCAAAAAACACAAAATAATAAATGTTGGAGAGGCTGCGGAGAGATTGGAACTCTTATACACTGCTGGTGGGAATGTAAAATGGTACAACCACTTTGGAAATCTATCTGGCGTTATCTTAAACAGTTAGAAATAAACTGCCATACAACCCAGAAATCCCACTCCTCAGAATATACCCCAGAGAAATAAGAGCCTTCACACAAACAGATATATGCACACCCATGTTTATTGCAGCTCTGTTTACAATAGCAAAAAGCTGGAAGCAACCAAGGTGTCCATCAACGGATGAATGGTTAAATAAATTGTGGTATATTCACACAATGGAATACTACGCAACGATAAAGAACAGTGACGAATCTGTGAAACATTTCATAACATGGAGGAACCTGGAAGGCATTATGCTGAGCGAAATTAGTCAGAGGCAAAAGGACAAATGTTGTATAAGACCACTATTATAAGATATTGAGAAATAGTATAAACTGAGAAGAACACATACTTTTGTGGTTATGAGGCGGGGAGAGAGGGAGGGTGGGAGAGGGTTTTTTACGGATTAACTAGTAGATAAGAACTGCTTTAGGTGAAGGGTAGGACAATACTCAATACATGGAAGGTCAGCTCAGCTGGACTGGACCAAAAGCAAAGAAGTTTCCAGGATAAACTGAATGCTTCAAAGGTCAGCGGAGCAAGGGCGGAGGTTTGGGGACCATGGTTTAAGGGGACTTCTAAGTCAATTGGCAAAATAATTCTATTATGAAAACATTCTGCATCCCACTTTGAAATGTGGCGTCTGGAGTCTTAAATGCTAACAAGCGGCCATCTAAGATGCATCAATTGGTCTCAACCCACCTGGAGCAAAGGAGAATGAAGAACACCAAGGTCACACGACAACTAAGAGCCCAAGAGACAGAAAGGGCCACATGAACCAGAGACCTACATCATCCTGAGACCAGAAGAAGTAGTTGGTGCCCGGCCACAATCGATGACTGCCCTGACAGGAAGCACAGCAGAGGACCCCTGAGGGAGCAGGAGATCAGTGGGATGCAGACCCCAACTTCTCACAAAAAGACCATACTTAATGGTCTGACTGAGACTAGAGGAATACCCGGCGGTCATGGTCCCCAAACCTTCTGTTGGCCCAGGACAGGAACCGTTCCCAAGACAACTCATCAGACATGAAAGGGACTGGGCAGTGGGTAAGAGAGAGATGCTGATGAAGAGTGAGCTAATTATATCAGGTGGACACTTGAGACTGTGTTAGCATCTCCTGTCTGGAGGGGGGATGGGAAGATAGAGAGAGTTGGAAGCTGGCAAAATTGTGACGAAAGGAGAGACTGGGAGGGCTGACTCATTAGGGGGAGAGCAAGTGGGGGTACAGAGTAAGGTGTATATAAACTTATATGTGACAGTCTGACTTGATTTGTAAACGTTCACTTGAAGCTCAATAAAAGTTAATAAAAAAAAAAAAGACAAATAATCCAATCAAAAAAGGTTGGAAGAACATGAACAGACACTTCACCAAAGAGGACATTGAGGTGGCCAGCAAATACATGAAAAAATATTTGCAATCATTAACCATTAGAGAGTTGCAAATCAAAATTACCATGAGATACCATGTCACTCCTGCAAAAATGGCAATGACCAAAAAAACAGAAAACAACAAATGCTGGCAAGGTTGTGGGAAGATTGGAACTCTTACACATTTCTGGTGGGATCATAAAATGGTACAACCACTATGGAAAACAGTATGGCACTTCCTCAAAAACCTAGAAATAGAAATACCCTGTGATCCAGCAATCCCACTCCTAGAGATATAAGAGCAGTGACAAGAATTGACACAAGCACACCTATGTTCATTGCAGCAATATTCACAATAGCAACCTAAGTGCCCATCGATCGACGGATGAATGGATAAACAAATTGTGGCACCTACATCAATTGAATACTACAGAACTAAAAAGAATAATAAGGTAAACAACAGTAAAAACAAACGAAAAATATGTGTGTGGTTATGTAGGTATACATGAATGCATATGTGTATAGGAAGACGTATGCAAGTAAATGCACATGTGTGTATGGGTGTATCTGTAGGCATATGTATACACACATTAGATGTACTGCACATGTATCCACATACATGGCAAACCACATGGGGGCACAGTTACTGAAGCTTCCTAGACATATCCAAATAACTCGCAGGATTCATTTACTGGGTCAAAATGCTTGTTACCATCATCTGGGAGGACAACTTAGTCAATTGGCATAACATAGTTGACAAAGGTAATGTTCTATATCTGACTTTGGTGAGTAGCGTCTGGGATCTTAAAAGCTTGCGAGAGTCCATCTAAGACACAACTATTTGTCTCCACTTGTTGGGAGCAAAAGAGAATGAGGTCTCTCCCTGGACTCTGCTCTAGGGGACCAGCTCTACAACCTCATCTCCCACCACGCCGAGCACATGGCCAAGTCCCAGGGTTTCTATGCTTGTTGTTGCTCCCATCTGGAACACTCTTTACCCATACACTGCAATAGTTCAGTCCTTCACTTTAGGACTGGTGCCTAGGGTGTCCAAGCATCACCCCCCAGGAAGGCTTTCCTGACGACACTCTCTAAAGTCACACGCCATCACCCTCTGTCCCCATACCTTGCTTCCTATGCCTTCGTAGCATTGATCACAATCTGATATTATATCGCATGTATTTGCTGTGTATTTATTTATTGTCTTTCTCCCTGACTGGAAAGTCAGCTTCATGAAACAGGGCCTTTATCTGTTTTGTTTACTGTTGTGTCCTGCTGCCTGGGACACGGTAGCTACTAAATAAATATTTCTTTGTTGAATTTTTTACATTTCTAGACGTCACTAGAGAAAACATGACTTAACTAAACCTTGGATTATTTTCCTTTCTGCCCCCCCGCCTGTGGACATGAAACCCAGCTTCTCTGGTCTCTTGTGTGAGTGTTGTTGCTCTCTGCTCTGCAGCTAGACTATGATCAGGCCCTCCTGCTCCTACCAGTATGTACTCAGCCCTTATTGAATAACTGGCCTCTCTTTGCTTCCATTTGGCTATTCCTCCGGGCTTCTCAGCACCCGGGCTTCTCAGCACCCTTTTTTTTTTTCAGTAAGAATAAGAGTCAGTGGTAGAATTCTCGCCTCCTGTGCAGGAGATCCAGGTTTGATTCTTGACCAATGCACCTCAAGTGCAGCCAACACCCATCTGTCAGCGGAGGCTTGCTGTTGCTGAACAGGCTTCAGTGGAATGTGCAGCCTAAGACAGACTAGAAAGAAAGGGCTGGTGATCTACTTCCACAAATCAGCCAGTGAAAACCCTATGGATCACAATGGTCCAGTCTGCAACTGATCGTGACGTATGGATGGCACAGGACTGAGCAGTGTTTTCTTCTGCGTGGGGTTACCATGAGTCAGGGGCTGACTAGATTGCAGCTAACAATAACAACAAAGAACAAGAGGAAAGAAGGAGAAGAAGGAGAAAGGTGATGATGCATTGGCCTTCCCCATCACCATTTCTCTTGCAATTAAAAAAATTACTCTTGGTTATCAGGCTTCCACAGAGTTCACCCATTGCATATCCCCTTACACTGGCATATTCTACATTGTCTAAATTGTTTCTGCCTACAATGGCTTACCAGTTCTCTAACTACATCCTGTGGCTTGTGTTTTCTGACTGGATACAAAATCTCAAAGGGTTGTACTTGTCTCCAGCTTCTATTTTGGTGAGAGGTTACTAGTGGTTTTCTCATAATTATGCATTTCAGAGTGGGATTTGGTTGTTAAATGAAAAACAAACCAGTGCCACAGTGTATTTATTTCTGTGTAAAAGGGGAAGGTTTAGAATATGTATTGAGTTTTTGCTTGGAAGTGCATAAAATACTCAGGAAATGTACATAATAAATTGGTTCCCTCTGGATGGTCCCTTAAGAACAAGAAGACTTCTCAGCTAACTATTTCAAGCATTTGCTCAATCAATTAACTGTGAGGGATTTGCCTCTTCTGATGGACAAGAAGGGAAATTCAAGTTGTGTTGTGAAGGAAGCACCATGGTCTATGAGTGCTTGTCTGCGTGTGGAAAGTGAGGACCACAATGCCAATTGGAGCGAAATTATGAAGTGGGTAGAGGAAATTGGTTTTTGATGCTCATAGCCAGTTTAAGATTTTTGTAAGCCCCAGGGATTCCTACTTTCAATACATCTAGTATATTAAGATGCACTCATTTCTTACATTAAATATAATTTTTGCCCTGTAAATTTGAAAGGGGTTTTTATAAATTTGCGTTGGAAATTATTTGGCTATGAGTAGTATTTAATTTACAATTGGCTATGATTTCTCAAGAGTCACTGTCTCCACTCAGAAATCGTTATGAAGTGAGACAATCTAGCCCACAAGTTTTTTCAAATGAAATGAATATTTAAAATGCTAAATTTAGCAATTAATGAAGTTGACATGATGTTGTTTTACTGCCTTTTAATTAAGCATTTATTAATTTTATTCTACTGTTTTCTTTTTGCATTTGGAGCCAATAATCTCTTTTCAGGCTTCAAACGATTTTGTAGACCTTGGAAAGCTCACAGGCTTGGGGTCCTATGAGATAAAATAGCCCTGTTGATGCCTGTTCCCAGCCTCTCCTTCTGGAACCTCTACCCCAGGGTAAGTGGGCCCCTAGCTCCCTTCTGTATCCCTCCAACCTCCCAACCTCCCCCCAGCTTTACCCGGTCAATGGTCCTCAGAAGTGCCTCATGCCCAGCCCTCTCTTCCAGTATTCTCTATCCTTCCTTTTCTCAAAATCTGTCTTTGCCCCCTTAAAAAATTTCCTGTAACACCAAGCTCTCCAGACTCTGTTGTTGTCGTTAGGTGCTGTTGAGTCAATTCCAATTCATAGCGATCCAATGGGATAGAGTAGAACAGAGTTTTCTTGGCTGTAATCTTTACAGAAGTAGATCTCCAGGTCTTCCTCTTGCAGAGCTTCTGGATGGGTTCGAACCACCAACCTTTTGGTTAGCAGCCAAGCGCTGAACCGTTGTGCCACCAGGGATCAAACTCTGGGCTCTGCTAATGTGCTAATTCCCTAAATGGTTAATGACTCACTGTCCAGGTAACATGTTTACATCTTTTCATTGTTACATTTTAATTGGGCCTCTTTGGAAATACAACATTTGAATTCAAAGGACTCTCTCTAATGATGTGAATTTAAGGCTTAGCTATAGGAGATATTTCTGAGCAGGTGCAAAATCCTTTGGGAGAAAATTTCAAAGAAATCCTTCTTCCCTGGGAGCTCACAATTAGTTGGGGAAATAGCATATATAATATATAACCATGACATAAGGTAGAAGTGCCATTAGGGGAGTATACATAAAGAGCTGTGAGAACTCACAGTGAAGAACCTGCTTCCAGCTACAGGAATCAGCAGAAGCTTCCCGGAGGAGGTGACATTTAAGTTGGACCCTGAAAGATGAGTGGATTTGAGGGGTTTTTTTTTTTTTTTTTTGGAGGCTTCTGGCTCTTTCTTGCCTGACCAGCCCGCTATTCATTACACACTCCAGCAGAGGGCAGGCCGAGCGAACAGGGGAAGGAATGTCTAACTGCTTAGCCAAGTCTCACACTGGTCTTGGAACACCCTGAACTGTCTGGACACCTTTCTGGCGTAGTAAGAAGGGTGAGTCTTCTCTGTGTAGATTTTGAAGCAACTTATCCCAAGTTTGGGCTCCAGATTTACACCTTTGGCTTTGCCTGGAATTGATATTGAGCTTGCATTTTCTGTCAGTTTCTTATGGTTTTGTGCAGTCTGAAGCCTGATGCCACCTCTCCTGGTGTCACCTCTCCTGGAGCTATCCCTCCCTGGGCACTAACAATGACATTTCTGGAGAAGCAGGTCTGGGTGGTCCACGCTGGTGAAGGGGAGAGAGGAATGCCTCCCTAGATCGCCATGGGAACAGGATCAGCTTTCATAACCTACCTCCCATTTTTTCCCTTCTTCCTAAACAACTGTGAACCAGGTTGTTTTAGTGCCTAAAGCATTTCTCTGTCTTAGGTTGGATGAGACAAGGATTCATGTGCAAGTGGTTTACTAAGGAAAACACTCATAGCAAAATTCTGTAAGGCAGTGGGGAAAGCAGAATAGGGAAGGAGATGAAACCAGGCAAGGGTATGATTTTGGGAGGGACCCAGCCTCTGCCTGCTCCTGCAGGGAGCTCTGCAGTATACCTTGAAGCACAGAGTTTGTTGTACTTGGAGTAAAGGGACTGGGCTTTTGCACACCCTCACCTATCAGTCACTGGAGGTGCTCACAGACACTTCCAGTCCTTGGGGCATCTGGGTGAAGCAGCTCCAGTAGCCAATGTTTTATCCCCTAAAGATGGTTGCGATGTAAGCCATTAGGAGTGAACACACAGAAGCTGGGGGATGGAGGCACAGAGCTGGTAAACGGGATCTGAGGACATCTGGGTGCAGCACTGACAGGTTGTGCTACTCTCTCCAAGGCCAAGACTCTTCTGTTTATCCAGTCTCCCCATGGCCAAAACTTTGTCCCTTCATTCAGGGCTACCTCTGAGAAAAATCTATGAAGATTCAGAGTACTCTCTCCTCCCCACTAGAGATATTTTCCAGTATCTTAGCACCCTCTTGTTGCTCTTGGGAACCCATATTTTCATTGCAGGAGTCCTCACATCTGTCACCTGATCCCTCCTACCCTATCTCCTCAAAACGTATCCCATCCCTAAAGAGTGAGTTCTTTGAGGACAAGGGCTGTGTCTTATTCATCTTTGAGATCAAAGACTTTCTCTAAGAGTAGTTCAAAGACTTCCAGTGTTAGACTAACGGAAATGCTTGTTAAAAATACTGCTTCCTATTGGCAAAATAATTCTATTATGAAAACATTCTGCATCCCACTTTGAAATGTGGCGTCTGGGGTCTTAAATGCTAACAAGTGGCCATCTAAGATGCATCAATTGGTCTCAACCCACCTGGAGCAAAGGAGAATGAAGAACACCAAGGTCACACGACAACTAAGAGCCCAAGAGACAGAAAGGGCTACATGAACCAGAGACCTACATCACCCTGAGACCAGAAGAACTAGTTGGTGCCCGGCCACAAACGATGACTGCCCTGACAGGGAGCACAACAGAGAACCCCTGAGGGAGCAGGAGATCAGTGGGATGCAGACCCCAAATTCTCATAAAAAGACCAGACTTAATGGTCTGACTGAGACTAGAGGAATCCTGGCGGCCATGGTCCCCAGACCTTCTGTTGGCACAGGACAGGAACCATCCCCGAAGACAACTCATCAGACATGAAAGGGACTGGTCAGCGGGTGGGAGAGAGATGCTGATGAAGAGTGAGCTAATTATATCAGGTGGACACTTGAGATTGTGTTGGCATCTCTTGTCTGGAGGGGGGATGGGAGGATAGAGAGAGAGGGAAGCTGGCAAAATTGTCACGAAAGGAGAGACTGAAAGGGCTGACTCAAGAGGGGGAGAGCAAGTGGGAGTACGGAGTAAGATGTATGTAAACTTATATGTGACAGACTGATTGGATTTGTAAACGTTCACTTGAAGCTTAATAAAAGTTAATAAAAAAAAAATACTGCTTCCTTTCATGCCCCCTACCAAATGCACACAAGCACAGAGGTCTGGAAATCTACTTCTCTCCCACGGAATACCAACTGAGATGTTTCAACAAAAGAATGCATCACTGGAAGTGCTCACTTATTTATGTCAAGAAATTTGGGAGATAGCTACCTAGCGAACCAACTGGGAGAGATCCATATTTGTGCCCGTTCCAAACACAGGTGATTCAACAGAATGTGGAAATTATCGAACAATATCATTAATATCACATACAAGTAAAATTTTGTTGAAGATAATTCACAAGTGGCTGTAGCAGTACATTGACAGGGAATTGCCAGAAATTCAAGTTGGATTCAGAAGAGGACGTGGAACGAGGGATATCATTGCAAATGTCAGATGGACCATGGTTGAAAGCAGAGAATGTCAGAAAGATGTTTATCTGTGTTTCATTGACTATGCAAGGCATTTGACTGTGTGTATCATAACCAATTATGGACAACATTACAAAGAATGGGAATTTCAGAACAATTAATTGTGCTCATGAGGAACCTGCACTTAGATCAAGAAGCAGTTGTTCGAAAAGAACAAGGGGATACTGTGTGGTTTAAAGTCAGGTAAGGTGTGCATCAGGGTTGTATCCTTTCACCATACTTATGCAGTCTGTATGCTGAGCAAAAAATCCAAGAAGCTGGACTATATGAAGATGAACAGGGCATCAGAATTGCAGGAAGACTCATTAACAACCTGTGTTATGCAGATAACACAACCTTGCTTGCTGAAAGTGAAGAGGACTTAAAGCACTTACTAATGAAGATCAAAGACCACAGCCTTCAGTATGGATTACACCTCAACACAAAGAAAACAAAAATCCTCACAACTGGACCAATAAGCAACATTGTGATAAACAGAGAAAAGATTGAAGTTGTCAAAGATTTCATTTTATTTGGATCCATAGTCAACGCCCATGGAAGCAGCAGTCAAGAAATCAAAAGACACATTGCATTGGGCAAATCTGCTGCAAAAGATCTCTTTAAAGTGTTAAAAAGCAAAAATGTCACCTTGAAGACGAAGGTGCGCCTGACCCAAGCCATGGTGTTTTCAGCTGGGTATCCAAGAAGTGGCTGGTGGATTCTAACTGCTGACCTTTTGGTTAGCAGCCAGGCTCTCAACCACTACGCCATGAAGGCTCCCTATGCATGTGAAACCTGAACAATAAATAAGGAAGACCGAAGAAGAATAGATGCCTTTGAATTATGGTGTTGGCAAAGAATATTGAATATACCATGGACTGCCACAAAAATGAACCAATCTGTCTTGGAAGAAGTACAGCCAGAACGCTCACTAGAAGTAAGGATGGCAAGACTTCTCACATACTTTGGTATCAGGAGGGTCCAGTCCCTGGAGAAGGACATCATGCTTGATAGAGTAGAGGGTAAGCAAAAAAGAGGAAGAGCTCAATGAGGTGGATTGACACAGTGGCTGCAACAATGGGCTCAAACATAACAACCATTGTGAGGATGGCCCAGGACCAGCAGCATTTGTTCTGCTGTACCTAGGGTCACTGTGAGTCTGAACCTGCTCAACAGCACCTAACAACAACAAAAACAACCCACCCCCCACCCCAAGCTCTCCAGGTGATTGTGAAGCTGATTATAGACTGAGAACAACTGCCCAGGGCCAGGGCAGGTCCTCCATAGAGCTTTCAAAGTATTAACCCCTATGGCCAACTCCCTCACCTCTGTCAAGCCACATCTCGCCTTCCAATGGAGGTCTCCACCCCAGCATGCCTGATCCAGGGTAAATGCTCCACTTTTTCTTTATACCCCAGCATTTATCACCTTACTTAGTATGTTTGGAGCCCTGGTGGTGGAGTGGTTAAGAGCTTGGCTGCTAACCAAAAGGTAAGCAGTTTGAATCCACCAGCCATACCTTGGAAACCCATAGGGCAGTTCTACTCTGTCCTATAGGGTCGCTATGAATTGGATATGACTTGATGGCAATGGTTTTTTTTTTTGTTTTTTTTTTTGTTTTAGTATGTATGTTTGGGTTAAATTAGCTCAGCTTCAACTGAAAGTTTGGAGGTTCACCCAGTGGCACATCTGAAGGAAGGCCTGGGAACCTACTTACAAAAAATCAGCCCTTGAAAACTCTATGGAGCATAGGTCTACTCTGACACACATGGGGTCACCATGGGTGAGAGTCAGCTGGACAGCAGCTGGCTTAGTATGTTTATTGCTTATAGCCTCCCCCTGCCCACGCCCACTAGAATGTCAGCTCCAGGAAGGCAGAGATCTTTGTTGCACTGACTGGTGTCCTCCAGGGCCTGGAATGTAATATCTGCACACTGTAGGCGTTTGAGAAATATTTGTTGCATGAATGAATAAATTCTTTCCATAGACAGGCCTCAATGCAGTTGAAGGCAAAGATTATTACAAATTAAGTCTCAAATTCTAAGCTTCTTTCATCACAGACTCCAATAAGCAAACCTTTAACATGAACCCAACTGAGCCCATCTTGTATTGAATCTGTTCAGTATTGTCCTGATCTCTCCCCAGATATCATTGTATGTAACTGGGATTTGCCTGCAGGCCAATTCTGCCTCAGGGCTGGGCCATCCGTTCATTTAACGAAGAATTAATGAACACTTAGTGTGCACTGGATGCTGCGCTTTACTGGGAACACAAAAATGAACACGATAGATAGAGTCCCTGTCTTCAACAAGGTCACAGTCTAGTCTAGTTACAGGCCCAGTCTTGGACTTTGATGTGTAAAGGATTCTTCTGAGATAACAACCTATTCTAAGGGCAGGCAGGGGCAGAGATGACCATGGAGCGAGGATCATAGTGATGTGGGTGAGAAAGCTCCTTCCTTATGGTCAGCTCTGCCCTTTGAGTCTGCAGCAAGCAGATCCTGGGGGGGCTTCCCAGGCTCGTCTGAGGCACCGGAGATTTGATTGGAGCAAGGAGATCTTTGGAGATAAACGGAAATCCGAGAGTTTCAATGCTGGGGTTCATATTTATTATCCAAACACTTATATGACATCTACTATGTGCCAGACACTGTTCCAGGCACTCTAGAGATATTAATTCACCGTCACTTCAAGCCCCTGGTGGCCGCTCCTGGTGCGCTCCTGATGCTCTGTAGGCTGCATGCCCAGGGAGAGCGCAGACAACACCAGCCTTGCCCCTGCAGCCCTTTCCAGCTCTAATGCTTCCTGATTCTCATATTCCCCCAGCTCAGCCCTCCCATCCCAGGCTCATGTCCCTCCTTTCCCTTCCCCAGCCAGGACCTTCCCTTATGTCCTTAGGAACCCCCTCTCTTTTGTAGTCATCCTTCTCTATATTCTTGAGTTTTTCTGCTAATGCTTCTGGAATTTTGCATTCATTGAAGCTTGCCTTTCCCCAGGTTATACTGAAACCCAGCTCAGGCAATCAATGACAGTCAGTCTGAGAAGCAGGCTAGAGCAGTGTCAAACTGTAATCAAAATCTCGAGCTAAAGAAATGAGTCTTACTGAGGAATAGCAACTTGAGTTGGGCAACATAAGGTAAAAATTACAAACTGCCACAAACGGGTTAGGTAGAGAGGGATTTTTATATACAGTTTAGAGGAAAAAACAAATCTTTCTTCACATCAGCTTATCTGTGTTAACATTCTTTTCGAGAACTATCTGCACAAGTAATCTTTCAAAGGGGAGTCATAAGACCCCCTCCTTAGATAACCTTTCACCATATGTTTAACCGCATTCTTTTCCCTCCTTGACTGCTCGAGGGAGGTAGTTAAAACTTTACAAGAGTGAAAATTCCATGCACAGTTTAAAAGCAGAAGTGGAGTGTAGGAGCAAAATGGAGTCTGATTCAAACCTGTGTCGGCCATCTTAGTTATGCCAAATGCCAAATTTTTAGGGTGCTCACACACATTCCCCCCTTTTGATTATGAATTGCCATAGAGATTCTTTGATCACTATTATAAGAGTGTTTTCTTCTGCATGGACTCATTGTTCGGAGTGGTTTTTGTTCATAGATCAAAATCATCCTCCATTTCTTCACTGTGCCATAGCTCTGACACCGTACTTCTGTGATCCACTAGGTGAGGTTAGTGAAAAGCTGGCTACATTAGGAGGAACAACTTGACTAAACTGAAGGGCTAACGGTGTGAAACTAGTCTC
Organism: Loxodonta africana; assembly: GCF_030014295.1. NCBI lineage: Eukaryota > Metazoa > Chordata > Mammalia > Proboscidea > Elephantidae > Loxodonta > Loxodonta africana. The sequence continues at coordinate 90,501,471 of NC_087345.1, forward strand.
TCTAAAGATAATCCTCTGCATGGCAAGAGGAGTGGTGGACTGGTTACAAGCATTAGACAGAAGTTTCATAAAGCATTTGATTATTCCTATAACAGTGATTCAAACTCATTGCTGTCAAGTCAATTCTGACTCATAATGACCCTATATGACAGAGTAGAACTTCTCCATAGGGCTTCCAAGGTTCTAATCTTTACAGAAGCAAACCGCCACATCTTTCTCCTGCAGAGCTGCTGTTGGGTTAGAAATGCTAACATTTTGGTTAGCAGCCAAGTGCTTAACCACTGTACCACCAGGGCTCCTATAATGGTGATTACTAATTAAAATGATTAGGCCAGTTTGTAATATAGAATGCAGCCAAGAATCAATACCAGTCGGTAACTAGCTAAAGATATCTAGGAAAGAAGAATCAGGCACAGGAGGTATTGGATGTACCTAAGTAGCCTGTTTGGGAATTTTCTCATATCTTTTTCTACTTCTCCTGTGTTAGTCCAGGCACAACAGGAGGTGTTGGCAATAGCACAAAATCCACCTTGCTGAGTTAAGAGGAAATCTAGAGATATTCTATTAGCTACTCGACTTTAACAAGGATTCTAAAGATCTCTGTTGAGCAGCCATTCCATCTGTGACATCAGCAGTGATTTGAGCCATTGTAGCAGATAGGTTATGAATGGATTTCCCAAGTTGGGGAATACCATAATTACGTAATAGTGCCCAAAGGAATAGCCAACCCATTCCAAGTTTGTCGACTATTGGATTAGGGGATGACATATTGTCACTTCAGTTCTTACTGAGAATTTTCAAATCATTGATCCAATGCATACTTTCATTATAAGAGTGAATATTTTGGGAAACTACTAAAAGCCCTAATGTACATTGACCCCACATCCTTCAACCATCTAAACAGGGTAATGCCCAAGCATGGGATTCGTCGTTAGGGTTAAGTTCTCTCATGGTGCTATAATTGGATCCTCCACGTAAAAATACATAACCATGTAAGTGCAGATCATCCCATTTCCGGTATAATTATCTCGGAAAGGAATAGTTCTGTTAACCTGCTCAAACCAGGTTTTAGTAAGAGAATTGTTACGAATGGGTAATAGTTCTAATCTCACTGAGCTCCAGACTTTAGTACAAAGAGGGGACAGATTATTAGAACATGTCTGGCTTCCCTTTAGACAATATGGCAGTTGAGTATTACGCATCAACAAGGTGTCAAAATATCTAGGGGAATCAGCAGCTTGGATGGAGATATCAGTTTGGCAACACTGTAGTAACCTGCTAAAGCTGTGGCAGAGACCAGGTAAATTTCTATATCTAGAACAATTCAGCCTCCAGCTTACAACGCGGGTTAAATTGAAACATGGTACCTGAGGTTGAGCCCACAATCCAGGGAGATGCCATAGTCTGACATATATGGCTTCTTTAAAGGTAACACTAAGATTAATAAAGGTTTCAGACACAAGACTATACTTTGATATTGGAGACACTAGTGGATCTGAATTTTCACATTCTGTTCATGGATTGGGTTGACAGATCCAACATTCATTCAAATCACTGGCACTCACTACTGATTGGGCCAACCTAACAAAAGTATTTTTTTGTTTCAAGCCTCAGAAGCAATTACTATGAAGTGAAGAATAAAGCTTAAAGAAATTTCATTTTGTACCAGTCTCACCAGGGAGACTAAACCACAGTTATATAACAAAGCTAGCAGCATTAAAATAGTGACAATTATTAGGCAAAGTCCACAAAATTCAGCAACATGCATGTGATCTTGTTCCATGATCTTGGGACTAGCTGTCTACCTCAGATGTTGTCTGCTCCTGGCTCTTGGAGCATCTCAAGGTAATATTTAGTTCTCCAGAGAGCTGGCTAGTTCACTGAAGTGCCTTAATTTTCTTCAATTGTGACAAATGGGTCCAAGGTTTGCTCTCTCTAGTTTGGCAGCACACGGGTTGGTAAAGAGGACCAGGTATAGTCCCTTCCAACAGGGCTCTAAAGAGTCTTTCAGTTGATGCATCTTCCAATATACACACTCTCCTGGAGCAATATTGGGCGGGCTTTGAGGTTTGGGCTTTTGGTCATCAGAGGCTTCTTTAACCTGTGAAAAATATTCTTTAGAGTGTTTGATTAAAGACTAGCAACATTTTAGTAATTTGGGCTGCATGATATTAGGTCATTGTGAGCAATGTAAGGAGGAGTAACCCAAAAGGCAGGTCAGACAGCAGGTTGCTGGCTCACATCATCAGATCACAAAATGGAGGATGATTACATAATATCTGCTAAACCACTGAGAATCGTGACCTAGCCAAGTTGACACATAACCTTAACCATCATAGGTGCCTCTTTGTGCAGTAGTAAAGATGCTGTGGGCCATTCAGTTTTGAAGACCCATTTCTCTCATTATAGTCATTCAGTATTCATTTCTTGAAATCCATGGACGAAATCATTTAAAACACTCTGAACATATTTAGTCAGAACTTTGATATGAGCTATAATCTTCTAATCATATCTGAAGTACAAAAATAGAAGCTAGGTGATTATACCATTGAAATACAGATCTGGACCAATGAGCTCTTAAAAATCGGGACATCGGCTGAAAGAGATAAGTCAATCGGCATTCAACCTTGGGTTCAGCTCAATCCCAGAGTCCATCTGCTAATCCATCCGGGGGGAACCAAGGCCAAAGGATAGAGCCACATAATTAAGATGTGCCTTTTGGGCTAGTCAAATAGCAATAATGAGGAGGTAAGAAAAACATTTACCATAGGATAGCCTGTAGCCAGCATAGTTATTAGTTACTGAAAAAGCTGATTCTTACATTAAAAAGGGAAGGAAAAATAAAAAATGGTTTTCTATATCTAGAAAATAGAACATTGAACATCAGCAATATTCTTTTAGTTTACTCGGTCCTATGTACACCCTGGTGGTGTGGTGGTTAAGAGCTCAGCTGCTAACTAAAAGGTCAGCAGTTCAAATCCACCAGCCACTCCTTGGAAACCCTATGGGGCAGTTCTACTCTGTCCTATTGGGTTGCTATGAGTCAGAACTGACTTGATGGTACCTAACAAGAACAACAACAGGTAGTTAATTTTGATTCCATGTAATTCTGGATCAGCAGCCATCTTAAAACTCCATCAGCTTCTATATAAGAGCTCTGGAAATCTTGGTTTAGTCCAAAAGTATCCACGTTCAAAAAATATTATAATCCTCTTTATAAGTCTGATATAGCCCATTTTGGTCAAGCATTTTCAGTGAATCAGCAAAGTAAAGCTTATCTGCAAATGACAACTTAAAAATGTCCGTGGGTAACTTATAATAATAATAATTCTTAAAAGTGAAAGACCTGATGGGAATTAACTACAAAAGTAATGTAAAGCCAAATAAAGTCAATTAACTTTGACAAAAATATCTCTAAGCATAATGATTAACCTTATTTTCAAAGAGCTTCAGATATACCACGTAATGATCTTGATCTTGAGACATAATACTAAATATTCAGGATATACCAAGAATATGCTAAGATATCAAGTCTCTTAAGTCTCTGAATAGTGATAAAAATACCATGGGTAAATGATGTGATTTCCCCAGTTAAAACTATTGGCTTTGATGAGGCTAGATTCAAAGGAAACAAAGTTGCAACCAAGTTAGCAATTGAAATAATAAAATTATGACATAATATTATTTTTTTATTATGCAGTTGTTTAATATCAGGCAAACATTACTGACACATAAATTTTAATGAGAAGAAAAATTAGTGCTTCTCCTGATTTGGCATGTTTCGTGTAACACATAAAGTATTAAATAAAACATTTTAAGCACTTTTCTTTTTATAAAACACAAACAAATCTTTTGTGACTTTCCATGAAGTTTCAAAGTTGTCAGGAGTTTATCATAGGTTACTGAGAAACAATATTTAAATTATTTAACCAAAGATCTTAGAGGTAAAAACCTTAGCTTTTTTCAAAGCAATGAAGTTTGGTTTTTGATTCAGGAATTCATTCAAATCAGATGCTGAACCCTTGCCTTTGAGGCCAATTATGCAAAGAATAAATTAACTCTTCAACTTAGTAATTAAAGAAAATTTTGTTATTTTAACAGTGAGAAATCCAATTCTTTGCCGCCTATACTATTTGACACTCAAGCTCTTAAAATCTCATAAATTAACCCACCAAACTTTAGCCGAAAAAATAAAAACTTTGACCATATCAAGTAAATTCCCTTTTGATAAACCTTTTAAACATTGTCTTTGCTGCATATCTCTTAGAGTACAGCCTTTAAGTGGCAAAAATGAACACACTCATTATCAAACCCAAATATATATATATATATATATATATATATATATATGAAACCTGTTTCTTTCAAGTCAATTCCGACTCATAGTGACCAGTACATGACAGCGTAGAACTGCCCTATAGGGCTTCCAAGGAGTGGCTTGTGGATTCAAACTGCCAGTCTTTTGGTTAGCAGCCAAGCTCTTAATCACTGAGCCACCATGCTCCATATATACATATATATCCTTTCTCTATGGCAAGAAGCAAAAGGATATAAACTTCAATTATAACAAATATCTTTTAACTAAATTTAATATGAGTAAGTTACCTAAAGATCTTGGAAATTATTTTAAGCTTATATACCACAAAACATAATTACCATTGAAATAAAATTTGTTTAGTCTATATTTTCATTCAAACCTTTATACCAGTCACCATATATTTTTAATCTAACCTTAGATTTTATTGACTTTTTAATTTTTTCTCAACATCCACATTATTTATTTTCTTTTGTCTTAAATGGTTTTCACCTAGTTGGGAGAGGTCCTTTCAAAAATTTCATGGAGCTGCATGGCCTCAGAGACAGGGGGCTGTGGAGGTTTGATCATGCCCTGCCCTTCCTTTCTTTTAGCTCATGGCCAAAGGCAAGAATTGGCCATCTCAATTCATTTACATATGTTTAAGTTGGCCTAGGTATTTCGAATGACAAAAGATAACTCAATCCTTTCCCTTTAATTATTCTCTTGGTAAGAATTTTGCCTTCTCTTTATCACAACCTTTTATCTACCCAGCAAATACCAAAGCTCTTTTGCAGTTTTATAAATGAACCAATCGATTCTTGGCTAGTCTTCCCCCCGCGCCCCCACAGGTTTGTCCTATGCCTCCCTCTTCTCATTCTGGAACAACTAGTTTTACTTTAAGACAGAATTACCCCCTTTCCTTAAATATATTTCATATACTATTTATGTTAAGTTACTTAGGTTTTGCTTTTAAGGTTGACATACTACAGACCATAAAAATCTTTGTCAGAACAAATTTGTTTTCATTAATTCCTGGAAATATTTGGGCTATTAAATTATATAAATGCTTATTTATCACTAAACCAATCAGAGTAAGTTCTTCAAGGGGATATTATAACAATTTAAAAATACCGTCCAGAGGTAGAAAATTATTATATTTTCATAGCTCTATATTTTGTATGCTTTATAGGATCCTTTATAGAAACAATTTAGAATAATTTGTTCCTTTTTAAGGCCTTGTTATAACAATCAAAATAAATGATCTTTTTTCAGTGCACTTTTATATTAAAGTTTCTCAGTGTATCTACTAAGCCCAGGTGCAAGAAGCAGTTTTTTCTTGGAAGAAAAAAGAACTGAGATTTAGACAGCCCCATGAAAAACACCAGCCACGGCCTTCAACCTGTTACAAGACAGAAACTCAGACACAACACTCCAGACCAGAGGCAAGGTCTTGGAGCAAAATGAAACAGAACAAACTACATAAATTCATCTGTCTGTAAGGTCAGCTCAAAAAACTAGACTTATACAATACCACACAACACAAACAACCCAGTATCTTAAAATGTATACAGCAATTCTTTGGTATGATTGACTCAGTTCAACAGAAAAACAGGTTCTAGATAAAACTTATTAACTTGCCAGAGTCTCAGGTGGAGGGATCTCAGACCCTCTGACAAACCTAAGGACCAAACAAAAGTTCCCCAGAGGAAAGAAAAGACAATGCAAATGGGAACTCATTTTCTCAAGCTAACAACAACAACAAAAACCAAACCTGTTGCCTCCCAGTCCGTTCTGACTCCTAGTGACCCTATAGTACAGAGTAGACCTGCCCCATGGGGTTTCCATGGAGTAGCTGGTAGATTTGAACTGCCAACCTTTTGGTTATAGCTGTAGCTCTTAACCACTGCACCACCAAGGTTGCTATGAGTTGGAATCAACTCAACAGCAACGGGTTTGATCTTTTTTTTAATTTTCCCAAAATGGAAGGAAAAAAAGCAGATGAAACTCATTTTCCCAAAGTGATGACTGAAATTCCAAATTACTTCTAGTATGTTCAGTTTATAGTATTTTTGAACATGAACCCCCAACCAGCATCTTGGTAGGGGGAAACCCAGGCTTATTTATCAAGGATGTTAAGACTAGGTTGAATTCTGCATCCCACTTTGAAATGTGGCGTCTGGGGTCTTAAATGCTAACAAGGGGCCAGCTAAGATGCATCAATTGGTCTCAACCCACCTGGATCAAAGGAGAATGAAGAACACCAAGGTCACACGATAACTATGAGCCCAAGAGACAAAAAGGGCCACAGGAACCAGAGACTTACATCATCCTGAGACCAGAAGAACTAGATGGTGCCTGGCCACAACCGATGACTACCCTGACAGGGAGCACAACGGAGAACACCTGAGGGAACAGGAGATCAGTGGGATGCAGACCCCAAATTCTCATAAAAAGACCAGACTTAATGGTCTAACTGAGACTAGAGGAATCCCGGTGGTCATGGTCTCCAAACCTTCTATTGGCCCAGGACAGGAACCATTCCCGAAGACAACTCATCAGACATGGAAGGGACTGGACAATGGGTAGGAGAGAGATGGTGATGAAGAGTGAGCTACTTGTATCAGGTGGACACTTGAGACTGTGTTGGCATCTCCCGTCTGGAGGGGAGATGGGAGGGTAGAGAGGGTTAGAAACTGGCAAAATTGTCAGGAAAGGAGAGACTGGAAGGGCTGACTCATTAGGGGGAGAGTAAGTGGGAGTATGGAGTAAGGTGTATATAAGCTTATATGTGACAGACTGACTTGATTTGTAAACGTTCACTTAAAAAAAAAATTTGAAGCTCAATAAAAATTATTAAAAAAAAAGAATAGGTTGATACTGATACATGCTACAACATGGATGAACCTTGAAAACATTATGCTAAGTGAAAGAAGCCAGTCACAAAGGATGACATATTGTATGATTCCATTTATATGAAATATTCAGAGTAGACAAATCTATACACCCACAAAATAGATCAGTGTTTGCTTTAGGCTGGAGCGAAATGTACGAAGTAAGGTGTGGATGGTTAAGGGGTACAGAGTTTATTTTGGGGGTGATGAAAATGTCCTAAAATTGATTGTGGTGATGGTTGCACAAACTCGTGAATATACTAAAAGTAAGTCAATTTTACACTTTAAATAGGTAAATTGTATGGCACGTGAATTATGTCTCAACATGGAGGTTTAAAATAAAGAAAAAGATATAATTATCACACCTAAAAAAAAAAAAAAGAAAGAATAGGTTGAAACTTTGAGCTCCTAGAGTCAAATAAAATTCCTATCAGGGAGCCTGCAGCAGGGTTTGGTCAGTGCTTTTTTTCACAATATGCCTCCATTGCATGAGAGTTTTCTTGTGGCTGGTGGGCAGCCTAGTGCTCTGGCCCATCTCATGTCCCAGCTTATCCTTTCGCAGATGTATTTCTGTTGATGGCAAGCACCCTAGAGGCTTTTGAGATTGCTCAAACCCATGCCCACATTTTTTTGTGGCTTAAAAACTCTGGGATTCCTTCATTACAACCTACAAAACTTGTTTTCATTTCTTCTGAACCTAATTCATTCTGTTGGCTAGAGACCTAGTCCCTTGTTTTAGACCTAAAATGTACTAGTCTCGCCAATTGAAAAGTACCCAAAAGTGGCCACCAATTTTCCAAGCTGTCCCAAGTGAGGTTATGCCAACTGTTATGGATTGAATTATGTTCCCCACAATTGTCCCAGTTTGGTTAGGCCATGATTCCCAGTACTGTGTGATTGTCCACCATTTTGTCATCTGATGTGATATTCCCATGTGTTGTAAATCCTACCTCTATGATGTTAATGGGAGATCTGGTGGCACAGTGGTTAAGCATTCAGCCACCAACCAAAAGGTCAGCAGTTCGAATGCACCAGTCACTCATTGGAAACCCTATAGGGCAGTTCTACTCTGTTCTACAGGGTAGCTATGGGTCAGGAATCGACTTGACAGTAACAGGTTACGACGTTAATGAGAAGATATTAGCAGCAGTTATTTGAATGAGACAGGACTCAATCTACAAGATTAAATTGTGTCTTAAGTCAATCTCTCTTGAGATATAAAAGAGAAAAGTGAGCAGAGAGATGGGGGACCTCATACCACCAAGAAAGTAGTGCCAGGAACAGAGCATGTCTTTTCAACCTGGGATCCCTGCACTGAGAAGCTCCTAGACCACGGTAAGTTTGATGACAAGGATCTTCCCCCAGGGCCGACAGAGAGAGAGTCTTCCCCTGGAGTTGGCATCCTGAATTTGGACTTCTAGCCTCCTAGACTGTGAGAGAATAAATTTCTGTTTGTTAAAGCCATCCACTTATGGTATTTCTATTATAGCAGCGCTAGATAACTAAGGCATCAGTCAAACAAAAATGCACATTTTGAAGGACCAAAATGCTTGTTCATGCAGTGGGCAGGAGTCCCAGAGGGAGGCTCCAAGTTGCTCTTTGAGTTGGCATTCTCCCTATTTCCAGCAGACTAAACTGTGCAGGCTGAATGAAATGCACTTGCAGAACAGAAACAAATCTGATCAGAAACAAATCCACGATAAAACTCAAAGAGCTATCAAGGCAAAGAGAGTGGCACTCTGATTTGAGAAGTTACTTACCTTAAGGCGACTCCTGAGAACTTATGGAAACAGAGAGCCTAAACAGCTCGGTTGGTACCAGAGGCCAAGTCCTTGATGCCTCAGAGGTCATGAAAAGCAATGCACCTTCAAATCCGCACTTCTGACACCAGAAATGTCAAAGCACAAGATTATGCATGAACTCCGTAAGCAGAGAATAGAGTTTTACTGAGGAATAAAACAGTTTGAACTGGGCAGCACAAAGTATAATTGCAAAGTGCTCCAAAGGAGTTAGGTAGAGAGGGATTTTTCTGTACAGTTTAGAGGAACAAACACATCTTTCTTCACATCAGCTTATCTATTTTAACATTCTTTCTGAGAACAATCCGCACATTCTTTCAAAGTAGAGTCAAGAGACCCCCTCCTTACGTAACATTTTGTCATATGTTTAACCACATTCTCGCTCCCTCCTTGATTGCCCAAGGTGGGTGGTTAGAACTTTGTAAGAGTAGAAAATCCCATACACAGTCTAAAAGCAGAAATAGAGTTTAGGAGCAAAATGGAATCTGATTCAAACCTATGTCAGCCATTTTAGTTATGTCGAGTGCTTCAGATTTTTAGGATGCTCTCACACAGCAATAACAAGAATGGAAAAAGCAGTTCAAGAAGAAATACTCAAGGGCAGACCAAGAGGTCCCCAAGTCACATTTCAGTGGCAGGGAAGAAATAAGGAACTCTAACACATGTGGGAAGGAGAGGGCACTGAGGGGGCAGTGGATGGAATCACAGGAGCCTGGAAAACCCAGAGCCACTGTTAGCCCATAGGGCACTTTTGTGCAAATTTGGAAAAGGTACTCACTCTTTCCTCCCTGTGTCAGGACACACGGCTTGATGAATGGAGTGTGAGCTTGCAGGGCACAACCTGCACAAGATATACAGAGTCGTCCTGGGATACTCCAGTGCAGAAGAGTTCAGGTGAGACCAGAAGACCAAGCCAAAGGAGTTTGGGGAGCTTAATCCACTCCAAGTGTTCCAGTCCAAAGGGGCTGGGTTGGGCACAGCTGTGGAGTTTGGGGCTGCAGTCGTTTTCAGAGTCTAGTGGCAATTTGGGTGTTAGCCAGTAATGGCTTTTCTAGAAAAGAAAGACCTTGGAAACTTACCCCAGAGCTGGTAGGAATGAGGAGGGAGCAGATCCCCAGACTAATGCTAGGGTCCCGTGGCTTCTGGAACCGGAGAACAAGGGAACCAGGCAAGCAAATTTCCTTGTCATTATTTCATGTCCCCATCCTCACTACTATGTCTCCTGAGACCTCCTCCCCAGACCCGCACCAATGCCAGAACCTCAGATTCTGTTACTCTACATCACTTCTGTACCCCTCAGCTCAGCATCAGCTCTGCTCACACCCAATAAATGCTTATGAATTAAACACAGAAACTCATTCTTCCTGTGAATACCATTTGTATGATACTTATGCACTATAAAGTAAATATTTAATGCATACATTTTATTTCAGCAGAGTAATTTTGAATATATTATAAAATGATAGGGATTGAAGGGACCTTAAAGCTCATGAAAATTCAACATCCCTTATTTATAGAGGAGGAAACTAATACCCAAAGTGGGGAGTGTTTTACCCAGGGTCACACAGCTAGCGTGTGGTACAGCTGGGATGAGGAGCTGAAATCACAGCCAAATGGGGTGTGTAGTGTGGAGTGTGGGTCCAGAAGGCTGGGAGAAGGCTCATCAGTGGTTGAGCGCCAGGCCTTGCCTTTGTGCCTCACCTGAGAAGCTGAAGCAAAAAGGAAAATTCTGAGCATGCTCAGTGCTGGAATGGAAAATATGCTGTTCTCAACAGAGAATGGGGAAGTTACTCTAATAAACTGGTGATGTATGTGCAAAGGTTTTCCCTGAAAAAAAATGTAGGAATCCTCCAAATCTGGCACAGGTTTTCTAAATTTCAAAATATGTCTTGAAGTTCCAATTTCTCTTGCAACGTACCTGTACTGTACTCAAACAACAGGTAAAGCCCTGATAGCGTGAACCCGCCCTTTTTTTTCTCCGTGTTGGATGTCCAGAGGAAGCTTCAGCCCAGCCAAGTATCTTTTGGCTTCTCTGGTCTGGAAAAACTGTGCTTCTTGGTAAAGCTTCTGTTCAACATCTAGTGGCTGATGAATGTGGGCTACACCTATGTGTTTCGGGGCGGCGGGGGTGGGAGTGGGGATTTAGTCTGTTAGGGGCTGAGTGTTAGCTGGAGATGCTGCTCAGGGATGCTTGACTATTTTCACTCAACCAATAACTAAGAGGTTCCACGAGAATGGTTGCACAACTTGAAGAATCTAAGTGTCACTGAATTATGCATGTAAAAATTGTTGGAGTATGTTCTGCTGTGTATATTCTCAAAAACAACAAAAACAAAAAACTAAGAGTTTCCAAACCACTATAGACTTCACCAAAATGGGCAAGCTCACACCTTGCTAGAGGGAGTGTCGGTTGGTACATTTGGGGAAAGCAGTTAGTCAAGTGCCTTACAAAGAGCCTTACAAACTGGCATATCTTTAAGCCAGTAATTTCAGTTATAAAATCTACTCTAAGAAAATAATGTGACATAAAGAAAAACCTTTATGAACAATGATGTTTGTCATGGCATTGATAATAGTAGCAAAAAAACTTAGAAACGGCACCAATGTTTAACAATAAGGAACTGGTTAAATAAATCATAATAGTGCATATCCCTGGAAACCCTGGTGGTATAGTGGTTAAGTGCCATGGCTGTTAACCAAAGGGTTGGCAGTTCGAATCTGCCAGGCACTCCTTGGAAACTCTATGGGGCAGCTCTACTCTGTCCTATAGAGTGGAATTGACTCAATGGCACTGGGTTTGGTTTTTTTGGTTTTGTATATCCCTTGATAGGGTGTTAGCAGCCAAACTCTTAACCACTACACTACCAGGGTTTCCAGAATATAAAGTAGGAAAAACATATTTAATATTATGAAATAAATTAATATTTGGATAATGAAAAATTTTTTACCTGTTGTTTTCCTAATACAAGATACAGAGATTAAAGCTGGACAAAATCTTTTTGGTTGGTGGGGCATGAGTTTAAAAAGATTAAGAAAGCCTCTTCTGGAAGCTCAGGGAGGTAATTTAATGTAGTGGAAAGAGGAAAGGGCTTTGGAGTCAGATCTGCCACTTAATAGCTGTGTGATCTTGAGAAAATTACTTAGCATCGCTGAAGCTCAGTTTTTTTTTTTTTTTGTCTGTAAAATAGGAATAATTACATATGCTGTATAAAAAACAAATTCATTGCCATCCAGTCAATTCCAACTCATAGCATAGTGCTCCACAAAGTGTTTTATTTGAAATTATGTATAACCCAACAGCATACATATACCTCATTCAATTCCAATTCTCTGGTGCAGCCAAGAGTAGTAAGAGGGAGAGGAGCTAGAGAGACAGGAGAGGACTTTGCTGGGCATGTCCTATGGGGAATCAATGTGTACAGGTATCTTAGTTTTGTAGTGCTGCTATAACAGAAATACCACCAGTGGATAGCCTTAACAAACAGACTTTTATTCTCTCACAGTCTAGGAGGCTAGAAGTCCAAATTCAGAGCACCAGCTCTCTGTCGACTCTGGAGGAAAGTCCTTGTCATTAATCTTCCCACGGTCTAGGAGCTTCTCTGTGCAGGGACCCCGACCCAAGGGTGTGCTGTGCTCCCAGCGTTGCTTTCTTTGTGGTATGAGCTTCCTCTGTCTCTCTGCTCGCTTCTCTCTTTTGTATCTCAAAAGAGACTGGCTCAAGACAAAACCCAATCCTCTAGATTGAGCCCTGCCTCATTAACATAACTGCTGCTAATTGATCTCATCAACATCATAGAGATAGGATTTACGACACATAGGAAAATCACATTAGATGACAAAATGGTGGACAATCACACAATACTGGGAATCATAGCCCAGCCAAGTTGAACAGATATTTTTTGGGGACACAATTCAATCCATGACAACAGGTAACCAGGGGAGACCTGGACCTGGGGGTTGAAGCAGAGAATGAGGCTCCATATGTTCTCTGAGGTATAACACACCTTGGTATGTTTGTCTTGTGCAAGGAGAGAGATGGATGACAAGCAACCTATGGGAAGAATGAGTGTTGAAGATTTGAGTAAGAGGCTGTGTTTGAGGTAGTAGGTGAGAAGGACAGGATCTCAGATGCAGGTAGTTTAACTTCATCTTTCATCACTTCTCCAAAGAAGCTGGTGAGCTAACTGCAGTGAGTGAGATATCAGCAGTGAGATATTTGTGATATAGACAATGAAAGGCTCATCTGGAGGGCTAGACAGGTCCCTCATTTCTCTGGAGGTATCGATTTCCATCCTTCCTGGTTGGTATGCTGCCAGTGGGGTGAAGAACCCGATTCCAGGGATTTGATCTGCAAGGTCACCGCGCTGTCTGTCTGAGATGTGGCTATCACTGCAGTAACATAATGCAGGTTCCCTCTGGTTAGACTTTTTCAAGAACTCATTAAAGGCCATGCAAAGCTGAGGCTATGTCCCCATCTCCAGGCAGGAGATTGAAGGCCACAGACCCCTTCCATTGGACTTTCATCAATGTCAATGTGCCAGGGCTGGGATACCACACATAGACATGGGCACCAGGCTGCCCTTAATGGGGTCCCTGAGGTCTGAGTCCTGTGCGCGGCTTCTTCCCTCTGGTGCCACTGACTCATGCTGTCTCATCTGCTGGATTCTGGATGCTAGCTTGCCTGAACCCTCCTAGATGTCTCTGGCTCCTAAACATGACTTCCTGTCCAATCTCCCAACCTTGTCACACCTCCTTGGCTCCTGGCTCAACATTATCTAAAGTCCAGGGTTGATCTTGCCAAGCAACACCTGCCTTCATTATAGACTTAGGGAACATCAGAATTGGAAGACGGCTTAGAAACCATCTAACTGTGATCCCTCGATTATACTGATGAGAAAACTGAAGCCCACAGAAGGAAGCTGTAGTTAGCTAGGAACAGAATCAGGACCAGAACTGTATCTCCTGCCTTCCCTCTAACAGGGCAGTGGGAGAACCACGAGACTGGGGATCCCTTACAGAGGTTCTCTGAATTACCCATTCTGTTGATGGGATTAGTCTACTTCCTGATTAATGTATTCACTTATGCCTCCCCCTTCTAGACTAGGAGTTCCATGAGTTTGTTCACCACTGAGTCAGAAACCTGGTGGTGCAGTGGTTAAAGTGCTTGGCTGCTAACCCAAAAGTCAGTGGTTTGAACCCACCAGTTGCTCCATGGGAGAAAGATGTGACAGTCTACTTCCCTTCCTTAAAGATTGGAAACCCTATGGGGCAGTTCTACTCTGTCCTATAGGGTTGCTATGAGTCGGGATCAACTCGAGGGAATCAACTTGACGGCAGTGGGTTTGGCTTTTTTGGTTTGGTGTCCTGAGTACCTAGGATAATGCCATGCACAGATTAAGTGCTCTATCATTATTCATAAGGAGCACTGGAGGAGCAATGATTAAGTGCTTGGCTGCTAACCTGAAGGTCTGCAGTTTGAACCCATTAGCGGCTCTGCAGGAGAAAAGACCTGGTGATCTTCTCCAGCAAAGATTACAGCATAGGAAACCCTGTGGGGCAGTTCCACTCTGGTCTAGAGGGTCACTGTGAGTCAAAATCAACTCGATGGCACCTAACGACAACATCATTATTTTTTGATTCAATAAACAGTTCAGCATAGATATGGCCAGACCAAATTACTCAGCCCTCGAAGTGGTCATTTCGGCCTAGAGGCTTGACTGGCTGAACTGGTGTGGTTACAATGATTGTCGAGAATATACACAGCAAAACATATACCAATAATGATGTGTTTTTGAGCATGCATGAATTTGTGGCTGTCCGTTGTGTCACTGTGTGGCAAATTACTTAACTTTTCTTAACTTCAGTTTCCTCACCTGTAAATAAGGAATAACAACGTCTACCTAAAAGAGTATGAGAATTAAACGAATTATGCATTTAAAGTACTTGGCCTAGTGTCTGACACATACTTGGCACTCAAAATATGGTAGCTTTTTGTATTAGAGATGCTACTCACTGGCAGCCCTACCCTTATGGCACAGGGGCCGTACTTCTTTCTAGGAGCAGCCCCCACTCACAGCCTCTGCTGCCCCCATGACCCTGACACTGGCCATGGTTGATTGGACCAGGGTAGGGAATAAGTAGTAAAAATCAACAGGAACAGTCCCCTTCTTTGTGGGACCTGGGCCTGCCAGGCAATTGCCACCTTGTGATGACCTCTCATTCTCTGGCCCACTGGGGGAACCAAGGCAACTTAGCTTGGGGAATCCAATGGCAGAGGAGACTCAATGCTGGGAGAGAATGCTCTTCAGCCCTGGATCATAAGCAGCTCAACATGGCCGCTTGGATGGCCCTGGTGAGCCAATGCCATCAGAGACCACACTGGCTTAGGTATTGGCTGCAGGCCTGGTACTGAGTGGATTGGCATAGCATGTCTGTAGTGGGTGGTGGTGGTGGTGGCGGTGGCAGCAGCAGCAGGGTCTTGCTCAGCAGTGGGCACGGCACAGGGAGCTGGAACTGGAGCTGGGGATGGAGCGCACGTCACTGAGGTAGACATGCTCATGAGAGACATGAGTCACCCTGGGGACTTTTAAGGCGACTTCAGGTCCTATAATACCAAATAGTGTGTATAGGGGGAAGGGGGAGGCAGTCAGGAAAATATTCTGTGTTTTAAATGTCCCTAGGTGGTGGAAATTGTTTGCACCTATCTACTAAACGAAAGGTTGGCACTTTAAACCCATCAAGTAGCGCCACAAACGATAGTCCTGGTGATCTTCTTCTGTAAAGATCACAGCCAAGAAAACCCTGTGAAGTTCAGTTCTACTCTGTAACATATGGGGTTGCCATGAGTCGGAATCAGCTTTATGGCAACAGGTTTGGTTTGGTTTGAGTTCTTACTGAATCCTATTTTTTTTTGCCTAGACCCTTGTAACCTGGGAAGCAAGGTCCCCAAAGACCCAGCTCAGAGCAGTGGGGGCTGTTGCTGAGGCCCTCATCCACCTGCTTGGCCTCAGATGCAGACAGCCTCATCCCACTCACTCTCTTCCCCGCACCCGTTGCTCCCTCCACTCAACTCAGACATCTGTTCCCCACCCACTCCTTCATCATCACCTTCCCATCTCTCATCCTCCTCCCAGGCAATGCTGTCTGTCTGCAGCACCCTCCCTATCCCTGTCACAGAGTCACGGGCTCTTGGTACTGGGAGAACCTTGTGGACCCTCAAGTCCACCCACCCACACCTGCAGCTTCCCTGGCAGACAGCCACCAGAGCCTGAGTGAGCATTTTAACGCTGGGCACTTGCTGGCTCCTGAGGCAGCTACTTCCATTCTTGGACAGCTTTAGCTGTACATTCCTAATATTGAGCCCAAATCTGCCTACCTAGAAGATAAGTCAGTCCTGGTTATGTCCCCTGGAGCTCCGTCAAACAAGATGACTTCATTTTACATGACAGCTTTTCTCTCAGACTTGTGACACTGGAGTAATTTTTTACTTCACCTGCATTTCCCCTGCATCCAGCCAAGGCCTGTTAACTTTCCCTTCAACGCGTCTCCCTCATCTGCCCCTTCCTTTCCATCACCACTGCTCTGACCCTGACCTCTTCACCTTGTACCTCGTGAATCCCCATCTGGTTTTTCCCTCTTCCAATTTTACTTCCTCACTGCTGTTATTGTTAGGTGCTGTCGAGTCTATTTCGACTCATAGCAACCCCATGTGACAGAATAGAATGGCCCCATTGGCTTTTCTAGGCCATAATTATAATGGGAGCAGATCACCAGGTCTTTCTCCCACAGAGCCACGGAGTGGGTTCAAACCATTAACTTTTTGGTTAGCAACCAGGTGCTTAACCGTTCAACCACCAGGCTTCTTTCCTCACTGCTACAAGATGAATTTTTTCAAAAGATCAATGAGCACGCATCTCTCCTCTTTGAGCCTATAGGATGAAGTCCTCCCTTCTTAACTGGCACTTAAGGTCTTCCTTCCCCTGTCTCAGTCTTACATACGGAAACCCTGGTGGTATAGTGGTTGAGAGCTATGTCTGCTAACCAAAAGGTTGGCAGTTCAAGGAGTCCAGGCACTCCTCGGCAACTTTGTGGGGCAGTTCTGCTCTGTCCTATAGGGTCACTATGAGTTGGAATCAACTTGATGGCAATGGGTTGTTGTTTTTTTTTTTTTTAAATCTTACATACAATCACTTTTTTATACAAAACCCTTAACTGCATGCAAACCAGTAAATTCATTATCCACAGAACATTCTATTAACACTCCTGTCTCTGGGACCCAGCCTGTTCTCTCATTTTTCCCACCTCCAACCTTGTGTCCTCTTAGGTCTACCTGACTTCCTGAGGCTCTGAAAAGATCTCTTCCTGCTCCCCTTGGAACCCACAGACCTCACTACTTGTGCTTTTCATGCACTATTTTAGCTTATTTTTAATATGAGTCCAATTGTACATCCTTTGAGGACTCTTATCCCCCATGGCCTTCATAGGTAGGTACTCAGAATATATGAGGACAGTGATAAATACAACTGTTCAGACTCCCTGAGTCTCCCGTTTTCAACAGTTCCTCCTAAGGACATCCCTTGGGCTTCTCGATTTTTCTAACAACATCCAAACAAAACACAGTGCTCTATATTGGGTGCAACC
The DNA here is from genome assembly GCF_030014295.1 of Loxodonta africana. Taxonomy (NCBI): domain Eukaryota; kingdom Metazoa; phylum Chordata; class Mammalia; order Proboscidea; family Elephantidae; genus Loxodonta; species Loxodonta africana. The sequence continues at coordinate 90,519,098 of NC_087345.1, forward strand.
CCTGTCAAGTACAGTGAAACCACAGTTGCCAGAGCCAAAGGCAGGGAAAGGAATGCAACAGATTATGTGACCATTTAGCCACCAACAATTATTTACTCAGGTTCCCAAACTATTGATCAGTTATCTTCCTTACATCTTGACAATGAGTCCTAAAGTTCTCTTTCTGAAAAAAAATTCCAACTTTGCTCAGGAGCAATGACTACTTCCTTTGGCCATTTATTTAAAAAAGAAAACTACTGCATACCTGTTATATCCTAGGCATTCTTTTGTTTTCTTAATCATTTTCTCAACTTCTGCTACTTACAAGCAGTGTTACTGTTGTGTTCTCTAATTTCACATGTCTCTCGCCCTTTTATTTTTCAGAATGTCCCTTTTCTGTATACATCAGGGTGTGTGTGTTAGATGCATGCCCCACGGTCAGGAACCTTATGGAGTCAGTAGAGTGAAGGCTAAAAGTATAGATTCCAGACAAACATGGGTTCATTTTTGGCTCTGCCCTTACCAGCTGTGTGAACATACGTAATTTCTTTAGTCTTTCTGAGCTTCAGTTTTTCTCATCTGTAGAAGGAATAGTACCCATTCCAAGTATTGTTAGGATTAGATAAGAGAACGTGTTTTTGAAATGCCAGCACATTATACACACACAACAAATGCTGGCCATTCTTGACAGCAATTCTCTCAGTGAAGTGCTTCAGCCCTGCATGGGTAGGTTATGAAATGCCCAAGAAAGGCCTCTGATGAAGACGATAGCGATGATAGAACTGTTATAGGAGGACACGAAGGCCCTTATGACTCAAAGTTAATTCCAGAACACAAAGTTACTAGTTCCAAGTTCTTAGGAAACTGTTTCACCAACATTTAGCCTAGGTAAGTTAAGTCAAGGCCTGGGCATTTTCTCCTTATCCCATGTGGGTATTAGGGAAATTATAATTCATTTTGTCATTTCTGAGAGGGGCTCTGAGGACTGTAATATAGAGAAATGGCCGTTACCCTTCAAGGGTTTGGGAACCACCACTCACCTCTCCTCTCCCCTCTGGATCTAAGGAGTATACACCCAAAGATCAATGGCCAGACAAGATACTGATGATCTTAAACTGGGCAAGAACCCCATAGCCCCAGATGAAAGGCTTAGGCAGAAGCAGAGTTGGAGAACATGGCTTAGGCCAGGAGGCCCAAGCAGGTCCCTTTCTTCCTGCGAGTTAGTACCTATAAACCACACAAAGGTCACGATGACCATTACTCCTTTCCTCTTGACTCTAGGGGTCCACTCCATCACACAGCTGCAAATACAAAGACAGGAAGGGTGAGAGAAGGGGGAGCTGCTTCTACTGAAGGGAGCACAGAGGGCAGCAGGGGAGAAGCCTGCCTACTGGTGCAGTGACCTGCCCACTAGAGAAACATGGCCCCTGCATGTCAGGCTCTGACCAGTAAGCTACTCTCCAACTTGTGGGGAGCAGGGAGCAAGAGGGTGAGAAAAGGCTGGCATGTTCCCTGGGGTTTGCGGTCCCCTGTGGGCAGAGGCTGAGGGAAAACAGAAGCCAGGGGAAGAAGGAATGATGAACAACTGGGTCTTTGCAGCCCTTTCTTGCATCTTTATTAGCCATTGTTCCCTGAAACCTCTTAAATACTTAACAAGTACCTTCCAGGGTCATCTTATCTCCCACCTTTAGGGTCACGAGAGAGAAGTGGCCTCTGGACCAGATGGCCTGCTGTCTTAAATTATCAGGTAAGTGGCCCTGCTCTTGCTTTCCTCCGTCTGTGAGCAAGCTGATTGGCCTGCAAGCCTCTCACTGCCCAGGGGTGGGAGTTCAAGCTGCTCTCAGATTTGGTCCTGTTTTTTTTTTAAGTGAAAAAGGAGGGGCAGGAAAAGGCATGAGGATTGGTCAGTGTGATGTTAATCCTTATTCCTCACCCCAGGCCTCTCCCTTTGAGGCTTTCTCAGGCTTCCCAGGTTGCTCTCTGCTCCTGTCCATCCCTTCACTCTAGTTAACCGGGACCCCACCTCCCCTGCCAAGGCGTTCAGAAAGCAGCTCCCAAACCTGAAGCCTGGAGCCCTTATTCCGCACCAACCCCCCCCTTCCACCTGGATGTTCCCACTACCCACCAAGGGAACTGACAAGCCAGTAGGGCTATTTCTGTTCTGTCTTTCATTTCCCACCCAGACTTCTCAGCAAGAGCCTTTTGATTCCTCTACTATTTGCCTTCTAGCTGCCTAAGTGCCTTCCCTGCCCCGCTCCCTGAAACTAATTCCTGACTCCTCTTACTCCATACCTCAGACCTTCAATCCAACAATTATTAGCACTCACTAGAAAAAAAAAAAAAACTATGGCTAGGGAAGGAGCTCTAGTGGGCAGTGGTTAAAGCACTCAGTTGCTAACAGAAAGATTGGTGGCTGAAACCCACCAGCTGCTCCTCAGGAGAAAGGTATGGCCTTCTGTTTCTGTAAAGATTACCCATACCCATTGCCGTCAAGTGGATACTGATTCATACAGACCCTGTAGGAGAGAGTAGAACTGCCCCATAGGGTTTCCAAAGCTGTAATCTTACGTAAAGTTCTACTCTGTTCTATAGGGTCACTGTGAGTCCAAATTGACTCAACGGTAATGGGTTTGAATTTTTATGGAGTAGGGACTGTGCAGTCTTCCATGAGAAATGACATGAGCACAGACCTAGAGCTCAATTTACTTAAGGGCCAAGTTCCTCCTCTGTAAAATCGGACTGGCAACGCTTTTTGTCATACGATTTCCCTGTACTTGTGTATCTGAGGAAATACCCTCTGGGATCCGATTTCCTCACCTTTTCTGTGCCACAAAAAGAGATTTTCTCTCAAGAGTCATGAGCCTTTTAATTAGCAGTTGCCTGCAGGGCTGAACTTGAAAACAATTTGTTTGATGAGGTTGGTTTAGACTTTAAATATGTGTGACTGACTGGATGGGATGGAAGCAACCATTACCATATTGAAACTACTGGGCACATGTGAGGATGGTGGCTTTCACTTTCAGAGTACTTACCATGCTTGTTAGGATCCTTGGTGGTACAGTGGTTAAAGCGCTCGGCTGGTAGCAGAAAGGTCAGTGGCTCGAAACCATCAGCCGCTCCACAGGAGAAAGATGTGACAGTCTGCTTCTGTAAAGATTTACAGCCTTGGAAACCCCATGGAGCAATTCTACTCTATCCTATAGGGTCATTATGAGTTGGAATTGACTCAGTGGCCATAGGTTTGGTTTTGGTACCATGCTTGTTAAGGAGCACTGGTGGTGCAACAGTTAAGCAGTCACCTGCTAACCAAAATGTTGGCGGTTCAAACCCACCCAGCCAGTCTGAGCAAGAGAAACACCTGACGACCTGCTCCTGCAAAGATTAAAAAAAAACAGCCAAGAAAATCCTATGGGGTAGTTCTACTCTATCACATGGGGTCGATGGCACCCAACAACAACCATGTTTGTTAATTTATTTAGTCTCCCATAATGAGGTACGTGATATTATCACCCCCATTTTGCAGATGAAGAAAATGAGGCATAGTTAAGCAACTTGCCCAATGTCACACAGCTGTGAGGCAGATCTGGGGCTTGAACTCAGGTAGGCTGATTCCTGAATCCAGGCATTTACCTGTTATATACACTGCCACTCCTAAGAGCCTCACCTACTCAGCCTCCTGACAGAGAAGCTCTGTGCTTCCCTCCATTTGTGAGCGCTGACATCTACTAGACAAGCGAGATGTGGGAAGTTTGCACTGACTATGAACCTTTAAGCAGTGGTTGAAGAATGTGAAGCAATTGCACATTTTTCTTGCAAGTGCATGCCTTTGTGCCCTGGTAATTAGACACAACCAAAAGGTAATAGGGATGAATGTCCTTCAGACATCACTAAGATAACTAGGTGTGTCAATTGCTATGTCTCCCTGACCTTCGTCTCCTTCTAAGGGATGCTGACCTGTCGCAGCCCTTCCCTCCCCTGCTCCCCACCAGCTGCAGGAACATCCTTCAACTGCCATATTATGTACAGTCCATAGCTGATCAGGGACCTACAATGTGTCCAGCTAAAGAAACGATGAGCAGGGACCAATCAGATTCTCAGTCTTGGGAATCTGATTCGGGAAATAAACAGTGAAGCTGTGAGCTTCACCGAGGGTTGAAACTGAAATTATCTGGAGGTGGTTAAACCTGGGATAGGCAAGGCAAAGAGAAACTGACATTGCAGAAGAGCTATAATATAGAAAAAGAACATTTACAGAGTGAAGGGTGAGAATAAGCTGGCTGGAAGTAAAGCTACCCAGAAGAGCTGAGTCAAGGCAAAGGTGAAACACTATAGCAACTGATATTAACCCTGCCTGCACTTAACAATCATCTGGAGAGCAATGAACCCGTACTGGTGCCTGCGCCCACCCCTCAGAGATTCTATTTAACTAGTGTAGGGTGGGGCCCAGGCATTAGCAGGCTAAACATCTCCTCAAGTGACTCTAAGGTAAAGTCACGGGGGAGAGCCCCTGACCTTCAGCAAAAGCTCCTCGTTGGTCTCCTGAGGTTCCTGCCGCTGAGGTTCGCGGCTTTCTGCAGCCTGGCTCCACTGTTTAGATTCTCCAGGGTTCTTTGGTAGACACTTTTGGATATTTAGGCAATAGCAACTCGGACTCTCTTTCTTGCTAACAGAATACTGATTTCATACAGGTATTGGGCAGCAATACGATCAAGGAAGATGGGCCCAGCCACAGAGGATAAAGCCTAATTGATCCAAGCTAATTTAGAGATGGGTATATGAGCCAGTTCTGACCAATGACATGGTTGAAGGGGAGACCTTCTGGGAAAGTTTCCCCTTTAAAGAGAGAGAGAAGCTGGAGAAATGCTCTTTCCTGCATTTCAAAGTTGTGCTGACTGATGTGATACCTGGAGCTTTGGGAGCCATATTGTGACTATAAGGGGAGAACCTAAAGGACTGCAGAGAAGTTCACCAGAGCCCTATGTGACTGCTGCTGAATTAACCAACCCAGGAACCACCTACCTCCAGATTCCCTGTTACTTACTATTGCTTACCATGTGTCAGGCACTATCCTAACTAAGCACTTTCATGTACTAATTAATGGAATCCTCAACAACCCTGAGGCAAGTCCTCTGGGTGGGAGATGATAAATGCCCTCCCTGCAGCTCAAGGCAGCAGAACGGGCTCCAATCCCTGCATGAGTAGCCTTCCCATAAACTACCCACTACTCAATGCAATTTAAGCATGTCTGTGTGTGACAAAGTGGCATAATACGTACGCTGTTGGGTGTTTTAAAAAATAGCTGAAAGACAGCAAAAGCCCTCAGGGTTAGTGAGTTCTTTGTCTACAGACTGTTAGCCCAGCTTGTACTGGCTCTCACTTAATAAAATACATTATGTTATAGTGTTCAGAATGCTTTCAGTTGATGCCTGTCTAATGTCACACAATAAAGCTTGCTGTTTGGCTCATCCCCTTCCCTCCTCTTTCACCTCCTCACTGGCATCTTGACTCTTACTGCATCACTTCCTTCTTTCCCTTCTCTCCAACCCTCCAACAGTGGGATTTGAGAGGAAGAGAAATGGAGCCTCCCCCCGTCACACACACACCCAACCCACCCTGGAGTGACAGCAGATTTTAAAATCTGGATTTCCTGGCAGACATAGTCCCTAAACAGTAGCAGTTGTTCTCATCTACCTGGTTGTATCTCCCAAATGGGATTTCTTTTCATTCGATCCTGTTCCTCCCCATAAATCTAAGTGGTCCCTGAAGAAAGGGTCCTTGTCGCCTCCTTTCCATTCTTCTGCCCCAAGGACTCTGTTCAGGATCCACACAAGGTGTGCACTTCCCTCTTAAGGCACTCTCTCTCAGCAGACACCACATTTCTTTCCCCAATCTTCTTTCACTGCTGAAATTGGTCAGCATTGGCAAGGGACCATGGTTCCACTGCTCAGCCCCTTGATTTGGTCTCAGACAAAGAACACTGCAGGTGTGAACAGTTCATACAGACTTTATTTTTCACCTGTTGAGGTGAGCACATGAAGGTGGGGCAGGCAGAGTTCTACAAGATGCAGCATCACAGTCACCTGCCCTGGATTACAGACACGGACCAGGAGACTTCGTGATGAGCAAAAGGACTCCTGTTCCTACCTCAGACTGCTATGGGATTATCACAAGGATACATTTGTCTTGATTCTATTTACACTATGGAGTGTGGAGAGGGTACATTTCTTACACTAAAAATATATACTTTGGAATCTCTAAAACAAAAATATCTCCATCTCTACATGAGACCTACTAGAAAGAAGAACATAGAAAACAAGGGAAATGTACCAGCACCTCAAGTTGTCCTCTTCTGTGGGGACAACTCTGCTCTCCACCTGACATCATTAGCTTAGAAGGGCAGCCATAATATCTGATCGGTCAGATGGACAGACAGACAGACACTGATAAACAAGAGGGAGGCTTATCACACTGGAAGGTTGAATATGGGAGAAAGGAGGGGGGTGGAGGATTTTGGCCTCTTTTCCAAAAGAAGTAATTGCACATTCCGTTTGTTGCTTCTGTTTCCAACATTATTGCACATGTGAAAAATCTGCAAGTACACTGGAGTCAATTGCAAACCTGCTAAGAGAAGCCCAAGCTCTGCTGGTTTCTGCTGGGCTTGGAAAAGTGTTGTGGGAGGGCTCTCATTCCCTCTCTATGGAAATATTAATGCCATCAGCTAGAAAAAATGTTCTGTATCCTCCAATGCTGAAAGTGGAATAAGATTAACAAAATGCTATTTCTTTTCTTTTTAGAAGGATCAGAAACCATTCCATTTCCTCTGAGCACAGAATTCCCTAAAAGGATTATGCCTATGGATGAATCATTTCACTTTCCAAATTTTCCTATTGAAAAGATTCACGAAATACTCCCTCTTTTCACACTTCAAGCGGTGATGTAGCTACTTCACACCTCCTTTGGCTATGAAAAGTCCCCTCCCTTCTGGTGAAGAAATGGTAGCTGAGTCAACTGCCCATTGTCTATAACTACAAGAACCATAAAGAACAGATTTCGTAGAAAAAAATCATTTCTATTTGGCTTTTTCTGTTTACAGTGAAATATGGATGAGCCTGAGGGCTTGAGGATCCTTAGTTCCTCACTCTAAATAAGGAAAATAACCAGGAAGCCCCTTTTCTGAGAAATCCCAGAGCCATCCAAGCTTCTTACTGTTGTTGTCACCCTTAACTAGTTGTGGTTTTTAGAACCTCTCACCAATAACTTCTCCCCTCCAAGGAGAACTTGAAAGACTGAGGAAAAGGCAGAAAGTAGAGGAGCAAAAGGTGCTTGAAAAAGCTGAGGTATTAAAAGGGAAAGGAACTTGGATGATGTCTCATTTGGCCAGCCAGGGCCTCTGCAAAGGATTTCTACCTCATGGGAGCCCTGACAGGTACAACCAAAATAAAGTCAAGAAGGCTGAAAACATTCAATGCACATGAAGTTCCTGAATGTCCTGCTAGGATGTGGCATGGCAACCTGAGAAACCCGGACAAAATTCACTAACAAATTGGCAAAGACGGCTGTTTAAAATCCTAGAAGGGGGTACTGACTCCCTTGCACAGGAAGGAATTTAGAGAAGCTGATTAAGTGGCAGCGAAAACTAACTGGATAGTGTTTCTGATGCTAGGAAAGGAAATCCAGGGGCCCTGGGGCTAAGCCTTGTCTTATGTTTCAGGAGAACTGGAAGACTCAGAACATGGACATCGAAATCAACAGAGAAGATACAGGGCAAATTTCTGACTCCTCTACTAAGAAGAAAGGCTGGATTGCTGAGTGGGTAGAAAATAAAATAGAACTGGGGACTGTCTTTTCCGATCACCCAGAAAATACAGATTCCCCAAACCAGGGCCTTATGAAGGTCATGACCATCACAGCCTGAGGCATCAATCAAGTCTGGACTTAGCACATAACAGATTTTTATCGGAAATCCTGGTGCATAGTGGTTAAGAGCTTACTGGCTACTAACCAAAAAGGTGGGCAGTTTGATTCCACCAGGCGCTCCTTGAAAAACATTTATGGCTAATTTAAAATCCAGTCACACCCCAAACAAAGGGAAGCAGCCACTACTCACAGTGTCTTTTGGAGTAGATGGTTCACTCTCCCTCTAACCTAAAGGCAAGTTTCTATGAATAAGGAGATGAAGATAGAAGCTGTATGTAGTAAAGATCGGATCTGACAATCCTGTCACCAGAAGCCTGAAATACCAGCTATTTAGCCACAAAGAGCCAGCCTGCACCTTATGCAACCAAACATATTTGACAATTTCACAGTGTATTTTTGCTGGTCTTCACCTTCTGTATACCAACCCTTCCCTAAAAGTCATGGACAAGGAAGTAACTCACTCACTTAGCAGCTCCAGTTCTTTCCCCTTAGAACCAACATTCTACTTGCATCACTTTCTTAAATTTCTGGCCTCCCTCCCTTCCTCCTCCACACCACCAGCCTATCAGGGCATCGTCCTACTTAAACTTTTCTGAAACTGTCTCCTCATAAAAGAAGCAGACAGTTCTCTGACCCAAGCATATATGGGCATGGAAATCACCTACCTACCTACTTTGTCTTCTACCCCTAAGTCAGTTTTTCCTTAATTTTCCATTTAAACACCTATTTCTACTTCTTTCTTTTTTTTTTTTCTTTGATTAATCTGCCTATGTTTGTCCTCAAGCTATTCTACCAGAGAAATCTGAGCTGGAAGTTCCCTAGATGAAAGAATGACATATTTTTGGAGTCACCCACAGCTACGTGCATAAAGTCTTTTTAACAGTAGCGATGAAATCTTATGGATACACTCTCATTTGTTGGTAAACACACATGCACACACACACGTACCACACACATGTACAAACACTGTGGCTTCTTCACCTCCACTCCCAATTTCCTACCCCAAACACTGCTTAGCCTGACTCTGCCATGATGCTCACCATCCACAGACCTGAGCAAGGAGGCAGCCAAAGCTGGGGTTATGTGTTTGACAGGAGTTGGGAAAGAGGACAGAGTTAAGAGTAGGAAATAGTTCCTACCACTGAGATCTGGCAGAAATGAAGTGGTTATTATTGGGGAAAAATGAAGTGGCCTAAGAGAGTTGTCATCACCTTTCACAATAGCTATCATGCCTGAGGCGCAGTCACCTAGGAGGATTTGGCTTGGGACGGACTCAGAAGTGCACATGTGGTCCTGTAACTGCACTGCATGGAGTTAACAAAGACAAGTTCCCTCTCTCACAAAGCCTAGAGTATAAAAGGCATCATGAGACATCAGTGTCTTAGGAGGGGCATTTTTCTGGGTGATTGTTACCTGGGGTTGTTGCGTGTTGAACTCTTCCCTGTTACATTCCTTATAGCATGCTGAGACTAGGGAAACAGGTGAAGCAGTCACCAACCTCCCTACAGAAAGGGTGGCAGGAAAAGATGGGAGGGGCAAGATGGAGAACAAAGCAGGGATGCTTTCCTGGAACAAAGATGATAAAAAAGGAGGCAAGCTCAAGGAAGCAGCCAGAGAGGAACAGTTGAAAGTCAAGAAAAGAAAGCTCTTCCTACTGACAGGCTGCCTTTTTCATTTTTCAAAATTAGGTAGGTAAATGGGTACAATTATTACATTTATCCTCAAGGGATGAATTGTGAAACCTTGGCTTACAAAGACTTTAATGCCTAGACAGTTCAAAGAAACATGCCTGGTCCTGTCTGCACCATATGAAGGGAAGCTGAGACTGTCCCTAAAACAGCCTTTTGACTAGTGGTCAGACCTATCTGAAGCAATACTCAAAATTCAAGGGGATATAATTTTAATACTTGGAAGCAGCATGATGTTCAGCCAACAGGCACCAGTAAAGTCATACATACTGCTTGTTTACAGCAGGCATCCGTTCTGAGTGATTGGTGTCTGCCCTGTACCAGTTGTTAAATATTTTGAAAATCATCTCTGTATTAAAATAATTGGAGCCCTATGAGATAGGGAAACCTGAAAGAAATGCAAGATTCCTTCAACATCAAAGGCCTTCAGAGTAAGACCAGAATACATTAATATATTTTAAGAGTCTAAGAAATGCAAAATTCAATTAAGTGGTATAGCCAACTGGGTAGAGATTGAATTCCTCCATGAGTAGAAGGAGAAATTAGTTATGTATAACCAGAAGACATGACTGCTCCATTTGAAGGGGGTTGATACAGCCACATAGGTGGGGTCCAGTACGTCCTATCACTGTCAGACAAGGATCCAGTCACATGCCAGCCAATAAGTCTGATAAAGACACCTTGGCAAGCTGAAAAGTCCATTAAAAAAATTACTGGGAAGGAAATTTCAAAAATTTTTTGAGGGTAAGCATCTTTAGCTCTGAGTAGATCTAGAATTATATACAGATACTAAGCTAATCAAACCTACAGTATTAATATGTTTGTGCTAAGTTTAGAAATAATATGAGTATATTTGGTATATTAATTACAACTTTTAAGGAAATTTGGCATGTCAGATTAATCATGTAATTATAATTTTAAAATGTATAATTAATTTACAATTGTAATTTAAAAATTATTAATTGTAATTTTAAATCGAAATCTTACTAAGCTTATACACAGTATTAGAACAATCAAGAGAACCTAAATTTTGCTGTCTTTCATAAGTTCAGCGCATTAGGTTTACAAGAATTTAAGTACTCAGGAAGGTTTTGTTTAGTTAAGTCAGGTAATCTAAGGATTAAAAAAAAGAAAATCAAATAGATTTATCAAAGCAGTTTAAACTGTTTGAAGACATTAAGTGCTAAGATTTGCTAGAATACTAAACAGTACAATGAGACTCATAAGTTAAAATTTAAAAGCATAAGAAATCATTGTTTTGGGGGTTTGTAACTTCAATTAATTCAATGTTAATTTTTTAAAACTAAACCTCCAGGTTATTTTTCTGTTCTAAACAAAAATCTACACTTGAGAATAGCAAAAAAGTCCCTAAAGTAGGCACCCAGGGAAATTTCCCTTTTTCCCAAATGCAAAGGGTGAAAGAGAAGGGACACTGAAGAGAAGGAAGGGAGGAATTGATTATAAACAAAATAATGGATAAGGAATGGGTGGGGTGCTGGTGGAGTTCCTGGGTGGTGCAAAAGGTTAATGTGCTCAGCTATTTACCAACCAAAAGGTTGGAGGTTTGAGTCTACTCAGAGGCACCTTGAAAGAAAGGCCTGGTAAATCTACTTCCTAAAAATCAGCCACTGCAAACCCTACAGAGCACAGTTCTACTGTGACACACATGGGGTGTCCATGAGTCTGACTTGACAGCAACTGGTTTGGGGTGACGGTGAGGCAGAGACACAACACTCTTCTCCTATTAAAGGAAAGCACACTGGGGAACTTCCCACTGTACGAAGGTTTCCCAGGATGGAAAACTAATGTGATGGAATCTCCTGGGTGCCAAGGTGCTTGCTAGTCACATTCTGTGCACAAGGGAAAGGAACATCTAAATGTACTGGAACCCAAACTCTTGCCATCCATTGTAACACAGAAGAGAAGAAAAACCTATGGTTTTAAACTAAATATCAAAATTAATTTCACCACTTACGGTTCATTTCCCAGTGTGGTTTTTACATCTGAGAGCCAGAACATTTGTCAACCAACAGAAATCCATGATGATGAAGAAACCACATGGCCAAAGGTGGTTTTGGTCCATTGAGCTGATAATGGTTCACTACTAAGGCAGCTAAGGAGACATCACATAAGCACTTGGATCTCTCAAGGAATGGAATCAGAATGTGTCCTCCAGGGACAGCAGAAAGACATCAAAAGTTTCCACAAAATGGCCAAAATAACACCTCATCCCACCTTTCCACTCACAAACAACTCTTATCAAACCTATCCCAGGTATGTAGAAAACAGACACTATCACAAATCTTCAGGCTAGAAAGTCCTTCCTGGTGCCTATACTAATTCTTTCTGTAGAAATTCAAGCTCATTCTCTTACTCCATCCTCAATGAAAACTGAGAGAAGGTGCTCATCCTCATTTATCATTATTGATTTTCCCCTGAGCCTTTTTCCGTCTAAGGCAAACAACTCCAATGTCCCTCTAGGCTCTTTCATCTTCCAAGGTTCTCATAGAGTTATGCAGGCTCCTGCTGGGGAGTAACGAAGACGAACCTGGGTCAGAGCCATCTTCCCAGCTGCAATGGTGGAGGCTGCCGATGTTCAGATTGCTGACCCTCCTAGTAGCTGAGCCTCCTGACAACCTCTCAGTCTGACCAGCTCACCCCAGTGTAGGCAATCAAACCAAGGCCCAGAACTACCTAGGATTCTTCAGATGCTAACAGAACTGGAAAGCCTTCTCTTTTCTGTCTCTTTCTCCTCCTACTCCCTGACCCCATCTTTTAGGAAGGGATCCCACCAAAGGAATCCTCAGTGGTGGAATGAATCCATATGGCTCGAAATGCCGGCAGAGAATTTCAGAGAAAATGTCTGGAAAATGGGAAGCTGGGTCTTCAATGGTGGCAGTCCTAAAGAGAAAGAGGAGGAAGAGAAGGAGAAGTACCAACAGGAGGTGGTCTTCTGCTTCCACGTTCACACCTGGTGATTGGCTGCTGGTATGGGGATAGCTGAATGCCCTCCGATGCACACCAAGAATAACTGAATGTTTCAGCATGGCTTGGACATGACCAAGGACAGGGCCAGGTCTGGCCTTGCTTCTTCTCTGAGAGAGTCGCCATCTTCTCTTTAACCAGAACTTCCATCCCAGCAAAGACTCTTAGTTAAAGAGACTGAATAAAAGTGTTACAATTAGACAAAAAGGGAACACATGATTCATTCCTGCTTTTAACAAAATACTTTGAAGATGTCACCACAATTTGGATCTGGCTATATTTTAAGTTCATTTACAAGTAGACTAGTTCTCAACTAAAAATAACCATGTGTGCTATACATTTCAACAGCTGCTTGGATTTTCCTCTGAAGGAAACAAGATTCTATATTTCACTCACAGTCAGCACAGATTTATTTTAACCCATTCGATGAAGAAATAACCCCACCACTACAACCCACAGGTGGCTGTGCCTTTTCAAAACATTTCAGTTTCTCCTCAGAACAGCTTTATGAGTGAGCCAGTTAGTTATTATTATCCCCATTTTATAGTTGAGCAAGCCAAGTGCCAGTGATAGTGGCCCGCCAGGTTATATATGGAATAATAGCAAGAGCAGGTCCCCTGATTCCTAGCCTACTGCTTTTTTTATTTTAAACTAGAAAGGTTGCCTTTAATAAGGCCTCAGATTTTGCCTTCAGTTATCTGACTACTTAAACTTTTAAACAGTGTTTGAACTTACTCAAGTAATTTGGGTGCACAGCCTAATTCAATGTAGGCAAAGATGCCTCAAGTCCTTCCATTTTCTTCATTAATCTGATTAAAATTTATTTATTCTATTGGCAAATGATACACAGAATTTAGTTTCCAAAATAAGAAAGCAGTTACAATTTAATATTTCAAATCCTTGCTTGGCAATAATCCCCTTATGAAACAAGTTAAATAAGTTAAAGTCTGTATCAATACTAGAAACACTATTCAAATATTTTAGCAATATTCCAATTTGTATGGTTGCAATAACCAGAGAGCTGCCCTACAGATTTTGAAATGGAAACTAGGAGAATTGCTGTTGTTGTTAGATGCTAACAGGGCTGGAGAGCCTTCTCGTTTCTCTCTGTTCCCCTCCTACTCCCAACCCCATCTTTTAGGAAGGGACCCCACTAAAGGATTCATCCAACTTACGGCAATACCATGTGTGTCAGAGTAGAACTGTGCTCCACAGGGTTTTCAAGGCTGTAACCTTTTGGAAGCAGATCGCCAGTCCTGTCTTCCAAGGAGCCTCTGGGTGAGTTTGAACTGCCAACTTTTCTGCTAGCAGTCAAGTGCTTAACAGTTTGCATCACCCAGGGAGGATTAATGAAACTAAATAGATAAAGCAAATTTACATCTCATAATGATTCCATCCTGACTTTTGACCTGTGTCTTAAAACAGTCTATTTGACTAGTTAAGAAACCCTGGTGGCATACTGGTTAAGAGCTATGGCTGCTAACTAAAAGGTCAGCAGTTCGAATCCATCAGGTGATCCTTGGAAACCCTATGGGGCAGTTCTACTCTGTCCTATAGGGTCACTGAGAGTCAGAATCGATTCGATAGCAATGTGTTTGGTTTTTGGTTTATTCAACTAGTTACAAAACATCTGTACTATTCTCAGGCTTAGATCTGCTCCCACAGGGTTAGGTGCAGTCCTGGAAGCTATTTATTAGACAACTTCACTTTTACTACTACTAAAAAATATTTTGCCTTCAATATAGTTGCCATTCTTAAAAGCTAGAAATAAACAGAAAATCAGCAATTACAGTTCTCCTTACCTCTTTTCCTTTGTATTTCCAGAATTCATACTGAGAGCTTTCCAGACTGTGGTTTTAGGCATTTCATCAGAAATATTAATCTCAGAGGGGTCACATCTGAAATCAATGTTTAGGATAGTAATTGTGAGGCATACAAATAAAGTACGTATTTCAATCTGTAATGACCACCACCCCACCAGAAGGGGAAAGATCAGGTCTGAAGGAGCCCAGCTAACAGCTCTTAGGAGTGCTAAGGACCAGATGGAGCCACTGAGGTCAGAATGGCAAGAGGAAAGGTGGCCCACGAGGTGGCGCAAGGGCTGGGCTAGTGTGTCGGGTAGTAGCTGGCCCTGTCTCCACATTTTTGCACTCCTCCAAAGGGCCCCTCTAGGGATGCTGATGATGACACAATGAGGCCAACAGGAGCTACCACTTGATGAGAGCTATGTGCCAGGCATGGTGCTAAGCACTATTTATTCATTTTCTTACTTACATGGCTGTCTTAGTTATCTAGTGCTGCTATTAATAAAAATACCACAAGTGGATGGTATTAACAAAGAGAAATTTATTTCCTCAAGGTCTAATAGGCTAGAAGTACAAATTCAGGGCATCAGCTCCAGGGGAAGGCTTTCTCCCTCTGTTAGCTCTGAAGGAAAGTCCTTATCAATCTTCCCCTAGATTAGGAGCTTCTCCGCACAGGAACCCAGGGTCCAAAGGACATGCTTTGCTCCCAGCACTGCTTTCATGGTGGTAATGAGGTCCTCCTGTCTCTCTGCTCCCTACTTTCTTTTATATCTCAAAAGAGATTGGCTCAAGACACAATCCAGTCTTGTAGATTGAGTCCTGCCTCACTAACATAACTGCCGCCTATCCCACCTCATTAACATCATAGAGGTAGGATTTACAACATAGAGGAAAACCCCATCAGATGACAAAATGGTGGACAATCACACGATCATGGCCTAGCCAAATTGATATACATATTTTTGGGGGACACAATTCTATTCATGACATTCCACCCTCTGGCCCCCCAAAATTCATGTCCTTGCCACATGTAAAACATATTCACCCCATCATATCATAGCAAAAATCTTAAAACTCCAAGTCCAAAATCCAAAAATTCCTCTTCATCCGTGAAACCTAGAATACAAGTTATCTGCTTCCAAAGGTACAATGGCAGAACAGGCATAAGCTAAACATTTCCATTCCAAATAGAAGAAACTGGAGGGAAAGAAGGGATAACAGGCACCAAGCAAGTCAGCAAAACATATTACATTAGCCTTCAAGGCTTTGAAAACAATCTTCTGTTCTCTGAGACAATTTACACAATAGCGCTGCCCTCCAGACTCTAGGTATTAGCTACACTCTCCAGATTCTGAGTGGGGGCCCTTTGGCCCTGGATGTCAGCTCCACCTTCCAGGTCCACTGAGACAGCAACTCTGCTCCCTTGGCTTTAGATGCACCATTCTCCTATTACATCTGAGTAGCAAATCCACCCTTAGAAACACCAGAGGCCATGGCTCCACCCTTTGAAACCCCAGAGGTCATGGCCATACCCTTTGAGACTGAGGCAGCTTGGCTTCCTGTGTTTCTTGTCTCTTCAGCTTCTGTTTCCTGGTTTCGTGGCCTCTTGGCCCTCAGGCCTCATCGCCTACATCTGCTCTGCTGGGGCAAGTGGTCCAAAGCTTTGTAGCTCTACTGGTAAGTGCCTAAAGGGACCCCACTCCATCAGTAAACTTCAGCTGGAAGACACTCAGCTCTCCTGCTCCAGGGGTTGGCAAGCTCCACTGATAAGTGCCGAGAGGCACCCTCTGCCAGGAAGCCTCCTGAGCACAGGCACTCAGCTCTCTCACTCTGTGGGTCAGTTCCGGTGCCCTGTTGCACTGGTCTCCTGGCTCTGCTGCAGCTGGTCCTCTGCTGCTGTTTCTCACCATCTGTGCCTTCTCCAGTGTTAGCAGTTCTCCTCACTTCCTTCTCATTCTTCTATCCATTCAGTTTCAAAACTACTTCCACATTTTAGGTATCTCTTAGAGCAGCACCCTACTCTCTTGGAACCAAATTCTATTTTAGTCATCTGTGCTGCTATAACAGAAATACCACAGGTGGATAGCTTTAACAAAGAGAAATTTATTTTTTCAAGGTCTAGTAGGCTAGAAGTCCAAATTTAGGGCATCAGCTCCAGGAGAAGGCTTTCTCTCTGTGTCAGCTCTGAGGGAAGGTCCTTCTCATCAATCTTCCCCTGGACAGGAGCTTCTCCCTGCAGGAACCTTGGGTCCAAAGGACACGCTCTGCTCCTGGCACTGCTTTCTTGGTGGTATGAGGTCCCTCTGTCTCTCTGCTCACTTCTGTCTTTTATATCTCAAAAGAGATTGGCTCAAGACTATCCAATCTTCTAGACTGAGTCCTGCCTCATTAACATAACTGCCACCTATGCCACCTCATTAACATCATAAAGGTAGGATTTACAACACATAGGAAAATCACATCAGATGACAAAACGGTAGACAATCACAAAATCATGGCCTAGCCAAACTGATATACATATTTTTGGGGGGCACAATTCAATCCATGACAATTGCCAATCCTTTTTCTTTTGTAGTTTATAAAGCATTTTCACAATATTTTATCTGAATGATCACAGCAATAGAAAATATTAGTATCTTCACTTTAAAGGTGAAGAAACCAAAGCTTGCAGGCCTAAGTGACTGTTCAAGGTTAAACACTAGTAAGTGGACAATCAAGACCTGGAATCCAGGTCCTTGGTCTCCTAGAGCCCCAGAGTATTTTGAAACTTTCTATGAGCTAGACTGTCTCCTTGTAAAAAGGCTCAGAAAGGAGCCAGCCTCCTGCTGGAGAAGGTACACTATTTCTACTTTGCTGCCACAGAATTCAGGCCCTATGGATCCTGCAATAATAATTTGTAGAAAGTTTACTAAGGATCAAAGAATAGACCTCTTGATTTCTCCCTCAGTATAAACCACAATCAATTTAATAATTCAGCAGTAAATTATCTAGGATCTAGATGACCTAGATCCTGCTCTCTTCCTTCTTTGCTCCCTCTCAAACTTTGGACTTCTTATAACCTGTGTATACTTCTTCCAAGGTGGAAATAAGATACCAAGAGTGAAACCACAAATGGACCAATTTAGCTTCCTGTGATTTGTGGTGAGCAAGAGGTTTAGCGGAAAAAAGGGCTAAAATCACTAGCAGAAATAAGAAATTTCTGTGATTCCAGTTCAGTTCCTCCTTGGCTCCCAAGACTGTAAGACCCAAAACCCATTGCCATTGAGTTGATTCCTACTCCCAGTACCATACAGGACAGAGTAGAACTGCCCCATACGGTTTCCAAGGCTGTAATCTTTATTGAAGGGACTGTCATATCTTTCTCCTACAGAGCAGGTGGTGGGTTCAAACTGCCGGCCTTTTGGTTAGGAGCTTACTGTACTTACTATAGTTACTTACTGTAACCACTGTGGCACCAGGGCTCCTTCCCAGGACTACTGATGTCATGAATCAAGCTGGAATGGGCTGTCTCTACCCATCCCCAAAGGCTTGCTCAAACATGGGAACAAAGATCACACCCTATTCATCTTTGGAAGGTGGCAGAGTAGGGCAAAAGGGCACTGGTTTGAGAAGTAAAAAGATTAGGGTTTAAATCTTAATTTTTCTACTTAGCAGATTTATGTTCTTGAGCTAATTACCTAAAATCCTCCAAGCCTCAGCTTCTCACTTGAACAAATGTAGATAATGAGACTTATATCAGAAGGTTTTTGTAAAGATTAAATGAGATCACCATAAGTAAGCCTTCTAGCACAGTCCTGGCACAGAGGAGGTGCTCAGTACATCGGCTCCCTTACCTTTGTTCTCCTTGGGACTCCAAGCACGTGGTGCATAGCAGGCATTCGTTAAACCATGAAAGGAAAGGGTGTTTTAATGGGATACGGCTAGGGTAGAAAGCTGAATATTTGGTTCTTTATACCAGCAACTGCATTTGTGATTCCACCCCACCCCATCACAAAGCCAGAACATTTATATAACTAAAACACTAAACTCCTTGGTGTTTTGTAAGTTTTACCTGAAATTGATGTTCTTTCCAGGACTACTTAATAACTTTCTGCTCTCTAAGGGGAACTTGTCTCCCCCAATTTCTAACATTTTCTCAGCCTCCTGGAAGAAAAGAAGACATTACATCTTGAACCAAAGTTAAGACCATAAGTCTTCAGCAGCCCGTTCTCCTTCTACCATCACAATTCCTACCTAATTTCCTCTCAAATTTATTATAAAAGAGTAGAATTATGATCTTTCATAAATTTGACTCATTGTAAAAAGGGACAACCAGATATTTGTACCTATGGAATAGTATTGGAAAAAAAAAATAATCTAAATCTGATTAAGTCTCTAGATTCAACAACCAAATTACTAGAAATACAGGGGACAGAGAAACATGCTAAATAACACCAAGGAACATGTTCAGCAAAATTCAAATGGTGGGAAATACTATAGTTCAAAGAACTTCAAGAAGAAGAACAGAGAGAGAGAAACACCTAAGAAATTTAAGAAATATATCACCCAATCTTAACATAGACCTTATTTGGATTCCAATTCAAGCAAATTGTTAAAAATAGTAAGACAATTGAAGAAATACGAATACTGACTTTTATTTCTATATTTGTATATATTTGAAATGTCCCATAATAAAATGTTTACCTAAAAAAAAAAAATCCACTTATTTAAAGGAAATGATTACAAAGAAGTGTACAAAGATATTTAAAATATTAATAATATTCATCCAATTGTTCACGCCAAAAATCTAGACATCATCCTTGCTTCCTCTCTGTCTCTAATACCTACCCATACATTAGCAAAACCTGTCAGTTCTATCTTCAAAATAAGTCCCAAATTCAACCTCATTCACCACCCCACCCCCACCTTCACCATTACCTCTTGCCCAAACAATTGGAAGTATAGGTGACACCTAACTAGTCTCCCTAATTAGTCTCCCTTCTCCCTTCCAGCCATGCTGGCTATCTCAATGTTCCTCAAGCCCACCAAGCTCATTCTTGCTTTGAGATCTTTGCACTTGCTGTTCCTCTGGCTTGGAATGTTCTTATTTCCAGATAGTCTCATAGTTTGGCTCTCACTTTATTCACTCTACTCAGATGTCTCCTCAGAGGAGTTATCCTTGATTACCCTAAATAAAATAATTCCTCACTCCCATTCTATTCCTTTAATCTGTTTTATTTTTCTTCTGAAACTTATTGCTACCTAATATAAAAAAACCAAACCCAGTGCCGTCAAGTCGATACTGACTCATAGCGACCCTATAGGACAGAGTAGAACTGCCTCGTAGAGTATCCAAAGAAAGCCTGGCAGATTTGAACTGCCGACCTTTTGGTTAGCAGCCATAGCACTTAACCACTACATCACCAGGGTTTCCTACCTAATATATACATATATATATGTATATGTATAAAATCAAACCCATTGCCATTGAGTCGATTCCAACTCATAGTGACCCTATAGGACAGAGTAGAACTGCCCCATAGGATTTCCAAGGAGCGGCTAGTGGATTCAAACTGCTGACCTTCTGGTTAGCAGCCAAGGTCTTAACCACTGTACCACCAAGGCTCTCTCTCTCCATATATATATAGTTGTTGATTATTTGTTTATATGTGTCTTCTTTATGAGAATGTAAGCTCCATGAGGTCAGGGACTCTGTCTATCTTGTACACTACTGTGTTCCCAGAGCCTAGAACAGTGACCAGAGCAGAGTAGGCATTCAGTAAATATTTGTGAAAGGGAGGGAGAACAGATGGACGGAAGGAAGAAAATAAAAACATTTACAATCTCACTACTCAGAGAGAGCCACAATAAATATTTTAGCCTTTTTTTTTCTAATGTGTGTGTGTACAAAATTGAGATTTTTACTACATATTCCATTTTCCATCCTGTATGTTTTTCACATACAATGCCATAAACATCTTCATATATCATTAAGTACTCTTTAAAATTTGATTTTTAGATTGTTGTACAATATTCCACCGTAATATATTTACTAAAATTTCCCTTTTTTTGTTGTTATTTTGTATAACACCATAATTAAAATCCTTTGTCCACGTTGCTGATTATATCCTTAGAATAAATCCAAAAGTTACAGTGACTGGGCCAAAGGACATATACATTTTTAAGACTCTGTTAAACTTCTCTTTAAAAAGATTTATTCAACTTATACTTCCACTTGCAGTGGATGAGAAAGCCCGTTTCAATCACAGTCTTGCCAGCACTGGTTATTTTTATCTTTTAAAAAATCTTTGCAATTTGAAAAGAGAAAAAATGTGATCTTGTTACATTTTCATTTCTTTGGTTATTAAGGGGAATGAACTTTTTATCATAAGCTAATTAGCCATTTGTATTTCTTCTTTTGTAAACTATTGTAAATTATCTATATCCATTGGTCATTTTTATTGCATTATTGTTATTAGTTTATAAAAATTATTTGAAAAGGATATTAACTTGTCTCTACTTGTCTGTTATTTTTAAAAAATTGTTATAGAGTTTTTGGGTGCCTGAAAGCTTTACATTTTGTGCAGTAAATTTATCAATCTTCTCTTTTAAGATTTCTTCCATTGCTTTTATGGTTTTTAAAATTCATGATATAAGAAAAAATGTTTTTTTTTAAATACATTTCAAAGGCCATTAATTACAGCATTAAATGTATTTGGAAACAATTCCCCACTCATTCACTTCTTGTTCTGTTATTTTCATTTTGCTACACATCTATTCTTTGCAGGTATAGGCCATTTATTGAGGGTCCACGATGTGGATGGCAAAATGCCAAGTGCTGGGATGTGAGAAAGGACAAAAAAGTCCTATGCAAGTTATCTTTGCGTGATGCAAACCACAGCACCATCTGCAATTAGATACATAATGTATACTCTCCGAAAAGAATGGGCTTTATATACTTGTCCAATTCAACCTTTTGGAAAGACATAAGCCACCAGCTTTGATAATAAGTGCAGATTCTGTGTTCATATCTAGGTGTAAACCTGGTGAGTAGACAACAGACAATGGAAAAAACAGCTGGTTATCAAATCTGATAAGGAAGGACAGGCAGGGAAAAGAACTGTTAATCCCTTCTCAGCTGGGAACACCTTTGGGGTGATCTTCCTAATTCCTAAACATCAACGCTGGGATTCCAGACATGCTGACTTTTCATGTAGCCCTTCCTATGTTCTGTAATTTGAGGCTGCCTCAAAGTGTTCAGTTGGTACAAGGACTATGACCTCTTCCTCCTTGGCCTTCTTTTTGGCATCATCCAACTTCTTCTTTTTGCTTTCAGGCATGAGATCATCTAACCAGCTCAGCTCTCGCTTAGAGAAACAGAGATCCATGACTTTCCTGACAAAGACCAAGGCCAAAACCTGAAGAAAAAGAAAGTAGGTTAAAGAGGTCAATTTCCTTCCAGGATTTAGAGAAAAGCCTTATTTTCACAGTAGACTAGAACATTCCAAGCAACATCAAATTCATAATAATTATAGTAGTTGCCATTTATTGAATGCCCTCTGAGGTAAATGTTTTAATACAGTATTTTATTTAACTGTCATCATAACGACCCTGCAACTTAGAAGCTAATTTAATTCCCTCAGCGAGATGAGAAACCCACAATTTGCTAGACAACCTAACATCTGCCTTCCCCTAAGCTTGGGTTCAGCAGGAAGGGCTACAGGGCAGTACTGGGGTGAAGAGCCTCTATAGGAGTATTGCCCTGGTATGCCTTGCCCAGCCCAAGCACGCCTTGTCACAGGATGAGGGAACCTTGAAGAATCATCTTTATTCCCTCTGTTCCTTTGCTTGTTTATTCTTCCCCTCCCTCAAGAAAAAAAAAAAAAAAGCCCTTGCTTTGTGCCTGCATCATGCATCACTAGTGGTTTTTGTCTCTGCCCTCTGGCCTTGCCTGATGTTCATTTCATAGATGAGGACACTGAGGCCAAGGGAGAGAAAGTGACTTGCCTAAAATCTGACAGCTGATTTCTTCAATAAAGGGGATCTGTCTTTATGACAGGTCCAGGGTGTTTCAACTGCTACTGCACTTTCTTCCCATGAGGACCGTTTTAGTTGAAGGGGAACCAAGAATAACCACAGAATGACCTGCTGGGATTCACTGGTGTTCACCAGCTACACCTGGTGGCTGGACAAGGAATGAGGCAAATCAGGCTTATGAAATTCAATCATATTTCTCCCTAATTTTAATGACTACTTTCCTAATAAATCCAAACTTGGTAGGATCCCTTCCACGCGTGCCCAGGAACTTGCTAATTCTTTAACCAAACACTCAGTCCCTGAACATAATACCCAAATGTAGAGCCCTTCATGTATTCTGACAAAATTGAGAAACCCATCGGTAGCGTGTGGATTTGAGGGATTAAGGAAAAAGAAACTCCCCTCCAGATTCCTCGCTCTTTAATATTCTCCTAGTAAAACAGAGTTCAAGAAGTACCTAAACAAACAAACATAACCCTCACTGACATGTCTCCCTAGAGACCCTCTTTAGGGTAACTTTCAAATAGCCCGTTGAATTCTCAGCAACCTTAAGACACAGGTAAATTACAGAGGACAGCATCAAGAATTTCATCATCATCCTGGGTTTTAGGAAGCAGCTTGTCTGTCACCTATTGGACCACACACAGTTCAGCTTCCCTGGTCACCTTTTCAAAGCCTTTGTTTCAGGTAGAAAAGAGATAATGATGTCCCAGTCACTTCTCAACACTAACTCCCTCTCTCCCAGTGACTTAAAAAGGGCATCTTCACCACTTTAGACACTTCTGATTGCAATAAATCCTCAATTGAAGCTAAATTGTTTTGAAGTAATATGCAAATTATTGCAAACATGAAGACTCCTCTCCATGTTAGAGTCACTACGAAAAAATCCGGTAGCCTTGAAAAATAAACATGGCAAACTGCTACATGTCTGCATCCAGACCTTCAGATCCCAAAGAAAATGCTGCCGTTGCTGCTGCAAAGACCAAAACAATAATCAAAAACCTCACCATCATTGGAAAGACAATGGCAGCTGGAGAGGCCTTGATGGCCCAGAGCAGGACAAGGCAGGTCAGCTGGATCAGTGTGAAGAGGTGCACTTTACGTAGTGGTACATGACGCAGGTAGATAAAGTCTGGCTGGTGTTTCGCAGGCATCCCAAAGAGCTTCAGACGGTCAAAGAACTGAAAGTGGGGAACCAACATGTATTATTAGGAGCCTTCTTCAGTCAGAAGCCTGATTAGACCCATTCACATCTATTCTATCACCTGCTCTGAAAGGCAGTAATGCTACTTCCACTGAACAGAAATGGAAACTGAGTCTTGCTGGGATCAAGTAATTTGGCCAAGGTTGGTAAGTGGCAGAGTCAATATTTTCATCCACTTTTCCTAATTCTTGGGCCCTGATGGTGCAGTGGTTAAGCATTTGGCTGCTAACCACAAGGTTGGCAGTTCAAATCCACCAGCCGCTTTTTGGAAACCCTATAGGGGCAGTTCTACTCTGTCCTATAGGGTTGCTATGAGTAGAAATTGACTTGACAGCAACAGGTTTAATTGTTTTTTGTTTTTTGTTTTTTTCCTAATTTTATGTTCAAAGCTCTTTCTCCTATCTTATACTGTGACCCTGAGAGAGATCTTTCTCAGGGAGTAATGAAAACAAAATAAGCCAATTGCATCTTTCTTCTTATTATCGAAACCAAATATTATACTTATTCTTTCAGCATTTGGGAGCTCTTCATTGATTATTTGTAGTAAAAAGATCAGATGAAACCTCCTAACATTCTGGATATAGAAAATCTGACCATCCTTATATTATAAAAAGGAATACAGAGACACACAGAAGTTAAACAAGCTTCTCAAGGTCATATTAGAAGTCAAGGTATAAGAAAAACAAAAACAGACTAGTCAGCAATAAAAGAAGCTAAATTATCATCTCAGGTATTCAAGTTATTAGTGCCAAGCTCCTAATTTTCTCTGTTCACGGGACTCGGAAAGAGGGATGAGCTGATAAGTGGGGAAAGGTAGAGTATGACAGGAAGTGACATCTGCTTACCTGGAGCAAATTCCACTACTCCTCCAGTCTCTTTACCAACGCACCCCAAAGTTAAACCCTCACTCTCACACTCTAGCCTAGCACTACAACTAGCACTGTCTCGTTTGTGGGGGAGGAAGCCAGTTTGGTTCTTGAGCAACCTTTCAAATCCAAGTTTACCAGCACCTAGCAAAGCACTGAGTTTCCTGTTGTTGTTGTTGTTAGGTGCCATAGAATCAATTCCAACTCATAGTGGCCCTCTGTACAACAGAACAAAATACTGCCCGGTCCTGTGCCATCCTCACAATCACTGCTATCCTTGAGCCCATTGTTGCAGCCACTGTGTCAATCCATTTCATTCAGGGTCTTCCTCTTTTTCGCTGGCCCTCTACTTTCGCTGGCCCTGTCCTTCCCCAGGGACTAATCCCTGCTGATAACACGTCCAAAGTATGTGAGATGTAGTCTTGCCATCCTTGCTTCTAAGGAGCATTCTAGTCGTACTTCTTCCAAGACAGGTTTGTTTGTTCTTTTGGCGGTCCATGGTATATTCAATATTCTTCACCAACACCACCATTCAGAGGCGTCAATTCTTCCTTGGTCTTCCTTATTCATCATCCAGCTTCCACATGCATATTTGGTGATTGAAAACACCATGGCTTGAGTCAGGTGCACCTTAATTTTCAAGAGGAAGTCTTCACTTTTCAACACTTTAAAGAGGTCTCTTGTAGCAGATTTGCCCAATGCAATGCATCTTTTGATTTCTTGATTGCTGCTTCCATGAGTGTTGATTGTGGTTTCAAGTAAAATGAAATCCTTGATAACTTCAATTTTTTCTCCATTTATCATAATGTGGCTTATTGGTCCAGTTGTGAGGACTTTTGTTCTCATGTTGAGGTGTACTTCATACTGAAGGCTGTAGTCTTTGATCTTCATCAGTAAGTGCTTCAAGTCCTCTTCACTTTCAGCAAGCAAGGTTATATCATCTGCATATTGCAGGTTGTTAATGAGTCTTCAATCCTAAAGCTCTATTCTTCTTCATATAGTCCAGTTTCTTGGATTTTTTTTCAGCATACAGATTGAATAAGTATGGTGAAAAGATACAACCATGACACACACCTTTCCTGACTTTAAACCACACAGTATCCCCTTGTTCTATTCAAACAACTGTCTCTTGACCTATGTACAGGTTCCTCATGAGCACAGTTAAGTTTTCTGGCATTCCCATTATTCACAATGTTATCCATAACTTATTATGATCCACAAGGTCAAATGCCTTTGCACAGTGAATAAAACACAGGTAAACATCTTTCTGGTATTCTCTGCTTTCAGCCAGGATCCATCTGACATGAGCAATGATATTCCCGGTCCCACATCCCCTTCTGAATCCCGCTTGAATTTCTGGGAATTCCCTGTTGATATACTCCTGAAGCTCTTTTTGAATGATCTTCGGCAAAATTTTACTTGTGTGTGATATTAATGATAAAACTCAAAAACCAAACCAAACCCACTGCCGTTGAGTCAATTCCAACTCATAGCGACCCTATAAGACAGAGTAGAACTGCCCCATAGAGTTTCCAAGGAGCACCTGGTGGATTCGAACTACAGACCACTTGGTTAGCAGCTGTAGCACTTAACCACTATGCCACTGGGGTTTCTGATATTAATGATATTGTTCAATAATTTCCGCATTTGGTTAGATCACCTTTCATGAGAACAGGCATAAATACAGATCTCTTCCAGTTAGTTGGCCAGGTAGCTGTCCTCCAAATTTCTTGGCATAGATGAGCAAGCACTTCCAGTGCTGCACCCATTTCTTGAAACATCTCAATTGGTATTTCTTCAATTTCTGGAGCTTTGTTTTTTGACAGTGCCTTTAATGCAGCCTGGACTTCTTCCTTTAGAACGATTGGTTCCTGATCATATGTTAACTCCTGAAAAGGTTGAACGTCAACCAATCCTTTTTGGTATAGTGATTCTGTGTATTCCTTCCATCTTCTTTTAATGCTTCCTGCATCACTTAATATTTTCCCCATAGAATCCTTCAATATTGCAACTTTCGCTTGAATTTTTTGGTCAGTTTTTCAGACCGAGAAATGCCAAGCGCATTCTTCCCTTTTGGTTTTCTAACTCCAGGTCTTTGCACATGTCACTATAATACTGTCAGTTTGTCGTACTGTAGAAGCTTGCATGTTGCTGTGATGCTGGAAGCTATGCCCCCAGTATTCAAATAACAGCAGGGTCGCCCATGGCAGACAGGCTTCAGTTGAGCTTCCAGACTAAGACAGACTAGGAAGAAGTGCCCTGTGGTCTACTTCTGAAAAGAATTAGCCAGTGAAAACTTCATGAATAGCAGCAGAACATTGTCTGATATAGTGCCAGAAGATAAGCCCCTGAGACTGGAAGGAATTCAAAAGACGACTGGGCAAGAGCTGCCTTCCCAAAGTAGAGCTGACCTTAATGACATTAATGGAGTCAAGCTTTTGGGACCTTCATTTGCTGATGTGGCACAACTCAAAATGAGAAGAAACAGCTGCAAACATCCATTAATAATAGGAACATGAAATGTATGTAGTATGAATCTAGGAAAATAGGAAATCATCAAAAATGAAATGGAACAAATAAACATCAATATCCTAGGCATTAGTGAGCTGAAATGAACTGGAATTGGCCATTTTGAATCAGACAATCATATGGTCTGCTATGCCAGGAATGAGAAATTAAAGAGGAATGGTGTTGTGTTCATCATCAGAAAAAACATTTCAAGATCTATCCTGAAGTACAATGCTGTCAGTGATAGGAAAATATCTACATGCCTACAAGGAAGACCAATTAATACAACTAGTATTCAAATTTACACACCAATCACTAAGGCCAAAGATGAAGAAATTAAAGATTTTTACCAACTTCTGCAGTCTGAAATTGATCAAACATGCAATCAGGTTGTATCGGTAATTACTGATGATTGGAATGTGAAAGCTGGAGACAAAGAAGAAGGATTGGTAGTTGGGAAATATGGCCTTGGTGATAGAAACGATGCCAGAGATCAAATAATTGAATTTTGCAAGACCAATGACTTCTTCATCAGAAATACCTTTTTCACCAACATAAACAGTGACTATACACATGGGCCTCACCAGATGGAACACACAGCAATCAAACTGACTACATCTATGGAAAGAGATGATGGAAAAGCTCAATATCATCAGTCAGAACAAGGTTAGGGGCTGACTGCAGAACAAATCATCAGTTGCTCATATGCAAGTTCAAATTGAAACTGAAGAAAATTAGAACAAGTCCATGAGAGCGAAAGTGGAACCTTAAGCATATCTGGCCTGAATTTAGAGACCATCTCAAGAATAGATTTGATGCATTGAACACTAATGACCGAAGACCAGACAAGTTGTGGAAGGACATCATACATGAAGAAAGCAAGAGATCATTAAAAAGACAGGAGAGAAAGAAAAGACCAAAATGGATATCAGAAGAAACTCTGAAAGTTGCTCTTGAACGTCAAGTAGCTAAAGCAAAAGGAAGAGATGATGAAGTAAAAGAGTGGAATAAAAGATGTCAAAGGGCGGCTCAAGAGTTTCCTAAGTGCTAATAATTATCTGTTGAGTAATTAATGATTGAAACCATATCATCAAGCCAGACCACCCTGGGAGTCTCTGTACCCTCATGCCAACTTGACTTTATTTTGCCCATATTCAAAGAAATGTATAAAATAGCAAACCAGCAAGGCCAGGAAATAGTTTCTAAAGAATTGGTTTGTGCTTCCCTTGGGTAGCCATTCTTCCCTAGCCAGGACAAGTTAGCTGACAGTGAGAAGACACTGCCCTTGCTGAATCGTGCGATACCTGAATTCCCTGTAGTGAAGAGACTCCCATATAGAGGAAAACTCCATAGAGTACTGGCATCGGAATAAACTGGAGACAGAAGGACAGAAGAATTGGGAATTAAATTTTATATTATGCATTGCATACTTAAGACAATATAAAACTTTAAATCTTCAAGAAAGAAACAAAGTCACAAAATTGCTACATAAATGCATTAGTTTCTGTTGCCTTTGCATGACTTAGGACTAGAAGCAAAAGCAGAAGTTGACAATGATAAAAATCATTTCATTCCAAGATAATCACACTGAAAAGTGTAACCTGGACCTGGTTAAATCATAGGCCTAACATCTTACCCCCTCTGACTCTTTTCCTTACATGGGAATGGGCAGACACACACACACAGATACACGCCTCTCTTTTACAGAACTGATACCTTTTTAATCTTTTTTAATCACACAAGCATCTCTCCAAGGATTTGATGTATTTTAAAATAGACTAAAAAAGTTTCCCCGTTTACTGACCAGAGATTTGAGGACAGGAGTAGGAAGGTATCTCGTCAGACAGGGAATAATTTGGGGGGATATATTAATAATGTTAATATTATTATATTGCACTTGGATATGTATGCAGCACTTGAATATAATTTTGCCAAGCACTTTCACATCTATCAACCTATGTAATCTTCAGAGAAGCACCAGGAAGCAGGGAAACGAGGCCAGAGAATCAAGGCAAGGAAAGTCTCAGAACTGAAGACCAAACTTGACTTGCTTTTTTTCTGGGGCTAAAGAATATTCCCAAACAGAATAGCAGAAGTTCCCGTGAGTGAGGGGAGGTAGAAAGAACATATTTGTTGAGTGCCTACACATGCTAGGCACCATGATTAGAAGTTTACATATATTAGGGCAGTAAGCCTTCACAAAGGAGTCCTGTGCCTCTTAATTATAAACCCTTTTACAAATGAAACACAGGCAGAGCAGCTCTAGAACCTGCCTAGCATGCACCATGGAAATGGTAGAGCCAGTAGGTGCCTGTGTATGTAGTTCTGAACAACTTGGACAGGAACGCAGACAAATGAAAGCTGGTGACATTGGGACGGTGATATCACGGTGCTTTCTTGAGTGTTTCTGTTAGTTTCTCTTAATGTTGTAACAGCGTTAAAGCAATTTCTGTTGACTGTAAATAAAAAGGTAACTAGGAAAAAAAAATTCCCAAACATAATTCTTCTCAGAATTAGAAAATCCCCACTGGATTTTATGTTGGTCCAGCTCTAGAGTGAGTAGGCCTCTCAATTAAAAATCTCGTTTGTAGAACTATGGAATGGTGTCCTAAAAGAGTCCTCCTGAGATGGTTGCAAAAAGGCCAGGCAATACCCTACCACCATGCTTTTGTGATCACACTTCTGGAGGAGCAATAACCTTTGGTTTCCCCCAGCTGGCACCAAGACCAAGGATGGGAGTGGCAGTGGGGCTGTGGGCTATGAAGAGAGGTGGCAAGGTTAAGTATAAAGTATGGGGACAGGAAGATGGTTCAAGAATGTTTACCATCCCTTTCAATTACCATTCCTCTTGCCCACGAAGACCACTTGCAGTGCAGGCCAAAAAGAGGAGAGAGGAGAACATGCTCCAGAATGGTTGGGGCTTAGAAATACAGCTAAAGAAGTTTCCTTTTCACCCCTTTTTCTCAGGTGCAGGCCTTATACTTACAAAAAAATAGCAATTTTCTCATGTTCAAGGTATCTGCCATCTTTCAAAAAAAAACAAACAAAACTCCCACATCTCATGCCAGCCACTGCTCCTTTTTCTGTTCCTTTTTCTGCTCACACATTCCCCTTACTTCCTCATCTCCTATTCACTCTTCAGCCCCCTGTAATCTGGCTTCTGCACCGTCATTCCAAGTTAAATTTCCGTGTTGCCAAATCCAGTGGCAACTCCTTGAAACAACTCCCCTCTTTTAACTTCCTGATACCACACCCTCTTCCTCTCCCTCTTATCTCTCTGTCAACTCCTTCTGAATCTTCTCTATCCAACCTCTAAGTATTGGAGCTCCTCAGACTCTTGTCTTCTGATTCCTCTTCTCCTTTATATTTCTCTTTTATATCCACCCTTCTCCTTGCATAATCTCATCTATTCCCTTGGCTTTCAATACTACCTATATGCTGTTGACTCTCAAATTTACACCTTTAGTCCAGAACCTTCCTGTACCATCTTTACTCAGATGCCTCCTGACATCTCACTGATAATCCAGTCAAGCCCCACCCCTCACAAAATCGCTTCTTCCTTTATGCAGTCTTCTCCCTCTTAATGTATGCATTACACTCTACCCAGATGGTCAAGTAAGAAACTTAGTAGGTATCTTTGATTTTTCTGTTTCCCTCTCCCTACTCCACATCCAGTTAACCAGCAAGACCTTTGGCTCTGCCTGCAAGATATATAGAAGCCATGCCTTTTTATTAATTCCTACTTCCACCACTTTCCTTATCCAATTCTTATCGTCTCTCACCTGTAATAGCCTAATTGGTCTCCCTGCTTCTATTCTTCCCCAATCCTAAAAACTTATACTCTAGACAACAGCCAGAGTGATCTTTTAAAATACTAACTGGATCATGTTCCTTTCCTGTTAACCTTTACCATGGTGGACAAGGCCTTGCATGATCCACCCGGGCCCACTTTCCAACCTCATCTCACTGTGCTCTTGCCCTAACTCAACACCCCTGAACCTATGGCCCTTGTATTTCCACATCGCACTCCTTCCCACCTCGGGGCCTGACTAAATTGCCTTTCTTCTCTTCCTCTGTGCCCTCAGCCACCATCCATAGCATGGCTGGTTCCATATCTTCTGAAATGTCATCTCCTCAGAGAGGCCTCCTCTGACCACACTAACTAGAACAACACCCTTTATTATCTATAGGTAGCGCCCCTGGGTGGTACAAATGGTTAAGTGCTTAACTACTAACTGAAAGATTGGCAGTTCAAACCCACCCAGAGGCACCTCGGAAGACCGTCTTGTCGATCTGCTTCCAAAAATTCATGGCCTTGAAAACCCTATGGAGCACAGTTCTACTCGGAAACACGTTGGGTCACCATGAGTTGGAATTGACTTGATGTCAACTAGTTTGGTTTTGGTTATCTATAGTACCATAGAGCACTATAGATTTCCTTTAATTTATCACATTCTATAATTAACTTTTTTTTTTTTTTAACTACATATTATTTGTCTTGCCACACTAGAATAAGCTCTTTGAAGGCAGGGGTTTATGCGTGTGCCTGTTTGGTGTACCATTGTATTCCTATCATATTGCAGACTGCCTGGCATAAATCAGGCACTTGATATTTGCTGAACAAGTGAATTAATGATTACCTTTAGTACAGTCGTCATGAAGACTGAGCAACCCATCAGCACAAAGATCATAAGGCCTGTCACTCTCTGCTCTCGGATGCCCAAGAACTTGGGCTGTTCTCCTGGAGCAGAGCACTCAGATTCCAGCTTGAGGCTATTCACATGTGTGATGGACAGGACAGTTGCAGCGACGAACCAGGGAAGACCCATGATGGAGCAGACACCCAGCATGATGGCTACCATCAGCAGGTCCAGGTGGTAGCCACAGCCTTTCTGTGGGGAAACAGAGTCTCTGTCACCAGCAGTGAGCAGGCTGCAGTGGGCCACAGAACAGTGAGCTAAGGGTTTCAGGTCCAACACAGAGAGAGGTTAATGGGTAAGAAGAAAGGGGTCCAGGGATCCCAAAGGAGTCTTGTAGCCCCTCCTGGTTAGGAGGGGACAGGGAAGAAAAGGGAATACCTTAGTCGGTCCTTTACACACTAATATCCATTCTTTATCCAAGTGTCCTCGGATCTCACCCTGATCTTACGTGCCCAAAGATCCACCCTTCTCTGGCAGAGTAGCCAGAGTTCAAGCCACATCTGGACCACTCTAGATAATAGACACTATAGGAGTTGGGGATAAGTTCTTTATTGGGTTCTTAGAATCATTGCCAGGTTTAGATGTTGCCTATCTTGAGTAAAGGAAAGAATAGAGATGGAAGGCATAAAGTCTCTCGCTAATAAATATACTGGAATTAACCCTACCCCTCTAGGATCCAGGGAGCCCTGGTGGTGCAGTGGTTAAAGTGCTTTGCTGCTAACCAAAAGGTTGGCAGTTAGAACCCACCAGCCACTCAGCAGGAGAAAGATGTGGCAGTCCGCTTCTGTAAAGATTTACAGCCTTGGAAACCCTGTGAGGCAATTAGAACTCTGCTGTATGGGGTCGCTATGAGTTGGAATCTACTCGACAGCAGTAGGTTTGGTTTGGTTTGACTCTAGGGTCCTTGTTCTAAAAATTCAATCTGGAAACCCCAGTAATGGATACCAATGGGAAGACAGTTGCCTCTAGATGACAGTGGCCTAGACCCTGACTTAAACCTAAAGAAAACAAGTTGTCCAGCTTTCTAACCCAGAGCATGTATCTATATAGGGATCACCAGGAATTCTGCTCACCCACCTTCCCCACAGGTTTGAGGACAGAGTAATGGAGTCCAAGCTTTTTTTTTCCACATCATTCTGCTATGCTCTGCTCTAGTCTCATCCCCAAACCGATCTTTGTCATTAATGGAGGGAGTGGAAACTTCTTATGACCCCCCTTCCATGGCTACTTTTATCCAGGTGCTACAATTCCTGGTCCAGATGGGCTTACCCTGAAATCAAAAAAATGTAACAGGCTGCCATTGGTCCTTCTAGGTCAGAACCTCTTATTACCTTGAGCTTGTGTTCCTTCCTGTTAATGATGACAGCTGTGATCTGCTGATCCATAAATATTAAGATTGTGCAGAGAAGAGCTGGGATAATAGCAGCTATCACAGTCCACCAGGGATTGGGGCCAATAGGACTAATAATCCACCCCCGATCATCCCTTGTTGGCTATGGGAAACAAACAAAACAAACAAGGCTTTTTGTATTTTAAATTAACTACAGACATTAGGGAAAAACAGATCAAACTGAATCACAACATCCACATTTCTTTTTAGTCTTGAATGAGAATCTTTTATATATATACATAATGTATACATAATATTTAATATATAATAATATATTAAATATATATATAGAGAGAGAGAGAAATTTCTTAGAAAATCTATGACTTTGTTCCAAATCTCCTTACACAGTCAATCCTCTATTATCAACTTCCTGTGGAATATTCATTATACCTACACTTCCTTCCACCTATTTCCTAAGCCCCAGGGTACCAACAAAGCAACTTTATCTCAACATTAGCCCAAGAAAAATATAATTCACAACTAAATCTGTTGTTAAAAATTTTTTAAAGACTTCCAAAGACAAATATAAATAGCTTAGACGATTCTCCTCACTACTCTCCTCCAGAAGTCATACAATGTGTGTCTATAGCACAGATGAAGGCAAAATGGAGCCAGTTGCATAGAATCTCTGGGCTTAGATTGAATTGGTCCAGGAGCCTTCTATCAGCAGTGAATACAGGGGCCCAGGCACCAGAGACTTCAGAGAGGGGTCCAAGACTGCTGAACTTGGGGACTTGTTTGATCTAGGACCCTCTCAAATGCTCCTGCCAGACTACAGTTCAGGGTGTTCATGACATACCTGAACTCTCCTAGTTTCTGAGAACCCCCCAGGTACTCTGGTTAAGAGAAGTTCACCCTACAGTCCAGGAAGATAAAAGGCCAGTGATACGAATTGCCAGAATTGACCAAAACTCAGCAAACAAAGCAAAGACTTTTATGCCTAAAGCATTTGGTTCCATATCGGTCATGACTCCAGGATTCAAGACTTTTCAATAATACTGCCAGGTATCATATCATGAGGGGTTATTTTCTAAAAGTGTACAGAATCTGTTTCCTTAGTAACAATGTTTTAAAAGGTAGTTAAGCATTTAGGCCAACATAAAAAACTTATTAAACAAGGAGCTTTAACCCATTAGTAATAATACTAGCTTTCAGATTGAGTCTTGGGAGCTGAGGGCCCATGTGGTATTAATAGGAAAGGCAAGAAGAAAGAAAATTTCTTTTCTGCTTCCTGAAAGCTGGACCTGTCATGAGCAATGTTTTCTCTGACATTCTCCCATTTCTCTTTCTTACCTCTTTCCTATCTCCCAGATGCCTCCTTCCAGATGTCTCAGAACTCAGTCCTTCTATCTTAAGCCTACCCAACAGGATACCTCCCCAAGGACTGCTTATTCCTCCCAAATTACCTGTTTTTACAAAAAAATCCATTCTTTCTGCAGGTGTGACCTCAGCTAGGTATTAGAAAGCTGATTGTCCTCATTCACACAAAGGTGAGAAAGACATATTCTCAGAGGTATTATATTTTTAAAGAGGGTGTTTGTTAACTCATAAATTTCTAAGTGGTAACATTTTAGCAAATTCAGTAAAATAAAATGTAAATTTTTCAGGCAATATGGAAAAAGATATTTTTAACTAGGACTGCTACAGGAAGAGAGGGAAAAAAGAGAAAGGGAAGCCAAAGGTTGTGTGTATGGGGTATTTACAAGTCAGGGACGGCCTTTATTCCATCTGCCTTCTCCCCGGCCTCCTCAACCTCTTATTTTATGATTCCCAGCATCACCAAGGAAACCCTGGTAGCACAGTGGTTAAGAGCTAGGGCTGCTAACCAAAAGGTTGGCAGGTGGAAACTGTATGGGGCAGTTCTACTCTGTCCTATAGGTCACTATAAGTCGGAATCTAGCATCACTGAGTATGCCCAGTTTTCTCTCCTCTGCTCTTCAAATCTCTGTGGGGATCTATGGAACTGAGCTCAACTTTCCCATCTTTTCTCTTTACTCAATTCATGCCCCAAAACTGAAGTAGATTTAGAGTTTCTATTTACTGATTGTTTATTTTACTTTTAGTGTAGGTTTTTTGAAAAATACCATAGATTATGTGGAGGTATATAAACAAAGAATGAAATCAGGTTAAAGAGATTACTCTTCCTGAAGCCCCTCTTAGTTCCATTTCCCTCAGCAATGACAAGATCCTTGAAGGAAGGGACTGAGAACTTTAGTTTTTTCATCCTTCCCAATGCTCTTAACTAGTTGATGCTCACCGAAAGTGCTATTAACGCAGACTTGTTCTAAGGACCCACATTACCACAGTGTCTGGCATATATTTATATAAACGTACACATTCCACTGTTTTAAATCTTAACATGTTAAAACAGTAAGTGGCATTAGTGATAATAAATAATGCTTTCCATTAGTTAAATCACCTTAGTTTTTCTGTTCTATGTTCAGCTAAGGCTGAAGAGTTTGCTTTTCTGAATAGCAAGACATAAATAACAAGGGCCATTTGGAGGACTACAAAAAAAATCTCATGATTGTGATATGGAAAGGCCTTTGAAATCAGCTTAGGATCAGAGTCTATGAGACTACATGAGGACACCAAGCACTGTGAGATCTGTTTACCTTGAACACACTAGGAACTTGAAGCTTTGGTGATGGGACTCCAATCAAAAAATCAATAATCACCATCGTCAAGATAGTGAGGAAAACGGCAAAGTCACTCACCATGGAGCGTACCTGTCAAGAGAAAAAATTGGAAAATGTTTTAGTAGGACTAACAGGGTAAAAAAGAACTTAGGATTGTAAAAGTTTTCAAAATCCTCAGAATAATGCTTTAATTATATAGTTGAATTAATATATGCATATTTAAACAAGAATATATTAATACACCCAAATCAATGACCATGAAGTGTAGATATAATGGAGGAAAAAGAACACTCTGACAAACTCTAATGTAACCCACCCCAATCTTTGAAGAGTTCTGTTTGGGGCATCTAGGTCTAAGTTTAGGCTCTAGTTCTAAAAACTTGGAATAAGGTTTTTTGAGACCAGCCAATGTCCATTTGCACCACATGAGATCTTGGCATCACCATCAACTCCTCTTCTCCCTAATACAAAGCATCCAATCTATCTGCAAGTCCTGTTGGCCCTTCAGAACATATACTGAATCTGAACACTTCTCGCCACCTCCACTCTTCATACCCTGGTCAAAGCCACCATCATCTCTCGCCTGGGTAACTGCAGCTGCCTCCTACTCCTGCCTCTGTCCTTGTCCTGTACAGTCTTCTTTGAATACAGCCACTGGAGTGATAATACATAAACATAAGTCAGACCGTGTCATTCCTCTGCTCAAAACCCTGAAATGGTTCCTCATTTTACTAAGTTCAAACCCAAGGGCCCTTCTGTGGCCTATGAGACCCACATAAACTGGTGTCTATCATCTTCCTGATCCCAGCTCCTACTCTTTTCCTCCTCCTTCACTCTGTGCAAGCCACACAAGCCTCCTTTTGTTTCTTAAACATGTCAGGCTCACTCCCACCTCAGAGCCTCTGTATTTGGTGATCCTTCTAGCTAGAACGCTCTTCCTCTAGGTAACCTCTTGGTTTCTTATCTCCTTTAGGGTCACTCAAGTGTCACCTTGACATTCAAGTGTCAAGTGTGAGGTCTTCTCTGTTGACCCTATTAAAAACTGGTCACCTTCCTCTACCCTATCACTTCCTGTACCCCTTTCCTGCTTTATTTTTCTCCTTCACACTTATCAGAGTAAAGGACAAAAATAATAACAACATACATCCTACTTTGACTTAAGGGGTTTTTCTTACCCATGAAGCCAAAAATTAACTATAAAAAGTCTGACCCAAACCGCAGAAGCATTGAGTTGTTTGACCGCAAACTGCTCTGCACCATTGTAAATTTGTCTTTTTGGCTAGAAAAGGGTACTCAATAACAAAACCATTATCTCATAATTTAATGAAAAAAAAAAAAAAAAAAAGGTGGGCTTCCTCAATTTGAATTCACTAGTTTTTTTCATACCTACAAAAGGGTACAGGGCCAAATCTTCAGGAGTTTCCTTTTTAATGCTATATCAGTAACCATTAAGTACTTGGTCACCTTGGAAACTTGTATTTATTAAGAAAAAAATATTTAAGTTTCTGTAAAATCTCCAGTCCTCAAGAGTGCTTCTTTTTCTTCAATTCTTTCATGTGAGGAGACTTGTGCTTCTCCAATTTGCAAATTGTTTATTAATGATGAAATAATCAAATATCATATCACTTCTTGAGTTAATTCAAAGGTTTATTTTTAACAGTTGTAAGTAGTCTACTTTCAGCCGATTGTTTTTAGTAACAAAATGACCTCCCTGCATGCATACAGATCAACTACTCAGAATGAACCTTATGTTTCTATTTCTTTGAGTTTTGATTATTTTTTTAATATCGCCATTTTGCTAGGGATTCCCATCCAGTTTAAGACTTGCCCTCAGACGACTGTACCACTTTATAGTTTAGTGTAGCTTTAATAAATACAGTACCCACCAAATGCCCAGTGCCTACCTTAGTCAGAACTTCCAACAGAGATAGAGCAAAACATATCTTAGCTAGATTTAAGCACTAACACCTTAAACTGACTCTGTTTTCCTCTGAAACCTGAGGTTTCCAGCTCCCCTCCCAGGTTTTGGTAGTTCTTCTTGGAATATTACATAAACTCTCTGAAATTCTCCTACCCCATCTTGACCATCCTGGAGCCCAGTGGCCCTTCTCTTCTCTGAATTGCTTCAGCATTTACCTCCCAGTTTGGCATCCAACTATTTACTACTCTCTCAAATGGCATCTAATTGCTTCATGTGTTTTCCCTTCTTACCTGGTCGCAGACAGCATGCCCTAAACTTCCCTTGTATCCCATGTAGCACTTAACCCAGGCCTGAGCAAACAGTACATAACTGTCACTTACTCTTTGTCCAGGTAGGAAATAAAGACCCAGAACTTATTGAATATGTGCTCCCTTTAACTACTGTGTGGGTTCACTGAGGCCTAAGAATGAGTTTTAGTCATGTATGAGCATGTTGGCTGCTGCTGTCAATGTTACTAGGGATTTCATAAGCTTTTGCAAGAGCTATCCCTGGGAGAAGACTTTAAGGTCCCTTAAGTATCCAAGCTGATCACCCCAATTTATCATATTCCAGAGCCAGCTCTAGCTATTGCATGCTAAGTGTGCCAGCATTCTGGAAATGAAACTTAACAGTATTCTGGAAGTGAGACTTAAAACCTTTTGAAGAACACTACTGCCACCTTAAACTCAAAAAGTTTAAATCAAAGGACTTTTAAGGAAAAGGTGATGGTGGAACAAGATGATGAACACAACTAATGTCATTGAACCGTGCATGCGAAGATTACTGAAATGTCAAATGCTTTGTTACATATATATTTACCACAATAATTAAAAAAAGAGTGAAAGAAAACCTGAATAAATACCATGTTCCTAAATGGGGGGATAAAGCTTTTAAGCCTTAGCCCCTCATTCCAAGCTACACATCTATAAAAGAGGCTGACAAACACCGGAAGAGAAAGCCACAGTGAGGCTCCTCAGGACATCTGGAGCTCTCCACCCACCAAACAAGCAGCATGGAGTCTGAGAAAAGCTCTATTATATTAGGATTCAAACACAGAAGCAACATATGCCCATTCAGCACTCCCTGGTTAAATGTGGATTTGGGTTAATCAAGACAAGCTACCTACTCTGGTTGGGAAATAGCGGCTCGTCTTGAACGTCTTTAAGGTGCTGGAGAGGATGAAGGTGGTAAAAAAGAGAATGCAGGACCAAAAGAGCACATCAGGAGTATAGGGTCCATGATGGCCACATGCAGATCCCATGAACTCTCCATGCATCTCCTGGCATTCCTGGAGGAACAAGCATTCTGGGTGATTAGAGACAGGCACAAGGAAATAAATAGCTGCTATCTTCTGATTCCATCGCCCACTATCATCCCATGATTGCTGGGGAATACAGGCTGCCAGCAGCACCCTCTTGACCTCTATGTAACTGTGGGGCTCTCGCTTGTACAGGTTCCAAGCAGGTGACCATTTATGGTCCTAATACTCTTTCGAGAATGAAACAAGAACTGCCCTGAGAAAACACTACTTTCAGGGCCCTGCAAGGGCCCCAGAAATTTTGTATTGTTTCTACTAAAGAGGCCTCCAAACCTGGATCTGCCCCCTGCCCTGCCTGGTATCATCCCCACATAACTTTAGTGCAGGACCCCCAGGCAGGGTATATGTGGGAGATAACAGAGGGGTTATCTTATTTTCCTTTTATATGCAAGAAAACTTTGGAAAGGGAAAAGATAGTCTGTAAGAATTAATACTAAAAAAAATAATAATAATAAGCTTTACTTCCGAAAACACCAGAGCTTGCCAAAAAGCTACCCTACTTCCACTTAGAAGTTCTTCTCAAACCTGATGATCACGATGCTAGGGCATCTGACAGCTCCCAGACTTACACTAACAGTCAGGTTAGCCCAACTGATGTGTGTTGCCACAATGTCATGGTCCTTCCAGAACTGTAGAGTGTGATTGTTTGGATTCTCTGGGAGAGTACACCTGCAGCTGAGGGGAAAAGAAGAAACATTCCTGAAGAAAGCAACCAAATATTAGACGATTTTATCCATGATTAGGCTAAAGACTCTGTCAGAGCCTGAGTTGTTTGTCCTGCCTTTGCCTACTTCAGACCCTGAGGTTGGTCCTATTGGTTAAGGTTCATCTGTAGGTCCAACTACACTCCAATTTTTTAGTCAGTCATTACTAAAGATAGACACAAATCAGTGCATAGGTCTAGGGTTAAACTGTGCTGACAACCAAGCTTGGCATCTGATGTGCCCAGAATGATCCCTGGGTAGTTCCTTTGCTTACCATAGTCCCTTCCCATAAAAATAAATCAACATAGCAAGGAGAACCTGACCCCAACTAAGTTCTCAACAGCTTTCTCCAAGACTCAATAGCTTGCTCTCTACAATCCCTACCATGTTTCTGCTCTGAAAATTAGAGTCTCCTGGAATTATGATGCAAGCTCTTTTTGACACTGCACTGTCCCCTGCGATACCTCATCTCACGACCTTGGACATTTCCAGGCTGCTTTTGTTGGAACCAGACCTGGCAGCTATGTTAGCTTCCCCTAGCCTTCTCATCCAGACCAAACTTACTTCTTCTGTCCCACTGACCACCATGTTGCCTCTCAGTCCCAGCATGTTCTCTGCCTACCAGTATGATCAACTGACATGGCCATCCCTGACCACTTTGTTTCATCTGCAAATTTAATTTAATGATCGTACCTTCTAAGAGGTAGCATGACACTAAACTAACAAAACCAAACCCAGTGCCGTCGAGTCGATTCCGACTCATAGCAACCCTATAGGACAGAGTAGAACTGCCCCATAGAGTTTCCAAGGAGCGCCTGGCGGATTCGAACTGCTGACCCTTTGGTTCGCAGCCGTAGCACTTAACCACTATGACAGCAGGGTTTCCAGCATGACACTACTAAGATTCAAAATAATCTCAATGAGTTAGAATAATAGGAGGAAACCAACAAAATGAAAAGTAACAGGGAAGGATTTAAAGTCCTACATTTTAGGTTTAAGAAATCAATTCCACACATATTAAAAGAGAATCATTTAGAGTTGAGGAATTTGGCTTCACATCAGCATTATATGAACCAACAGTGAAATGCAACTATGAAAAACACCACTTTGAGCTTTATTAAGGAAGAATTACAGTATCAATACCCAAAGTCTATTTAATCCAGGGGTAGTCACTTTTATCTGTCTGCTCCCACTAAGATATAAGCTTCATGAAGGTAGATCTTTTGTCTGTCATGCTCACCACGATGCTTCCAGAGTCTAACACAGTGTTTGTCACATAATAAGCACTCAATAAATATTTGTTAAATGAATAAATGAATGATAAAAAGAAACCAAAGAATGACCCTTACAGAAATCGAGATTCCAGTACTGATTAACTATCTACTAGGCTTCGAAGATTATGCTCCCTAATGGTTTTTCTTTTGTAGTAAAATAATTTTTAAAAGTCTAATAATTTTTTTCTCTTCATTCTCATTTTAAAATGGTTAATGAATGAATAACTAGAATAGATAACAGTGTATTTGTGGCTAATTGGCAGATGCCTCCAGGGTGTGTGCTCTCTCTTCTTAGGCAGATTCAGATTGAAATTATTCGCTTCCCACCCAGACCCTCTACATCAGAACTGTACAGCCAGAAAGGACTGAACTTGATGTTCAGAGCTAAGGGAAGAGGACCATTAGTCATAATTTGGAGAATACTGCTCTAGAAGAGAAATGATTCATAGGACCAGAGTCTTCAAGATGTTTAAAAACCTAGCCAGATATTGGTTTTCCTTTCCAGCTGATTCAAGCTACGTTGAACACATGAAGAAAACACAATCTCTTGAATTGAAATGTAGTAAGTAAATAGGTTTCTAGACCTTTATGATACAGAGTAAGAGGCCCCTGAATCTTCGAGGAATTACTAATATATCTCTACCTAATGATTTCTAAGAATTGCCTATACATACTTTCAGAGAAAGAGTCACTTGCTCACGAGAACATGGTCCAGGGTCTTACGAGTCCTTGTAACAAAAAAGTTCTTCCTAATAGCTAACTCAAATTCTTCCCGCTACATTTGCAGCCTATTTTTCTTTCAAGGCCTGGAATCAAGACATGCTCTGGAAACCATTTCTTGAGTCTCTCTGGGTTTTGCTCTTAGTCTACCCTCTCCGTCATCATTTTTTATTGTTCTTCTCTGGCAGAACTCCAAGTCTCCTCATCTATGTCTAAGCTCTGTTTCCCAGACAGCCAAATTCCTTAACAGAAGCTACAAGCACTGCCTGGAACACTACATCAACCATTAAACACAGGTCCTTTGCTCATTAAAAAAAAGCAGAAAGCACACTTACTAATAGAGGCTAAGGTGGTCCAGCTGGCTGTGCATGTGGATAGGGTAGGTCTCTG
Source organism: Loxodonta africana (assembly GCF_030014295.1). Taxonomy (NCBI): domain Eukaryota; kingdom Metazoa; phylum Chordata; class Mammalia; order Proboscidea; family Elephantidae; genus Loxodonta; species Loxodonta africana. Next base: position 90,561,161 of record NC_087345.1, read on the forward strand.
CCAGGTGAATCAGCTTTTCTATGGCTTCATAGATGAAAATAATGCAAATCAGGGAAGCAAATGCTTCTTCGGTGAAGCGGGTAATGTAGCAGACAAGGGAACTGGCATCAGTTGCCACAAGGACAATACACAGGAAGGCGGTCCACAGTCCAATACAAGCTCGCAGGGAGAGGTATGAAAGAGCGTAGTCTCTGAAACAAAACCAAAGTTCATCAAAAAGTATGGATGGAAGACTGGACAGTGGGTAGGAGAGAGATGCTGATGAAGAGTGAGCTAATTATATCAGGTGGACACTTGAGATTGTGTTGGCATCTCCTGTCTGGAGAGGGGATGGGAGGATAGAGAGAGTTGGAAGCTGGCAAAATTGTCACGGAAGGAGATACTGGAAGAGCTGACTCATTAGGAGGAGAGCAAGTGGGAGTATGGAGTAAGGTGTATATAAACTTATACGTGACAGTCTGACTTGATTTGTAAACATTCACTTGAAGCTCAATAAAAGTTAATAAAAAACAAACAAACAAACAAAAAGTATGGATGGATAGGCTTAAGAGACAAAGGGTCAAAAATGTGGTTACTACTGTATGAGACCACTATTTTAAAAAGTCAGGAAAAGGTTTTCACGCAGAAACATTCTTTGATGGTTACTGTGTGGGGGTGGGTGGGCAGGGAAAACCAGTAGTAGATAGTAGACACGTACTAACTTTGGTGAAGGGAGAAATAATACACAATATGGGGGAAGTCAGCACAACATAATCAAGGTAAAGGAAAGGTACATAAGAATAAAAGGCAACAACGGTAAATACTAATACATATACAATTCTGCAACAACAGTAGTAACAAACATTTATGTATGAGTAAACACACAGGTAGACATGTAAGCTGAACAAGGGTGGAAAGGCGCATGGAGGTACACCCATGTACATATATTTGTATAAACCAAAACCCACTGCCGTCAAGTCGATTCCGACTCATAGCGACACTATAGGACAGAGTAGAACTGCCCTATAGAGTTTCCAAGGAGCACCTGGAGGATTTGAACTACCGACCTCTTGGTTAGCAGCTGTAGAACTTAACCACTATGCCACCAGTGTTTCCTATATTTGTATACATGCTGCAAATACACTCAAGTATGCAATAGTGCACACAGGGGTCACAGTCATGAAAACTTCTTAGCTGTAACCATACACCTCCTAGGACTGAGATACTAGGCTTGAGGGTTAAGGATCATAGTCTCGGGGGACATCTAGGTCAATTGGCATTATCATAATCCATACAGACAATGTTCTACATCCTACCTTGGTGAGTGGCAACTGGGGTCTTAAAAGCTTGCAAGTGGCCATCTAAGATACAACAATTGGTCTTTCTTCCCGTCTAGAGCAAACAGGAGTGAAAAAAGCCAAAGACTCAAGGGAACAATTAGTCCTAAGAACTAATGGACTGCATGAACCACAGCCTCCACTAGTCTGAGACCAGAAGAACTAGATGGTGCCCATTTACTCCTCTGACTGGGACCACAATAGTAGATCATGGACAGAGTGAGAGAGAAATGTAGAACAAAATTTGAACTCATAAATAAGACCAGACTTATTGGTCTGATAGAGACTGGTGGAACGCCTGAGACTACGGCCCTTAGACATCCTTCAAATTTGGAACTGAAATCACTCCCAGAGATCACATTATAGCCGTACAATAGACAGGTGAACAATAACACCAGTGAGGAATGTACAGTTCAGAACAATCAACTATATGAGACCTAAAGGGAAGCATTTGCTCAAAAACAAAGTTCAGAAGGACAGTAAGGGCAGGAAAGCTGGGCAAACGAACACAGGGAACCCAGGGAGGAAGCAGGGAGAGTGTTGACATATTCAGGGGTCTGCAACCACAGTCACAAAACAAGCTATGTATAAACTGTTGAATGGGAAATTAATTTGCTCTGTAAACTTTCACCTAAACAGCAATAAATATGATTACTTCATCTCATTTATCCATATGAGCATTACAACCCAGTTTATCACTAATTCTGACTATATTTCACTACTAAATGCCACCGTGGGACAACTGTGATAAAGATATGCTTCATTGGCGGCATTTGCCATAGCAAGGATATGGAAAGCATATTCTTGCTATGGCAAATGCACAACATTCCTGCCATTACTGCCCAATGTAATTAAGATCTTATTCTTGCATTAAGAAAGAGAGCTTGGCCCTTCTTCCACATGTTCCTGCTTCCAATAGAAAATGGGTAAAAAATGTTACAGGAAAAGCAGGGAAATTGCTGAGCCCCCACCTCCACTATCATGTAGAATATGATGGGAGGATATTAAGCCAAATTAAAATTGACTTGAAATAAATATAGAAGAGTTTGAATTGGCTAAGGAAAGTTTTTTAAAGAGAAAAAGTTAAGACTTTAATAATGGCTGAGGGACATTTATAAAGCTCTTCAACCATAGAAGATCTGCTCTTTCAGGTGTGGTGCTACCTGGAAGCTGGACAACTGTCCAAATGATGTTCTTTCTTCAGGTATTTTACAATCCAGAATATTTGCCTACTTGTACTCACCTAGGACCGTGGAAATCAATCCCACAGCACCCCAACCACATCCAGTTAGCATTTTCAGAAAAACAAATGTCTTACTTGCAGAATTTGAACAAAATCTTTTCAAACACAAGCACTGGCCCAGTACTTCCCAAGATGGTGAGAGCCTGCCCTGCAAATAAGGAATAGGCAATCCCAGTCATGGAGGCTCCAAACAAGGATTCAATTGCACTCTGGAAAGAAAAAAACAAAAAAAAAATCACTGAGTCCGTAGTCCGTCAGTAAAGAGTAATGTTGGCTTATGTACATTCCTGGCTTAGCTTTCACATGTGCCTTGACAGTCATTTGCTTGTATTCCATCTTAGCAAGAGTGATGTGTACACACTATCTAATACTCCTGTAAACAGATACCACTTTAATAATTCAGGTGCCCAAACACAACCACATATGATTCCCCAACTAAGTTTTGTTCTGTAGTTACTCAATTCAGTATTCAAAACATATACAAACTACAATGATACTGTTCACATTATAAGCTGTCATACAGAGTCACTTAAACCTTATTTTCAAATGACATCAATATATCCATTTTTAATTCTTGGGACAATGGGAAATCCTACTGTGCAATCAACTACTGAAATTGATATTCAAGCAGAAGAGAGTCTGTTCTATAGGGAGAGCTGTGTCACTGATTGGCATGACGTTGATAGACAGTGATAATTCAGTAGGAAGAATCCAATATCCTTAGTCCTAGCACTAGGAATTTTCCCCTCAGTGGGCTTGGCTGTCACCACAATTTTTTAAGTCTTGTTTGGAATCATTAGAAGTGGTTAAAAACTCTTACTATGCGTCCCTCAGTGGCTTCTCCCAGCAATCCCCCAAAGGTGATGACAGGTGACATGCAAGCACAGTACAGGAACAGAAAGGAGGCCAAACACTGCAAGCTGAGTGCATCCCGATAGTCACTCCAGTACCAGGGGGTCTTCCGCTTGATGTCCAGCACCAAGCCCCCAAACAGCCTGTGAAAACATGGTAGACAGCCCTCTAACACAGTCCCTCTTTGACAAAAGCATATGAACAACATGCACTTGAAAATGTGCTCTGTTTGAGGTAATACATTGGCTTTAATTGGGCCCCAAGTACAGGATATCTCTCTAGGGTCAGCACACATTATATTTGCAACCAAGAGCATGACTTATAGTAAATTTGAATGATTATCCCAAGCATAAAAAAATTTGGTATACATATTACCCATTCATAAAAAGTTCAAAAAAGTTAACATGAAAGCAAGTATTAGCTTCAATTTTCAAATTCTGAGCTGTTAGAAGGAAATGTGCAAAACCAATCCAAACCCCCAAACCAAACCCACTGCTGTTGAGTCGATTCTGACTCATAGCGACCCTAGAGGACAGAGTAGAACTGCCCCATAGAGTTTCCAAGGAGCGCCTGGTGGATTCGAACTGCTGACCTTTTGGTTAGCAGCCGTAGCACTTAACCACTATGCCACCAGGGTTTCCAAAAACCAATCCAAGGTAGTAAAGTTGTTAGTTTTATTATATGTTTTCTAGAAAAGAAGCCCCTATCACACGCACTTTCCTACCTTACTCTTAAGAAATTAGCATAATAATTCATTGGTGCAGTTGACAAATTTGTGCAAGGCACTGTGCCAGGTAGTGGGGATGCAGCAGTGAACAACACAGACACAGCCCTTGCTCACCAGGACCAACAGTTTAGTGCAGGAGACAGGCAGTGTTGCGAGGGTGCTATAGTAACACAGAATAAGGAGAGGCATTTCACCCAAGACCTGAGGATATACCGGAGTTAGCTAGAGGAGGCAGAGGGGCTAGCATGGGTAAGTCCTAGAGGTGAGAGCATAAGGCAGGTTCAAGGTGCTGAAAGATAAATATCGTTGGATAATACTATGTGAGGGGGAAATACCAACAGGCAAAGCTGGAGAGGCTGAGTCATGAAGGGCCTTGCGAACTGTTCTAAAAAATTAGAACTTTATTCCAGTGCCATGTCAAGTTATTGGGAGATTGTAAACATGGGGGGGGACATAACTGAACACGTATTCTGCAATGATCAATCTGGTGGCAGTGTGATGAATAGGGCATTGGGCAAGACAGGAGGCAGTGGATTAGGGACGAGGAGAAGTGGATGGACTCAAGTGCTATTTAGGAGGTACAAAACAGGATTTAACGGCAGGACTTTAGGGGCCCTCTCTACTACTCAAAGATGAGACAGATCTAGAGCAAGATCTCCCACAACAAACAGAAGGAGTAGTCCTCCCAAAGTGGGTCACTTTTGATAAGAGTGGAGTAACTGCACCAGTGTGAAAGTTGCCCGGTGAGGTCAGAGTGATGAAAGCCACCCAGCATTCTGTAGGAGAAATTACCTGGTCTCTTCTACAAATGAATCGCTGGGAAAAAAGGAAGAAGAGCTGTTACAAAATGGGGACATAATAACCAAAAGTAAACCCTGATTGGATCCTATGTTGAACAAATGAACTCCAAAAAGACGTTACTAAGAGAATCATGAAATTTAGTATGGATTGAGCTTTCGACAACTTGAAGAATTACTGCTAATTTTGTTAGATTTGTTAATAGCATGATAGTTGTTTTTTAAAATGTTCTTATCTAATACAGATACATACTGAAGTATTTACGGTAAAATGACATAATGGTAGTGATTTGGTTTAAAAATAACCTAGAAAATATAAAAATAAAATAATAAAGTGTAGAGAAATAAATGAAACAAGGCTGGCAAAATCCTAATCACTCTCGATGAGTGCAGGGGAATTCATCGTACTATTCTCTCTTCTTTTTTTATTTTATTTTTTTATTAACTTTTATTGAGCTTCAAGTGAACGTTTACAAATCAAGTCAGTCTGTCACATATAAGTTTACATACATCTTACTCCATACTCCCACTTGCTCTCCCCCTAATGAGTCAGCCCTTCCAGTCTCTCCTTTCGTGACAATTTTGCCAGCTTCCTACTCTCTCTATCCTCCCATCCCCCCTCCAGACAGGAGATGCCAACACAATCTCAAGTGTCCACCTGATATAATTAGCTCACTCTTCATCAGCGTCTCTCTCCCACCCACTATCCAGTCCCTTTCATGTCTGATGAGTTGTCTTCGGGGATGGTTCCTGTCCTGTGCCAACAGAAGGTCTGGGGACCATGGCCGCCGGGATTCCTCTAGTCTCAGTCAGACCATTAAGTATGGTCTTTTTATGAGAATTTGGGGTCTGCATCCCACTGATCTCCTGCTCCCTCAGGGGTTCTCTGTTGTGCTCACTGTCAGGGCAGTCATCGATTGTGGCCGGGCACCAACTAGTTCTTCTGGTCTCAGGATGATGTAGGTCTCTGGTTCATGTGGCCGTTTCTGTCTCTTGGGCTCTTAGTTGTCGTGTGACCTTGGTGTTCTTCATTCTCCTTTGCTTCAGGTGGGTTGAGACCAATTGATGCATCTTAGATGGCCGCTTGTTAGCATTTAAGACCCCAGACGCCACATTTCAAAGTGGGATGCAGAATGTTTTCATAATAGAATTATTTTGTCAATTGACTTAGAAGTCCCCTTAAACCATGGTCCCCAAACCCCCGCCCTTGCTCCGCTGACCTTTGAAGCATTCAGTTTATCCTGGAAACTTCTTTGCTTTTGGTCCAGTCCAGTTGAGCTGACCTTCCATGTATTGAGTGTTGTCCTTCCCTTCACCTAAAGTAGTTCTTATCTACTAATTAATCAATAAAAAACCCTCTCTCTCCTTCCCTCCCTCCCTCCCCCCCTCGTAACCACAAAAGTATATGTTCTTCTCAGTTTTTACTATTTCTCAAGATCTTATAATAGTGGTCTTATACAATATTTGTCCTTTTGCCTCTGACTAATTTCGCTCAGCATAATGCCTTCCAGGTTCCTCCATGTTATGAAATGTTTCACAGATTCGTCACTGTTCTTTATCGATGAGTAGCATTCCATTGTGTGAATATACCACAATTTATTTACCCATTCATCCGTTGATGGACACCTTGGTTGCCTCCAGCTTTTTGCTATTGTAAACAGAGCTGCAATAAACATGGGTGTGCATATATCTGTTTGTGCGAAGGCTCTTGTTTCTCTAGGGTATATTCCGAGGAGTGGGATTTCTGGGTTGTATGGTAGTTCTATTTCTAACTGTTTAAGATAACGCCAGATAGATTTCCAAAGTGGTTGTACCATTTTACATTCCCACCAGCAGTGTATAAGAGTTCCAATCTCTCCGCAGCCTCTCCAACATTTATTATTTTGTGTTTTTTGGATTAATGCCAGCCTTGTTGGAGTGAGATGGAATCTCATCGTAGTTTTAATTTGCATTTCTCTAATGGCTAATGATCGAGAGGATTTTCTCATGTATCTGTTAGCTGCCTGAATATCTTCTTTAGTGAAGTGTGTGTTCATATCCTTTGCCCACTTCTTGATTGGGTTGTTTGTCTTTTTGTGGTTGAGTTTTGACAGAATCATGTAGATTTTAGAGATCTGGCGCTGGTCGGAGATGTCATAGCTGAAAATTCTTTCCCAGTCTGTAGGTGGTCTTTTTACTCTTTTGGTGAAGTCTTTAGATGAGCATAGGTGTTTGATTTTTAGGAGCTCCCAGATATCGGGTTTCTCTTCGTCATTTTTGGTAATGTTTTGTATTCTGTTTATGCCTTGTATTAGGGCTCCTAGGGTTGTCCCTATTTTTTCTTCCATGATCTTTATCGTTTTAGTCTTTATGTTTAGGTCTTTGATCCACTTGGAGTTAGTTTTTGTGCATGGTGTGAGGTATGGGTCCTGTTTCATTCTTTTGCAAATGGATATCCAGTTATGCCAGCACCATTTGTTAAAAAGACTATCTTTTCCCCAATTAACTGACACTGGGCCTTTGTCAAATATCAGCTGCTCATACGTGGATGGATTTATATCTGGGTTCTCAATTCTGTTCCACTGGTCTATGTGCCTGTTGTTGTACCAGTACCAGGCTGTTTGGACTACTGTGGCTGTATAATAGCTTCTGAAATCAGGTAGAGTGAGGCCTCCCACTTTCTTCTTCTTTTACAGTAATGCTTTGCTTATCCGAGGCTTCTTTCCCTTCCATATGAAACTGGTGATTTGTTTCTCTATCACCTTAAAAAATGACATTGGAATTTGGATTGGAAGTGCGTTATATGTATACATGGCTTTTGGTAGAATAGACGTTTTTACTATGTTAAGTCTCCCTATCCATGAGCAAGGTATGTTTTTTAACTTAAGTATGTCCTTTTGAATTTCTTGTAGTAGAGCTTTGTAGTTTTCTTTGTATAGGTCTTTTACATCCTTGGTAAGATTTATTCCTAAGTATTTTATCTTCTTGGGGGCTACTGTGAATGGTGTTGATTTGGTGATTTCCTCTTCGGTGTTCTTTTTGTTGATGTAGAGGAATCCAAGTGATTTTTGTATGTTTATCTTATAACCTGAGACTCTGCCAAACTCTTCTATTAGTTTCAGTAGTTTTCTGGAGGATTCCTTAGGGCTTTCTGTGTATAAGATCATGTCATCTGCAAATAGAGATAATTTTACTTCCTCCTTGCCAATCCGGATGCCTTTTATTTCTTTGTCTAGCCTAATTGCCCTGGCTAGGACTTCTAGCACGATGTTGAATAAGAGCGGTGATAAAGGGCATCCTTGTCTGGTTCCCGTTCTCAAGGGAAATGCTTTCAGGTTCTCTCCATTTAGAGTGATATTGGCTGTTGGCTTTGTATAGATGCCCTTTATTATGTTGAGGAATTTTCCTTCAATTCCTATTTTGCTGAGAGTTTTTATCATAAATGGGTGTTGGACTTTGTCAAATGCCTTTTCTGCATCAATTGATAAGATCATGTGGTTTTTGTCTTTTGTTTTATTTATGTGATGGATTACATTAATGGTTTTTCTGATATTAAACCAGCCTTGCATACCTGGTATAAATCCCACTTGGTCGTGGTGAATTATTTTTTTGATATGTTGTTGAATTCTATTGGCTAGAATTTCGTTGAGGATTTTTGCATCTATGTTCATGAGGGATATAGGTCTGTAATTTTCTTTTTTTGTGATGTCTTTACCTGGTTTTGGTATCAGGGAGATGGTGGCTTCATAGAATGAGTTGGGTAGTATTCCGTCATTTTCTATGCTTTGAAATACCTTTAGTAGTAGTGGTGTTAACTCTTCTCTGAAAGTTTGGGAGAACTCTGCAGTGAAGCTGTCCGGGACAGGGCTTTTTTTTGTTGGGAGTTTTTTGATTACCGTTTCAATCTCTTTTTTTGTTATGGGTCTATTTAATTGTTCTACTTCTGAATGTGTTAGTTTAGGTAGGTAGTGTTTTTCCAGGAATTCATCCATTTCTTCTAGGTTTGCAAATTTGTTAGAGTACAATTTTTTGTAATAATCTGATATGATTCTTTTAATTTCAGTTGGGTCTGTTGTGATGTGGCCCTTCTCGTTTCTTATTCGGGTTATTTGTTTCCTTTCCTGTATTTCTTTTGTCAGTCTAGCCAATGGTTTATCAATTTTGTTAATTTTTTCAAAGAACAAGCATTTGGCTTTGTTAATTCTTTCAATTGTTTTTCTGTTCTCTAATTCATTTAGTTCAGCTCTAATTTTTATTATTTGTTTCCTTCTGGTGCCTGATGGATTCTTCTGTTGCTCACTTTCTATTTGTTCAAGTTGTAGGGACAGTTCTCTGATTTTGGCTCTTTCTTCTTTTTGTATGTGTGCATTTATCGATATAAATTGGCCTCTGAGCACTGCTTTTGCTGTGTCCCAGAGGTTTTGATAGGAAGTATTTTCATTCTCGTTGCATTCTATGAATTTCCTTATTCCCTCCTTGATGTCTTCTATAACCCAGTCTTTTTTCAGGAGGGTATTGTTCATTTTCCAAGTATTTGATTTCTTTTCCCTAGTTTTTCTGTTATTGATTTCTAGTTTTATTGCCTTGTGGTCTGAGAAGATGCTTTGTAATATTTCGATGTTTTGGACTCTGCAAAGGTTTGTTTTATGACCTAATATGTGGTCTATTCTAGAGAATGTTCCATGTGCGCTAGAAAAAAAAGTATACTTTGCCGCAGTTGGGTGGAGAGTTCTGTATAAGTCAATGAGGTCAAGTTGGTTGATTGTTGTAATTAGGTCTTCCGTGTCTCTATTGAGCTTCTTACTGGATGTCCTGTCCTTCTCCGAAAGTGGTGTGTTGAAGTCTCCTACTATAATTGTGGAGGTGTCTATCTCACTTTTCAATTCTGTTAAAATTTGATTTATGTATCTTGCAGCCCTGTCATTGGGTGCATAAATATTTAATATGGTTATGTCTTCCTGATCAGTTGTCCCTTTTAACATTATGTAGTGTCCTTCTTTATCCCTTGTGGTGGATTTAAGTCTAAAGTCTATTTTGTCAGAAATTAATATTGCTACTCCTCTTCTTTTTTGCTTATTGTTTGCTTGATATATTTTTTTCCATCCTTTGAGTTTTAGTTTGTTTGTGTCTCTAAGTCTAAGGTGCGTCTCTTGTAGGCAGCATATAGACGGATCATGTTTCTTTATCCAGTCTGAGACTCTCTGTCTCTTTATTGGTGCATTTAGTCCATTTACATGCAGCATAATTATAGATAAATAAGTGTTTAGTGTTGTCATTTTGATGCCTTTTTATGTGTGTTGTTGACAATTTCATTTTTCCACATACTTTTTTGTGCTAAGACGTTTTTCTTAGTAAATTGTGAGAACCTCATTTTCGTAGTGTTTGACTTTATGTTTGTTGAGTCGTTACATTTTTCTTGGCTTTTATCTTGAGTTATGGAGTTTTTATACCTCTTTGTGGTTACCTTATTATTTACCCCTATTTTTCTAAGTAAAAACCTAACTTGTATCATTCTATATCGCCTTGTATCACTCTCCATATGGCAGTTCTGTGCCTCCTGTATTTAGTCCCTCTTTTTGATTATTGTAATCTTTTACATATTGACTTCCGCGATTCCCTGTTATGAGTATTTTTTTTTTAATTAATCTTAATTTGTTTTTGTGATTTCCCTATTTGAGTTGATATCAGGATGTTCTGTTCTGTGACCTTGTGTTGTGCTGGTATCTGATATTATTGGTTTTCTGACCAAACAATATCCTTTAGTATTTCTTGTAGCTTTGGTTTGGTTTTTGCAAATTCTCTAAACTTGTGTTTATCTGTAAATATCTTAATTTCGCCTTCATATTTCAGAGAGAATTTTGCTGGATATATGATCCTTGGTTGGCAGTTTTTCTCCTTCAGTGCTCTGTATATGTCGTCCCATTCCCTTCTTGCCTGCATAGTTTCTGCTGAGTAGTCTGAACTTATTCTTATTGATTCTCCCTTGAAGGAAACCTTTCTTTTCTCCCTGGCTGCTTTAAAGTTTTCTCTTTATCCTTGGTTTTGGCGAGTTTGATGATAATATGTCTTGGTGTTTTTCTTTTTGGATCAATCTTAAATGGGGTTCGATGAGCATCTTGGATAGATATCCTTTCGTCTTTCATGATGTCAGGGAAGTTTTCTGTCAGGAGATCTTCAACTATTTTCTCTGTGTTTTCTGTCCTCCCTCCCTGTTCTGGGACTCCAATCACTCGCAAGTTATCCTTCTTGATAGAGTCCCACGTGATTCTTAGGGTTTCTTCATTTTTTTAATTCTTTTATCTGATTTTTTTTCAGCTATGTTGATGTTGTTTCCCTGGTCCTCCAGATGTCCCAGTCTGCATTCTAATTGCTCGAGTCTGCTCCTCTGACTTCCTATTGCGTTGTCTAATTCCGTAATTTTATTGTTAATATTTTGGATTTCTACATGCTGTCTCTCTATGGATTCTTGCAACTTATTAATTTTTCCACTATGTTCTTGAATAATCTTTTTGAGTTCTTCAACAGTTTTATCAGTGTGTTCCTTGGCTTTTTCTGCAGTTTGCCTTATTCCGTTTCTGATGTCTTGAAGCATTCTGTAAATTAGTTTTTTATATTCTGTATCTGATAATTCCAGGATTGTATCTTCATTTGGGAAAGATTTTGATTCTTTTGTTTGGGGGGTTGTAGAAGCTGTCATGGTCTGCTTCTTTATGTGGTTTGATATGGACTGCTGTCTCCAAGCCATCACTGGGAAACTAGTTTTTCCAGAAAATCCGCTGACTGGGAAACTGGCTCCAGGCTCTGAAAACAATCACTGCTTCCCCATATTTGTTCGTTTTCCGTCTCTAAATCTGTGTTTGTTGTTCAGGGTTCGTAGATTGTTATGTACGTGATCGATTCACTTGTTTTTCCGAGTCTTTGTTGCAAGAGGGATCCGAGGTAGCATCTACCTAGTCCGCCATCTTGGCCCCGCCCCTAAAATCATCTCTCTCTTCTTTTTTATGTTTGAAGTTTTGTATAACAAGCTAAAAAAAAAAAAAGACTGAAATAAAAGTAAAAAGCTACTTTCCTGGAAAGAGGCCTAGCCAGTTCTTTCTTTTTGCCTAGGAGGCTGGAAGTCCACAATGATGCCTGGGACCTGTATCCCAGGAGAGAAAACCCAGCTGGCTCTCCTCCATTCAAATGTTCTCTCTTACCTAGCTGGGTACAATGGGTGTGCAGGTGGATACAGGCAGACAGTGGTCTCTCTTATCCACTTTTCCTCTGGTTTAGGTGGGTGTAATTGGGATTCGCCCTTTCTCAATTTACAGCACTGACATCCACAACCTGGGTCTGGATTTAGGGAAGAGAAGCAAAGCTAGCCTGCTTTAGTTGTAGTCCATCTGGCAATCCTAGTTTAGTTAAAGGAACTATTCACAGCTATCTTGTTGTTGTTAGGTGCCATTGACTTGGTTCCGACTTACAGCGACCCTATGTACAACAGAACAAAACACTGCCTGGTCTTGCACCATCTTCATAATCATCATTATGCTTGAGCCCATTGTTGCAGCCACAGTGTCAGTCCACCTCACTGAGGGTCTTCCACTTTTTCGCTCACTCTCTAACAAGCATGATGTCCGTCTCCGGGGACTTGTCCCTCCTGATAACATGTCCAAAGTATGTGAGATGAAGTCTCGCCATCCTCACTTCCAACGAGCATCCTGGCTGTACTGCTTCCAAGAGAGATTTGTTCATTCTTTTGGCAGTCCAATGTATACTCAATATTCTTCACCAACACCATAATTCAAAGGCATAGATTCTTCTTCAGTCTTCCTTATTCATTGTCCAGTGTTCACATGCATATGAGGCAATTGAAAACACCATGGCTTGGGTCAGCACTCCTCAGTCCTGAAAGTGACATCTTTGGTTTTTAACACTTTAAAGAGATCTTTTGCAGCAGATTTGCCCAATATAATATGCCATTTATTTCTTAACTGCTGCTTCCATGGGCGTTGACTGTTGATTCTAGTAAAATGAAATCCTTGACAACTTCAATGTTTTCTTCATTTATCATGATGTTGCTTATTGGTCCAGTTGTGAGGCTTTTTGTTTTCTTTATATTGAGGTGTAATCCATACAGAAGGCTGTGGTTTTTGATCTTCATCAGTAAGTGCTTCGAGTCCTCTTCACTTTCAGCAAGCAAGAGTGTGTCATCTGCATATTGTAGGATGTTAATGAGTCTTCTAATCCTGATGCCCCATTCTTCCTTATATAGTCCAGCTTCTCAGATTATTTCCTCAGCATGCAGACTGAATAAGTATGGTGAAAAGATACAACCCTGACACACGCCTTTCCTGACTTTAAACCACGAAGTATCTCCTTATTCTGTCTGAAAGACTGCCTCTTGGTCTAAGTAAAGGATCCTCACGAGCACAATTAAGTGTTCTAGAATTGCCATTCTTCGCAATGTTATCTATAATTTGTTACGATCCACATAGTCGAATGTCTTTGCATGGTCAATAAAACACAGATAAACATCTTTCTGGTATTCTCTGCTTTCAACCAGGATTCATCTGACATCAGCAATGATATCCCTCGTTCCACATCCTCTTCTGAATCTGCTTTGTATTTCTGGCAGTTCTCTGTTAATGTACTGCTGCAACCGCTTTTGAATGATCTTCAGCAAAATTTTACTTGTTTGTGATATTAACAGTAATTTCCGCATTCTGTTGGATCACCTTTCTTTAGAATGGGTACAAATATGGATCTCTTCCAGTTGGTTGGCCAGGAAGCTGTCTTCCAACTTTGTTAACGTAGACAAGCGAGCATTTCCAGTGCAGCATCCATTTGCTGAAATATCTCAGTTGGTATTCTGTCAATTCCTGGAGCCTTGTTTTTTGCCAATGCCTTCAGCACAGCTTGGACTTCTTCCTTCAATACCATCAATTCTTGGTCATAAGCTACCTCCCGAAATGGCCGAATGTCAAACAATTCTTTCTGGTACAGTGACTCTGTGTGTATTCCTTCCATCTTCTTTTGATGCTTCCTGCGTCATTTATTTTCCCCGTGAATCCTTCAATATTGCAACTCGAAGCTTGAATATTTTTTTCAGTTCTTTCAGCTTGAGAAATGCTGAGACTGCTCTTTCCTTTTGGTATTCTATCTCTAGGTCTTTGCACATTTCATTATAATACTTTGTCTTCTCTGGCCGCCCTTTGAAATTTTCTGTTTAGCTCTTTTACTTCATCATTTTTTCCTTTCGCTTTAGCTACTCTGTGTTCAAGAGCAAGTTTCAGAGTCTCTTCTGACATCCATTTTGGTCTTTTCTTTCTTTCCTGTCTTTTTAATGACCTCTTGCTTTCTTCATGTATGTCCTTGATGTCATTCTACAACTCATCTGGTCTTCGGTCATTAGTGTTCAACTTGTTAAATATATTCTTGAGATGGTCTCTAAATTCAGGTGGGACATGCTCAAGGTTCCACTTTGGCTCTCGTGGACTTGTTCTAATTTTCTTCAACTTCAGCTCGAACTTGCATATGAACAATTGATGGTCTGTCCCACAGTCATCCCCAGGCCTTGTTCTGACTGATGATATTGAGCTTTTCCATCATCTCTTTCCACAGATGTAGTCAATTTGATTTCTGTGTATTCCATCTGGCGAGGTCCATGTGTACAGTCACTGTTTATGTTGTTGAAAAAGGTATTTGCAATGAATAAGTTGTTGGTCTTGAAAAATTCTCTCATGTGACCTCCAGCATCATTTCTATCACCAACACCATATTTTCCAACTACCAATCCTTCTTCTTTGTTTCCAAGTTTTTCATTCCAATTGCCAGTAACTGTCAATGTATCTTGATTGCATGTTTGATCCATTTCAGACTGCAGAAGTTGGTAAAAATCTTCCATTTTCTCATCTTTGGCCTTAGTGGTTGGTAAGTAAATTTGAATAATAGTCGTATTAACTGATCTTCTGTGTAGGCGTATGGGTATTATCCTATCACTGACAACGTTGTGCTTCAGGACAAATCTTGAAATATTCTTTTCAACGATGAACATGGTGCCATTCCTCTTCAATTTGTCATTCCTGGCACAGCAGACTGTATGGTTATCTGATTCAAAATGGCGAATACCAGTCCATTTCAGCTCACTAATGCCTAAGATATCGATGTTCCATTTCATTTTTGACAATTTCCAATTTTCCTAGATTCACACTTCGTACATTCCACATTCCAATTACTAACGGCGTCTAAGGCTCTTTCTTCTCATTTTGAGTTGTGCCACATCAGCAGATGAAGGTCCTGAAAGCTCAACTCCATTCCCACCATTAAAATCAACTCTACTTCAAGGAGACAGCTCTTCCCCAGTCTTCTGAGTGCCTTCCAACCTGAGGGGCTCATCTTCTGGCACTATATCAGACAATGTTCTGCTGCTATTCATAAGGTCTGTCAGTTTGTTGTACTATAGGGGGCTTGTGTTTTGCTGTGATGCTGGAAGTTATGCCACTGGTATTCAAATACCAGCAGGGTCACTCATGGTAGACAGGTTTCAGCCGAGCTTCCAGACTAAGACAGACTAGGAAGAAGGACCTGGTAGACTACTTGTGAAAAAAAATTAGCCAGTGAAACAGCTACCCTACATCTGCCTAAATTCCGCCTTAGGGTTTAGGGCTGAGGCTCCAGTTAGTAATAAAGCATCACTTTGTTTTTCTTTCTCTTCTGAGTAAATAGCCCATAAAGGGCTTTGCAGGCACCAGTGATTAGTTTATGACAAGATTCAAGTGCTTCTGGATTCTTACCCAACATATCATCTTATTACCATGTTATTATCACTTCTTAACCATCAATAACCTTCCTCTGAAGGGCTTTATTCTGGGCAAAGAATCTCCTTCTGTGTTGAGTTCATACCCCACCGTGCCTGGCTGAGGCAACTGAAGAGGCTGCCGTGATTGGTTGGCACCTGGATGTGGAAGGCACCTTCTGAGAGAAGAGGTGCCTGTGAATAACAGACAAAATATTTATATGAAATGGATTTATGAGAAGCCATAGAAAGGTAGGACATCTGTCTGATTAAAGGGAGGGAAAAAAGATCTGAGGCTCATATCAATGATATAATTTTAAATTAATGAAATAATTTCTGAATACTACTTATGGAGTCAGCCTCATACCTCATTAATGCATAAAATCAAGCCACAATTGCATGTCTACCACAGATATTAATCAGACAGGGATTTTTCTTTTCATATTTGAGATTTCCTTTCGTTTTCGACTGCCCTGAATGTTAAGGTTTTGGGCGGCAGGAGGCACACAGGGATGCAAGAAAGGACTTACTAATGTAGAGGGTCACTAGGCTCTGGAGCACTGACTTAGGGTACCCTTCTGTGGAGGGCTTTAGGGACAGGCCAGCCATCCATTTGTCTGATGTGCTTTGGAAGAAAGCTGTTTAAAGTAGGGAGGGTGTGGATCATAGATATAGAAGCTCTTGATTCTTCTTTTCATTAACCCTTCCTAGAAGTGGCATCCCTAATAAAAGACACAAATCTGCCCTGGAAAACCCCTTTCCAGAGTCTCCTCCCTGCTGTGAGGCTTCTGGCCTGGGAACACTCTAGCCAGAGTCTCCTCTTTGCTACGTATGGGAATGCAGCAGCATCACTATCTGGGTCGGTTTCAGGGAGGTTCAACACACTGTCTTAGCCTTGACTTGGAGGGTCAGCTAATACAGAACTCAGAGCACTGTTTTCAACTTTTTCTCCTTTTTCACCTTCCGAGAATCTACTCTATCCCATCTTCAAATGCCTCTCCATCCAACGAGGATAATATTTCCCAAGTCTCTAAGATTTACTCCACTGTTGTGCAACATGGCATGCATAAAGCAGGTTTTTCACTTCTCAGGTATGCAGCTAATGGTCTGAAGAATTATAAAACCCAGGCTAATGTGGCTTTTGTCTGTGCGGTCCAAGAAGGTCCAGAAACTCCTAGGATGTCCACCTATAGGGGAAGGTTCACATTGACACACCCACATACTTTGAGATTGGGAAAGAAACCAGAGTTGGCAAAGAACTATGATCCCTGATGTAGGTATTAGCCCACCCAACCTGAAAAGCTACACTGGGCGGGTGGCCATAGCTCTTGAGTTCCTTTACTGAGGACTCTGAGGAAAACATCAGGAGCTCAGGAAGAGGAAGTGTCTCCCAACACTAGACCCTGGGCACAGGTAATATTCCTTTCAGCTGTCAATTGCCAAAATTCCTGATACAACCATTTCAGAGAGCTCCCTCAAACTCCTTTTGAACTGCAAACAAAAGTACCTGGAGTTTGTGATTAGGCATGTGTTTTCCTGATAATAAGAGATTTTCTTCTGGGACTTGAGTCACCGTTTCTGAGATTCTAGAACTACTGAGATCCACTCCAATGGTCTCCTAAACTGCCACACAGAATTGATTATCAGTGACCCCTCAAAAGCCCTCCTAGTCTGGGGACTTGTTTCCCTTACCTACTGTAGTATATTCCCCTTTCCTTGGCACCAAAATAAACCTGAAATCTCGCCTCTGCATGGATATCTATTTGGGGAAGACCCTTTTCCCTCAATTCCAACTGGGGTGTGAACCCCCTTTGTACTCAAAAGATAAATCCTAATTCGGAAATACTATCAATCCATATTTAATACTCTTCCCGAAAAAACACCACCTCCTCTATCCTGGAACCCATCTAAGAAGCAATGCTTCCCTAGAACTGCCTCCCAGTACCACGCCTCCCCACCCAGTTCAGAGCTCTCCCAACTTTAAAGAAAATGTTCAACTCACTTTTGGAGGTTGCTCCCTCTCTTCAGTGACCCTTCCCATTCAAGGGTTCCTGCTTTCCTCCAACACTCACTCCCCAGTACCTAGCTATCTTTCTCAACACTCAAGTACATTCCTCCAACCAGGAAACAACTTCTATAGCAGAACACTGCTAGTTAAGCACCATTCTCTCCTACTTCTCTGTCTCCACTCCTGGCTTCTTCCTGAATTTCCAAGAAGGGGGTAGGGGTAGGGGTGAGAAGAGAGACAATTACCACTAGTCCAGAAAAACGAACTTGCATTTCTATTGGGTGGAGTACTGAGAATAAAGGAATGAGGAAAGCAATTTCAAGCAAGGAAGAAGAAGAAAAGGTGAAAGCAAGGGAGTGGAGGACATTAGGTTGCTCTCTATGATCCGAGTCCTGTCCTGAGAATCTCCATACAGTATGTCCTCCACAGACACAATCACACTTAGAGAGCCAGAGCCATAGTCTCGACCTTCTCCCATGATCTGGGGACACCTCTGTTTGCCATACCAATACAAAATACTACCCTCTTTTACCACCCTTCTGCCTGGGAATAAAATCTCCTAATCTGAGGACCTGCTTCCCTTACCTATTATAAAGGACCTTCTCCTTGGACATCTGTCTTTAAAACCTTACCCTAGAAGAGTATATTTCCTATTCTGAGACACACTCACTCCTAAGATAGTATTTATCTTCCTACTGTAAGGGAATTTCTTAACCAAGAATGATCACTTATCATTTGCTCATCTCATGCTACAAAACAGGCATCACTCTAAAAGTATTCATTCATTCATCAGATTTTAACTGAGTACCTACTCTACGCCAGGCCCTATGCTGGATGCTGGGAATATAATGGTGACCAAGACAGGTGGGGTCCCTTCCCATATGGAGCAGTCTAGCAGGAAAAATAATTAATCAAGCAATAATAATAAAGTATGATAAGGGCTGTAACAGGGGAGCTCAATGCTGTGACATCGCGTAGAAGGAACACCTAGCCTCATCTATAGAGAGTCCTGGAAGACTTCTCCAAAGAAGCAGTGCTTAGGCTGAGACAAAGGACAAGTCAGAATTAGACAAAAGATGAGGAAGGGAGACAGTGTTCAAATCAGAGGGAACAACATATGGGAAGGACTGGAGGGGAGATGAAACATGGTGGGTAGTTTGAGAAACCTGAGTGAATGAATACAGTATTTGATATATTTGTAATAGTTATAGTTGGTGGTTCCATTCGAAAAGTCATTCCTAGACCATAAAGGCACTACAAAGAAGAAGGCTGAAAGCAAAGAGGACGCTTCATTCCTTTACACACCTTCTGCCCAGTAAGTAGCATCAGCTGTGAAATGTTCCAGAACTTACCGCCCAGTGCGCTGAAGTTCTGGCCCACTGTGGCCCCCATGTGGTTCTGGTTCTATGTGGCAAATGTTTCCATTTGGAACTCCAGGCATTTTCCTTTTCTCCTATTAAGAGAGGCCCGCAAAATTAGTAAAGTCAGCCATCTGTTCTATCCTACCTGCTAAGAGGGGGGCATGATGATGGGATAACCCAAAATCAGCCCAAAATGCCCAAGTGTTTCTCTGTAACTTTTAAATGCATTTTTTTATTTGGAGCAGTTTATTGACTTTCCTTGTGGGACATATATATATATATATAATTTTTTATTAGTATCTGACTTCTCACCTGCCTTGCCCAGAAACAGGAAAATTCAGGCTTTGGCATCAGATATGACCTAAAGTTCAAGTTTCAAATTTGTCTCTGTATAATCTACCTTTCCTTAAAACTTTGCCCCAGAGGAGTTTTTTTGTTTTTTTTTTTCCCCCCTCAAGCTTTACTGGGCATTTGTAAAGTCAGGGACAATAATACCTATTTGGGATATTGCTGTGAAGATTAAATTAGCATATGTAAAGTACCCAGCCTAATGTCAGTACACAGTAGGAGTTCCCTTCCCAACTTTAACATG
This sequence comes from Loxodonta africana, assembly GCF_030014295.1. Taxonomy (NCBI): domain Eukaryota; kingdom Metazoa; phylum Chordata; class Mammalia; order Proboscidea; family Elephantidae; genus Loxodonta; species Loxodonta africana. The sequence continues at coordinate 90,580,813 of NC_087345.1, forward strand.
GCAAAAAAAAGTATGGGGGAAACTCTGCTCTCCCTATACCACTTTCTCTTTTCATCTGATGGCTTTGTACATGATGTACTCCCCCCAAAATGTCCTCCCCTCTCTACTCTGCCACATGAATCCTTCAAAATTTGGCTTAAAATTCACCCACAGATAATCCTGACTGACCCCAACGCACCTGAGCTAATCTATGTTATTGCATCTTCACTTTTTATTACTGTTCGAACATTCTAGGTGCCCTAGTCGAGCGCCATGTCTCCAGTTACCTACCATATACCCACACTCTTTGCTCTGGCACGGTGGGCACTCAGCAAGTGATGCTAATGACCACTGCCTGATGTGCACACATTACCTGGGAGGGAACATTTTTGGGTGGCTCAATTCTAATGGTGGGGTCCCACTCTCCTGGAGGGAGCACCGTCACCTGGTCCAGGAACTCATCAATCCCTGCCAGGAGGTCATCTCTCTCTTTTGCCTTATATGCCACATCATGAAAAATCTACAGAAAAGAAAAAAAACTCAGGAAAGTTGAAAGTAACTTTGCTTAAAACAATCATCAATTGACATGGTGAAGGATGGAAACGATCTCTTGATTTTTATCTCTGTCACAGGGATTGAGATGCAGAAAACTGAGCACTTAGAGAAGCACAAGGATAAATGGATAACGGAATTAAAAAAAAAAAAAAAAAAGAACCAGGATAAGATAGGTCAAAAAGAACTAAATATATGTCTATTAGTGTAAGCGGAGATAAGACGTGACTCTAAAGCTGTACAATTCTATTATCTCCTCAAAGAATGGAACAAAAGGCAAGATGCCCACAAAATTTTCCTGATCATAATGGTTAGAAAAACTGGATGAAATTACTAATGATGTTTCTCTATGTAAGAAGCCTCCCAATCAAAGAGAGCTTATAAACACAACCCACATCTCCCCCTGCTTCCTGAGACATATGCATCAAAAGCCCTGCTTTGAGCTCACACGAGCAGAGCAGCTCTCACTGGTTATGAATTACGGGTTCAGCAAAATGTCTAGATGCCTTAGTATGGACATGTCAGGACATTCACATTATAGTGCCCGAGGTCATATACCTGGTCCCTATACAACTGGTCTCATTTATATGCAACAGCAATGAGGTTTCCTCATGTAAATAGCTTGGATGTGTTTAATTAACCATCCCCTATAGAAAGTTAATTCAGCTTTAATGTATTCTAAGTATCCTCCTTAGCAATAATAATTTTCCCAGAAAAAGATTTCTCTGCCTCCTTGATTACTCAAAAAGGGAGAGATGACATAGGAAGAAAAATCCCCCAAAGGTCTTGCCTCCCCCGTATAATAGGCTCTCAGAGACATGCCCTAAACTGCTTCCCAGCAATCATTGCAATTATAATTATTTTATCCCCAACACCTAGCACAGTGCCTCAGACAGAGTAAACACTCAATAAATATTTATGGGATGAATGACTGAAAAGCAGAAGTGGGGCGTACCTCATCTGTCATGATGGTGGCCATAGATCTGCCAATTTCATGGTACTGCTGGCCCTTCCCTACTGGACCCAATAAAATAAACAAAAACCTGGCAACACACACAGAGGATGAAATTATGTAAATAAACATAAAGAAGTGGCATCTTACACCTCTCTAAACAGAACATTTCTCTCCTTTCAAACAGAAATAATCACTGTACCTTCAATAAATGGAGACATACCAATGATGGAACAATATGAGTTGCCTTGACCTAAAAGCTCCTCTATAGGCATGAGAAGCTATTGGTATGACTCCATTCAATAATGTGGTTACACTTCTGAGGGTTTCCATAGGCACAATTCCTCATATAAAAAGGACAGTTTTTTTTCAAAACATGGTATTTTTATTGTACTACAAATTCAAAGTTATCTGAATCCCATTCATTACTCTAATAAGAAAATGATGGAGACAGGAGAAGGCTAAAGAAATTGAAATGATTAATCCTCTTAAAAAAAAAAGGATTCTAAATTGTGTTCTGGACATCTGAATCCTCTGTAATTAATGGGGCTCTGAATCATCTGCATCAACAGAGAACAGGAACAGCTTGAACAAATAGGGGCATATCCATAAACCATACAAACACTGCCAGGGCTGTGGAAAGAGAGAGACACCAATACCTTTGCTCAGAGACGTTGCCCTGTGATACAGCTCTATAGAATTGGAAGACGAAGTCCTAGGCTTGCCATCATAACAAATTTGGCCCTTACCATGCCCTTCTAGAAGCCCTGGTGGCGTAGTGGTTAAGAGCTCGACTGCTAACTAAAAGGTTGGCAGTTTAAATCCACCAGTCACTCCTTGGAAACCCCATGGGGCAGTTTTACTCTGTCCTACAGCGTCGCTATGAGTCAGAACTGACTCGACAGCACCTAATAACAACAAGCCCTTCTAATACTCCTCAGTTCTCCACTTCCAAGGCTGTAGGTCATGCAGTCCACAGCCTTAAGAATCTTAGAATTCTTCTGCATGGTAGTTAATCAAATTTACACCAGTTTTCTGAATTTATATAGCATTCTCAAAGTTAATTAATCCTAAATTTTGGTGTTAAGCTGATTTCTCCCATTAGAGCTCACATAAATCTGGATTTTAGTTAGAATGTACTAAGATTGGTTATTTTTGTCTTTACCTTGTTGGGATCGGCACTTCTGTCAGGCCTGAGAGAAGAACAGCTGGAGATAGCCTCACAAAGGCAACGATGGGGCGGTCCAGAGTATCCACCTCTCCAACCAGGACATTTGAAGCCTCCGCCCCAGTGGGAATCTTTTTCATGAAATGAAGATCCACCTGAAAGTCCAAAATAACCCTCTGACTGTTGGGAACCATCACTTCAACATAATCATGGTCTTCATGCTTTACATTAATAATGTCATTTTATAGCTTATAAAATATTTTGTCATATTATCTCATTTGATCCTCACAATAATCCTATAAGATGGACAAGACAGGCCTTATTAGCCTAACTTAAAAAAAAAAAAAAATGAAGCAACTGAGACTGGAGAAGTGAGGTTGACTTGCCCATGACCACAGAGCTTTTCAGAGATAGAATCTGGATTTAAATCCATTACACCCTGCCTCTTCAGAGGGGAACACTTTTGAAACTCTGGGTCAAATTCTTTCCATCCTCAAATATTTGAATGCTTCCTTAGAGGTTTCAGTTTTCTTCTATATAAAATGGGAAGCCTTCTGAGAATTGACATAACACTATTGTGTTTTAGAAAGATAGTGTCAAGGAGAAATGAGAGCAAGGAGAACTGGAGACACAGGGACACCAAGGGTGGAACCAGTAACTCTATGGTAAGGCACTACATCTGTGGAAGGCCTTGTGTACCAAAGTCACAGTCCCAAAAAGAGTTTCAACCATGTGGGAGTTTTAGGAGACAACAGCAAAAGTATTATTTTGACACAACCCTTGGAGGTTAGAAGCAGCAGCTAGAGAGCAGGTGTCAAAAAATAACTGGAAAATTAAGATGTGTCAAAGACCCTCCGTGGCTATTTTCAGTTTCATCTTGTTGAATCTGGATGAACATACTAATGAGAAGGGAAAAGGCTGAGGTAGAAGGGAGAAGACAGGAGCAGACAGGTCTCCTTTTCTGCAGAAGGGGCTCCGGTCTTGGAAAAAGGGTCTTGAAAGACCAAAGCTTACTCAGCTTCTAGCAATTGGACCCTAGGCTATAAGCCTATTCCCATGTCTCTGCTCACCTTGCTTAAATCCACAGGACCATGTTCATAATTCACTCCATTTTTTACTTCAAGATTTGTAGTTGGAACAGACTGAGGAGACACCGTTTGACCTATTTGGAGAAAATGAAACCAAATTCTCTAAGTCCCTGCCCTTTTCTCCTTCCGGCTCACCCCATCCACCATCAGTTGGCTATGACTATCTCTTGAAAGCCTACAGGGGGAAGAAGTTGAGATGCTATGAAGTCAGGATCCACACATACCTATCTATTTGCCTATTCATTAGGGCTAAAGGGAAAACAGAGGTCTCATTACTTCTGTACCTTCTTCCTGCACACATTTATGACCCTTTTTTATGTCTCCATTAAGGCAGTAATCCTTACTTAGAAGGGCATATCAAAGACCCCTCTGAAGGACTCTTCAAAAGTATAGATTCTTAGGCATATCTCCTGCACATTGTGATTCAGTAAACGTGGGGACCAGTAGACCACTATACATTGACCCTGCCTGGCCACAGAAAAGGTAACTAATCAGCAGCTGAAATTCACTGAGTGTTTATAAATACTGTGCACTGAGTTAAGGACTTTGCATGGATTAACTCGTTGAAGTCTCACAATAATAGGGTACAAAAAAGCCCTTTGCCATCAAGTCGATTCCGACTCATAGGGCCCTAAAGAAGAAAGTACAGCTGCCCCATAGGGTTTCCAAGGAGTGGATTGTTCATGCTGACTTTTTGGTTAGCAGCCAAACTTTTAACCACTACACCAGCAGGGTTTCCAATAGTGGGGTAGGTCCCATTGTTATCCCTGTTTTAGATAAAGTAAGACTTAAAAGAGTTTAGTAGGTTGCCCACTTTGCAAATGGTGAAGCCAAAATCTCAAACCTAGATGTTGGACTCAGGAGCTTCACTACTATATTTTGCCTCTTTCTAAGGTCCTAAAATGAACTACATTTGATCCTAAAAAGCTCCAGGTGACCTTTTCTGACCCCAAATTGTCCCCAATGTAGAAATCTCCCAAAAGCCATGCTAGATTTTGATGCTACCTTGGGGCATGAGTCCTTCATCTTGAGTTCACTGAGGTCTATTTGAGGTGTGCATCCCTGATGCCACAAGAGAGAGACAGGTACCACCCCAGCTGCCCATCTTAACTGATGATCAAAAAGTACTAGTATCCAAATTGGCATGGGGCATAGAAGACAAATACAGGCTCTGCTCCCTAGTAACTTAGCATCTCCAACTAGTTCTCAAATGTCTTATTCATGAAGACAGACAGGAGTCACTCCAAAAAAATCTCACCATTTTTATCCATTGAATGTGGATCAGACTGCTTCTTGCCAGACTCAGCAAAGGAGCGAACAATGGGAATGAGGTTGTTTCTCTTCTTTTCATTCTGATGATGATGCTTTTTCAGAAGGGCTTCCCGCACTTTAATCCTCACACTGTCATTCAGGTCACTGGACAATTCTTGCTGGTCCAGGATCAGGTCTGGAAAGTAGGCGCTGACATGAACACTCGGACTGAGGGTCAACAAACCCAAGGTGGCCAGCGTTGGGAGGGTGGGTGAGAGGGGAGTGGGGTGGGGGAGGCATTTCCACCAGGATCACTGAGGTGCAATTTCAGCTTCAGTGTCTGAAAGAGCTTTGTGATGATAGCATCTGTGAAAATTATACTTTATCATGTAATAAATCATTATTATTGAGAATAGAAACTATTGAGCATTTAATATGCACCAGGAACTATACTATGAACTTTATATACATTATCCGATGCTCATAAAAATCACGAGAAGTATATATCATCATAACAATTTTTACAGATAGGGGAATTGAGACCCAAATAGTTAACAAAATTGCCCAAGGTCATTCCAGCTCATAAGCTGCAAGCTGGAATTCAAACCCAGGACTGTTTGACTTGAAACCTCACATTATTACCCACTTTGTTCTGCTATCTGCCAAACCTCTCTTGCATTCCCTTCCTCCAAGATTTTAATATTGCTGTGATTATTAAGGGAAACTGTAACTGTAGAACTCAAAATTGAAGGTGGAACCTATAAGAATAATTAAGTTAACTGACCACTCTTTGCCAACAATTATCACCAAGCATCAACTTTTAACCTGTGTAGGCCAACAGAACGAAGGAGGAAAACAATCCCTGGTGTTGAGAGGCAGTTGGCACAGTGGTTAAGAGCATGGGCTCTGGAGCTAAAGAACCACATTCTATCCCAGTTCCACGACTTTCTAGCTGTGTGATCTTGGGCAAGTTATATAACCTCTCTGTACCCTAGTTTTCTCATCTGTAATATGGAGATAATAATATCACCTACTTCACCTACTTTTTTTTTTTTTGTCATTTATAATTTTAGAGTTCCTTCCACAGACAATGCTGTGTTATTTAGAATGAACACTTTCTTAAAAAAATTTATTTCACACTTTTATACAAATATCCACAGGTATGTTCTAACCATGAAATAATTTTACAGTGCTAGTTAGTATAAAAATGTATCAAATGCAAACAGACCGGTGACTTAACTTGAGATGACATTTCAACTACTCTAAATTCAAACGCCACAACACTCTTTGTTTCTTTGTTGTTGAACCACCCAACCTCCCTGCTTCTCAGGGCATTCATTTTTATACAAAGGTCTATAAACACTGTCAAAATATCAGCTTCTTAGCAACCCACAAAGCCAGTGCATTACACTTAGAGTTACCTCACAAGAAACTGAGCTTTTAAGTAATGTCATGACCCTGTTTTGGAGAAATTTTTGTAAACAAAATATCATTTGTACAACTATTTATATAAATTGAAAACTGCAAAGTACAACCAGAGTAACGCCCTTAGTATCTTGAGGGTGTACAATTTCTGAAAAGGAAAAGCAGTTTAAACTCTAAAGCAACAGCGGCACATACAGCTATATATCTTGTTCTTTTAAAAGATCTAGACGTTGTTTACACTCTATCTAAATAAATTAGCACCTGTTTGCTGTTGCTCCCCATATAACTTAACATTTCGAGGCACAGCAATTAAAAAAAAAAATCAGCTTTCATCTCTTCAAACTCGATTGAATGTATAGAATAATTGTCTTTTTTTCTTCTTCTTCCATTTTTACAATTAAAAATCAACTTCTTATTAAAGTAGTCGCAAAGCCAATTTGGGATTATAGGATAGGGGAGAATAGGAAACAAAACACTGACTCACTGATCAAATGGTTCTAACATTTCTAACATCTGGAAAATTAAATGATAATGTACATAAAGTTCTGATTCACAGGAAACACTTGATGCAGTTTACCTGTCCTTATCAGTAACATTATGACTATATTAGATATGAAGAACCCTAGCAGTTTTACTTCAATCCTACCTATCTTCCCCCAAGCTTCCCCCCAAGCCCCGACATATTCTCAGCTTGTAACTCCATTCACGACTATCCAAGGCTAGAAGCAATGAATGAGGATTCGTGTTTCTGTAACTTTAATCTTTATACTGGCTTATACTTCAGGATCTTTCATCTTGGGGAGGAAAAAAAATGTCTACCCCTCTAGCTACTTCCTCCTCTCCCTCCTTTCACTTAAAGTTCCCAAAATAAAAATCCCTCAGCTCCTTGCAATTTGGCTACCCCAATGAAACTGCTCTAGATACAAATCATCAGTAACTTTCCAGTTGCTAAATTCAATGGATATTTACAGTCCTCACCTAGCCTGACCTCTGCAGCATTTGACACTGATGAAATGAAACTCGATTCATCCCACAGCTAAGGATGTTGAGGCTGGGAATTTAAGTGACTTGCCTAAGGATACAGAGCCACTTTATTTTCTCCTTTACACCATACTTCTTAGTTTACACAAAGCTTCCTGTTTTTCCTCATCTACCCTTACCTGAAATTTCTTCTATGCTGTTTGCACGCATATCCAGAAGGACTGTTCCGTTAATAAGGCAGCTTCTTAGCTCAAACAGACTGTGCAATGAAAGGGTTGCCACATAAGGCTTGCTCCAGCGTTCTCCCCCATCCTCAACATCTTCTTCAAACTTCAGCCACCTGAAAGCATTACAAATAACTAGATGCCACAGATAGAAAGTGAGGAATTTTCATGAAAGAATCTTTAATGGAAGCCACAAAGAGAGCTATCCGAATAATCATATTGAACACTCTAAGATTTAATCCATGTGTTCAAAGTATATTGGTAAGTAAAAAAAAAAAAAAAAAAAGCAGGTTATAAAAAAGTGCAAGAGTGAGTATAATTTGATTTCAGTTTTGTCTAAAGAAAAATTTAAAAATACACATACACATATAAGACACCAAAATACTATATTCCTCATTATCCCTAGGATAGTGAGATTACAGATAATTTTCATTTTCTTTTTGCTTATCTATATTTTCTAATCTTCTATAACAAACATGCATTACTTGTGCAATTAAAAAACAGATCTGATCTCTATCTTTTGGACATATTGACAAATCACATAAATAAAATGATATTTTTCTTTTTAAAAAAGTCAACTATTTTTCAAAAGAAAAGAAAGGGCAACCATAGTGTTCTGTGTGACTTTAAGAAGCTTGCAAAGACAGAATGACAAGCCTAATTGCCTTTTCACTTGGTATCAGGCCAATTGGCCTGTTTAATCTTCTCTGCCCATAGAAAGCATCCACAGATACAGTGGGTATCCTGGAAGAGCTGTTCCAATGAGAGCTGAATCTGTGTTGCTATTACCTCCTTGCCTCCTTCCCCAAGGGTCAGGAATGCTGGCTTTGTACCATCCATAAGGCTCACGCGTCAGTTATTAGAAGAGTTCTAGATATGGCCCTGGTTAATCTGAGGGTTTTCGGGGAGTATGAGCCTAAGACAAGCACGGTCACTTTACAACTATCCTGGGAAGCCTAACACACGGCTGGCTATAATCCTAAGGGTCTCTATGAGGTTGAATTATTCCAGATGAACTTAAATTCTCAAAAATTCTGGGACTTCTATTGAATTAAAAACCCAAATGACCCTATGGTTCACCTGCGGGAAAAATCTGGAACTATGCTATTTCTGCTGGGCTAAGTCCAAACCGAGGTGGCCCTGTCAGGTGTCTTCTAAACCAGCTGTACAACACCAAGATAGCCTGTGAACCAATCTGGGCCCTCCCAAAACGAGAGAGGGCCTCCTGAATGTTTCATGTTTATGTCACCAACCCCAGGCTCAAGGTCAGTTGGCATAGGTATCACCAGAGACATTATAAAAAAGCCAACACCAAAATGGCCCAGAGGAAACTCTGGACCATCAGACCCCATGTCACTCATCACTTCTCCCAGAAAGAAATAAAAGCCATGCAGGCAGGCCTGCAACTTGCTGAAAGGTACACATTTGCCAACCCAAGCAGATCTTGACCCAGGTTATTTTAGGGCCTCACCTGGCTGTCTCCTTCCACTGGGCATCTTCTCCCTCTTTCAGACAGATCTCATCCAGCTCTGTGAACAGCTCATGAGGCACATGCTCTTCGTCTTCCTCGGTGCCAAGAATGAACTGAACACGCTGAGATGGTGTGTCTAGAAGATCAACCAGGGAGAAAGGTCTGCTCTCAGTCTCAAACTTAGCACAGAAATAACATTCTGCCTTATTTAGCTCACCTAGGTGGCCTAACAACTTGAGGAATGCACCAAAGACAATCCTGAATGCAGATCAAAGATTTTTCTTTATTTCCAGAAAGAAACTATTCTGTGGAAGCAGTTTCATGGGAGGAAATATTCATGAACTAAGACCATTTTCAGAAAACCCATAAGAAACAAAAAACCTGACTAATTTGATCAAAAGGAATGGCTAATTCTCCAGTAAATGATTTTACTACTGTGGTATTGATTTTTGGCAGGCCTAAACCATAAAGTTTTCAGAAATATACTTCTGATTCTGAGACGTGTTTCTTCTTCTTGGAAGCAGGCTCTAGAAAACCCTACAGAAGGACTAGAGAATCAAGACCACCTGCTTGATATACCTCAGCATCACCAAACCTCCTGGCCATAAACACCCCCTACCCTCTCTCCTGAGCATATTACCATGGGCCAGGGCCTCCTGGCCTTCCTCCCCCTGGCTGGCTCCTTTGGCTCGCCCTCGTCTCCGGTGCTTTTGGCCATGAGTTCGGTGGTGCCGATGGCCCTGACGACCCAGGGGCATCCGAACCCCCACGTACAGAGTTCTATGACCTGGAAAGAAACAGAAGATCTGTGGTGGGAACTCCTTTAGTAAAAGGAGCCTAGCATATTCAGGAGAAAAACAAAGATCACAGTTCTTGGGCCTGGTCACACCTCTGTAATGACCAAACTTCAAAGACTTCCAGGACTGAAGATGTAGAGATGGCAGAGTTGAAGGTCTCCTGGTTTATCCTACATGTGGCTGCAAACCTCATGAGGACATGGTGAAGATAAAGGAAATAATGTGCGTGAAAACGATCTGCAAACTGTAAAGGCCAATACAGATGCCAGTTACTGACTAATTTTTAAAAAGCAATCAGTCGCTCTATGCCAGCTGCAGTAAGTCCTGGCAGGGAGGCAATTTAGAAGAAGGGTAAGAGCACAGGGCTGGAGTCAACTTGCTTGGGTCCAAAATTCAGCCCTGCCTGCCATTTGCTAGCCTTGTGACCTTTAGCATGTTATATAATCTCTCTGTGACTCATCTTTAACAGGGAATACTAAAAGCTTATTATTTAAACTCATAGGGTTTTTGTGAGCAATAAGTAAGATAATGCATGTAAAATGCTTAGCACAATGCCTGGAATAAAGGTTAACAAATACAGTCTAAGATCAGCTTCCATAATTTATTTCTGCATTGCGAAATACAATCTAGAATAATAGCGACAGGCTAGTTACAAATCATAAGGAGCATGAAGCTAGGGTTCAGGGAAGAGATATTAAATGCCATACAAAGAGAGGGGAACTTCAGAAAACAAGTGATCCAATAGCAATTCCTCCTTAGTTTGTGTTCTCCTACCCTCTCATTCCTTCTCTACACCTGCTTTTTGTTTTGTTTTGTTTTTTGTTCATGACTTCCAGGCCTCTATCACCTCCATCTGGCTTCACAGGCTGTCCTGTCAAGTCTGGAGCCTAGAATCAGTCAGCTCTCCTCAATACCAGCCCCCAACTCTCCACCCCACCTCCTTGGTCTTGTCACATTTCTGCCTGGTTACCACTGCTCAGCAATCTAGATGGACGCTAACCTTCCACATCTTCCACTACAGAAGCTGTTCCAGTCTTTAGCCTCTGTCTTTAAATCCACAACCTTATCCACATTCTGTCCCCTCTGAGCAGGCGATCCAGCTTCACATTTTATTGAGAAGACTTCGGGCATCTCAGGTGAACTCCCTCTACCTCAAGCTGACTAACTTCCCTCCCTACCCCACCCCCCCTCAGCTTTTCTTCTTTGCCAAGCTAATGACTAAGACTCTTGATCCCATTGCTTCTCACCCACCTGGAGTCCTACATCTGTCATCCTCAGTTTCTTTGCATCCATCCTTTCACAGGTTTCTCCTGACTACAAACTTGCTCAAGTCTCCCTTACCTTAAAATGAAATCTTCTCAATGCAGTGCTACTCTCCCAAGTTTCTGACCTTGTTTTCTTTTCTTCTCCATCCAACCACTTTCAAGAACATTCTACCCACCTGGCTCCCTTTCCTCAACCACTTCCTTGCTCCACAGCCTCTGAATGTGGCTTCTGACCTCATTCTCTACTGAAAATGCCCTCAGTAAAGACACCAAAGACCACTTAATCACCAAACCCCTAACTTACGACAGCTGTTTCAGTTCAATTCAAAAGACTTTCCTGAGGGCCCGATGTGTGCCATGCAGTATCCAAATTCCTTACCACTTCCTCTTTCTTGATGCTCCCGGCTCACTGAGCTCTTGTGACACTGCCCTCTCCTGGTTTATTTAACCTCCTCTGACTATGCCTTTTGGATCTCTTCTACAACTCACCAAAGTAAGGCTCCTCAGGCTTCTATCCTTGGCTCTCTTTTCTTCTCTCTTTCAGTGATATCTACTTTCTGATTTCAAAGTTTACTTCCACAAACAACCTCCAAATCTTTATCTACTGTAATTCAACATGCCCCAAAGCAAACTAATCATCTAATCAGGATCACACTCATTTCTCCCCTGCTTTTTTTTTTCTGTTCATGACATCACCATTCTCTCAACTTTCCAGGCTTAAAGCCTCAAACTTACCTTGGAATTCCACCTCTACTCCTTCCCCCCTCATTGCCACATCCTATAAGTTAGGGATGTCAAGTCTTTCTCTCCTCTCGCTTTGACAACAACAGGGACCTCCTTTCTGCCTCCCATACCAATTCAATCACACAATTCTCCTGAAGCAATGCTCTGATCATGGCTCACCCACTATGCATTCAGGACCCTCCATGCTTGCATGTTCCCACACCAGATTATTTCCTAATATCTTTTTCTTCCTTTAGGGAAAATTATACCACCAGTGGGAAAATAAAAGGAAAGGCCTCTAAAACAACTCAATGATTAGCTCAAGAAAGAAAAAATGGAAATTTCACACGCTCACACAGACTAAAAATTCTGGAAAAAGGAAATCTAAAAACATACATTTTCTGCATCTATACTCCAAAAAAAAAAAAAAAAAAAAGGCCTGGATTTTTTGTTTTGTTTTAATTTTATTTATTTATTTATTTGTTGCTGCTGAGAACATACAGTTTCTACATGTACCATGTAGTGACACTGATTGCATTCTTCAAGTTGTACAAATATTCTCTAAAGTGTTCCTCTCCCATTAACATAAATTCACTGCCCCTAAAGTTCCTATCTAATCTTTCCAGTTGCTGTTGTCAATTTGATCCCATATAGATAGCTCTTCAAAGAGCATAATGCTCAAGGCAACCATTGTTTACTAGTTAAGCTCTACTATTGTTTGGATTTAAGAAGACGTCAGGGGATTTTTTGGTTTAAGATTTAAAGATGATCTCAGGACAATAGTTTCAGGGGTTCATCCAACCTTCATGACTCCAGGAAGTCTGAAGTCTATAAGAATTTGAAATTCTCTTCTGCATTTCCCCACTTTTGAACAGATTCTTCTCTAGAATCTTTGATCAAAATGTTCAGTAACAGTAGCCGGGCACCATCCAGTTCTGGTCTCATGGCAAGGGAAGCTAGTTGTTCATGGAGGCAATTAGCTACACATTGCATATCCTCCACATTGCATATCCTCCTCCTATTCCTGACTCTCCTTCTTCCTCTGTTGCTCCAGGTGAATAGAGACCAATTGTTGTGCCTTGGATGGCTGCTTGCAAGCTTTTGAAGACCTCAGGCACTAACTACCCAACAAACTAGGAGGTAGAACAGAAGCACTAAACATGTTATTAGGCCAATTAACTGGGATGTACCATGAAACCATGATCCTAAATCTCCAAACCAAGAAACCAAATCCCACGAGTTTAAGCAGCCTCAGCAGCTTTTTTTTTTTTTTTTTGTAAATTTATCACACAACTTGTGCTAATTCAACTTTCTATTGGTGTACAACTTATTGACAGCAATTACAATAATTGGCTGTGCAACCCTATCCTAATCAATGTGATACTTCTGTTACTGTTAACCTCTCCTTTCCCCCTCCCTCCCACCTCTAAAAAAAAATTTTTTTCCCACCTCTAGTAACTATTAATAAACTTTGTTCTCATATATATTAGCCTTTTCCTGTCTTTTTGTATTAGTAAGGTCATATAATATTTGTCCTTTTTTTGATTGACTTATTTCACTCAGCATAGTATCTTCCAGCTTCATCCATACTGTAGCATATATCAAGATTTCATTTCTTAAAAGTCATCAGACGAACAGGTATACGTACACCCATGTTCATTGCAGCATTGCCCACAACAGCAAAAAGATGGAAACAACCTAGATGCCTATCAACAGATGAATGGGTAAACAAACTGTGGTACATATACTCAATGGAGTATTGCGTAATGATAAAGAACTACGATGAATCTGTGAAGCATCACATAACATGGATGAACCTGGAGGACACTATGCTGAGTGAAATAAATCAATCACAAAAGGACAAATATTGTATGAGACCATTATTGTAAATACTCATGAAAAAGTTTACATATAAAAAGAAACAATCTTTGGTGGATATGAGGGAGGGGAGAGGTAGGGATGGAAAAACACTTAATAGACAATAGGTAAGTAGAAACTATGGTGAAGGGTAATACAGTATACAATACCAGGGAAGCCAGCACAACCTGTACAAGGCAAGGTCATGATAGCTCCATAGACACATCCAAACTCCCCGAGGGACCGAATTGCTGGGCTGAGGGCTATGGGGACCATGATCTTGGGGAATATCTAGCTCAATTGGCATAACATAATTTATAAAGAATATGTTCTACATTCTACTTTGGTGAGTTGATTCTGGGGTCTTAAAAAGCCTGTGAGCAGCCATCTAGGATACTCCACGGGTCTCATCCCTTCAGGAGCAAGGAAGAATGAAGAAAACTAAAGATACAAGGGAAAGATTAGTCTAAAGGACTAATGGACCACATCTACAACAGCCTCCACGAAACTGAGTCCAGAACAATGAGATGGTGCCCGGCTACCACCACTGACTGCTCTGACAGGGATCACAGTAGAGGGCCCCAGACAGAGCTAGAGAAAAATGTAGAACAAAATTCTAACTCAAAAAGAAAGACCAGATTTACTGGCCTGACAGAGACTGGAGAAGCCCTGAGATTATGGCCCCCGGATACCCTTCAGTTCAGTAATGAGGTCACTTCTGAGGTTCACCCTTCAGTCAAAGATTGAACAGGCCCATGGAACAAAACAAGACTAAAGGGGCGCACAAGTCCTGGGGCAGAGATTGGAAGGCAGGAGGGAACAGGAAAGCTGGTAATAGGGAACCTCGGCTTGAGAAAGCAGAGTGTTGACATGTTGTGGGGTTGTTAACCAATGTCATAGAACAATGTGTGTACTAACTGATAAGAAACTAGTTTGCTCTGTAAACCTTCATCTAAAGTACAATTTAAAAAAAAAAGATTTCATTTCTCCTACTGGATGAGCAGTATTCTATTTTATGTGTGTACCACATTTTGTTTATCTATTCATCTGCTGGTGGGCATTTAGGTTATTTCTTATTTCCACCTTTTAGGCTATTGTGAATAGTACTGCAATGAACATTGGTATACAAATCTCTGAGTCTCTGCTTTCAAGTCTTTTGGGTATCTACCTACCCATGAGGATTTTGGGTATAATCCATAAAGATTTTGGTTGTACATAAGCAGCCTCAGCAGCTACTCTCTTTTTGTTGTTATTATTGTTGTAAACATGTCTATGCTACAACTTTTACCAGTTGAACTTTTTACAGTTCAACTTTTTTATACAACTTATTGACAGCAATTACAATAATCACAAAATGGCCTGGTTTTGACTCCACCTTCTCCTCATGGCCTTGGCTGCTGTAGTCACCATTATCTAATACTCTCTCTCTGTTGTTGTTATTGTCTAGGGGTGCCACAAGTCGGTTCTAACTCATAGCAACCTCATGTACAACAGAACGAAACACTGCCTGGTCCTGCACTATGCTCACAATCGTTGCTATGTTTGAGCCCATTGTTGCAGCCACTGTGTCAATCCATCCCATTGAAGGACTTACTCTTTTTCACTGACCCTTTACTTACCAAGTATAATGTCCTTCTCCAGGGACTTGTCCCTCCTGATAACATGTCCAAAGTATGTGAGATGAAGTCTTGCCACCTGACTTCTAAAGAGCATTCTGGCTGTACTTCTTCCAAGAGAGATTTGTTTGTTCTTCTGGCCAAACTGAACCCGTTGCCATCAGGGCGATTCCGACTCATAGCAACCCTATATGACTGAATAGAACTGCCCCATAGAGTTTCCAAGGAGTGCCTGGTGGATTTGAACTGCCAACCTTTTGGTTAGCAGCTGTAGCTCTTAACCACTACACCACCAGGGTTTCCCATTCTTCTGGCAGTCCATGGTATATTCAGTATTCCTCACCAACACCATAACTCAAAGGTGTCAATTCTTTCTCTATCTTCCTTATTCATTGGCCAGCTTTCACATGCATATGAAGAGATTGGAAATACCATGGCTTGGGTCAGGTGCACTTTAGTTCTCAAAGTGACATCTTTGCTTTTTAATGCTTTAAAGGATAAAATATATAGTACCTGTAAAAGGATAAAATATATAGAATTTACCATCTGTCAGTTTGTCACACTTTGGTGGCTTATGTGTTGCTGTAATGCTGGAAGCTATACCACCGGTATTTCAAATAGCAGCAGGGTCACCCATGGCGGACAGGTTTCAGTGGATCTTCCAGACTAAGAAAGACTAAGAAGGACCTGGCAGTCTGTTCTGAGAAAACTGGCCAGTGAAAACCTTATCAGTAGCAGTGAAACATTGCCTGGTATAGTGCCAGAAGATGAGCCTCTTAGGTTGGAAGACACTTAAAATACAACTGAGGAAGAGTTGTCTCCTCAAAGTAGAGTCGACCTTAATGACATGGATGGAGCAAAGCTTTAGGACCTTCATTTGCCAAGATGGCACAACTCAAAACGAGAAGAAACAAATGCAAACATCTATTAATAATCAGAATATTGTATGTTCGAAGTAGGAGTCTAGGAAAATTGGAAATCGTCAAAAATGAAAAGGAATGCAAAAAAATTGATATCCTAGGCATTAGTGAGCTGAAATGGACTGGTATTAGCCATGTTGAAGGGGACAATCATATGGTATACTACGCTGGGAGTGACAAATTGAAGGGGAATGGCGTTGCATTGATCCTCAAAAAGAACATTTCAAGATCTATCCTGAAGGATAGATAGATAGTTAGATAGGATAATGTCCATACACCTCAAAGAAGACCAGTTAATACGACTGTTATTCAAATTTATGCATCAGCCTCTAACGCCAAAAATGAGAAAATGGAAGATTTTTACCAACTTCTGCAGTCTGAAATTGATCAAACATGCTACCAAGATGCATTTATAATTTCTGGTGATTGGAATGCAAAATTAGGAAACAAAGAAGGACTGGTAGTTGGAAAATATGGCCTTGGTGACAGAAATGACACCGGAGATCACGGGATAGAATTTTGCAAGACCAACAACTTCTTCATTCCAAATACCTTTTTTCAACAACATACACAGTGACTATACACGTGGACCTTGCCAGATGGAATACACAGTAATCAAATCAACTACATCTGTGGAAAATGACAATAGGAAAGCTCAATATCATCAGTCAGAACAAGGCCACGAGCTGACTATGGAATAGGTCATCAATTGCTCACATATGAGTTCAAGCTGAGCTGCAGAAAATTACAGCAAATCCAAGAGAGCCAAAATATGACTTTGAGTATACCCATCTGAATTTAAAGAACATCTCAAGAACAGATTTGAAGTATTAAACACTAATGACTGAAGACCAGATAAGTTGTGGAACGCCGTCAAGGACATCATACACAAAGAAAGTAAAAGGTCATTAAAACAACAGGAAAGAGAGAAAAGACCAAAATGGACGTCAGAAAGACCCTGAAACTTGCTCTTGATGTCAAGTAGCTAAAGCAAATGGAAGAAATGATGAAGTAAAAGAATTAAACAGAAGACTTCAAAGGGTGGCTCAAGAACACAAAGTAAAGTATTATAATAAAATGTGCAAAGTCCTGGAATTAGAAAACCAAAATGGAAGAATATGCTGAGCATTTCTCAAGCAGAAAGAACTGAAGAAAAATTCAAGCCTCAAGTTGCAATATTGAACGGTTCTACAGGAAAAATATTGAACGATGCAGGAAGCATCAAAAGAAGATGGAAGGAATACACAGAGTCACTGTACCAAAAAGGCCTGGTCAATATTCAACCATTTCAGGAGGCAGCATATGATCAAGAACCAGTGGTACTGAAGGAAGAAGCCTAAGCTGAACTGAAGGAAACGGAGAAAAACAAGGCTCCAGGAATTGATGGAATACCCAACGAGATGTTTCAACAAACGATACAGTGTTGGAGGTACTCACTTGTCTGTGTCAAGAAATTTGGAAGACAGTTTCCTGACTAACCGACAGGAAGAGATCCATATTTGTGCCCATTCCAAAGAGAGGTGATTCAACAGAACGTGGAAATTATCCAACAATGTCATTAATATCAAATACAAGTAAAATTTTGCTGAAGATTCAAAATGGTTGCAGCCGTACGTCAACAGGGAACTGCCAGAAGTTCAAGCTTGATTCAGAAGAGGATGCGGAATGAGGGATATCATTGCTAATGTTAGATGGATCTTGGCTGAAAGCAGAGAATACCAGAAAGACGTTTACCTGCGTTTTATTGACTAGGCAAAGACATTCAACTGTGTGTGTCATAACAAATTACAGATAACGCTGCAAAGAATGGGAATTCCAGGACACTTAATTGTGCTTATGAGGAACCTGTACGTAGACCAAGAGGCAGTTGTTCAACCAAAACAAGGGGATACTGCACGGCTTAAAATCAGGAAAGGTGTGTGTCAGGGTTGTATCCTTTCACCACACTTATTCAATCTGTATGCTGAGCAAACAATCTGACAAGCTGGACTATATAAAGAAGAAGATAGCATCAGGATTTGAGAAGACTCATTAACATCCTGCAATATACAGATGACACAACCTTGCTTACTGAAAGTGAAGAGGACTTGAAGCATTTACAGATGAAGATCAAAAACTACAGCCTTCAGTATGGATTGCAATTCAACATAAAAAAAAAAATCCTCACAATTGAACCAATAAGCAACATCAAGACAAACACAAAAAAGTTTGAAGTTGTCAAGGATTTCACTTTACTTGGATCTGTAATCAACAACCACAGAAGCGGCAGTCAAGAAATCAAATGATGTATTGCACTGGGCAAATCTGCTGCAAAAGACTGAAGAAGAACTGATGCTTTCGAATTACAATGGTGGCAAAGAATATTGAATATACGATAGACTGCCAGAACAACAAACAATCTGTCTTAGAAGTACAGCCAGAATGCTCTTTGGAAGCAAGGATATCATGACTTCATCTCATGTACTTTGGACATGTTATCAGGAGGGACAAGTCCCTGGAAAAGACACCAGGCCTGGTAAAGTAGAGGGTCAGTGAAAAAGAGGAAGACTCTCAATGAATGGATTGACACAGCGGCTGCAACAACGGACTCAAGTATAGCAACGATTTTGAGGACGGCGCAGGACCGGGCAGTGTTTTGTTCTGTTGTACATGGGGTTGCTATGAGTTGGAGCTGTTTTGACGGCACCTGACAACAACAGTAGCTGTTAGAATTGTACCTCTTACCCTCATTCTGTCTCAGGACTGTCCCATGTTGACTTGGCCACATTGCAGAACACTTTTGGAAGGCAGATCTCTGAACATAACGTAGTAATCTTGCAACTTTACGGAAAAAACAGAAATATAGAACCAGAAGAGGTCATCTGCTTAGATGTGGGATCACAGACCTCTGACTTTATCATTGTAAACCATAAAGTACACAAAGCATGAACATAACTAAATTGAATACTATCTTAATAAACTACCATCTGTTAACCAATAGTGTTCCACTATAATATGTTAATGAGGTCCCTGTAGTCTACTGAGATCAACCCAGGTGACATTAGCAGCAGACTAGAGTCATTTAATTGTTCCAGGTCCTATCTCAAGGGCTAGGGATGTTGTTGTTGTTGTTAGGTGTCATCGAGTCAGTTCCAACTCATAGCGACCCTATGCACAACAGAACGAAACACTGCCCAGTCCTGCACCATCCTTACGATCCTTGTTATGCTTGAGCCCATTGTTGCAGCCACTGTGTCAAGCCACCTCGTTGAGGGTCTTCCTCTTTTCCACTGACCCTGTACTTTGCCAAGCATGATGTCCTTCTCTAGGGACTGATGCCTCCTGACAACATGTCCAAAGTATGTAAGACGTAGTCTCACCATCCTTGCTTCTAAGGAGCATTCTGGCTGTACTTCTTCTAAGACAGATTTATCCGTTCTTCTGGCAGTCCATGGTGTATTCAATATTCTTCACCAACACCACAATTCAAAGGTGTCAGTTCTTCTTCAGTCTTCCTTATTCATTGTCCAGCTTTCACATGCATATGATGCGATTGAAATACCATGGCTTGGGTCAGGCACACCTTAGGGCTAGGGATAGTATAAAGAATAGCATAAAGTTCCTGTCCTCAGGACACATATTCTAGTTGGGAGGAGACAGACATCATGAAAACAAAAGAAATTATTTTAAATATTGATAACTACTATGAATAAAATAAAGTGCTAGAGTGCCTGGGGCAGGAGGTAGGATGAAGAAGGGATACTTTTCTAAGATAATCAGAGAGAATATCTGAGTGATGAGAAGGAGCAGTCATGAGAAGACCTGGAGGAAGACCATTTCGGGTAGAGGGAAGATTAAGTACATAGGCCCTAAAGTGGGAATATGCTAGGCTGGTTCCAAGGCAAAAGGAAGGCCAGAAAGGCCAGAGCAAGGCTGAGGAGGGGAGAAGGAGAAAGAGATCAGAGATGATACAAGCAGATGCAGATTATGAGAAGCCTATGGGCTATGAAAAGCATAATTAGATCCTCAAGAGCCTCTTCAACAGGCCCCTAAAATGGTGACCCAGATGCTGTAAAATCTGGTGTTATCTATGTAGAGCTGGACTGAGGTAAAAGAATAGCCTCACTAAGGGGAGACAAGGCCTTTCAGTCCCCCAATAGAACCATCCTGACCATGTGCTTGCTTTTCCCAGCAAACAGCCTAGAAGGTTACTGGCCAGGCCAGAATCTTCACTTCTCCTTGAGCACATTCCAGATACTTCCACTGAGATCGGGATGGAATATTGCTAGTATTATTTAATTTTAACTACATTCTATATGGAAATTGAGGGGCCAGTGATTGGGTATTAGAACCTGTGTTATTAGATCTCATCTCTTGGTAAATTTACCCATTGTTACTACTAATATAAAACAAGAAGGTTGGACCAAACAACTTCTTGGGTCTTCTCTAGCTGATGGCAAGTCCAGGCTCTAATGATCAGGCTAGGCATCGCTCAGGCAAGGCATGGCTCAGGCTAGGTCACTCTTCAGAGAAGATAAGATGGTTCAATTGCTCTCATTATCTTTATTTACTGCTACAGAAAGGAACCACAAAAAGAGTTCAGTAAAGGGTTGTTGAGTGAGTAACATTGTTTTGTTTGCTATCCACTAGGTAGGTCTAAGGCATAATGAGGAAGACGTCCTTCAGTTGCCCTTGATGGGTCTGTAGGAAGTAAGGCAAAACTTAAATATTAGAGAAAGGAGATTTGAGTTGTTCCTTTGGTTGAATCAGTTCTCACAAACATCAACCAACCACAGTGTCTGCCTTTTGAAAACACCAGAGAGAGGCACAAATGAAAACAAGTCCCAGCAGGGGTCAGAACTAGGAAGTGCCAGTCAGAGAATTAGGTATCAGTTTCTAAGCTGGGGACTCTGAAGCTGGGGTTTGGGCTTTCTGAGTGAAATGAGCCCAAAAGATGGTAAACAAATGGACACTGGGAAATGGATAGACCCAAAAAAATCCATCGCCATCAAGTAGATTCCAACTCATAGCAACCCTATAGGACAGAGTAGAACTGCCCTACAGGGTTTCCAAGGCTGTAATCTTTACGGAAGCAGACTGCCATATCTTCCTCCCCAGAGTGGCTGGTGGGTTCGAACCATCAACCTTTTGATTAGCAGCTGAGCGCTTCAACCACTCCACCACCAAGGCTCCTTGTAAATGGGTAACCAAGAAACCAAACCTGTTGCCATTTAGTTGACTCTGACTCGTAGCGATCGTATAGGACAGAGTAGAACTGCCTCATAAAGTTTTCCAGGAGCACCTGATAGATTCAAACTGCCAACCATTTGGTTAGCAGCGGTTGTACTTAACCACTGTGTCACCAGAGTTTCCCTAGAAACAGATATAGCACCAGTAAAATCCAGTCAGTCTAACTGGATTCGGGCAGTCCAGTGACTTCACTAAATTAATCCTGCAGTCACTTTGCTGACCACTTAACTGCTTTCTACCCACAGACTTTGTCTCCCTGGCCTACCTACTAACTCACCCAAAGCCCACTCCTTCCCATCTAGTTCCCCATTCTTTTTCTAGTCATAATCATACCTACTCTTTTGGGGCTGAGTAAAAAAAAAAAAAATTTATTTTTTATATCTGTGTGCAAATATTTGAGTATTCATTTAGTAAAACTCATTGGAAAGGTACAGTTTTAAACATAAGTGTGTATACATTAAGGAGCCCTGGTAGTGCAATAGTTAAGTGCTCAAAAGCTAACTGAAAGATTGGTGGTTTGAACCTGTCAGTGGCTCCATGGGAGAAAAGGCCTGGTGATCTGCTCCCATAAAGATTACAGTTTAGGAAACCCTATGGGGCAGTCCTACCCTGTCCTATAGGGTTGCTATGAGTTAGGATTGACTTGACACCACACAACATATATACATTAGTGAACTGGTAATAAATTTTCTAAGCAGGCAGGGCTTCAAACCGGTTCCTTGGGTTCCAACCCCTGCTGAGAATTTGCGTTTCTAACAAGTTCCCAGGCAATAATGCTTCTGGTTATGGACCAATTCTGAGAACCACTAGTACAGCAGTGGTTCTCAAAATTTATTATACATAAGAATCACCTGGGGATCTTGTTGAAATATAGACTCTGAGTCAGTATACCCGAGGTAGAAATGCAAGTTCTGGCAGGGGTTCAAACTGGAAGGAACCAGTTCGAAGCCCTGGAAGCAGGACAGAAACCACAGATATGTCCCACCTACCGATGGAGACTGGGCCTACCAAATATAGTGCTGTACACACACTATTTACTGAGCTTGCACACAGAGCTCATTAGCACACACAAAAGGGTATTCTGCTCCTCCCAGGCTCACAGGTTGACTCAAAATCAATAACCACAGGTGATAATCTCATTTGTGGAGCAGATGCAAGGCTTTTTTTTTTTTTTAACTTATAAATACGAGCCATTGGCTCTCACCTCTGTTAAAAACTTTCTAGAAAGCATTAAACTTACTCCAGGATTCATAAATCTAGTAGTTAATCAGGAATAATGATCTGCCAAAAAGAATGGAAAAAGCCATTCCTCTAAGTAAAGCAACTGAGCTGTGTTCCTCTGGGACTGGGAGAGTCAGCTGAAGCACATCATGGACTACTGCTCTTCTTGACTTTATCTTTGTAAAGCTGTTCTCATGTTTTCTTTTGACTCTACATATATATATATATATATATATATATATATATATATATATATATATATATATATAATGTCATGGTTTAACGTACCTTCTTCCACTGATGAAATTAACTTACGCAAAAAAGACCCACATTTACAAAAAATCGTAGAAACTAAGTATCAGAAGTAGTTCTGAACAAGGTGTGAGGGAATGGTTCATGTCATGTGGAGCACAGGATGCGGAAGAAAGAAAGACCTGGAGACTTATCTCTGACCACAGAACCTTGTATCATGGCACAAATACTGATTCAGACATAATTTAGTTTCCCCTCCCATCAAAGTGGGACTGGTTTTATTCCATGCCTTCAAGACAAGACACCCACTCAGAGTACAGCCTCACTGAGCCCTGGGCTTCTCTATGGAGAGAGTCAATGTGAAACTGCACAGCATAGGCAAATCTATAGCAAATCCAAACTTCTTCCTCTCTTCTCCAGAGCTGTTCTAGAACTATATCAAACCTGAGGAATGGTCACCATTTGTCCTGCTTTTTAAAAATTTATGTTAACATAATAAGTTTCTGATTTCCAAAAAGGTACATCTATAAAGGTCATTTCCCAACACACTATCCCCCAGTAATGACATCACTACAGGTGGCTTTCTTTTCCAGTAAAGTGGAGAGCACATGAGGAACAGATGATGTCATCCTGAGAAGCTCCTGCTGCCAATTACTCAGCTGACTTCCAGGGATGAAACCCAGACCCTGAGATCCAGGAGAGCCTGTTCAGGTTTCCTATTCTACTCTCATGTAGACAAGAGTGCTCATAAATGGTTACATCCTTGCTGAAGGCACTTACTGGAGGACAACTAAACCAGGAGCAACAGTGCCCCAAGGTGCAATGAGAGGGTAGGGAGAGCAGGGGCAATAACGGGGGGTGATACATAAAAATGTTTATATGATGGAGCAAGACATTGAGGTTGGATGGTTAATACCGGGTACTGTTCTCCCCTGTAAACAGCATGTTAGAGTGGGAAGAGCAAGATTTCCACTCCAGCCTCACCTATCAGGCTGGAGGACTCTGAGCAGTTTCACCACATATAAAATAGGAATAATAATACCCACCTCCCTGGGTTGCTGTGAAGATTAAAAAGATAATTTATACAAAGTGCCTAATCTAATGCCTAACACATAAAGGGGGCTCAACAAATGTTAGCTTCCCACCTTTGCACCCTTTCCTCTGCTCACTTTCTCCCAGTCCTGAAACCCACAAAGGCTCTTCTTCGATCTGGCCAAAATAGCTTGGAAAACTTGACCTTGATATACTTCAATGACCTCCACAAAGACACCCACACAAATTCTGATGGTAACAGACTCAGAGGCTGAATCAGCCTCTACAGCTCTTGCTTTCCCCATCCAAAGGACAAGTTTTCCCTGGGGGTTGTAGAACTTTGATGAAAAAAAAGTCACAGGAACAAGCAGTACACGAACATTTCACATGTTGTCTCAGTCATTAGAAAGTTGCTATATCATAGCCTTCAACATTGCAGGGGATGCTGCAGAGATTTCACGAAGGCTTTTGAGCCAAATGTGGGTTCTCATTAAAGGTGTACTGGACAACAGCCTTCCTCTAATAAAACTCAGTGCTACCACTAATCAGAAGCCATGCCCAGGTATGAGCCCAACTGCTAAAGCCCCAAAGAGGCCTTACGGGGAAAAAGGAAAGCAGAAGAACACCACGCAACAGTCATGAGGGAGCTGGGGGTGGGGAATCAAAAAGGGAAGAAAGGCCTCAGTAAGATAAACTAGACAGAGACAGAGCAGGTCAGAAAATTGCCTCTTCCTTCCCTTCCACTTCAATTGAGTTTTTGTTTGACTCTGTGTTGTGAACTCTTGAAGAATATGCTACAGGGGTGTACTTGTTTTCTCTTTTCTTATTAAGACTGAAAGCACCATGCAGAAGTGGGTATACATGTCATGGGAAGAGCAAACATTAGGAATGAAGTGAAAACACATTTTACAATCATGGGTTAAACAGGGTTTTATAACCAAATTGAGTTTAATTTTTTTTGTATTTTCTTAAATTATACATATATGTATACATACATACATACACATGCATGCACTGAGCTTCTGTTAAGGGTGATGATATAGTTTGGGAATGGTTAATGGTGATGGTTGAACAACGTGATGAACATAATTAGTATCACTAAACTGTACGTGTGAAGACTGTTGAAAGGTCAAATGCCTTCTTACATATATATTTACCATAATTTAAAAAAATTTGTTTTCAATAGATGGTTACATATCACTTTTCTCCAACTATGGGACAGTATTCTCAATACAAAAGTAAATTTAGCTTGAAGGGATAAAATTTTATATATATGTCCAGGTAGTTGACAAGAATCAAGAATCCGAACTGAGCACTTCGCATTCTCAAGGACTGGACTTGTTAATATTTATATTGGACTTTATAGTTCTCAAAGCACTGTCTCACAAGCTGTTAGATCCTAACCATATCCCAGTCAGGTAGGTAAAATGGGTATATTATCATCCCTACTTTTATCTAACAGATGATGAAATTGAGGTTAAGAGAAATTAAGTGATTTTTCCCCCAGGTCTTAGTGAGAAAGAGTTAGAACTCAAACCTAGGTCTTTTGATGGCAAAGCCAGCACTGGTCCTCCCACTCTAGAGGGTCTCTTGCTAGTTTCCCAATCACACAGACCGCCAGGATTTCCCAGTCATATAAAACGGCAGTTCTTACCTTCCAACTCTTCTTTCTCATAGTGAATGTTAAGAATTGTACTGGTCCCACCCTGATCCACCACAGCTTCTTCATCTGGTCTCTGTTTAAACACAAAGAAGTAGTCATAGTAAAATGCATACATTCATTCAAACACTTAATTGAGTACCTAGTATATGCTGGACCCTTTATAAGACACAAGGAGTGGCACAGTGGTTAAGTGCTTGGCTGTTAAATGAAAAGTTGGTGGTTCGAAGCCACCAGCCACTACACCAGAGAAAGAAGGCAGCCTGCTTTTGTACAGATTACAGCTTTGGAAACTCTCTGGGGGCAATTCTACTCTGTTCTATAGGGTCTCTATGAGCTAGAATCAACTCAATGGCAATGAGTGCTCATTTACTTACTCTACCCACTGCACCATCATTTCCTAGCCAACATTTGAAATTTCAAACTTATTTATTTATCCATTCCATATTTATAGAGTGCCTACTACATGCCTTCAGGGAGATAGCTCCCTTTTCTTATCAAGTCCTTTGTAATTTTCTAAAATTCACTTTCATCTTTTATCCACTCTACCCCACACTCTCCAGCCCTTTAAATCTGTTAGTAGTGGTTGAGTCATAGTGACCCTATGTGTGTCAGAGTAGAATTGTGCTACATACGGTTTTCAAAGCTGTGAACTTTTGGAAGCAGATCACCAGGCCTGTCTCCCAAGGCAACTCTGGGTGGGTTTGAACCTCCAACCTTTCAGCTAAGAGTCCAGTGCTTAATTATTTGCACCACCCAGGGACTCCTTT
Organism: Loxodonta africana; assembly: GCF_030014295.1. NCBI lineage: Eukaryota > Metazoa > Chordata > Mammalia > Proboscidea > Elephantidae > Loxodonta > Loxodonta africana. The sequence goes on from NC_087345.1 coordinate 90,607,246, forward strand.
AAATCAGGTTGGGTCTTTTTCATTTCTAGAACCACACTCACCTTCTTCCCAAAGTGCTGCTCCCTCTGCCTGGAACTATCACCTTCTCCCTGCCACCCCTACCCACTCATCAGCTAATAATTATTCATCACCCCATAGAGCTCAGCCTAAAAGTACTTCCTTGGAAGCCTTCCTAACTACCACCCCCCAAACTAGATCCTCCCATTTATATGCCTTATAACAACAACAAAAAAAGGAACTGTTGCTATTGAGTCATTTCTGACTCATGGCGATCCCATGTTTGTAGAGTAGAACTGCATTCCATAGGGTTTTCAAGTCTATGACCTTTCGGAGGCAGATCACCAGGCACTTCTTCCAAGTCACCTCTGGGTGGGTTCAAACAGCCAACCTTTCAGTTAGCAGTTGAACACTTAACCACTTGTGCCACGCAGGGACTCCATATGCCTTCATAACATACTGCAACTCTCTTTGGTAATGAAACATCTCTTTATGCTCCTTGAGGGAGAGATCACATCTGCCTTTCTCACCACTGTACTCCCAGCATGCTGCATAGGCTTTTTACACAGTAGGTGCTCACAAATTTCTGTGAAAAGAATGAATATAATGGCACCTACCTTATCAAGACCTCACACCTGAATTATTTCAAAGACATCTTAGCCAACGTCCCTGACAACCTATTTCCCTTCCCAAAACTGCTGCTCCAGGCTTACCAATCCCAAGGGCACTGTGCACATTTCCATCTTCATTTCACACTGTCCAGTCACCTAACATGCCCTCTCCCAAACTCCTCATCAAGTCATTCCTAACCACCCTCTCAGATCCTCCCAGATTCCTTACTTACTTCCTTACTTGAAAAGCTTAGTGTTCAAAATTTACTATTTTATAATTATCATCTATGCTTCCAAATAAGGCAACCCTGAATACAAGGCAATCCATTTCCCAATGAGAAGGTTCAAAAGAAGTTTTGGGGACCAACTTGAATGAAGCAAACTTTTAGGGAAGTAGATGAAATAGTCGAATGTCTACTGAGAGTATTTTATTTATTTAGTTTTATAGACATTTAAAAATTACATATTACTACTACCACGGATTGAGCTCCAAGATACAATATTTTGAAAATCAAGGTGGAGAAAATTGTGTATTATTTTCTGCCTTTTATCTAAGAAATAGGGTTGGGAATGTAAGTATTTTTAAATATTTTAAAAATAAATAAAGGAAGAAAAAGCCATAAAACTAATGTTTTAGTACTTACCTACAGGGTAAAAAAAAAAAAAAAATTTTTTTTTTTTTTAATGGGGGAGGGAGGGAATAAAGTAGAGGACACAAGGATAGAAACTAGACTTCTTTGAATATACCTTATTTTGTAAATATTTTACATATTTTTAAAACAAAATTTAAATTAAAAAAAAGCAATTCTCGCAAATCAAAAATAAAATGAAACAAATGCTAAATTGATTGTGTAAATATTCCAAGAGAAATAATTCCAAGTAACTTGAAAACACAATAAACAGGCTGAACATCCTTAGTGGCATAAACCCAACCAATAAAAAAAAACTTAAGAAGATCTTAAGCTGCTTTTAGTTATATTGTTGGCAGTACTGGTGTTGTTATTCTGAGACTGTCGTGTATTGTAGGGTAAAACAAATTATGAGAACTTATTCTATCACTGTATGTATAATTGAGAACTGGGATTCTCACCAGAGGAGAAACAAGATACAGTTGTAAGAAAGAAGAATTTAAGTAAAAACCATGTACATAATCCTGAATTGGAAGTATCAACATGAATACATGATGCATTTTTATCTTTAAATATTTTTTAAATTTACATTTCATTACAGTGGTTAATTGCTCAGCTGCTATCCAAAAGGTCGGCAGTTCGAATCCACCAGCCACTCCTTGGAAACCCTATGAGGCTGTTCTACTCTAACCTATAGTGTCGCTATGAGTGGGAATCTACTCAACAGCAATGGGTTTTGGACAGGGTCGCTAGGAGTTGGAATCAACTCGACAGCAATGGGTTTGGTTTATCTACTCAAACAACCTAGAAAAAATAATCAGACAATAGCAATGAGCATCATTAGCAACTAGGTCGTGGTCTCTTAAAATACCATTGCTACTAAAAGGAATCAGAGCTCCTTGAAAAAAATGGCTGATCACAGGTCTGGGGCAGGAAATGTACAAGAAGACTCTAAAAGATCTTGTCATATCAGACGGTAAAGAAGCTCTCAAAGACCACTAGGGTCATGTCAAAAGTACTCAGGAGCCAATTTAAAGAAATTTCTTGCAAAAAATAGGACAATTTGAACATCAATAAGGGTAATGACTGCAACAAATTGAAGGCATCGAATATGTTAAAACTCATGCATTCACAATGTCACTTAACATATTACCAAATTGGTCACATTGGAGGATAATGCTAGAGAACCAACCAATTATTTTAAAAACTGTAAATAATTTATCCTGACTTTCCCATATGAACTGCACCATATAGAGTGGTACCATAGAGAAAATGAGAGAAGTTTCTCATTACAGAAGAGAATAAGAAAGAACAATATTTTTTAAAACGAATGATAAAACATCACCATTTTGCAAGTTTTAATGGATCTTAGCATGGCTTTTCCAATAGCTACTAATGTCACAAAAAGAGAGATAACCAACCATTACGTGTTTCTCAGCTGCTAACTGAAAGGTCAGTGGTTAGTGCCTACCGGCAGCTCCACGGGAGAAAGATATGACGGTGTGCTTATGTAAAGATTTATAGCCTTGGAAACCTGTGGGGCAGTTCTGCTCTGTCTTATAGAGTCACTACGAGTCGGAGTCAACTCAACAGCAATGGGTTGGGTTTGGTAATGGCAGAATGTACCACCACCCATGAGTACCAAACCCAAAACCGAACCCAGCACCGTCGAGCCAATTCCAACTCATGGCGACCCTATAGGACAGAGTAGAACTGCCCCATAGAGTTTCTAAGGAGTGCCTGGTGGATTCAAACTGCCGACCCTTTGGTTAGCAGCCGTAGCACTTAACCACTACGCCACCAGGGTTTCCCCACCCATGAGTAGTCTTAATCAAATTAATTGTCCCTGAATCTGATCAAGCCTGTAAATCCAAATACCAATTTATTGAACATACAGAGAAGCAGCATTCCATGAAAAATAACACCACAGGAATACAGCAAAATCCAGACTGTGAGAAACTCTATAGGACAAATGTTCCCTTTTTTGTTTGCTTGTTTTAAATAAATAATTGCAAGGATAGAGAGAGAAACAGATATGAAGGTAAAACCAATAGATTAAAAAAGACTTAACCAATTGCTATGTGTGAACTTTATTTGAATCCTGATTCTAACAAAAAAATTTTTTTTAATGTTATGACATTTGAGACAATTGGAAATTTGAACACTGACTAGATGCTTTATAATACTGCGCTGTTTTTTTTTTTTTTTTAACAACCCTTATCTTTTAGAGATGTTGGGGTCCTGGTGGCACAGTGGTTAAGAGCTATGGCGTGCTATTGCTGCTAACCAAAAGGTCAACAGTTCAAATGCACCAGCTGCACCTTGGAAACCCTAGAGAGCAGTTCCACTCTGTCCTATAGAATCACTATGAGTTGGAATCTACAGCAACTTGATGACAACAATCTTTTAGAGATACATACTGAAATATTTACAGATGAGACTGAGAATTCACATAATTTTAAATAATATATTAGAAACATTCCTTTTTCTCACTTACATTTTATAAAATAATTTTATTCTAAGTTTTCAAAAGCACCTTCAACATCAGTGTCTTCCTCAACACCAGAGGTGCTTTGAGTCAATTAACACAATTTTCCAAAGCATACCCATTCACTTCCACCTAAGTTGTAAAGCCTCTCATATAAAGTCAAGACCTTTCTAAGGAACGAGGAAAAAAATGTGCCTTTAGGTTTGAACTTATTTGGTATTTGTTTACCTGGCTTATATCTCCTTTAGATCATGAATCCACTGACAGAAGGAGCCACACGTTTTTCACCCTTATGTTCTCCCAGAGCCCAACAGAGTAGCTTGCCATTGTAAATAGCCTTCCCTCCTGTAAGTTCCAGAAGGGTAGGTACCGTGTCTTAGGTTCACCCAATACTGTGTACCTAGTATTTATTACCTAGCACAATGTCTGGCACATGGTAAGTATAAAATGAATTTTGATAAATGTTTATTAGTTTTCTGAATTCTTTCATATATAAAAATATTATGTGTTGTTGTTAGGTGCCGTCAAGTCAGTTCTGACTCATAGCAACCCTATGCACAACAGAAAAAAAACACTGCCCGGTCCTGCACCATCCTTACAATCCTTGTTATGCTTGAGCCCATTGTTGTAGTCACTGTGTCAATCCACCTCGTTGAGGGTCTTCCTCTTTGCCACTGACCCTGTACTCTGCCAAGCATGATGTCCTTCTCCAGGTACTGATGCCTCCTGACAATATGTCCAAAGTATGTAAGACACAGTCTCACCATCCTTGCTTCTAAGGAGCATTCTGGTTGTACTTCTTCTAAGACAGATTTGTTCGTTCTTTTGGCAGTCCTTGGTATATTCAATATTCTTCGCCAACACCACAATTCAAAGGTGTCAGTTCTTCTTCGGTCTTCCTTATTCATTGTCCAGCTCTCACATGCATATGATGCGATTGAAAATACCATGGCTTAGGTCAGGTGCACCTTAGTCTTTAAAGTTACATCTTTGCTCTTCAACACTTTAAAGAGGTCCTTTGCAGCAGATTTACCCAATGCAGTGTGTCTCTTCATTTTTTGACTGCTGCTTCCATGGCTGTTGATTGTGGATCCAAGTAAAATGAAATCCTTGACAACTTTAATCTTTTCTCCATTTATCATGATGTTGCTCATTGGTCCAGTTGTGAGGATTTTTGTTTTCTTTATGTTGAGGTGCAATCCATACTGAAGGCTGTGGTCTTTGATCTTCATTAGTAAGTGTTTCAAGTCCTTTTCACTTTCAGAAAGGAAGGTTGTGTCATCTGCATAATGCAGGTTGTTAATGAGTCTTCCTCCAATCCTGATGCCCCGTTCTTCTTCATATAGTCCAGCTTCTTGGATCATTTGCTCATCACATAGGCTGAATTGGTATGGTGAAAGGATACAACCCTGACGCACACCTTTCCTGACTTTAAACCAATCAGTATCCCCTTGCTCTGTCCCAACAACTGCCTCTTGATCTATGTAAAGTTTACTCAAGAGCACAAGTAAGTGTTCTGGAATTCCCATTCCTCGCAATGTTGTCCATAATTTGTTATGATCCACACAGTGGAAAGCCTTTGCATAGTCAATAAAACACAGGTAAATATCATTCTGGTATTCTCTGCTTCCAGCCAGGATCCATCTGACATCAGCAGTGATATCCCTGGTTCCACGTCCTCTTCTGAAACCAGCCTGAATTTCTGGCAGCTCCTTGTCAATATACTGCTACAGCCGTTTTTGAAGGATCGTCAGCAAAATTTTCCTTGCATGTGATATTAATGATATTGTTCTATAATTTCCACATTTGGTTGGATCACCTGTCTTGGGAATAGGCATAAATATGGATCTCTTCCAGTCGGTTGGCCAGGAAGCTGTCTTTCATATTTCTCGGCACAGAAGAGTGAGCACCTCCAGCACTGCCATCTCTTTGTTGAAACATCTCAATTGATATTGCATCAATTCCTGGAGCCTTGTTTTTTGCCAATACCTTCAGGGCAGCTTGGACTTCTTCCTTCGGTACCATCGGTTCCTGATCATATGCTACCTCTTGAAATGGTTGAACATCGACTAATTCTTTTTGGTATAATGACCCCGTGTATTCTTTCCATCTTCTTTTGATGCTTCCTATGTCGTTTAATATTTTCCCCATAGAATCCTTCACTATTGCAACTCGAGGCTTGAATTTTTTCTTCAGTTCTTTCAGCTTGAAAAGCATCAAGCATGTTCTTCCCTTTTGGTTTTCCATCTCCAGCTCTTTGCACATGTCATTATAATATTTTACTTTGTCTTCTCGAGCCGCGCTTTGAAATCTTCAGTTCAGCTCTTTTACTTCATCAATTATTCCTTTTGCTTTAGCTGCTCGACGCTCAAGAGCAAGTTTCAGAGTCTCCTCTGACATCCACCTTGGTCTTTTCTTTCTTTCCTGTCTTTTCAAGGACCTCTTGCTTTCTTCATGGATGATGTCCTTGATGTCATTCCACAAGTCGTCTGGTCCTCGGTCACCGGTGTTCAATGTGTCAAATCTATTCTTCAGATGGTCTCTAAGTTCAGGTGGGATACACTCAAGGTCATATTTTGGCTCTTATGGACTTGCTCTGATTTTCTTCAGTTTCAGCTTGAACTTGCACATGAGCAATTGATGGTCTGTTCCACAGTCGGCCCTTGGTCTTGTTCTGACTGATGATATTGAGCTTTTCCATTGTCTCTTCCCACAGATGTAGTCAATTTGATTTCTGTGTGTTCCATATGGCGAGGTCCATGTGTGTAGTCACCGTTTATGTTGGTGAAAGAAGGTATTTCCAATGAAGAAGTCATTGGTCTTGCAATAGTCTATCATTCTATATCCGGCATTGTTTCTATCACCAAGGCCATATTTTCCAACTACTGATCCTTATTCTTTGTTTTCAACTTTCCCATTCCAATTACTAGTAATTATCAATGCATCTTGATTGCATGTTCGATCAATTTCAGACTTCAGCAGCTGGTAAAAATCTTTTATTTCCTCTTCTTTGGCCCTAGTGGTTGGTGTGTAAATTTGAATAATAGTCATATTAACTGGTCTTCCTTGTAGGCATATGGATATTATCCTATCACAGACAGTGTTGTACTTCAGAGTAGATCTTGGAATGTTGTTTTTGATGATGAATGCAACACCATTCCTCCTCAAGCTGTCATTCCCAGCATAGTAGACTATATGATTGTCCGATTCAAAATGGCCAATACCAGTCCATTTCAGCTCACTAATGCCTAGGATGTCAATGTTTATGTGTTCCATTTCATTTTTGACAATTTCCAATTTTCCTAGATTCATACTTCGTACATTCCAGGTTCTGATTATTAATGGATGTTTGCAGCTGTTTCTTCTCATTTTGAGTAGTGCCACATCATCAAATGAAGGTACCGAAAGCTTTACTCCATCCACGTCATTAAGGTTGACTCTACTTTGAGGAGGCAGCTCTTTCCCAATCATCTTTTGAGTGCCTTCCAACCTGGGGGGCTCATCTTCCAGCACTAGATCAGACAATGTTCCGCTACTATTCATAAGGTTTTCACTGGCTAATGGTTTTCAGAAATAGACTGCCAGGTCCTTCTTCCTAGTCTGTCTTAGTCTGGAAGCTCAGCTGAAACCTGTCCTCCATGGGTGACCCTGCTGGTATCTGAATACCGATGGCATAGCTTCCAGCGTCACAGCAACACGTAAGCCCCCACAGTACTACAAATTGACAGACATGTGGGGGAAAATATTATATATACACATACAATATGTGTGTGTGTGTGTGTGTGTGTGTGTGTGTGTATATATATATATAGTGTCTGTTGTTCATAGTTACTATCAAGTCAATTCCAATTCATGGCAACCCCACGTGTGCAGAGTAGAACTGCTCCATAGAGGTTTTCAAGGCTGTGACCTTTGGAAGCAGATGAAGAGGCCTGTCTTCCAAGATGCCTCTGGGTGAGTTCAAACCACCAACCTTTCTCTCTCTATATATATGTATATATACACACAGAAATACATATAAATTATTGAGAAATTTTTTGTGTGTGTGTGTGTTGGCTTCCCCACCAGTTTATAATATCCGGAAGACAAAACTGAAACCCACTACCATCTAGTCGATTCCGACTCATAGTGACCCCATAGGGTTTCCAAGGCTGTAAATCTCTATGGAAACAGAGTGCCACATCTTTCTCCCTTAGAGCGGCTGGTGGTTTAGAACCCCTGACACTGCAATTAGCAGCCAATCGCTTTAACCACTGCACCACCAGAGGCCAATTAATTATAATGCTTGGTTCTGTCCACAGATACTTGACACAGTGGGAGTTAGAAAAAAGGAAGGAAGTATTGATTGATTTCCTGACTGGCTAGGACTATGAAAGTAAAGATATGAAGAGCAAGGTCAATCATCTGGAAAATTCAGGTTGAAAAACTCACTACTGGAAGGAAAGAAGAGTTGTTGTTTGTTAGTTTCCTTAATTTAGATTGGTTAACCACAGCCTACATTCACTGAATAATTGTCCATCCACTTTGTCTTGCCAAAGAAAAAGAACCATTGCCAATAACCATTAGCCAAAACATTTTAAAAGTCAGACATGAATGTGAATGTGTGGACCTTGTTTGGATTCTAGTTCAAATAAACCAACTGTTAAAAAAAAAAAAAGTCACCCACAGAAATTTAAACAACTGAGTGGATATTTTATTATATTTAGCAATTATTTTTACTTTTTTAAAGGTTATAATATTGTGATATGGTGATTATGCAATTTTTTTAAAGGGTCTTTATCTTTGGTAATACATACTGAAGTTTTTGATGGCTGAGATTTGCTTCAAAATAATGGGGGAGGTAGGCTAAAGAATGGGTAGAGACACAAATGAAGCAAGATTGGTTGTGTGTTAATTGTTGAAACTAGGTCATTGGTACCTGAGGGCTTATTATGCAAGTCTCTCTACTTTGGTATATACTTAAAATGTTCCATAAATTTCAAACATATACAAAGTTTGTTTAAAATCATTAAAAAATGAAAAGAATCAGGTCTCATTGGTCTATACTTCTGCAGATTCCGCAACAGTTGGTTATTGTTTCCTCTAATATAGTACTGTCATTATTTATGGCAAAGAGGATTTCCTAACCTGAGGTCCATGGATTTCTAGGGTATCTATGAATGGGCTTCAGAGGATCTGTAGGAATATGTGTGTGTATTTTTCTTGGGAAAGGGGCCATAATGTTCATCAAATTTTCAGAGAAGCTTGTGACCCAGAAAAGATTAGAACCATGAGAACCACATCATATAAGCTTAGGATAAAAAGGAAAGGAAGGAGGGAGGGAGGGAAAGAAGGGTAAACTAGAGAAAGGCCCTGTTTCCAAATATCTTTTTTTTTTTTTCATTACCGTACTTCCCTACCTTGCTGACGGCTGACTTGGTAAATGTGAATTGATTTGGGTTGCCTAACCCAAGGACTAGATAAGATAAAAAGAACTAAGGCAGTTAAATATACATTAAAACAGTGAAGCTACAAGGCAGACCTTGAGAGAGAAAGCATTGCTAGGAACCTTAAAAGATGAATTACTTATAGCTGAGTAGTAGACCAGATTCTGGCTTATGTTAATGAACAAACTAAAAGGCAGTGGGGAAGGGCTGAGTCTTACAAAACGGCCCCAGCTCCTGGAAGCAGTTACAGAGGTTACAGTGGGGGTGGAGAGCCAGCCTGGAGCCCTCTCTCCCAGACACACCTCTCCTGCTGCTCCACTCTGGACCTGCCCAACTAGACTTCCCCTCCTTTCCTGCTGTTCAGTCTCAATTTTTTTCTCCAAAGATCCTTTTCATCCTCCCCACCTCCTCAAGGATCGGATGTTTTCAAAGGCTTTATCTAACACCACCCATTTCCAATCTCTGGCCTAATTGAAAAGTCTGAAAAGTCAGCCTTTATTGAGTCCTGATGTATTTAACCATTTTAAAATCAACAAATATAAAGATGACATGCACCCACATTGAAGTGTGGCGTCTGGGGTCTTAAGTGCTAGCAAGCAGCCATCTAAGATGCATCAATGAGTCTCAACCCACCTGGATCAATGGAGAATGAAGAACACCAAGGTCACAAGGTAATTATGAGCCCAAGAGACAAAAAATGCTACATGAACTAGAGACTACATCATCCTGAGACCAGAAGAACTAGATGGTGCCCGGCCACAGCCAATGACTGCCCTGACAGGGAGCACAACAGAGAACCCCTGAGGGAGCAGGAGAACAGTGGGATGCAGACCCCAAATTCTCATAAAAAGACCAGACTTAATGGTCTGACTAAGACTAGAAGAATCCCGGCGGTCATGGTCCCCAAACCTTCTGTTGGCCCAGGACAGGAACCATTCCCGAAGACAACTCATCAGACTTGGATTGGACTGGACAACGGGTTGGAGAGAGATGCTGATGAGGAGTGAGCTACTTGCCTCAGGTGGACACTAGAGACTATGTTGGCATCTCCTGTCTGGAGGGGAGATGGGAGGGTAGAGGGGGTTAGAAACTGGCAAAACGGTCACGAAAGGAGAGACTGGAAGGAGGGGGTGGGCTGACTCATTAAGGGGAGAGTAAGTGGGAGTATGTAGTAAGGTGTATATAAGTTTATATGTGAAAGACTGACTTGATTTGTAAACTTTCACTTAAAGCACAATAAAAATTATTGAAAAAAAGATGACATGCAGAGTTTCTAATTAGCAAACTGAGTTGGTAAATTAGTATTAATAAATATTTATTGAATACTTATTACATGCCTAGCATTGTCCTAAGAATTTTGCATACTTTACCTCACCTAAGCTTCACAATAGTCCTAAATCAAGGCTAAGATCTTACAAGAGCTAAAGTGGATAGGCAGAACTCCAACTGAAGTCTGTCTGGGCTCATTATATACTAACATCACCAAAAGCAAGTAATTTGGGCATTTTAGAGAGCTCAGGTCACCCAATCATGGGTTAATGTCCACAAAAATAGCTCAAGATCCACCTTATTACCTTCTTAAACCTTTAGTAGTGCTCCAGAACCTTGGGCTTCAAAGTGCCATTTTACTAACCAAAGCTCCAATAATTCTCCAACTCCTTATTCCCTTCCACCTTCTCCTTCACCCAACAGAGCCTCTAAGTTTTGGTCTGTTGTATACCCTGTCACTCAACCTGACCCACAGACCCCCAACTCTCTGACGCCCTCAATTTGACTTCCCCACTGAACTCAGACATCCTATAGCTAGAGAAAAAGGTTCCACGATGACTCGCACAGGCGGCCCAGGCTTCCTCTCCTTGGCGGCCATGAGCTCTCGATACCCACGAGCTCCCCATTATGACTCTTCAGCAGCCTACCAGTGGCCTAAAATCCAGAAATGGCTCTGGTTTCTCAGAGATCCTTTTATTGAATCCCTCTAGAAGTCATTCTTGTTTGGTATAGATTTCTAGTTAGTAGGTTGTGGTAGGCAAAATAGGGTCTCCCCTAAAGATGTACATATCTTCATTCCTAGAACCTGCGAATATGTTACCTTACATGGCAAAGGGGAATTAAGATTGCAGATGGAAGTAAAGTTGTTAATCTGCCACCTTTAAAATAGGGAGATAGTCCTTGATTCTTCAAGTGAGCTCAATGTAATCACAAGGATCCTTAAAAGTAGAAGAGAGAAGCAGAAGTGTAAGGTCAGAGAAAGAGATGTGACAACAGAAGCAGGGTCTGAGAGATGCAATGTTGCTAGCTTTGAAGATGGAGGAAGGGGACTATGAGCTCAGGAATACATGAGGCCTCTGGAAGCTGGAAAAGGTGAGGAAATGTATTCTTTCCTGGAGTCTCCAGACAGAAATGCAGCCATGCAAACACCTTGATTTTAGCCAGGTGAGACTGGTGTCAGACTTCTGAACTACAGAATTTGTAAAATAATAAATTTGTATCATCAAAACCAGGAAATTTGTGGTAATTTGTTACAGCAGTGGTAGAAAACCAGGGCTTTGCACCAGTTCAATCCAGTTTGAACCCCAACTAAGAATTTGCATTTCTAACAAGTCCTCAGGTGATGCTAATGCTGCTAGTTAGGGACCAATCCTGAGATTGCACAGCAGGGGGTCTCATAATCTATTATACATAAGAATCACGTACGGATCTTGTTAAAATGTAGATTCTTGTTCAGTATACCTGGGGTGGACATGCAAGTTCGCAGCAGGGATTTGAACCAGAATGAACTCATTGGAAGCCCTGTAAAACTAGTACATACATCATGGCTTCCTAACTACCAAGGTCAGAGTAAACTTGTTACTACCTTATGGGAAACAACCAACCTCTCCATTATCTAAGATTTGTTGCTGTTACCTAGCAGCAGACTTAGAATAAACACAATTGCTTTTCTGTGTCCTGATTATTACTGTGGCAGGCTTGCCTACTGAGAGCCCTGTCTACCCTGCCAAGGGAAACCATGAGCTAAGACAATTATCTACAAATTTTGAAGGAAGTAAATTTGCAGACTGAATTGTCCCTTAAACTGCCTCACTTCTCTGCTTGGCAAGTCAGCCCACACTCTCCTATTGAAGCTCCCCAGCAGAGCTGGTAAAGCCAAGCAAAGAGAATGCACCCAGGCTCCCCAATTCCCATACTAAGAAAGAATGCCTAAGTGTGGAGGAAGGGGACTATGAGCCAAGAGAGAGGGTAGTGGAGTATGGACTGCACAATGCAATGTGTTGAGAGGAGAAACTGTCATGGTTGATACTTCCATTCAATAACATTCAGCAAATATTTACTGACTGCTTTCCAAAACTCGCCATGACCCTCAGAAAAAGTGACCTGCTCTCTACAGAGCCATTCATTCACTCAGCAAATATTTACTGAGCTCCAACATGTGCCAGAGTGACTGGGCACTAGAATTCAGGTCTCCTTCAGGGACTCGTCTTGGAGTTTTCCCAGGTCCACCATAAGACATCCCTTCCCATCAGCCATGCTTCCCAATTATTATCCATTTACGAGGGTTTGTTATTCTAAAGATTTCTGCATAATTTTCCATTCTGAGCAGGACTGATCACATAAACGCCTTGGTAACTGCACAAGTTCACTTACTCTCTCCTCCACTACCTCCACCCTCCCTAAACTCCCCTGCAGGTCTCCGTACCAGCTGGCTCAAATGCAGAGGGTTCCAACCTCTCCCTAGTCTTCTCCTCCAACACTTCTGTCTGCTCAGTTCTGACAGTGTTCCTTTGGAAAGCTGTGAAGTTGAAAGATGTTCCCAGTTCCAGCCCAAACTATGCACTTTCCGTAAAGCTTTCTGAACTTCCTCCTCTATTACTACCCCGTTGACTCTCAAAATTTCAATAATCACCTCCAGAGATCTCATCAGAATTCAATAATCAGGCCTTCACTAACTCATCCTAAATTATACCAATAGCCTCATAGCTGGCCTCTCTCATTCCAGTCTCTCCCCATGCTAATATATCCTTTGTACACCTTAGCACACCTATCTTTCCAAGCACTTATTAAGTGCTCACTCAGAGCTGGCACTGGTTAGGTATCAGAGACAAGCTGCAGTAATGCAGAGTGATGAAGGGCACATCCTGTGGCAAAGGGCTGCTCTGGCTATGGCAGAGCCAAAGGCAGCCCTGCCACTTATTAGAGGTTACTTCACCTCTGTAAGTCTCGATTTCCTCATTTGGATAATGGATAATGCCTATCTCTCAGGGGTGATTGTGAGATTTAAATTAGATAATTCATGGAAAGCACGTAGCACTGTACCTGGCACATGACAAGCACTCAATAGAAGTTAATTAAAAAACAACAAAGGGAGCACTCAGGTTAGCAGGAGAGACAAACATGTATGCTTCACAAATAAGGGGTGGGAGGAGTGACAGCACTTGGTGAGTGCTGTGAGCAGACAAAGAAGCCCTGGTAGCACAGAGGTTAAGCACTCGGCTGCTAACCAAAAGTTTGGCAGTTGGAACCACCAACCACATTGCAGGAGAAAGATGTGGCAGTCTGCTTCTGTAAAGATTACAGCATTGGAACCCCTATGATGCAGTTCTACTCTGTCCTATAGGGTCATTATAGAGTTAGAAATTGACTCAAGGGCAATGGGTTTTGTTTTGTGTGTGTGTGTGTGTGTGACTGGAGAAGGCTGAATGGCAAATTCTGATAGAGTGATATGGAGCCAAATTTGAAGGTTAAAAGGAAGTTTTCTAGGTGGGGAGGAGGGGAAAGATTTTCTAGCTGGAACTTCTGAGCAAAGACACAACAGCATAGAAGTGAGAGCTTTGTGTAGTCAAGCAACGGCCACCTGCTGCTCTGTGCTAATCCTGACTAGACCATGAACTCCTTAAGGAGAGGCACCTTGGATATATACAGGTGAGTCATTTATTTATTCATGCAGTTGAGCACCTGGTATTTTATGTCAGGCACTGTGCTAGATGACAAGGTTTTTGGCCTAGTCCCTGCCTGCATGAAGCTTATATTGTAGATAATAAGAAATCAAAATAAGAACACTTCAAAAAAGTAGTTAAATATGCTATTAACAAAATAAAACAGGATCATATGAAACAGAGTGACTGAGGATGGGGTCAGGGAAAGCCACTCTGAGGAGGTGACATTTGAGTTGGGTCATCTGAAGGACTAGGTAGAAGTGTCCTAGGTAGAAGGAACAATAAGAACAAAGGTCCTGGGGCACAAAGCAGCTTGCCATATTGAAGAAGCAGGAAAAAAAGCCAGTGTAGCAGTGCATGGTAAGAGAGTGGAGGGGAGGTGGTTAGGGAGGTGGACAAAGCCCTGATCACATAAAGTTTTGGTAGGCCATGATAAAGAGCTTGGATTTGATTCTAAAATGCAATGGGAAGCTTCTGAAGGGTTTCAAGATAGGATAAGACATGATCTGATTTGTGTTTCTAGAAGCTCCCTCTTGTTGCTATGTGGTGAGTGGACTGTAGAGGGCAAGAAAGGAAGCAAGAGGGAATAGCTGCAAGGCTAGTGCAGTAGCCCAAACCAGAGAAAACAGCGCAAGGTTCTACTGAGATGTGATATCTGAAATTTTTCTCTCTCTACATCAAGTTACAAAATCTACTCCCTTTGCAAGCCTATCTGGGCACAGAGGAGGCATAACTGGTCATTTTCAATTGATTGACTGTGTCTCTTCCAATTCATTTCTATTTCCTTTTCTCCCTCTACCCTCATTCTCTTTTCCTACCTATATCTCAAGCTCCTATTTGCTCATCACCTGACTCCAGCCTTCATGAAGTCCTATTTTTCCCACTCTATTCCTTTCCCTCTCCTCACCCCACCAACCCATGAACTTTTTACCAACTACTTGAAAAGGAGATAACTATTTTCTATTCTAGCCCAGAAGCTCTCAGGAATTATCATTTTCACAGAGCACTAATAGAAGCCTAAGGCCACTATGGCTTCAATAATATCATCTGCACACATTCTGCATGTTAAGGACAGTCTCCTTACATTCGACCCCCGGCCTGTTTTCCCCACTGCAGCCAGAGAACTCTTTCAATAAGAAAACCTGGAAGGAGGGGCCAAGATGGCAGAACAGCCAGACACTTCCTGTGATCCCTCTTACAACAAAGACCCGAAAAAACAAGTAAAACAGTTATATTTATGACAACCTAGGAGTCCTGAACATCAAAGGCAAAGTTAGAAAACAGACTGAGCGGCAGGGGGAGGAAGAAATAGTTCAGAAGCGGAGAGGAGTTACTGGACTTGAATCGCCAAGATCCCTCAGGCACCATTCCCAGAAGCGGCTACAGCAGGCTGGTAGTAGTGTTTGGCCACAGTTTCTTCAGGGAGAAGCAGCCAGCTGCACAGCCTACTCACACCTCCGGAACCAGAGAAGAATGGCACTCTCAGCAAAAGCTAAGTACTTGCGTATATTTTACAATGCCCCCCATCCCCATGCCAGCTTCAGTGGCTGTTGATTTCCCTGGGCCTGAGATAGGCCCTCTTGAGCACCCGGAGCCATCCTTCCAGCCTTAGAGTAGGAATAAATTCACAATTGGGGGAAAAGATAATTTTCCAGCTCCACTAACAAGGTGGGGCTCAGGACAGAAGCAGCTCTTGTCCAGGCATAAGTGGTCCGTGGACTTTGAATACCTTTTCCCCCTGCATGGACCTGTGAGGGCCTATTTCAGAAGAACAGGCCCTTCTTGGCAGACTGCAACCGTTTCAGCTGTACAGTGGAAAGGTGGATATTTGATATTTTGACACCTCTTTGCCTACTAAACCAGGTCCTTACTTACCCACATCAGGGGCCTAAGGACTGGTGGCTCCATTCACATCACCCAGGTACCCACGACAGGGGTCCAAGGATAACTGGTCTCTCCCAGTCCTTACAACCAAGAGCACTGGGTGCCCATGGTCTGTCTGCAGAACCCACCCACCTGTACGCTCTAGGGAACGGGGACGTGCTTTCCTCAGAGACACCCGGGGGATGGTTCTCAGCTCCCTGCCTTGTTCAGGGTGTGACCCCCTGCTGCAACCAGATACTAGTACCTACACCAATCACCCCTGCCCCTCTAAGACTGTAGGACAGAGCCTGTACCACACAATCGATGATCAGCTACCTGGACACCTGAGCTGAATTCATACAGGAATACAGAATGGACTCCTAGACTGATATACCTGATAACAGCTCTAGCCATCTGGGGACAGGATGTCAGAGCTTCAAAGGTGAAAATAATCAAGCTAGCTCACTCAAGCAACCCATTTAGGCAAATCAAAACAAAACAAAGCAAGAAGCTAGGATACAGGAAGCAAACATAAAATAAACTAATACAATAACTTACAGATGGCTCAGAGACAACAGTCAATGTCAAGTCATATAAACAAACAGACCATGATCATCTCAACAAGCTCTCAAAACAAAGAATCAACAGATCTTCTGGATGAAGGTGCATTCCTGGATGTAGAATTCAAAAGATTAATATACAGAACTCTTCAAGATATCAGGAAGAAGATTAGGAAGGAGATCAGGCAATATGCAGAACAAGCCAAGGAACACACAGATAAAGTAGTCAAAGAAATTCAAAAGGTTATTCAAGAACATAATGAAAAATTCACTAAGCTGCAAGAATCCATAGAGAGACAGAAATCAGAAATTCAGAAGATTAACAATAAAATTACAGAATTATACAACTCAATAGGAAGTCAGAGGAGCAGAATTGAGCAAGCGGAAGGCAGAATTGGAGAGTTTGAAGATAAGGCACGTGGCACCAGTATATTTGAAGAAAAATCAGATAAAAGAATTAAAAAAAATGAAAAAACCTTAAGAATCATATGGGACTCTATTAAGAGAAATAACCACTGAGTGACTGGAGTACCAGGACAGGAAGGGATAATAGAAGATACACAGAGAACTGTTGAAGATTTGTTGGCAGAAAACTTCCCCGATATCATGAAAGATGAGGAGATATCTATCCAAGATGCTCATCAAATTCCACATAAGGTAGCTTTTAAAAGAAAGTCACCAAGACATATTACAATCAAACTTGCCAAAACCAAAGATAGAGAATTTTAAAAGCAGCAAGGGATAAACGAAAAGTCACCTACAAAGGAGAGTCAATAAGAATAAGCACCAACTACTTGACAGAAACCATGCAGGCAAGAAGGCAATGGTATGACTTATATAAAGCATTGAAGGAAAAAAATTGCCAGCCAAGAATCATATATCCAGCAACACTGTCTCTCAAATATGAAGGAGAAATTAGGACGTTTCCAGATAAATAGAAGTTTAGAGAATTTGTAAAAACCAAACCAAAACTACAAGAAATACTAAAGAGAGTTCTTTGGTTAGAAGATCAATAATATCAGGTATCAACCCAAGAATAGAACACTGGACAGAGCAATCAGATGTCAACCCAGACAGGGAAATCACAAAAATCAATCAAGATAAAGAAAAAAAAACGCTCAACACAGGGAAACAGCGATGTTACTATGTACAAGAAGACAACATTAAAACAATAAAGAGGGACTAAGAAATGTAGTCATAGGTCTTTCCTACGGAGAGGAAGACAAGGCGATATAAAGAGATAACTTAGGTTTAAACTTAGAAAAACAGGAGTAAATATTAACATAACCACAAAAGAAACTAACTATCCTACTCATCAAAACAAAATATAAGACAAAAATAGAGACTCAGCAGAAACAAAATCAACAACAACAAATAAAAGACAATATATAAAGATAAACTACTCAGCACAAAAAATTAAGTGGGAAAAAGAAACTGTCAACAACACATAAAAAAAGACATCAAAATGACAGCACTAAACTCAGACCTATCTATAATTACACTGAATGTAAATGGGCTAAATGTACCAATAAAGAGACAGAGAGTGGCAGAAAGGATTAAAAAAACACGACCCATCTATATGCTGCCTACAAAAGACATACCTTAGACTTAGAGACACAAAGCAACTAAAACTCAAAGGATGGAAAAAAATATATCAAGCAAACAACAATTTAAAAAGAGCAGGAGTGGAAGTATTAACTTCCAGCAAAGTAGACATTAAAGTTAAATCTACCACAAAGGACAAGGAAGGACACTATATAATGATTAAAGGGACAATATACCAGGAGGATATAACCATATTAAATATTTATGCACCGAATGACAGGGCTGCAAGATACATAAACAAACTCTAACAGCACTGAAAAGTGAGATAGACAGCTCCACAATTATAGTAGGAGACTTCAACACACCACTTTTGGTGAAGGACAGGACATCCACAAAGAAGCTCAATAAAGACACAGAAGATGTAAATGCCAAAATCAACCAAATTGACCTCACAGACATATACAGAACACTTCACCCAACACCAGCCAAGTGTATTTTCTTTTCTAGTGCACATGGAACATTCTCTAGAATAGACCACATATTAGGTCATAAAGCAAGCCTTAGCAGAATTCAAAACATTGAAATATTACAAAGCATCTCCTCTGACCATAAGGCCACAAGAGTAGAACTCAATAATAGAAAAGGAAGGGAAAAGAAATCAAACACTAGGAAACTGAACAATACCCTGTTCAAAACAACTGGGTTGTTGAAGCCATTAAGGATGGAATAAAGAAAATCATAGACTCCAATGAGAATGAAAACATTTCCTATCAGAACCTTTGAGACATAGCAGAAACAGTGCTCAGAGGCCAACTTATTTCAATAAATGCACACATCCAAAAAGAAGAAAGGGCCAAAATCAAAGAATTATCCCTACAACTTGAACAAACAGAAAGAGGGCAACAAAAGAAACCCTCAAGCACCAGAAGAAAGCAAAAAATAAAAATTAGAGGAGAATTAAATGGAATAGAAAACAGAAAAACAATGGAAAGAGTTAACAAGACCAAAAGCTGGTTCTTTGAAAAAATTAACAAAATTGATAAACCCCTGGCCAAACGGACAAGAGAAAAACAGGAAAAGAAGCAAATGACCAGAATAAGAAATGAAATGGGCGATATTACAACTAACCCAACTGAAATTAAAAGAATCATATCAGAGTACTATGAAAAATTGTACTCTAATTTGAAAACCTAGAAAAAGTGGATGAATTCCTAGAAACACACTACCTACCTAAACTAACACAAACAGAGGTAGAACAACTTAATAGACTCATAACAAAAGAAGAGATTGAAAAGGTAATAATAAAAAAAAAAAACTCCCAACAACAACAACAAAAAAGCCCTGGCCCAGATGGCTTCACTGCAGAGTTCTAACAAACTTTCAGAGAAGAGTTAACACCACTACTACTAAAGGTATGTCAGAGCATAGAAAAGGACGGAATACTACCAAACTCATTCTATGAAGCCAGCATATCCCTGATACCAAAACCAGGTAAAGACCCCACAAAAAAAGAAAATTACAGACCTATATCCCTCATGAACTTAGATGTAAAAATCCTCAACAAAATTCTAGCCAATAGAATTCAACAACATATCAAAAAAATAATTCACCATTACCAAGTGGGATTCATACCAGGTATGCAGGGATCGTTCAACATTAGAAAAACAATTAATGTAATCCATCATATAAATGAAACAAAAGACAAGAACCACGTGATCTTATCAATTGATGCAGAAAAAGGCACTTGACAAAGTCCAACACCCATTCATGATAAAAACTCTCAGCAAAATAGGAATAGGAGGAAAATTCCTCAACATAATAAAGGGCATTTATACAAAGCCAACCGCCTACATCATCCTAAATGGAGAGAGTCTGAAAGCATTCCCCTTGAGATCAGGAACCAGACAAGGATGCCCTTTATCACCACTCTTATTCAACATTGTGCTGGAGGTCCTAGCCAGAGCAATTCGGCTAGATAAAGAAATAAAGGGCATCCAGATTGATAAGGACGAAGTAAAAGTATCTCTATTTGCAGATGACATGATCTTATACACAGAAAATCCTAAAGAATCCTCAAGAAAACAACTGAAACTAATAGAAGAGTTCAGCAGAATATCAGGACACAAGATAAACATACAAAAATTAGTTGGATTCCTCTATACCAACAAAAAGAACATCCATGAGGAAATCACCAAATCAATACCATTTATAGTAGCTCCCAAGAAGATAAAATACTTAGGAATAGATCTCACCAGAGATGTAAAAGACCTATACAAAGAAAACTACAAGACACTACTGCAAGAAACCAAAAGAGACCTACATAAGTGGAAAAACATACCTTGCTCATGGACAGGAAGACTTAGCATGTAAAAATGTCTACCGAAAACCATCTATACATACTATGCAATTCCAATCCAAATTCCAATGACATTTTTTAATGAGATGGAGAAACAAATCACCAACCTCATATGGAAGGGAAAGAGGCCCCGGATAAGTAAGCATTACTGAAAAAGAAGAACGAAGTGGGAGGCCTCACTCTACCTGATTTTAGAACCTATTATACTGCCACAGTAGTCAAAACAGCCTGGTACTGGTACAACAACAGATACATAAACCAATGGAACAGAATTGAGAATCTAGACATAAATCCATCCACATACGAGCAGCTGATATTTGACAAAGGCCCAAAGTCTGTTACATGGGGAAAAGACAGCCTCTTTAACAAATGGTGCTGGCATAACTGGATATCCATCTGCAAAAAAATGAAACAACACCCATACCTCACGCCATGCGCAAAAACTAACTCAAAATGGATCAAAGACCTAAATACAAAATCTAAAACGATAAAGATCGTGGAAGAAAAAATAGGGACAGCTCTAGGAGCCCTAATTCATGGCATAAACAGTATACGAAACATTACTAACAATGCACAAACACCAGAAGATAAACTAGATAACTGGGAGCTCCTAAAAATCAAACACCTACGCTCATCCAAAGGCTCCACCAAAAGAGTAAAAAGACTACCTACAGACTGGGAAAAAGGTTTTAGCTATGACGTTTTCGATCAGCATCTGATGTCTAAAATCAACATGATACTGCAAAAACTCAAAACAAAAAGGCAAATAATCCAATTAAAAAATGGGCAAAGGATATGAACAGCACTTCACTAAAGAAGACATTCAGGTAGCTAACAGACACATGAGGAAATGCTCAAGATCATTAGCCACTAGAGAAATGCAAATCAAAACTACAATGAGATTCCATCTCATTCCAACAAGGCCTGGATTAATCCAAAAAACACAAAATAATAAATGTTGGAAAGGTTATAAAGAGACTGGAACACTTATACACTGCTGGTGGGAATGTAAAATGGTACAACCACTTCGGAAATCGATTTGGCGCTTCCTTAAAAAAACTAGAAATAGAATTACCACACGATCCAACAATCCCACTCCTTGGAATGTATGCTAGAGAATTAAGAGCCTTTACACAAACAGAAATATGCACACCCCTGTTCACTGCAGCACTGTTTACAACAGCATAAAGATGGAAGCACAACTCATTAGACATGAAAGGGACTGGACAGTGGGTAGGAGAGAGATGCTGATGAAGAGTGAGCTATTTGTATCAGGTGGACACTTGAGACTGTGTTGGCATCTCCTGTCTGGAGGGGGGATGGGAGGATAGAGAGAGTTGGAAGCTGGCAAAATTGTCACGATAGACTGGAAGGGCTGACTCATTAGGGGGAGAGCAAGTGGGAGTATGGAGTAAGGTGTATATAAACTTACATGTGACAGTTTGACTTGATTTGTAAACGTTCACTTGAAGCTCAATAAAAGTTAATAAAAAAAAAAAGATGGAAGCAACCAAGGTGCCCATCAACGGATGAACGGATAAATAAATTATGGTATACTCACACAATGGAATACTACTCATCAATAAAGAACAATGATGAATCTGTGGAACATTTTATAACATGGAGGAATCTGGAAGGCATTATGCTGAGAGAAATTAGTTGCAAAAGGACAAACGTTATATAAGACCACTATTATAATAACTGGAGAAATAGTTTAAACAGAGAAGAAAATATTCTTTGATGGTTACGAGATGGCGGAGGGAGGGAGGGAGGGAGATGGGTTTTCACTAATTAGATAGTAGATAAGAATTATTTTAGGTGAAGGGAAAGACAACACACAATACAGGAGAGGTCAGCACAACTGGACTAAACCAAAAGCAAAGAAGTTTCTTGAATAAACTGAACGCTTTGAAGGCCAGCGTAGCAGGGGCGGGGGTTTAGGGACAGTGGTTTCAGGGTACATCTAAGTCAACTGGCATAATAAAATCTATTAAGAAAACATTCTGTGTCCCACTTTGGAGAGTGGCTTCTGGGGTCGTAAACGCTAGCAAGCGGCTAAGATGCATCGATACATCTCAACCCACCAGGAGCAAAGGAGAAAGAAGAACACCAAAGACACAAGGTAATTATGAGCCCAAAAGACAGAAAGGACCACATAAACCAGAGACTACATCAGCCTGAGACCAGGAGAACTAGACAGTGCCCGGCTGCAACCCGATGACTGCCCTGACAGGGAACACAACAGAGAACCCCTGAGGGAGCAGAAGAGCCGTGGGATGCAGACCCCAAATTCTCATAAAAAGACCAGACTTAATGGTCTGACAAAAGACCCCAGAGGTCATGGTCCCCAGACCTTCTGTTAGCCCAAGACAGGAACCATTCCCAAAGCCAACTCTTCAGACATGGATTGGACTGGACTATGGGAAAGAAAATGATACTGCTGAAGAATGAGCTTCTTGGATCAAGTGGACACATGAGACTGTTTTGGCATCACCTGTCTGGAGGGGAGACGAGAGAGCAGAGTAGGGGGAAGGAGTGTGCAGTCTGATTAAGGGGAGAGCAATTAGGAGTATATAGCAAGGTGTATATAAGTTTTTGTATGAGAGACTGACTTGATTTGTAAACTTTCACTTAAAGCACAATAAAAATTTAAAAAAGAAAATCTGATCATGATCTTTCCTTCTCTCACTCCTGCTCTCTTTCCCCCTCCCTCCCTCCCTCCCTCCTCTTTCTGCATAAACCCCTTCAGTGGCTTCCCCTTGTATCCTCAAATAAATACTACCTTCTTCAACCTGAGCTCTGCATGATATGGCTCTGGAGTACATCTCACACCACTCTTGTCATTGCTTCTTGTGGCTCCAGGCACGCTGGCCTTCTTTCAGATCTTCTAACTAGACCTGCTCCTTTCTGCCACAGAATCTTTGTATATACTATTCTCTTTGCCTCCAAGAGTCTTTGATCTCCTTCTTCCCTCAGTTGACACTTAGATCTTTAGATCTTTGCCCAAATTTTCTTCCTTAGTAAAATCTTCTCTGATTCAAGACCCAGGCTGGAACCACTGTTATACACACTCCTAGCACTGCCTTTCTATCAAAGCACTCACCATAGTTTGTAACACATTTAGTTGTGTGATTATTTGATTCAAAATGGTCATTCCCCGCCCCCCCGCCCTCCGCCCGCAATAGATGGTAATCTACAGGAGGGCAAAAACATTGCCTATTTTTGTTCACCATTGTATCCCAAACAGAGATTAGTAGGCCTTCAATAAATATAGGAGGACTAGATATGGCAAGATTTTCCAAAATCTTAAATATAGTTCCTTTTTTGGCTAAGTTAGCAAAGAACTACAGATCTTCCAGTAACAAACTGTTACCAAGAAGAAGACAGACCCAGTGTCTGATACCCATTTTGCTACAAACTCAGTGTTTGCCCTGCCCCCTTCCAGAAACTATCCCTGACGTCAACACAGCACTTGTTTCCAAGACTTGTCATCCTTCCTAAGACACTCCATCCTCTTCACAGTCCTCTGCTTCAGACATGATCAACCTTTAACCCCTTTTTTCCAGGACAGTAACTCTGCCACCTGATTGCACAGAAAAGAGGGAGTGCGAATTCAATGAGCTACCGCTCTCTCACTGGCTGTCACACAGTGAACGCTATTTCACAAAGCCCTTTCACAAACAGCACCTCATATGAGCCTCAAAACAAACCTGTGAGGTAAACAAGGCAGATATTATTCCCATTTTAATAGATGGGAAAACTGAGGTTCAAAGAAGCAAGTGACTTATGCAACGTCACAAAGCCTGTGCCAGACAGATGTAGGATTTGAACCTACAAACTCTGACACCTAGTTCAATGTCTTTTTACAGTCGCCACCTCAA
This sequence comes from Loxodonta africana, assembly GCF_030014295.1. Lineage (NCBI taxonomy): Eukaryota > Metazoa > Chordata > Mammalia > Proboscidea > Elephantidae > Loxodonta > Loxodonta africana. The sequence goes on from NC_087345.1 coordinate 90,631,533, forward strand.
CAGTTCAGTTAAGTTACTTAAACTTGGTGTTCTCATGCTCCTAAATAAACACACCTGTTCCTGATCCCAGACTATTTCTGCTTCGAAAAAAAATAAAAAATAAAAATAAATTTTTTTTTTTTTTTTTACCCAGAACTTGTCAGACATCTGTGCAATGGGGTGGAGGGAGTCACAAACCTGGGCTACAGGAACGGGGTTTGGTCCCAGTTCCCAGTCTTTCCAGCTCTTCCTCTTGAGGCACAGGAAGAACTAGGAGCCTCCAGAAACAAAAACACAAAGAAGGGACCTGCTCCACCAGAGTAAGATCCCTAGCTACCCTTTCTCCCACAGGGCAACGTGAGGCCACAAACCGGCCTCTCCCGACCGTTGGGACCCGAAGAGACAGAGGTCAACGGCAGCCGGCCGTCATACCTCTTCGGCGGCGCAAGAGATGCGGCAGTGATCGGCCGGCTCCCAGGTTCGGCCCAAGGTCACCCTCCCGCAGCCCCCGCCCTATCCCCAATCGCCCGGAGCGCCCCCTGGTGTCCCGGGCTGGCCTCCCCTCACCCTCAGGGTGTGGCCCGCACCGCTGGGGCTTGGGGGCAGAAGGAAGGAGGGTGGGCAGAGGATGAGGAGGCTGAGCCCCGGGGAGGGGCGGGAGGCGGGGCCCTACCTGATAGCTGAGGACGCCGTCCGGCTCGTTACTCCCGGCCGGCATGGCGGACCCCAAGTAGGTCTCGCCCGCGGGTTCCAGGCCGAGCGTCAGCAGCCCGCGCACTCTGGCCGGGTCTGAGACGATCGCCCGAGCGGCGACCCCAACCCCGGAGCCAACGGTCAACCATCAACCGCCGCCGCCTCCATAGCCACCAGTCCGCGAGGCATCCGCCACAGCCAATCAGCGCGCGGGCTGTGCGGCCAATCAGCACGCGGAGCACCAGAGGACGCTGTCCGGTGGTACCCTGGGCTACCAGGAGGAGGAGGGAGCCGGGGAACCAGCCACTCCTGGGTCCGGTTGCCGTGGAAACCGCCTCCCTCCCTTCAGGGGCCTCTGGGCTTGAAGGTCCTTCCAACTGCTTGCTAGAAATTGAAAATCTTTTGCTTCCATTGGCGACTACACCTGACCTTTTGTGTATTCTGATGTTATTCCTTGGGAGATGATTTCTAAATGCTGGGGGATTCAACCCCTAGAGATTGAAGAATGGAGTAACTGAAGATGAGGGGAGAGGGCCTTCTAAAATTGTTAATCCCTGAGCTAGTGGCCAGATTTAAAAGCATTAAAGAGAGCAGCCAGGCAGCGATGAAACCCCCTCCACAGACTCACTCTGATTTAGGGCTTCTTCTTGGTCTCAGATTGGCAACAAATAGGATAGAATGGAGCTAAGAATGATTGTAATTACACAAAAATGCTTCCAACTTTTCCAAGAAATGACCTGAAGTAAATGATGTAACAAGATCTACTGCTCTAAGGCAAGGTTAGAATATCATCTGCAATGCATTCAATTTGATCTGAGTTTCAAAAAAAAGGAAAGACTGGCTAAAATCCTTTATATGCACTGTCAGATCAGACTGTAGGTGAGTGCCATTGTTAGGGGAAAAGAGAATCGTAAATAATTCTCAGCCTCTGAAAAAGCAGTACTTGGAGAATGTAGCCAGGTACATGCTTATATTGGTTTCCTAGAGCTCTAGTAACAAACTATCACAATTTGGGTGGCTTATAAGAAATAAAATTTATTGTCTCGGTTCTGGAGGCTAATATTCTGAATTTGGGTGTTGGCAGGGCTACATTCTCTCAGAAGGCTCTAGGGGAAGGTCCTTTCTTGTCTCTCCTTCTGGTAGCCCCAGGCATTACTTGGCATTCCTTGGCTTGTAGATGAATCTTCATATGGCAGTCTTCCCCCTGTGTATCTCTCTGTGTTTCTTCTCTCTGATGAGGATACCACTCAGGATTAGGCCCACCTTACTGCTGAATGACCTCCTTTTAACTAATAACATCTTCAATGATCCTATTTCCAAACAAGGTCACATTCACAGGTAAAGGGATTAGGATTTCAACATATCTTTTTGGGGAACACCATTCAATCTATAACAATGTTAGAGTTCCCTGCCGTGCGCACCACTCCCTTCCTTGGCCCTGATGAATTTGAAACAAGGTTGCACTTCAGTGTCCCTAAAGCAAGATGGTATTTCTGGTCTCCTGTCTAAGCCTGAGTCTGAGTATTTATTGCCACAGTATCTGTCAATCTCTTCATTAATCCTCTCCCTTGAATCTGGAATTCACAGGCCACCCTCAACCCCATTTCACCCATCGAAATCTTAACCATCCTTCAAAGCCAATATCAAAACCCACTTCTTCCAAGAAGACTTTCCTTACTCCTCACTCCCTCCCCCGAATCCTCATAGTACTAAATACCTTTCTTATAGCAGTTACCATGCTGTGATTGATTATTTAAGAACTTTATTTGTGCTTACTACAATATTGAAATATTTGAAGGCAGTGATCATTTTTCCTATGCCCTTTTGTATACTCCACAGAGCTTAGAAGAATGCTGGGCACATAGAAAGTAGTTAGCAAATACATATGCTTTTAATTCATTCTAATAAAAAATGAACCAAACACCTACTCTGCACAGGCCCAAGTAGCACTGAAGATGCAGAGAAATATCATATATGTCTCCAAGGGATGGGATGTGATTCCAGATTCAAGGGAGAAGATTAGTGAAGAGATTGACAGATACCGTGGCAATAAATACTAAGACTAAGCAGGAAAACAGGATATACATTGATAAAATGACAACACAACAAAGCATGGAATAAGAGCCGTATGAGTCTAAGCAGGGAAACATGATATACATTAATAAAATTACAACATAACAGAGCATAGCATAAGAGCCATATGAGTGATACAGATAACAAAGACTACAAAAGATCAGAAGAGATAATGATCTTTACAATGTGGGGCACTCAGGACTGTGAAGCAGAGGAGACGGGTTTGAGTCAAATCTGAAAACCTGGGTAAATTTTAGCTAAGTAGAGCAAACATTTCAAGTCTTGGGCAAAGACTTAGGAATAAGAACGCACGTGGCCTGTTCAGGGCAGCTGCAATTTGAGCCAAAGCAGAAAGTGTTGGAGAGGAGCAGTAAGAAGTAAACATTGTGATCAAATTGTGGAGAGCCAGCTAATTAGTTTGAATTTTGTTTTCCTTATATAGGACACAGAAGAAGTTTTAGACGACACTTCCATGTTCCAGGCCCTGGGTTTAGTGGTGTAAATGCATTGTGTAATTTAATATAACATCCCTATTATTTCCCCATTTCACTGATAAGAAAACTGAGGCTCAGAGAAGTTAACCAACTTTCTTAAGGTCAAGCAGTCATTAAGCTGGGATTCAATCATTCAATTATTAATTCAAAACATATTTACCAAGAATCTATACATCGATCCCTGTGTTGGGTGTTGGGGAAACAGAAATAAGACAGAGTTCTTGCCCTCTTGAGCATTACAATTTAGTGGGGAGACAGTAAGCAAGTAAACAAGATAATTACACGATATGAAAACTGCTATGGTGGTGTAACAGTTAAGTGCTCGGCTGCTAATTGAAAAGTCAGCACTTGGAACCCCCCAGAGGCTTCAAAGAAAAAAGGACCTGGTGATCTGCTCCCATAAAGATTACAGCCTAGGAAACCCTATAGGACAGTTCTATTCTGTCATATAGGGTTACCATGAGTCGGAATTGACTCAACAGCACACAACAACAACATGAAGTAAATAACAATATTATATGACAAAGAATAACTGGTAGAGGGTAGGGACCTACTTTAGATGGGATGGTCAGGGAGAGGCTCTCTGAAGAGGTGATGAGAGACTCTGCTGATGAAATGAGTCAAGCCAAGTCTGTCTGATAGTAGAGTTCTTGCCCTCTGTACTACACTGTCCTATAAAAGTGGTGCCATTGTCAAAACCTGCCCTTAGGTGCAAGATGGGTCAGAGGGGAACTGGGGCAGGGGATCATTTTGGAGGCTCTGGCAACATGTTATTCATAGGATGGTGGCCAAAGGGAGGATGTGCCCTGAATCCCCCACTCCCCAAGACGACAGGTTCTAGCTACAGTTGAAGTGGGCAGGGGAGGGAAAGGAATGAGGTGGTAGAAGTGATTCCTGAGAGCTCATGGGTCTGATTTTCCACCAGTTTACAGGTAGAAAAAGTCAGAGCCTCTAGCCTGTGACTCCAGGGTCAAGAGCCCCATCTTCTGGCCTATCAGGCAAATTACAAAAGGAACTAGGCTACTGAGGCTGCCTCTGTGCTATCTGGGGCGCTACATAAGACAGGTTCTCCCTACCCAGGGCTGATTTGGTCTCTCCTTCCCAAAGGAGGCTGGCTTGCTCCGCAGGCTCCAGGACCTCAGCCCCTGCCGCTCCCTATCCTGCTTGGATAAGTGCAAAGATGTTGCTCTCAGCCTACCAGCAATCAGGCCGTGGAAGACCTGGAAGGAGGATATTTGGCCAAGAATACCACTTGACACTCATTATATTTCTAAAGAGAGCAGAAGAAACAAGTAGCAGAACAGAGCTCAAAGCCATCTGGGGCCTGCACAGGATACTTGGCCTAGAAGGAAGCATGAAGTAGACAGGAAAATGGAAAATACATGTGTAGGGACAGAGACCACACACACACACATGCAAACATCAACAGGGAGGCAGGGAGGCATGCTACTTGGATGACCTCACTTAAATCCTTGCAACAACTCTATAAGGTAGGTTCTATCATCCTGTTTTACGGATGAGAAAACTGACATTGAGGCATGTAACTTGCTCCAGGTAATACAGCCAGCACAGTTAGTAAATGGAATTGCTGGGCTCTGAGCTCAGACATATCTGATTCTAGAGTGCTCATACTTAACCACCCCACTGCCTCCCACAGGTGGCTGAGTGGCACAAATCGTTAAGCAGCCAACAGCTAGCCAAAAGGTTGGCAGTTCAAACCCGCAAGAGATCGTCAGCAGATTAGGCCTGGCAAACTGTTTCCAAGAATTGACTCAACAACTGCCTCCCACGGGGTTGTCTTGGACCTCCTGCTTTCTGATTGCTCCTTTTCTATTATACGCTTTGCCCCTTCTTCATGGCTTCCAAATGTTAGACCATCCTTACGAATTTTGTCTCTAGACTTTAGCCTCTCTAATACCAGTAAAAATAAAAAAAAAAAATTTTTTTTTTTTTTTAATACCAGTGGTTCTTCAACTTTGGGGGGAAGAGGGTGGTCTCGAACCCCCTGTAGACCTCAAACGTATGGACTCTCTTTTCAGATAAGTACACAAAGCCCAAATTTTTGCATTATAATTTTAAAGATACATCCTCAGACTTCCCAGGGAAATACTTGGCACCTTACATACAGTATCTCTAAATGTTGGCTGAAAGACATTCAAATTCTCATTCAGAGACAAAAAGGTAAACATGCAAGAAATTCAAAGCATCTGAAAATGTTCTCAGATAATTGCAACCAATCTTTCAGTCACAAGCATATGAATTCCTCCAACAGTTTACCACGTCTCCTGCCCCATTTAAACTGTCAACAGGGCCATCAGGGCAGAGGTCCTAGTCTACTTGCCATTAGGTAGCTCCCAAGTCCCAGCTGCATTTTATACCTGCTTCCGCTTCGCCACCTTCCTCTTAATTACACTTCTAAACCCAAGAAAAGGCTGGAGGAAAAAACGCTGGGTTCCAAGGAAAGACTTAATTAGGGCTTGTTTGTGCTCCCGTCTGGTAGCGTTTCCTGTGGAAGGGAGGGGTGAGAGGGGAAGGGAGAGGAGAGCTGAAAAGGTTATGCAGGTGCACGTTTTGCCTCCAGCACTTGCAAAGTCACAGCATATCTAAAGAGGCTACAGAATACAATTTTCTTTGTTCACAGCACGCCACCAGCCTGGAACACTCTACATCGCACAGAGAATAATGAAGCCCCACAGAGACGGAGAGCTGAGCTCCTGACTGAAAATCTCCTTCACCGAGAATTGTGTCCTCCAAACATATATGTTCTAAGTCCTAACCGGAGGCAGATTACCCAATAAGCAAGGCACGGACGGGTTTACAGTAAGCACACTTTGTATGGTGAAAACAGATGAAACTGTGCACTACAGATTAGTAAATAAACATAAGTAAGCCCATGCATACCTTGCTTTTTGGGTAATTTGTCCCTGAACCCCTATACCTGTGGTGAGGGTCCCTGGTGGTGCAGTGGTTAAACACTCCACTGCTAACCGAAAGGTTTGAGATTTGAATCCTCCAGCCACTCCGTGGGAGAAAGACGTGGCAGTCTGCTTCTGTAAAGATTCACAGACTTGGAAACCCTATGGGGCAGTTCTACTCTGTCTTACAGGGTCACTATGAGTCAGAATCTACTTGATGGCAACAGGTTGTTTATATATATATATATATATATATATATATATATATATATATATATATATATATATACACCTGTGGTTATAATCCCATGTGGGAATGGGTTTTCTGTGTTATGTTAATGAGACAGTACTGTATTAATGTAGGGTGTGTCTTAAGTCAATCCCTTTTGAGATATAAAAGAGATGAAACAAACAAGGAGGAAGCAGAGATGGGGGAAGAGAGATGCCAAGCCACAAGATCACCCAGGAGCAGAAGCTCAAAAGAGACAAGAAAGAGCCTTCCCCCAGAGGTGAAAGAGAGAGAAAGCCTTTCCCCAGAGTCAGCACTCTGAATTCAAACTTTTAGCCTTCTAAGCTGTGGGAAAGTAAGTTCCTGTTTGTTAAAGCCACGAATTTGTGATATTTCTGTACAGCAGCACTAGATAGCTTAGACAATCTGTCATTAGCAGCAGCATCTGAAGACCCTCCTTGTAATGTACTCATTTTTGTCTTGCTCAAGACTAAGTGAGGCTCTGGTAGAGAGAATACAAATAAAATAGCAAAAACCTAGTTTTTACTTTCTCTGGACATTTGGACAGAAGCGGAGGTAGAAAAAAGGAACTTTAGAAGGGAGCAGAACAAAATAGAAAACTAAGCTGTAAAAAAATTGTTGTCATATGCAAGTAAAGAATAGGCCTTTGAGGAATAAGATTAGGGGGGCCTTCCAGACCCATACAGGAAGCCATTCAGGAATTTAAACAAACAGAGGTGTTAACCAAGGACTTGCCAACTTCTTGATACCAGATCTGGACACATTTGCATTAACAAAATAAATTTATCTTATCTATTTCTAATCAGACCTAACCTTGCACTGAAATCAGGTCTGTAGAGAGTGCTTTCACTCCATATCTTATGTACTTGGAGATAAGATTTCTTAGCCTTGTTGTACTAAGTAGAGAAGTCCTAACTTCACTTTTAGCGAATAGGCCTGGGGTATCTTTAAAGTGGCAGCAAATTCAATACCTCACATTTGTATAATTCTGTATACTCTTAACTTTTAAAAACCTCCATTATCTCATTTGTCTTCAACAGGTCTATAAATGTAGACTGAATGTTTTATAGACTAGGAAACTGTGACCAGGCATAAGGACTTACCCAGGCCAGTTAATAGAAGAACTGGTGCAAGAACTACTGATGCTTCCCACTCCACTCTGTGGCTTTCTAGAAATATAATTACATTCAGTCATTTTTTGCATAAAATTGAATTGTCTTCAACGGAATAGTGAAAATGTGAATCTCCTTTAGAACTCACATTAACGTCCCATAGCAAAAGCCCAGGGTTTTCCCCTTTGTTACCCTTCCCAGCAGATGACGGTTTCATGTAACATCTACTTTGAAATGCTTTTCTGTGATACCCATTCATTAGTTTACTAAGCAAACTCCCATAAAGTTTGGAAAATAATTATTACTGCTTCCATCTCTAGAACAATGTTATCTAGCATAGATATAAATTCAATCCAAGATACTCTTACTTCCCAGGATATACCCCTTGAGGCCTTTTATTTTACAGTTGATGAAAAAGAAAAGAATCCCATTCAAACATTTGGGCTGGAGCAAAGGGAATAGACATAGAATTTGAATTATTTCACTGGTGTATCTTTTCTTACCTCTCATCTTTTGTCAAATTGAAAAGTCCAGCATCCACTTTAAAGAATGCTGAGTTCTCTGGTCCTTTCTGTAAACCAACAGAAAATATAAGAAAGAGTATTTGCTAGATTTACCAAGAATAACCAGGGCTATGAGATTATATATTAAACTCTATCGCTTGAAAACAAAGAACACATCTTTTCAAAGGCCCATGGAATATACACCAAAATTGATTATTAGGCCAAAAAGAAATTAGGTAGCCAATTAAAAGCAGAGGGAAAAAAATCCAGCTTAAAACAGGTATAGGAAAAATCAGGTTTGTTTGGGGTAGGAAAAATGGACTGAGCTAGTTGCCAGTGAGTCATGTGTTTCAGAGTAGGACTGCGCTCCATAGGTTTCCAATGGCTATGATCTTTTGAAAGTGCATCTCCAGAGCTTTCCTCCAAGGAGCCTCTCTGGTATTCAAACCACCAACCTTTCTGTTAGTAGCCGGCCACTAAATCATTTGCACCACCCAGGAAGTCCCAAAATGGACTAGAGACATTTTAATTTGATTATAACCTGTGTATTAGTTTGAGTTTCTCCCAGACTTCTTGTCCATATTGTTGGAAGGAATTTAGGAGTCTGACTCCCCTCCTCAGCACCCCAGAGAAGGGGTCATCCAATTTTCCTTGAACCTCCAGTAACGGGAAACTCACCTATGAATGAAGTTAGGAGCCCCATTCCACTGTGAGCCATGTTCAGTTTGTGCACTTAGAACTTCTGCTCTTGACTCTAAGTGTTCTCCTCTGGGCCTCCAAAGGGAAAGTCTAGGTACTCTTCCACATGACTGCCCTTCAAATACTTGCAGCCAATTATGGTATCCTCCCTTGCTCTTGTCTACTGGAATTCTTTCCTGAGATAAGGCATAATCAGGATGGGATTACTGTCTCTAGCAAGCCACCCGCATCAGAATGATTCTAAACTACTAAGAGAGCTTCCAGCAAGGGAATACAGAATTTAAAAAGATTTCCACTTTTGTTAATTTTGCTATGTAATAATAGGATTGTGGTTATGTAGAAGATGATTCTAAGTCTTAGGAGATGCACGCTCCTGCAGTGTTTAGGGGTGATATCATAATGTCTGCAACTTACTTTCAAATGATAAAGCAATATAGGTATAGAAAGAGATAGGTAGGTAAATGACAGATATATAATGATAAATAAAGCAAATGTAGCAAAATATTAACAATTGTGGAATCTAGTGGAGGCTTTACAGGTGTTCATTATCCTTGTTTTATATCTTCTATGGCTGAAATTTTTTATAATTAAAAGTTAGGAAATAAAGGACCAGAAAAGGTAAGGAAGGGATAAAAGTGAAATAGACATTTTCAAAAACACAAATAATAAAAAAAACAAACAAAAAAACCTCTCTCCGACAGGCTAATTCCCAAGCCACTGGGCACAACTTCAGGACATCCCTGCCTCAAGCTGGCCAAATGCCAAAAATACAGATTGTCTCCAGGATATGAGACATGTCTAAAGCAAGGTGACTCAGAAAATTTGAAAGATAAAAGATGGGCAAAAGTATACCAGGTAAAAGCAAAAAAAAAGAAAGTAGGAGTATGGCCTTACTTTCTGGCAATATTGATTTCAAGCCAAATATTATTTAAGTACACAAAGATAAGCACTTTATGATAAAAAAAAAGTTTACAATGAAGATCTAACAAATACCTATGCAACCAGATAAAATAGCAACAAATATACAAAGGAAAATTTATTGGAAATACAAGAAAAAAATCGATACACACATTATTATGAGAAGAATTTATTTTACCTCTCTCAACCCGTGAGAGACCATGACAAAAAATAAGATACAGACCTGAGTAACATAGTTAATATGATTGATCTAATTTATATGTGTTAAACTCTATTCCTTGCAAAAAAAAAAATAATAATAATACATCTTTTCAAGGGCCCATGAAATATTTGACCGAAATTGATTATTAGGCAAAAACAAAAGATGATAAATTCTACGGAGTAACAGACATTCTGTTATCATAATATAATAAAACTTAAAATCAGTGACAAAATTATTTTAAAAATTAAAAAAAAACTCTACTACCTGATATTTTTTAAAACTCTTAAGCAACTCTTTCATAAGAAAAGGAAGACAAAACTGAAATTATGTAAGACTAGAACCAAAAATTTTCTATAGATTTAAGCAAATAGGAGAATAAAAATAAATGGATTAAGCATCCAACCCAAAGAAGTTAGGAAAAGAGCCACAAAAAATCTAAAGAATGACTTTTTAAAGGTAAAAGTAGAAAGTATTCACTTATAAAACAGAAGAACAATAGAGCTTATAAATACATCCAAGAACTAATTCTTCAGAGAAAAAAAATAAACTATCAGCTCACCAAATCATGGTGTGGGGAAGCATGATGGTAAAAGAATCCTTTTGTTCAACTCTGTGTAAGTCACTTTGAAAAAGTCGGCTAAACGGATAATTCTCTATTAAAAAAAAAAAAACAGCATTGTTAAACGAGAATTTTCTATGGGGGAAAGGGAGAAATTTTCAAAGAAACACCCTCCAATAAATAAATGAACAAATTCAACCCCAGATGCATTCACGGATGACTGTACCCAGAACAATCAAAGCCAGCATCATTCTTAATAGGAAAACACTAGAAGTATTCCCAGCAAAATCAGAAACTAGTTAAGGAGGACAACCGTCACTACGATTACTTAATTGTTAGGAAGGGAATTAACCAATAGAACTTGATAACAGAAAAAAATATATATAAAAACTAGTCAGGAAGATATTAAATTATATGACTAGGAACATAAAAAGAATCAACTGAAAACTATTACAAACAGTAAGACAATTCAGAAAAGTGACTGGGCACACGATTATTACGTAAAAATCAATAGCTTTCCTTATAACGCAAAGCACAGGTGTTTAGCTAATAGGATGAGAGGGAAGATTCCTGTTATGGTAGCAAGTGAAAACATAAAAGACCTAGCAAACAGCAAGTAATATGCAAAAACTACGTGAAAAAATCATTAACATACTACCGAGGGGCACAAAACCAAAACCAAACACACTGCCGTCAAGTTGATTCCGACTCATAGCGACCCTATGGGACAGAATAGAACTGCCTGATAGAGTTTCCAAGGAGCACCTGGCGGATTCGAACTGCCGACCTCTTGGTTAGCAGCCATAGCACCTAACCACTATGTCACCAGGGCTTCCGAGGGGCACAAAAGAAGCCTTGAATACATGGAAAATTTCCCTCTGTCCTCTAGTGGGAAAAACTCAGTTTTGTTAAAGACGTTAATTCTTCTTCTACTCACCTATAAATTTCAGAACATCCTAATAACATTTCCAAGAGGTGTTTGCTGTTGTTTGTTTGTTGGTTTTGTTTCTAGTTTTTTAATGAGAAAGGAAAAATACCCAGGACAATTCTGAAAAAATAAAACTGAGGAGCTATTTAGACCCCTTCCTCACACCTTACACCAAAATAAATCCCAGATGGACCAAAGATTTCAATATTAACAAGTGAAATAAATATTCTAGATGGAAAATGCTGTGGAAAGAGCATTACACTGGGGGTTCATCTTTCCTTGAGGGACAAGGGACCAGCTCAAGCTCCCTTGACAGCTGGGAAGTGGGGACTCAACCTCCATTAAACAATCCTTGTTTAACACCAAGTGAGCATGGGCAGAGCTCCAGTGTCCTGTAGGCCATGCCTTCCTGCAGCTACAATCTTGAGCAGCCTTGTGTCCTCAAGCAGAGAGAGTTAAATACCACGTTCCTGAAGTGCCACGCCTGAGCAGTACAGGAGTGTTGGTCCTCAGTATCTCAAAGTTCAGCCGTCACCTGTCTGTGACAGAATTTGTGCTCTCACCACCACCAGAGCAGACAGCTCAGTACTGGTGAAGTGGCCTGTTGGAAAAAACCAAAATATTTTTTTCTAGTTGTGTGTGTGTATGTCTGTGTGTGTGTGTAGTGAAAATATATTCCATAAAACATTCACCAATTCAACGGTTTCTACATGTACAATTCAGTGACATTGATCATATTCTTCACGTTGTGCAACCCCCTCCCTATCTTTTTCCTAATTATTCCACCCCATTAATATAAACCCAGTGCCCCCACCCCAAGCAAAAACTTCCCCCTTTTCTCTCCCTCCCACCCCTGCTAGCCACTAATAAACTTTGCTTTCTATACATTGGAGCCCTGGTGGCACAGTGGTCAAGAGCTTGGCTGCTAACCAAAGGATCAGCAGTTCAAATCCACAGCTGCTCCTTGGAAACCCTGTAGGGCAGTTCTGCTGTGTCCCATAGGGCCACTATGAGTTGGACTCAAAGGCAATATGTTTTTTCTATACATTTGCTTATCTCCTATGAAACTCATTGCCAGCGAGTAGATTCCAACTAATCACAACACTACAGGAGAGAGTAGAACTGCCCCATACGGTTTCCAAGGAGTGGCTGGTGGATTCAAACTGCTGACCTTTTGGTTGGCAGCCTAATGCTTAACTACCGTGCCACCCAGGCTCCTATCTCATATAAGTGAGGTCATATTTCTCCTTTTTTGACTGACTTACATCATTCAACATGTTTTCAAGGTTCATCCATGCCGTTGACTGTATCCAACCAAAAAGAAACGCACTGCCATTGAGTCAATTCTGACTCATCAGCGACCCTGTAGGACAGAGTAGAACTGCCCCATAGGTCCAAGGCTGTACATGTTTATGGAAGCAGGCTGCCACAACTTTCTCCCACACAGCGGCTGGTGGGTTCAAATTGATGACTTTTTGGTTAGCAGTGGAGCGCTTTAACCACCGCACCACCAGGGCTCCTGTAGAATGTATCAAAACTTCATCTTTCTTTACGGGTGAGTAATATTCTACTGTATTTATATACCACATTTTTTAAATCTGTTTTCCTGTTCATGGACATTTCGGCTGTTTCCACCTTTTGTCTATTGTGAAAGGTGCTACAATGAACAATGGTGTACAGGTTTCTATTTGCATTTCTGCTACCAAACGAGCTTTAAACAGGGAATGCTGACCAATTCAGTTAAGAGTGTACTTTCCAGAGACTAAGGAGCCCACATTTAAGAGACACACCCTCAGGGCAAGACATCACGCCAGCCAGTGCCCTCGTCCTCTCGCATGCCTTGAACTTTGCCCGCTTCCACCCTGAGTCCTCACTGTCCTAGGCTAGCTCCTCATTAACCACAGCCCTCTGTTTCAGTGAGCCCACTGAGCCAGGACCAAGCCAGACTAGCTTCTTCCTCTCCACACTAGTAAGCCCCTGGGACCCTGAGGAGAGGGTGGAGCCTTAGAGGGCAACAGACTGGACTTCTAGACTGGCTATCACTGCATGTGGGGCCAGGAGTGCTAAATTCCAGGGACCAGCTGGGACATGTTATTTGAACCCCAAATTGTAGGAGCTATCCAGGTCACACATATGATCTTCACTCTACCTGCATCTCTCCCACTTACCCACCTGGCAAACTTCTATTCATTCTTCACAAACCAGGTCATGTCACCTCTTCTAAATCCTAAAGCACCACTTCCTCCAGTTAGTGAAGTTAATCACTCCCTCCTTTGTGCTGTCTCTGGGCCTCCTACATACATTCTTCTGCTGAAGCTCTCATCACACTTTAGACTGACTCTTCAGTAGACTGTGAGCCTCCTACGGGTAGGGACCATGTCTTTGATCTCTGACTCCCTGGGACCTAGCACTGCACCCCACACCAATAGTGCTTTACAGTTTCCACAGTGCTTTCAAATGCTTTACCCTTTCCAGCTACAAATAGAATATTAGAGTGTCTTTCCTTACACAGGGCCAAAATCTGTCTCCTGGGATAATCTTCTTTGGAGCTGGTGATCTCCCTCATTAGACAAAGAGTTCCCTGAGAAAGAAATGCTAGTTCTTTGCCCTCCTCTGGTCCTAACCTCATCCACACAGAAGTCGACCTCAGTAAATGCAACTGCAGCTGCTGCAGCCACACTTCCTACTTTCAAGGGTAGGAACACCCTGTAACCCCATTACGCCTCCCTGGGGCCTTTTGGCCCGTGTATCTCCAGAGAACCAGACAGTCCAATTTATTTAATGCCATGTGATCTACTGCACCCACACCACATTTTATGGTCTTAATTCCGTTTGTAATAGACAGTGTGACATGACTCTGCCTTTCTGAAAAACAGGCCACCTCTTGCCATGAGTTATTTGACAATCAGCCCTCTCTTAGTTGAGAAGGGCTGGAACACTTTAAATCTCTTTTCTAGTAATGGATAATATCCTGGAATATGAATCAAAAACTTCAATAACATTCATAGCCTTTGACCCAGCGAATTCAACTTAAGGAAGTTAACTGTCAGAAAAATGGTCAGAGAAGTGCACCAAGGGGGATTATAGCAACACTATTTATATAGAACAAGGGACCCCACTGGAGAACTTAAAGGCAACCTCTCCAAAGCAAACCTGAAGGACATGGCTGGCCATAGAGCACCCATCTGCACGCCTGAGCCTGAGTTTGCAACGCAGTGGAAAAAGGGTGCTCTCTGAGGCTCACTCAGCACCTGAAGGAATTGAGGTGTAGCATGCTCTAAAAGATCTTAGAGATGGGTCAGATGCTGGACTAGCCTCTTGCCTCTCTGGTCTTTAGGTCACCTCCTCTTCCAAGGGAAAGTCTTTCATTTCCCCCGCTCTCGCATCTACCTCCAAGACCTACCTGGGGAAGTACCTGACTCAAGGGCATTACAGAAGATAAGACCTTAGAAGGATGGGTGGTTCAATATGTCCCCATATTCCCAGTCAGTCACCACTCAACTCCCTTTTCCTATTCTCTGGTGTCTTAGTTATCTAGTGCTGCCATACCAGAAATACCACAAGTGGATGGCTTTAACAAAGAGAAATTTATTTTCTCACAGTAAAGTAGGCTAAAAGTCCAAATTCAAGGTGTCAGCTCCAGGGAAAGGCTTTCTCTCTCTGTCGGCTCTGGAGCAAGGTCTTTGGTCAAGGACCTTCTCAGGTGCAGAGACCCCAGGCCCAAAGGACATGCTCTGCTCCTCGTGCTGCTTTCTTGGTGGTATGAGGTCCCCCTGTTTCTCTGCTTGAGTCTTTCTTTTATATATCGAGAGATTGCCTCAAGACACAATCCAATCCTGCCTCACTATCACAACTGCCACCCATCCTCCCTTATTAACATCTTAGAGGCAGGATTTACAACATATAGGAAAATCACACAATACTGGGAATCATGGCCCAGCCAAACTGATACACACATTTTGGGGGAACATAATTCAATCCATGACACCTGGGGAGTCAAGGCATCATTTCCTAAGTTTTTCTTGGAGGCTTCCCTCTGCTTCCTCCTTGGCAGCAAACCTCCCAACTAGATTTAAAGGAACATAGACAGTCCTTTCACCAACACCCCTATAGCGATAAGTCAGTTCAGTGTATCATATTATTTATTGACCTGATCCTTTGGCTGCAAGTGACAAGACACACTCAAGTTTTAGCCAAGACAAGAAAAAAAAAAAGAAAGAGGGTGATGGGTGGAGCAGGGGAGGAAAAAAAAAAGAAGAGAGGGGAGAAGAGGAGAGGAGAGGACAGAAGGGGAGAGGTGGGGAAGGAAGAAAGAGAAAGGAAAGGAGGGAAGGGGAGAGGGGGTGAAAGAGAGGAGAAGTCTAGGAGTAAATGACTTTAGGTACAGCAGGATCTAGGAGTCCAAAAGATATCATTGGGGTCTTCTCACTCTCTACCTCCTCTGCTTTCTCCGTGTTGGCTTTATGCTCAGGTTGACTCTTCTTTCTTAAATAATAGCGAAGATGGCCACCAGTAACTCTAAACTTACATCACCTTCCCAGCCAAATGATTCCACTGGTAGTAGAATGGTGGTGAGAGGGAGGGGGAGCTGGTGCATCGTTCTTGCCAGTTCCAGCAAATGCCCCAGGGAAGGCTCTGACTGGCCTGGTTTGAGTTAGGTTCCTGACCCTAAACCAATCACTGTCGCCAAGGGGTCATAGAGCCACCCTGCTTCTGGGGAGTGAGGTCAGCCTCATCTGAACCTCAAATTCTGGACTAAGAATCAAAGGAAAGTAGTTGCTTAAAGAGACACTGAATAAAGATAAAAGCAGGTTCTTTATATTTAACATTGAAGCCCTGGTGATGCAATGGTTATGTGCTGGGCTGCTAACCGAAAGGTCGTTGGTTTTAACCCACCAGCTGCTTCAGGAGAAAGATGTGGCAATCTGCTTCCGTAAAGATTTACAGCCTTGGAAACCCTATGGGGCAGTTCTACTCTGTCATATAGGATAGCCCTGAGTTGAAATCAACTCTACAGCAGTGGGTTTGGTTTTTTTGTTTTGTTTTGTTTTGTTTTTATATCTGACTGGTCTTGTCCCAATCTCTGCCTGTCCTGTACAGACAGTCAGGCTCCCCAGTTCCTCCTACATTTGGTTGCAGTCAACTTCCACAGACTGACAATTTTCTGTCCACCAGGCAGCCCCTGGTTCCAAACAGTAATCAGTCCCCTTCATGTAGCTGACATCATGCTTGTGTCTATTCTGTTGGTGTGCAGCAAGCAGAAACTATGGCTAAGCAGTATGATTCCTGTAATTTGCCCATAAGCCTGGCTTCGCCCTGAAGAAATCCCACTCTCCTTGCCTCTCCTAAGGCAGAGATCACTGTGTCAGGCCCTGTCCAAACCTGGGCGGGACACAGAGAGCCACTAAGTGGGCAGAAATGGAAACTCCAAGGCTCGCAGCCATGGCTGCCACATGCGGTTTTGCCGCTTGTGCCCTCCCCAAGAGCGCCTGGCTGAAAGGAGCATGCTCAGCTTGCCAAGCCAAGAGTGCTGGTTCAGGTCTGCATCTGCCTGGAGGAAGGCGTGCCTTTTAATAATTCACACGCAGCTACTCCTGGGCTAACAAGTTCCCTGTCTGAAGCACAGGAGCAGATAAGGGACGATTGTCCCAAGGCTGGCACAAGAAGAATTGGAAAGCTTGGAATCTGGACTTTAGACATGACTCAAGCAGCAGAGTAATTGCCTTGTGAATGTTTGTGTTGCTTCTGGATATAGTATAGCTAAGGTATAGAGGGCAGTGAACCTGTAGTTCTGTGCAACTCCAGTCTGGCAAACATCTTGTTCCCCATCCACCGTCAGTATTGTCAAACTTTGGAGGGTGCTTCTCTGTGAGTTGATGCGAGAGGCCATGGGGAGCAGCAACACACCCCTGTATGTACTCTTGTCTCTTTTCTGCTCTTTGCACTGCTTTCAGCTGTTTTGGGAATAAACCAAACTGAAAGCAACTTTGAACAGGATCCAAGTGGTCATTCTTGCATATCCTCAACCCCAGACCAAACTTCATGGTTCAGCCAAGCTCATCAAGGAGCTATCAAGGCTCCTGCCCAAACACCAGAAACAAGTAAATAAAGCTTTCTAGTGGAAACCACATATAAAGAAAGCCATGGGTTGGCTCCATCGACACTTTTGTTCAGGTTGCATGGCCCCAAGACCTATGTTGCTATTAGTTGCCCTTGAGTCAATTCTGACTCATGGCGACCCCACATGTTACAGAGTGGAACTGCTCCATAGGGTTTTCTTGGCTGTAATATAAATTAAAGCAGATCACCAGGCCTTTTCTTCTGTGGTACTGCTGGGTGGGTTTGAACCGCCAACCTTTAGGTTAGCAGTTGAGCACAAACCGTTTATGACACCTAGTGTCTTTCCAACACCCTTGTTGTTAGGTGCCATCCAGTCAGTTCTGACTCATAGGGACCCTATGTACAATAGAACAAAACACTGCCGTGTCCTGCACCATCCTCATAATTGTCGTTATACTTGAGCCCATTGTTGCAGCCATTGTCAATCCACCTCATTGAGGGTCTTCCTCTCTTTTGCGACCCTCTACTTTACCAAGCATGATGCTCTTCTCCAGGGACTGGTCCCTCCTGTTAACTTGTCCAAAGTATGTGAGACGAAGTCTCGCCATCCTTGCCTCTAAGGAGCATTCTAGCAGTACTTCTTCCAAGACAGATATGCTTGTTCTTTTGACAGTCCATGATATATGCAATATTCTTCACCAACACCATAATTCAAAGACATCAATTCTTCTTTGTTTTTCCTTATTCATTGTCCAGCTTTCGCATGCATATGAGGTGACTGAAAACACCACGGCTTGGGTCAGGTGCACCTTAGTCCTTAAAGTGATATCTTTGCTTTTTAACACTTTAAAGAGGTCTTTTCCAGATTTTCCTGCTTCCATGGGTGTTGATTGTAGATCCAAGTAAATGAAACTCTTGACAACTTCAATCTTTTCTTTGTTTATCACGATGTTGCTTATTGGTCAAGTTGTGAAGATTTTTGTTTTTTGTTTTTTATTTTTATTGTGCTTTAAGTGAAAGTTTACAAATCAAGTCAGTCTCTCACACAAAAACCCATTCATACCTTGTACACACTCCCAATTACTCTCTCCTTAATGAGACAGCCTGCTCTCTCCCTCCACTCTCTCTTTTCGTGTCCATTTTGCCAGCTTCTAACCCCCTCCACCCTCTCATCTCCCCTCCAGGCAGGAGATGCCAACATAGTCTCAAGTGTCCACCTGATCCAAGGAGCTCACTCCTCACCAGCATCCCTCTCCAACTCATTCTCCAGTCCAATCCCTGTCTGAAGAATTGGCTTCGGGAATGGTTCCTGTCCTGGGGCAACAGAAGGTCTGGGGGCCGTGACCACCGGGGTCCTTCTAGTCTCAGTCAGACCATTAAGTCTGGTCTTATGAGAATTTGGGGTCTGCATCCCACTGCTCTCCTGCTCTCTCAGGGGTTCTCTGTTGTGCTCCCTGTCAGGGCAGTCATTGGTTGTAGCCAGTCACCATCTAGTTCTTCTGGTCTCAGGATGACATAGTCTCTGGTTCATGTGGCCCTTTCTGTCCCTTGGGCTGGTAATCGCCTTGTGTCCTTGGTGTTCTTCATTCTCCTTTGATCCAGGTGGGCTGAGACCAATTGATGCATCTTAGATGGCTGCTTGCTAGCATTTAAGACCCCAGGCACCACTCTTCAATTGGGATGCAGAATGTTTTCTTAATAGATTTTATTATGCCAGTTGACTTAGATGTCCCCTGAAACCATGGTCCCCAGACCTCTGCCCCTGCTACGCTGGCCTTCGAAGCACTCAGTTTATTCAGGAAACTTTTTTGCTTTTGGTTTAGTCCAATTGTGCTGACCTCCCCTGTATTGTGTGCTGTCTTTCCCTTCACCTGATGTAGTTCTTATCTACTATCTAATTAGTGAATGCCCCCTCCCACCTTTCCTCCCTCCCCCATCTCATAACCACAAAAGAATGTTTTCTTCTCAGTTCAAACTATTTCTCAAGTTCTTATAATAGTGGTCTTATAGAATATTTGTCCTTTTGCAACTGAATAATTTCACTCAGCATAATGCCTTCCAGGTTCCTCTGTGTTATGAAATGTTTCACAGATTCCTCACTGTTCTTTATCAATGCATAGTATTCCATTGTGTGAATATACCATAATTTATTTATCCATTCATCCGCTGATGGGAACCTTGGTTGCTTCCATCTTTTTGCTATTTTAAACAGTCCTGCAAAAAACATGGGTGTGCATATATCTGTTCATGTAAAGGCTCTTATTTCTCTAGGATATATTCCAAGGAGTGGGATTGCTGAATCGTATGATGTTCTATTTCTAGGTTTTAAGGAAACGCCAAATCGATTTCCAAAGTCGTTGTACCGTTTGACATTCCCACCAGCAGTGTAGAAGTGTTCCAATCTTTCCACAGCCTCTCCAACATCTATTATTTTGTGTTTTTTGGATTAATGCCAGCCTTGTTGGAGAGAGATGAAATCTCATTGTAGTTTTGATCTGCATTTCTCTAATGGCTAATGATCATGAACATTTCCTCATATATGTTAGCTACCTGAATGTCTTCTTTAGTGAAGTGTCTATTCATATCTTTAACCCATTTTTTAACTGGGTTATTTGTCTTTTTGTAGTTGAGTTTTTGCAGTATCACGTAGATTTTAGAGATCAGGCGCTGATCAGAAATGTCATAGCTAAAAACTTTTTCCTAGTCCGTAGGTAGTCTTTTTACTCTTTTAGGGAAGTCTTTGGATGAGCATAGGTGTTTGATTTTTAGGAGCTCCCAGTTATCTAGTTTTTCTTCTACATTCTTTATAATGTTTTGTATACTCTTTATGCCATGTATTAGGGCTCCTAATGTTGTCCCTATTTTTTCTTCCATGGTCTTTATCATTTTAGATTTTATATTTAGGTGTTTGATCCATTTTGAGTTAGTTTTTGTGCATGGAGTGAGGTATGGGTCTTGTTTCATTTTTTTGGAGATGGATATCCAGTTATGCCTGCACCATTTGTTAAAAAGACTGTCTTTTCCCCATTTAACTGTTTTAGGGCCTTTGTCAAATATCAACTGCTGATATGTGGATGGATTTATGTCTGGATTCTCAATTCTGTTCCATTGATCCATGTATCTGTTGTTGTACCAGTACCAGGCTGTTTTGACTACAGTGGCGGTATAATAGGTTCTAAAATCAGGTAAAGAAAGGCCTCCCACTTTGTTCTCCTTTTTCAGTAATGCCTTATTTATCTGGGGCCTATTTCCCTTCCATATGAAATTGGTGATTTGTTTCTCCATCTCATTAAACAATGTCCTTAGGATTTGGATCGGAATTGCATTAAATGTATAGATCGCTTTTGGTAAAATAGACATTTTTATAATGTTAAGTCTTACTATCCACGAGCAAGGTATATTCTTCCACTTACATAAGTCTCTTTTGGTTTCTTGCAGAAGTGTACTGTAGTTTTCTTTGTATAAGTCTTTTACATCTCTGGTAAGATTTATTCCTAAGTATTTTATCTTCTTGGTGGCTACTGTAAATGGCATTGATTTGGTGATTTCCTCTTCAATGTTCTTTTTGTTGGTGTAGAGGAATCCAACTGATTTTTGTATGTTTATCTTGTATCCCGATACTCTGCTGAACTCTTCTACTAGTTTCAGTAGTTTTCTGGAGGATTCCTTAGGGTTTTCTGTGTATAAGATCATGTCATCTGCAAATAGAGATACTTTTACTTCTTCCTTGCCAATCTGGATGCCCTTTATTTCTTTATCTAGCCTAATTTTCTGGCTAGGACTTCCAGCACAATGTTGAATAAGAGTGGTGATAAAGGGCATCCTCGTCTAGTTGCCGATCTCAGTGGGAATGTTTTCAGGCTCTCTCCATTTAGGGTGATGTTGGCTGTTGGCTTTGTATAAATGCCCTTTATTATGTTGAGGAATTTTCCTCCTATTCCTATTTTGCTGAGAGTTTTTATCGTGAATGAGTGTTGAACTTTGTCGAATGCCTTTTCTGCATCAATTGATAAAATCATGTGATTCTTGTCTTTTGTTTTATTTATGTGGTAGATTACATTAATTGTTTTTCTAATGTTGAACCATCCCTGCATACCTGGTATGAATCCCACTTGGTTATGGTGAATTATTTTTTTGATATGTTGTTGAATTCTATTGGCTAGAATTTTGTTGAGGATTTTTACATCTAAGTTCATGAGGGATATAGGTCTATAATTTTCTTTTCTTGTGGTGTCTTTACCTGGTTTTGGTATCAGGGCTATAGTGGCTCCATAGAATGAGTTTGGTAGTATTCTGTCTTTTCCTACGCTCTGAAATACCTTTAGTAGTAGTGGTGTTAACTCTTCTCTAAAAGTTTGTTAGAACTCTGCAGTGAAGCCGTCTGGACCAGGGTTTTTTTTTTGTTGGGAGTTTTTTTGATTACCTTTTCAATCTCTTCTTTTGTTATGAGTCTATTTAGTTGTTCTACTTCTGAATGTGTTAGTTTAGGTAGGTAGTGTGTTTCTAGGAGTTCATCCGTTTCTTCTAGGTTTTCAAATTTGTTTGAGTATAGTTTTTCATAGTAATCTGATATGATTCTTTTAATTTCATTTGGGTCTGTTGTAATATTGCCCATCTCATTTCTTATTCGGGTTATTTGCTTCCTCTCCTGCTTTTCTTTCGTCAGTTTGGCCAGTGGTTTATCAATTTTGTTGATTTTTTCAAAAAACCAGCTTTTGGTCTTGTTAATTCTTTCAATCGTTTTTCTGTTTTCTATTTCATTTAGTTCAGCTCTAATTTTTATTATTTGTTTTCTTCTGGTGCCTGTGGATTTCCTTTGTTGCTCTCTTTCTATTTGTTCAAGTTGTAGGGATAATTCTTTGATTTTGGCCCTTTCTTCTTTTTGGATGTGTGCATCTCTTGATATAAATTGGCCTCTGAGCACCGCTTTTGCTGTGTCCCAAAGGTTCTGATAGGAAGTGTTTTCATTCTTATTGGATTCTATGAATTTCTTTATTCCATCCTTAATGTCATCTATAATCCAGTCTTTTTTGAGCAGGGTATTATTCAGTCTCCAAGTGTTTGATTTCTTTTCCCTGCTTTTCCTGTTACTGATTTCCACTTTTATGGCCTTATGGTCAGAGAAGATGCTTTGTAATATTTCAATGTTTTGGAGTCTGCTAAGGCTTGCTTTATGACCTAATATGTGGTCTATTCTAGAGCATGTTCCATGGGCACTAGAAAAGAAAGTATAGTTGGTTGCTGTTGGGTGGAGTGTTCTGTATATGTCTGTGAGGTCAATTTGGTTGATTGTGGCATTTAGATCTTCCGTGTCTTTATTGAGCTTCTTTCTGGATGTCCTGTCCTTCACTGAAAGTGGTATGTTGAAGTCTCCTACTATTATTGTGGAGCTGTCTATCTCACTTTTCAATGCTGATAGAGTTCGTTTTCCGCATCTTGCAGCCCTGACATTGGGTGCATAAATATTTAATATGGTTATATCTTCTTGGTGTATTGTCCCTTTCATCATTATATACTATCCTTCCTTATCCTTTCCGATGGATTTAACTTTAAAGTCTATTTTGTCAGAAATTAATATTGCCACTCCTGCTCTTTTTTGATTGTTTTTTTGCTTGATATATTTTTTCCATCCTTTGAGTTTTAGTTTGTTTGTGTCTCTAAAGTGTGTCTCTTGTAGGCAGCAGCATATAGACGGATCTTGTTTTTTAATCCATTCTGCCACTCTCTGTTTCTTTATTGGTGCATTTAGTCCATTTACATTCAGGGTAATTATGGAGAGGTATGAATTTAGTGCTATCATTTTGAAGTCTTTTTTTTATGTGTTGACAGTTTCTTTTTCCCACTTGATTTTTTTTTTTAAATAACTTTTATTAAGCTTCAAGTGAACGTTTACAAATCCAATCAGTCTGTCACATATAAGTTTACATACATCTCACTCCCTACTCCCACTTGCTCTCCCCCTCTTGAGTCAGCCCTTTCAGTCTCTCCTTTCTTGACAATTTTGCCGGCTTCCCTCTCTCTCTATCCTCCCATCCCACCTCCAGACAAGAGTTGCCAACACACTCTCAAGTGTCCACCTGATATAATTAGCTCACTCTTCATCAGCGTCTCTCTCCCATCCGCTGACCAGTCCCTTTCATGTCCGATGAGTTGTCTTCGGGGACGGTTCCTGTCCTGTGCCAACAGAAGGTCTGGGGAGCATGGCCGCCGGGATTCCTCCAGTCTCAGTCAGACCATTAAGTTTGGTCTTTTTATGAGAATTTGGGGTCTGCATCCCACTGATCTCCTGCTCCCTCAGGGGTCCTCTGCTGTGCTCCCTGTCAGGGCAGTCATCGATTGTGGCCGGGCACCAACTAGTTCTTCTGGTCTCAGGATGATGTAGGTCTCTGGTTCATGTGGCCGTTTCTGTCTCTTGGGCTCTTAGTTGTCGTGTGGCCTTGGTGTTCTTCATTTTCCTTTGCTCCAGGTTTTTTTTTCCAGGTGGGTTGAGACCAATTGCTGCATCTTAGATGGCCGCTTGTTAGCATTTAAGACCCCAGACGCCACATTTCAAAGTGGGATGCAGAATGATTTCATAATAGAATTATTTTGCCAATTGACTTAGAAGTCTCCCACTTGATTTTATGTGCTGAGTAGATTTTCTTTATATATTGTCCTTTCCTCATATTTGTTGTTGTTGATTTTGTTTCTGCTGAGTCTGTATTTTTCCCTTGTATTTTATTTTGATGAGTAGAATATTTTGTCTCCTTTGTGTTTACCTTATTATTTACCCCTATTTTTCTAAATTTAAAACTAACTTTTATTTCTTTGTATCGCCATACCTTCTTCTCCATATGGAAGGTGTATGATTACATTTCTTAGTCCCTCTTTATTATTTTAATATTGTCTTTTTTTATATAATAGCATCGCTGTTACCCTGTTTTTGGCTTTTTTTTTATAACCTTGCTTTGCTTTTTTGGATTTCCCTGTCTGGGTTGACTTCTGGTTGCTCTGCCCCATGTTCTTGTCTTGGGTTGATACCTGATATTACTGATTTTCTAACCAAAGAACTCTCTTTAGTATTTCTTATAGTTTTGGTTTGGTTTTTACAAATTCCCTCAACTTGTGTTTATCTGGAAATGTCTTAATTTCACCTTCATATTTAATTAAGAGACTGTTTTGATGGATATATGATTCTTGGCAGGCAATTTTTTTCCTTCAATTTTTTAAATATGTCATCCCATTGCCTTCTTGCCTGCATGGTTTCTGCCGAGTAGTCCGAGTTTATTCTTATCGGCTCTCCTTTGTAGGTGACTTTTCATTTATCCCTCGCTGCTCTTATAATTCTCTCTTTATCTTTGGTTTTGGCAAGCTTGATTATAATATGTCTTGGTGACTTTCTTTTAACATCTACCTTATGTGGAGTTCGATGAGCATCTTGGATAGATATCTTCTCATCTTTCACAATACCAGGGAAGTTTTCTGCGAACAAATCTTCAACAATTTTTTCTGTATTTTCTGTTATCCCTCCCTGTTCTGGTACTCCAATCACTCGTAGGTTATTTCTCTTGATAGAGTCCCACATGATTCTTAAAGTTTCTTCTTTTTTTTTCAATTCTTTTATCTGATTTTTCTTCAAATATATCAGTACCAAATGATATATCTTCAAGTTCAGAAATTCTAGCTTCTACTTGCTCAATTCTGCTCCTCTGACTTTCTATTGAGTTGTCTAATTCTGTAATTTTATTGTTAATCTTCAGAATTTCTGATTGCTCTCTATGGATTTTTCCAGCTTATTAAACTTTTCATTATGTTCCTGTATAATCTTTCTAATTTCTTCAGTTGCTTTATCTGTGTGTTCCTTGGCTTGTTCTGCATATTGCCTCATTTCCTTCCTGATGTCTTGAAGGGTTCTGTATATTAAACTTTTGTATTCTGCATCTCGTAATTCCAGGAATGCACTTTCATCTAAAAGATCCCTGGATTCTTTGTTTTGACAGCCTGTTGAGGTGATCATGGTCTGTTTCTTTATGTGACTTGATATTGACTGTTGTCTCTGAGCCATCTGTAAGTTATTGTATTTGTTTATACTTGCTTACTGTGTTGTAGCTGCTTGCTTTGTTTTGTTTTGGTATATCCCTATGGGTTGCTTGAGTGAGCTAGCTTGATTATTTTCACCTTTGGAGCTCTGGTGTCCTGTCCCCAGCTGGCTAGAGCTGTTATCAGGTATATCAGTCTAGGAGTCCATTCAGTTTTCCTGTATGAATTCAGCTCAGGTTTCCAGGAAGCTGATCATCAAGTGTGTGGTATAGGCTCTGTCCTACAGTCTTAGAGGGGCAGGGGTGATTGGCGTATATATCGGTATCTGATTGCAGCAGGGGGTCACTCTCTGAACAAGGCAGGGGGCTGAGAACTGACCCCCAGGTGTCTCTGAGAAAAACGTGTCTCTGTTCCCTAGAGCATGCTGGTGGGTGGGGTTCTGCAGAGGGACGATAGGCACCCAAAGATTTTGGTTGTAAGGACTGGGAGGTACCAGTTATCTTTGGATCCCTGTCGCAGGTTGCTGGGTGACCTGAGTGGAGCTATCAGTCCTTAGGTCCCTCATGTGGGTAGGTGAGGACCTTGTTTAATAGGCAAAGCAATGTCAAACATCAAACACCCACCTCTCCACCACACAGCTGAAATGGTTGGAGCTTGCCAACAAGGGCTTATTCTCCTGAAATAGGCTCACACAGGTCCATGCAGAAGGGAAAGGTGCTCAAGGTCCATGGATGGTTTATGCCTGGACAGGAGCCGCTTCTTTCCTGAGCTCCCCCGGTTAATGGAGCTAGCAAATTATCTTTTCCCCCCAATTGCAAATTTTTTCCTTCCCCAAGGCTGGGAGGATGGCTCTAGGTGCTCACCAGGGTCTATCTCAGGCCCAGGGATTCAGCCGCCAAGGCCGGCTTGGGGGTCAGGGGGGCATGGTAAAATATATGCAAGTACTTAGCTTTTGCTGAGAGCTCCGTTCTCCTCAGGTTCCAGAGGTGTACGTAGGCTGTGTGGCTGGCTGCTTCTCCTTTAGGAAACTGCGGCTGAATGCTAGTACCAGCCCGCTGCAGCCGCCACCCCGGGAATGGTGCCTGAGGGCTCCCCACGATTCAGGTCCAGTAACTCCTCTCCACTTCTGACTGATCTCTTCCTCCCCCTGCCCCTCAATTCATTGTCTATGCTTGCCTTTGATGCTCAGGGCTCCCAGCTTGTCACAAATATACTCGTTTCACTTGTTTTTTCAGGTCTGTGTTGTAAAGAGGGCTCACCGGAAGTGTCTGTCTATTCCACCATCTTGGCTCAGCTGATTTTTGCTTTCTTTATGTTGAGGTGTAATCCATACTGAAGGCTGTAGTCCTTGACTTTCATCAGTTAGTGCTTCAAGTCCTCTTCACTTTCTGCAAGCAAGGTTGTGTCATCTGCATATCGAAGGCTGTTAATGAGTCTTCCTCCAATCCTGATGCCCCATTCTTCTTCATATAGTCCAGCTTCTCAGATCATTTGCTCAGCATACAGATTGAATAAGTATGGTGAAAGGATACAACTCTGATGAACACCTTTCCTGACTTTAAACCATGCAATATTTCCTTGTTCTGTCTGAATGACTGCCTCTTGGTCTATGTACAAGTTCCTCATGAGCACAATTAAGTGTTCCAGAATTTCCACTCTTTGCAATGTTATCCAAAATTTGTTATGATCCACACAGTCGAATGTCTTTGCATAGTCAATGAAACACAAGTAAACATCTTTCTGGTATTCTCTGCTTTGAACCAGGGTCCATCTGACATCAGCAATGATAACCCCGGTTCCACGTCCTCTTCTGAATCTGGCTTAAATTTCTGGCAGTTCCCTGTCAATGTACTCCTGCAACCACTTTTGAATGATCTTCAGCAAAATTTTACTTTTATGTGATACTAATGATATTGTTCGATAATTTTTGCATTCAGTTGGATCACTTTTCTTGGGAATAGGCAAAAATATGGATCTCTTCCAGTCGGTTGGCCAGGTAGCTGTCTTCCAAATTTCTTGGCATAGATGATTGAGCACCTCCAGCGCTGAACCTGTTTGTTGAAACATCTCAGTTGATATTCCATCAGTTCCTGGAGCCCTGTTTGTCGCCAATGCCTTCAGTGTAGCTTGGACTTCTTCCATCTGTTCTTGATCACATGCTGCCTCCTGAAATGACTGTTGACCAATTCTTTTTCATGTAGTGACTGTATTCACTCCATCTTCTTTTGATGCTTCCTGCATTGCTCAGTATTTTGCCCATAGAATTCTTTAATATTGCAACTCGAGGCTTAAATTTTTTCGTCAGTTCTTTCAGCTTGAGAAACGCTGAGCATCCAACACCTTCAGTAGAGTTTAATTATTCTGGGTCTCCTTGGAAGCAGGAAGGAGTGGCCCTGGATACCTGTGTTATTGTTGTTGTAACTACCACTTATGTTCTGCGCACCATTCCAAGTAATTTACACATATTAAAACCAGTTGCCGTTGAGTCACTCTGACTCATGGTGACTCCATGTGTGTCAGAGTAGAACTGTGCTCCATAGGGTTTTCAACAGCTGTGATCTTTTGGAAGCAAATTGCCAAGGCTCCTTTCCAAAACATCTCTGGATGGACTCTAAACTCCAATCTTTTGGTTAGTAGTCAAGCGTTTAACCATTTGCACCACCCAGGGACTCCTTACACATATTATCTCATCTAATATTCACAGCACACACGTATCAATATCCCCTTTTTAAAACAAGAAAACTGAGGTTACACACCTTGCCCACAATTACACAACTGTCAGCTAAATGAGGGACTTCATGCAGTCACTCTCAGAATCTCTTCTTCGTTTGGGGGAAATTCTATCAAAGCCTCCTAGTCACATATACTAAGATGTGCCTCTCCCATAGCATCCAGATATGGGATAACCCTGTGAGAACGGGTGAAGTGGCCTTCTACCTCCAAGTGTTCCCTGGGCTCTAGCTCTCTGGTTCCAAAGGCAAACATAAGCCCTGGCTCCAGGACTTCACTCCTTTGCTGGGGTAGAGAAGCCATTCACATGTGAGGTAAGCTGAGCCTCCAATCCAGACATGGCTTTCTTGGCCATTGGGGTTAAAAGATTAGCTTCATCTTAGTGCTAAAGTTCTCTGGCTCCTCAGGTAGGATAGTTTCCAGTGTTGCATACCAGGTCCTAAAGAAATTCTAGTTTTCTAGACTCAAAGCAAAATCTTAATGGCCCTGAAGGAGGTCCATGTCCCTTTGGGAGATGCTCTCTATTCTCCCCTTTGGTCTCCGCCTTGGCTCCCAAACAGCCCACTGTGTTATCTCACATAACAGATGCCAGGGTGGGGTTGGCCCCACAACCAGTATGAGCTCGAGCTTGACAGTCTCAGCAAGGGCCCAGGTTCCGTCATTCCCCTTCCCACCATGCTGAGCTTTGTCCTCAGGTAGGCTCCTGAGGGTCTGTCTTATTCTTGCGTCTCATTTTTTCAAAGAAATGAAAGTTTTCTCAGAGGCCCCAAGCAGACATCCTGAATGGCCATCACTGGCAAGGAGAATGTGATGACCATGTTGAGTTTAGACAATTGCTTAAAAAAAAAAAAAATTGCTTGGGAACCAATAAATGCAAGAGGGAGGGAGAGTAACTACCCTGACCACCACACACTTGAAATTTTGCACCTGTGAGCTCATTGGGCAGCGAATGCCAGGACACTATAACACATTAAAGACCCCTTCAGTGTCCTAAATGATTTCAGACAATAAAATCTATTTTAATCTCAGGTCCCCTCAGTGGGGCTTCTTCTTCCTCTGTTCTCGAAATGTCTTTGCTTAGCACCCCTTACATCACTAGGTGGTTTGGCAATCCTGGAATAGTTTCCTATAAACCTCTATAGCAGCTGACCCCAGGATATTTTAGTCTTGGTAACCAGTAAGCAGGCTGACATCTCTTTTCAAGGTCTGAGGTCACCCCTGTCACATTTTAGCAGAATGTGCATATATGAAGGTACCACTTCAAGCTGTCTCCTCCTGGTGGTATAGGATACGAAAGAGTTCATTCCTGTTCCTCTAAGGTCCTGCTGAAAAAATAGTACATCATCTAAGCAAATTAGATAATCTACATCCCCAAATCACCTTTCCCCTCGGGTAGTTAAAGGGAGCAGGGGTCCCTAAGATGTTCTGGAGCACCTATTCAATCTGATAAAACTCTACAGACAATAGACAGCGTGTTTTTTCCCTCACTACCATAATTTTCCTTGGTACCACTCCTTATCAAACACCAGCACCAAATACACCAAAACCCTGTCTGCTCTCACCAAACATAACCAACATTCCATTCATGAAGAAAGAAAAGGTTAGTTTAGGGCTTCCTCTTCAGTCTCACCTCCTATCTCTGGAAGTTTAAAATCTCTGAAATTAAAGCCTTCTAGATTTATCTGTGGGTCCAGGTAAAACAAACCTAGGAGGGGGCAGCATTTGGCTCTGTGTGGCCCTCTGCCCACTTCACGCACCTAAGCTGAGGGGCAGGAGGACTACTTTGTACCTATATGTTGCCTTTAAAGGCTGGCTTGAAGATTAGACAGCTGGTGGCTGGAAGAACCAGCCTTCAGCCCAGGTCTCACTCCAAAACTGTTTTCACCTTGCCAGAATCATATTCTGTTGATATGTCTGTCCACTGAGAAAACCCCGGAGAATCAATCGGAAACCTATCAGAGCCACAAAGAGAGCTCAGTAAGTTGTCTGCTTTCAAAATAGTTTTAACCATTTTGAACAATATAATGAAAAAAAAAGTTACTACTTAAGGTACTTGCCCAAATCAGAGTGGCTCCTTCTCTGGGCTTGGTCTATTTTTCTTCTTTTTTTTTTTATAAGCAAATAAAATAGAATGTTTCTAGGAAGAATCAAAAGAAACAGGTAACAATGGCTGTCCCTGGGGAGGAAAACTAGGTGACTGGGGATGGGAGTAGGAGGGAAACTTATGCATCACTGGACTTCTGGACTTTTGATTGCTGTGCCATGCACAGGTATGAACTATGAGCTTAAATAAATAAAATTCTATGGGAATTAGTAAGCAATGAGACAGAATTTTCAGGACATTAGAACTGCCAATGAGTTATTCTATTGCCCCTCCTTTAT
Source organism: Loxodonta africana (assembly GCF_030014295.1). Lineage (NCBI taxonomy): Eukaryota > Metazoa > Chordata > Mammalia > Proboscidea > Elephantidae > Loxodonta > Loxodonta africana. The sequence goes on from NC_087345.1 coordinate 90,662,049, forward strand.
TTTCCATCCAAATCAATATTAACATTCAATTAAAAGCTAAGAAGTTTCCTGAACACAACCAAACACTTCAAGGGACAGAGAGTAGCAGGGGCAGGGGTCTGGGGACCATGACTTCAGGGGACATCTAGGTCAATTGGTATAACAAAGTTTATTAAGAAAATGTTCTGCATCCCACCTTGGGGTCTTAAAAGCTAGACAGCGGCCATCTAAAATGCATCAATTTGTCCCAATCCACTTGGAGCAAAGGAGAATGAAGAACACCAAAGACACAAGGAAAATATTAGCCCAAGAGACAAAAGGGCCACATAAACTAGAGACTCCATCAGCCTGAGACCAGAAGGACTAGATGGTGCCCAGCTATCACCAATGACTGCCCTGACAGGGAACACAATGGAGAGTCCCCAACAGAGCAGGAGAAAAGTGTGGAGCAGAACTGAAATTCACGTAAAAAGACCAGACTTAACTGTCTGACTGAGACTGGAGGAACCCTCCAAGACATGGCCCCCAGACTCTTTGTTAACCCAGAACCAAAACCATTCCTGAAGCCCACTCTTCAGACAAAGATTAGACTGAACTATAAAACATAAAATAACACTCATGAAGTATGTACTTCTTAGTTCACGTAGCTACATGAGACCAAATGGGCACCTCCTGTCCAGAGGCAGGATGAGAAGGCAGGAAGGGACAGGTGCTGGTTGGATGGACACGGGAAACTCGGGGTGGAAAGGGGGAGTGTGCTGTCACATTATGGGGGTTCCAACTAGTGTCACATAACAATATGTGTTTAAATTTTTATATGAGAAATTAACTTGAGCTGTGAACTTTCACCTAAAGCACAATTTTTTTTAAAGAGTACTATATATATGTATAAACATTCAAATGCTATCAGATTTCAACCCTGTAATTAAATTTACCAGTTTTTAAAATATCTAAGAAGATAAGAACCTCCTCTCCAATTTTTTTTAGAGGTAGGCACTGGACTTTCGGACTTTTGATTGCTGTGCCATGTGCATGTATGAACTATGAGGTTAAATAAATAAAATTCTATGGGAATTAGTAAGCAATGAGCTTACTTTTTCCCCCAATTGAGCTACTAAAGTGGGAGACAGTTTATTACTCCTTTTATTACCTCCCTTTCGACAAAAATAATTACCAGGTTAAGATCCAATTACCTCATTTGAGAAGGTTCAACGTGCATATGCCTCTCTCTCTTTTTAGAAGGGATATTAAAGAATAAAAAAAAATCATAATTTGGGGCAGAAAGAGTTCTCACAGCAAAACCTGGCAAGCATTTACATGTTTTATTCATCACAATTATGAAATGTCTCTTTTGCAAAAGGCGCCCACAGATCTTGGGCATCTTGTGCGCTTTAAAAAAGAAGGTCTTATGTGACTTAAGTAGAAGAGTCTATAGTCACAGTTTGTCAACCCCATGTGTTTCCCAAGGCAGGAAAAATTATTAAACGTATGACATTAGGAGGCTTCAGTCATATAAAAGACAAATTGACCAACAGTCTCCTGGAATAAATAATATTTACAACAGCAACCAAAATATAAAATACCATGGAGTAATTAAAAAAAAAAAAAACTGCAGATTAGGGAGGGAGAACACTAGGAAACTTCTCTGTGGGTGTTAAAATAAGGATATAAATAAATGCAGAGACTTGTAAAAAGTAGTAGCTAAGAGCTCAGACCCTGGGATCACAGTGACCTGCTGTGTTTATAAACTCCTCTTTTGGAAAAACAGAGAAATTCATAGTACCCACTGCAACAGGGTATAGCAGAGAGATGCCTGGCCCCGCCTAGACAAAGGATGCCTGCTGTCTGTATTATACTGGGTTTCACCAGGATAAAGATATCAGTATCTTCTGCAGCAGATGGGGTAGAGGCCCGGCCAAGTTGGGCCTAAATTTGTGATAGGCTATATTTTCTAGTGCAGTTTCCACTACGCGTACATCTCCAATGCCCATAATCTTGTCTCTTGCATGGCCACCTCCCAGCTACAAAGGGTCTCCTGGACCTACCACTGAGACTACTTTTCCTTCTTCTGGCCACTTCCAGGGGTTTAGCATTTTCTTCTTTTAGACCCTCCAAACACAAAAGGGCTAATAACGTCTCACTTTCCTGTAGCCAATACGGTTACATGCCTATCTACAGGTCCTGTGGTGCTTTTCAGGATAATAATCACACACACACACCTTTTGGTAAGAAGATCCTTCAAGGACTCAAACCTGATTTATCCTCCAAAGGCTAACCAAACCTACTCTCTGGTTTCTCTGTCACTTGAGGAGGGACAGAGAGGGAAAGAAAAGCACATGCATGGGTTTAACCTCTAGTGGAGTAGAGAAAAACAAGGAAAACATTGCCCCGCAACAGGTAGTTGGCTAAATTTTAAATTATATATATATATGTTCTACTCTGTCCTATAGGGTCGCTATGAGTTGGAATCGACTCGACGGCACTGGGTTTTTGGGTTTATATATATATATATATATGGCTCATCCATACAACAGACTACTACGCAGCCATTAATGATCTTGGAGGGGAAGATTATTCTATCACCTTGAAAAATATTCACAATATAGTAAGTGTAAAAAAAAAAAATCAAAATACTGTATGTTCAATACAAGTTTCATAATATATATAGTAATACATGGGTAATATTATCTTTATATAATTTCATTTACTATATGTCATCTAACATACAATTGAAAACAAACCATTATTTTATATACCACTAAATTAAACAACACTGCTAATTAAATTATGACACTATCAATTTAAGATATATCCTGATTTCAGAAATGCTTAAAAGTAAGAAAATAGGCATTTTAGAATTGATAAAATATATATTCGTATATGAATTATATATGCATACAAAAAGAGTAGAATGTTGTCTTAGTCATCTAGTGCTGCTATAACAGAAATACCACAAGTGGGTGACTTTAACAAACAGAAGATTATTTCCTCGCAGTTTAGAAGGCTAGAAGTCCGAATTCAGGGCACTGGCTCTAGGCTTTCTCCCTTTGTTGGCTCTCGAGGGAAGTTCTCGTCTCTTTTGAGCTTCTGATCCATAGCGATCTTCATGTGGCTTGGCACCTACTTCCCTCATCTGTTTCCTTGCTCCTTTTTTAATCTGCTCTCTTATATCTCAAAAGAGATTGATTCAAGACAAACCCTACATTAATATGCTCATTAACATAAAGTAAACCTTATTGCCAAATGGGATTATAACCACTGGTACAGTAGGATTTACAACACATATTTTTGAGGAACACATTTCAATCCATAACATATTACAGCAAAATAGTAACAGTGGTTATTCTTAGGTATCGTAAGTACGGGTCACTTATTTTCTTCTTTGTGATATTCTGTGCTCTCTAAATTCTGTATATCAAATGTGATATTTGGGTAATTAGAAAAAAACAATAAATACTATATCCTTGTCCCTGGCTCTTCTAACTTTCTCTCTTTCTCTTATGCTCCCCTGTATTCTCTTCTGGTTCTTTGTCCAGACCCCAACCCAATGCTGTGCCAAGCCTTATTGGAGCCTGAGGCAAAAGGAAAAATGTGTCACCTTAGCTTTAATGCAAAGGAACCCTGGTGACACAATGGTTTAGGGCTCAGCTGCTAAGTGAAAGGTTGGCGATTTAAACCCACTCAGCCACTCTTCACTCTGCTCTTGGAGAGACCTGGAGAGCTACTTCAAGAAATCCCTATGAAGCAGCCCTACTGTGTCACATGGGGTCGCTATACAGCACCCAACAAAGAGCTTAATGCGAGCAAACTCTGCAGTATTTTCAAAATCTGCTTCCTTGCTTATTTCATTTTCAATTGAGAGAATTGCAATGTTTGACAATTTCTCTTGACCAAGTGACAATCTTAAATAAATTTTAATTAACTTAAACAGAAATAAAATCATAACAAACTCTGTTATGGTATGAATACTTAAAATAATGTTGTGGGTCTTAATACATCTGCTTTTCATTTTTTCAACTACTTTAGTGTTCTCGGCAATGGGTTAACAGGTTACCTTTCATTTTTTCAACTACTTTAATGTTCTGGGGAACGAAAGTAACCATTTTGTTTCAGGTTCCAAATGTCTCAGCAAAACACTCATTTTTTATTTTTTTTAATCATGGTAATTGTTATGAATTGAATTGTATGTACCAAAAATATGTGTTGTAAACCCTAACCCCTATACTTGTGGATATAATCCCATTTGGGAATATGATTTTCTTTTTTATGTTAATAAGGCCGTATTAAGGTAGGGTGTGCTTTAAGCCAGTAACTTTTGATATATAAAAGGAGCAGATTCCGCAAGGAAGCCCGCAAGCATAGATAGGGAAAGACAGATGCCACACCACATGAAGATCGCCATAAGGAACAGAAGCTGAAAAGAGACAAGGACCTTCCCCCAGAGCCTACAGAGAAAACACCTTCCCCTCGAGCCTGTGTCCAGAATTTGGACTTCTAATCTCCTGAACTGTGTGAAAATAAATTTCTGTTCGTTAAAGCCACCCACTTGTTGTATTTCTGTTATAGCAGCACTAGATAACTAAGGCAAAATTATACATGTAGATAAAGATAAAAAAAAAACCTAGATATAATAAAATTTGCCATTTTTACCACTTTTAAGTGTACAATTCAGTGACATTAATTACATTCCCGATGTTGTACAACTATCACCACTACCTTTCTGAAGCTTTTCAATCACCCCAAAAAAGAAACTGAGTACCCATTAAACAGTAAGTCTGCATTTCCCTTCCCCACATGCACTGGTAACCACAAATCTTCTTTAGTCTTTAGGCATTTGTCTACTCTAGATATTTGGTGTAAGTGGAATCATACAATGTTTGTCCTTCTGTGTCTGACTGACTTCACTTAGCACAGTTTCAAGGTTCATCCAAGTCACAGCGTGTAAAATAACTTCATTTCTTTTTTTATATTTTTGAGATTTTGTTCATCATAGATTCTTTGCATTAATTTTGATGTCTTTTAGATATTATAATAAAATATCACTTATCTGGTGTCATGGATTGAATTGTGTCTCCCAAAAATATCTGTCAACTTGGCCAGGCCATGATTCCCAGTATTGTGTGATTGTCCACCATTTTGTCATCTGATGTGGTTTTCTTATGTGTTGTAAATCCTATCTCTCTGATATTAATGAGATGGGATTAGTGGCAGTTATGTTGATGAGGCAGGGCTCAATCTCCAAAATTCGGTTGTGTCTTAAACCAATCTCTTTTGAGATATAAAAGACAGAAGCAAGCAGAGAGACATGGGGCCTCATACCACCAAGAAAGCATCACCAGAAGCGGAGTGCATCCTTTGGACCCAGGGTTCCTGTGTGGAGAAGCTCCTAGACCAGGGGAAGATTGATGACAAGGACCTTTCCCCAGAGCTGACAGAGAGAAAAAGCTTTCCCCGGGAACTGGCACCCTGGATTTGAACTTCTAGCCTACTAGACCGTGAGGATAAACTTCTGTTCGTTAAAGCCATCCACTTGTGGTATTTCTGTTATAGCAGCACTAGATGACTAAGACATCTAGATACTGATTTTTTTGATGCCCCCTTATATTTTGCACCCAAGGTGAGTGCCTCACTTGCATTACCCTAGTCCTGGTCCTGCCTCAGTGATAACCCTTTCTACATTTATCTGCCTCCCTTGCTAAACTATGGGCATACAACCTAGCACAGAGGCTAGCACATGGTGGGGCTACAACATTGTTTTGTGGAAGGAACAAAAGAAGAAAGGAACGAAGGTAAGGAGGAAAGGAGAAAGGGAGGAAGGAAGAAAAATAACTAAAGTTTTTAAATTATTTATTTGTTATGCTTTAAGAGAAAGTTTACAAATCAAGTCAGTCTTTCATACAAAAATTTATATACACCTTGCTACATAACCCTAGCTGCTCTCTCCCTAATGTGACAGCACACTCTTCCTCTCCACCCTGTATTCCCTGTGTCCATTTAACCAGCTCCTGTTCCCCTCAGCCTTCGCATCTCACCTCCAGACTGGAGCTGCCCACATAGTCTCATGTGTCTCCTTGAGCCAAGGAGCTCACTCCTCACCAGTATCATTTTCTGTCTTTATAGTCCAGTCCAATCCTTGTCTGAAGAGTTGACTTCAGGAGTAGTTCCAGTATTGGGCTAGCAGAGGCTCCGGGGGCCATGACCTCTGGGGTCCCCCCAGCTCAGTCAGACAATTAAGTCCGGTCTTTTAATGAGAATTTGAGGCCTGCATCCCACTGTTCTCCTGCTCCACCGGGGACTCTCTGTTGTGTTCCCTGTTAGGGGAGTCACTGGTGATAGCCAGGCACTATCTAGTTCTTTTGGTCTCAGGCTGATGGAGTCTCTGGTTTATGTGGCCCTTTCTGTCTGTTGGGTTCATACTTACCTTGTGTCTTTGATGTTCTTCATTCTCCTTTGCTCCAGGTGGGTTGAGACCAATTGATGTATCTTAGATGGCTGCTTGCTAGCATTTAAGACCCCAGATGCCACTCGCCAACGTGGAATGCAGAACGTTTTCTTAATACATTTTGTTATGCCAATTGACCTAGATGTCCCCTGAAACCATAGTCCCTAGAACCCCATTCCTGCTACTCTGGCCTTCAAAGCCTTTGGTTGTATTCAGGAAACTTCTTTGCTTTTGCTTTAGTCCAGGTGTGCTGACCTCCCCTGCATTGTATGTTGTCTTTCCCTTCACCTAAAATATTTTTTTTTAATAATTTTTATTGTACTTTAAGTGAAAGTTTATAAATCAAGTCAGTCTCTCACAAAAAACCCATGTACACCTTGCTACACACTCCCAATTACTCTCCCCCTAAAAGAAAAAAAAATTTTTCTTTTTTAATGAGACAGCCCGCTCTCTCCCTCCACTCTCTCTTTTCATGACCATTTCACCAGCTTCTAACCCCCTCCACCCTCTCATCTCCCCTCCAGGCAGGAGATGCCAACATAGTCTCAAGTGTCCACCTGATCCAAGAAGCTCACTCCTCACCAGAATAGCTAATATTTTAACATTTATTGAGTGTTTATTATGTACCAGACACTGGGTTAAACACTACCTACTTAATCTAAAAAAAAAAAAAAAAAAAAATCCAGTAATAAAAATATTATCCCCATTTTACAGTTGAGGAAGTTCAGGTACACAGAGACAGGTGAATTATAATGCATGAGTGATTATAGAAGCACTTGGAGCAGTTCCTAAAACATCTCTTGCTTTGATTATCTCTCTTCTAGGCGTGGGGTAAGATGAGAAGAAGAGGAAAAATGGGGGAAGAAGAGGCGAAGAAACAAATTTAACAGAAGAAACTAACCATCACAGTTTCAAATCAGTTTTCCCTTGAGCTTCACAACAACCCTGGGGATTATTCACCCCACTTCACAGAAAAGAAACTTAGACTCAAAAAGGTTAAGAGACTTACTGGTTAGGGGCAGCCAGGGAGTAATGGGAATGTGGGCGGGCTGGCTGGCTGGCTCTCGAGCAGCCTTGGCAAGTTTGAGACAGCTTCCTCCGCAAACTTTCCCTGCTAAGTGGAGCCTATACTTGGCTATACTGCCCCAGCCAGAGGCAGGCGTCCCCTCACCAGGGACTGTGTGCGGAAGGAAGTGACTTTGATAAGGGCCAGAGCCAATGTCAAGAGCTTCACAGAGCTGCCTTGTCTCGTTTGCTTCAACTGATCTGCTCTGCACCGTATTTCCTGCCTTGCTGACAGGGAAAGCCCCTGAAGCACACTGATGTGAAAAATGAAACTCAGAACACCTAAAAACAACCTAAAATGGCCAAGAAATAAAAATAAGGCTGTGAGAAAAAAAAAAAAAGAAAGAAACTCCCAGGGCTTCCTGAGGAGGGGTCATTTTGAGTCTTCTCTTTGCAGCTAGGGGAGTTGAGGTATGGTCTGCAAAAAAGTTTAATGACAGGAAGAGTTTCAGTTATGAATATGCATATATGACTTCTGGAAAGAGGCTCAAGGTAGGAAGTGCATCTTTCATTGTATACTGTTTTATAGTGCTTGATTTTTTTTTTCCATGTGCATATACAACTTTTCTAAAGATATCAATTCTTTTTTAAGGGGCCTGCCATCAGTGGCAGCTGAGGTCTCAGTCACCATTCTGCAGTGGCTCCTGCCAGCCCTTCCTGGACCAATGAGAGAGGAGCCTGCACCACCCTTCCTGCTGGGAAAGAAGAGCTCAGTGCATGACACATTAAGGGTGGGTCACACATCCTACAAACAACATGCACCTCCAAATTAGGCAGTCTGAGGACTCAAAGTCACATTTAAAATCAGAGTCACCTGAAGTAAACTCCGATGAGTAACTTGCATCCAGAACACGGAGCGCATAGCACAGACTGATGCTGCTTCCTTGGGAAGCTGGGCACAGCCCTCTCAGGAACTCCAGGCTGAGGTCAGTGGTCGTAGCCCTCTCCCCAGAAAGAGCTGAGGCTGCAAGTCCAGCCTAGCCCATCACCCCCGGGTCAGGTTGGGCTGTGACTAAGGCACAAGGCCCTGAGGGTTCCAAAGCAGAGTTAGAGGAAGGATAGGGCAAAGAGGTAGGCTCAGACCTGTAGAGAGAGGCAAAAGTCCTAGGGAGATGTTCACCCTTCGTTGTCACCCTGAGGAAGCTCTTCTTCTCCATGCTTCACTGGCCTGCCCTCTGCAGACTCCATCACTGGACCATCTCTGGCCTCTGGCAAAACGTCTTCTTCAGAAAGACTCAATTCTACCATGTGGTCCAAGTTTCTATAACAAAATTAATTCCGTTAGTAAATAGGAAGTTTCCAAATGATCAGTTATGTGGAGTCATCCATGCTATTTTTTTCTATCACTGAGATAAGGGCCCAAAAGATTAAATCACAGAACTTCAGAACTGGAGTGTTGATGAGCAGGCAGGGGCCCTAGCCGGGTGATTCAGGCACGAGTTTAGGAATTGGAACTTACTTACTTGGATACTAATTCCAGCCCTGCCGCTGCTCGCTCAGTGGTTCTCAAAGCTTAGGGTGCACCAGAACCACTTGGAGGACTTCTAAAAACACAGGCCGCTGGGCTCCACCCCCATAGTTTCTGATTATTTAGTCTGGGGTGAGGCCCAAGAGCCTTCATTTCTAACAAGTTCCCAGGTGATGCCCATGCTGCTGGACCAGGGACCACACTTTAAGAAGCACTCTCCAGCTATTTAACCAGCCACCGCTCGTGTATATTCGGGCTAATAATGGTAGGTACCTGCTGGGGTTTACCTGAGACCTGGAGCGTGAAGTCCTTAGCACCGTTCGTGGCACACAATTATATACTAGCTATTACTGTTGGATGGGAGGGAGGTGTCCTTTGACCAACACCATCCCACAAATGAGAAGCAAACCTGGGACCGGGCTGCAGGGCTCCTCACCGCCCGGCCGCGTTTTCCCCTCCAGCGCCGCTGCCTCCGGGCTCTGAGCGCTGGCGCGGCGCTGCCTCCGAGCCGGCGTCTGCACGTTGTGCTTCCGCCGCGGGGTCTTCTAATGGTGCCTGTCGCCTTTCGGGTGGCTAGGACCCTACAGCCTTTTTCGGCGCCGAGACCCCGGCTGCGGAGACTGGCACCGCGGGGTGGGCTGAGATCTGGAGGAGCTCAGCTACCAGCAGGGGCGGGCCGGGTAGGGCACGAGGGCCGCCGCCGCCAGGCGCAGGTCTCCAGGCGGCCCTAGGACCCGCTGGGAGCCTCGGAGCGCGCAGCTGCGCCCCGGAGCGCGGAGGACCCGCCGGCGGGCCGGCGGGCCGGCGGGCGGGCGGGCGGCTGCACCTGGCCGCCGGGAGGGGCGGGTCAGACGCGCCCGGGCGGCCGAGTAGGGCCCGCCCCGGCCCCGCCTTCCGGTTTTCCCGTCTGCAAACCCGCGAGCTGTCCGGCGGCGCGGCCGCGGCTGTGACTCGGCGTGACAGGTAAGCGGCCCAGGCTGCCCGCGCCCCTCTCAGCCCCCCGCGAGCCTTCCCCCGGCTTCGGGGCCCAGATCCCTTCCGCTTCTCGGGACTTCCCTCCAGTTGGTCTCGCTTCTGCCAAGTCCTTGCTTCCCACTCCCGCCTCTGCCAACCTTCGTCTCCTCCTCCTCACCACCCCCCACAGTTAAACGAAGGGGCTGGGTTAGACTGAGCCCTCCTGCCCACGCTATTTGCCCTTTTTCGTGGCCTTCAGCTCCTCCCTCGGTAGGACCCCCCTCCACTCTCTCCTTTTCTCTTCAGACTTTCTTTAACCAATCTGTTTGGGCTGAGGGGATCTCCCTTGCCTTTGCCCCTTCTTTAAGGGATGAGTGGGGTAGCCCAGGCCTCTGGTACTGGGGCGGGGTGGGGGGGCAGTGGGGGATGCGGGGAGACAAGCCATGGCCGTCCCTCCAGGGCTCTACACCCTCTTCTCCTCACCCTCCCACGCCCCCCGCGTTCCTTCCGCGCCCCCACCCCAGTCTCCCCAAGTTGGGCCACCCCGTGTGCTCTAGTCCGGAAAATCTTTCAGAGAAGCTTCCCTCCTGCCATTGCCACGTTGCGCCTGAGCAGAAGTGATGAGGGAGGAGAGGCTACCCTGGTGGGGGTGGTCTGAGCAGGGACTTCCTTAAACTCCCTCCAGAGGCTTGGGCCTTCTGGGGGTTAGGAGGGCGCTCTGTGGTATTGGGGGGGGGGAAGGGGGGCCTGAATGATTGTTCGTGACTGTGACTGTCACCAACTTCCCTATTTCTCCCGTCACTTGCTCCAAGTCCCAGGCTGACAGAAAGGAGAAATGGCTTGTTATTTGCCCCCATGACCTACAGAGTGTAGGACAGGGCTCTCCTTTGTGTGTGTTGGGGGGGAGGTCAGTTTTCCAGAGAAACTGAGAAGAGACCCCCCCCCATCAGCCAACAACCCATTGCGACAGTCCCACCGTTGGTTTTAAGGCCATTCTCTCAGCTCACACCCAGACCCACAAAATGCAGTTTACAGGCGCTGTGAGAGGTTAGTAACTCTGGACACACCGAAATGGCTCATTTTACCAGACATGTGTGTGCATGACCCAGGACCTATTCTCCACCCACACAGATGGGCTGTGCCCCTACCCGTCAGAGGAGGACTAAGAACAATGAGATAGGCAAATTCAAGTGGTGAATAGAACAAGCTGAAGTGAGGGTTTGAAATATTCTTTGGTTCAAATTATCCACCAGAAGCCAGTATTATCACAAGCATTTCCCTAGCGTCAGTTCCTCAAGGATGCCACTCATTTTAGGCACTCAGAGCTACTAAGAGAAAGCTGCTGCCAGGGGCACCAGGGCAGAGAGCAGGACAGGACCATCAAAGGGAAGAGGAAAAGTCTGAAGCTGGCAGAACCATGAAGGACACCGGGCTGTCTGAGATCGCCTCACCCTCTAATCACTGCCCACAGTCAGCAGGGCAGCTGATATGTGTCAGATGCCCTCTGAGATCAGGAGCACCTTAGACCAAGTTCAGCTGGGGGAAACCTGGATAGGAGATATGACCATTGCTTCCTTAGTCCATTAACCATTGTCTAGAACAGAAATTAGGAATAGGAATGGCAGTAACTTCTCAATGCAAGGAGGTGGTGGGTATAATGGAGCCAGGCAGCGGGCTCAGCTCTGTCACTAATTTAGCTCTATAACATTGGCCAAATCACATAAACACTTCCTGGGAGGGGAGCAAATGAGAAAATGTATATGAAATGTGCTTTGGCAAAGCTCCAAGCACAGGCCAAATGCAAGGCAATGAGGTGTAGTGGTTAAGAGAGTGGGCTTTGGAGAGACATGGCCCTGAGTTCAAATTCAGCCTCTGCTACTTCCTAGCTGTGTGACTTTGGTCAAGTTACTTAAGTTCCCTGTGCTTTAGTTTCCTTCTGTGTAAAATGGAGAAGATAACTTTAGCTTAACTTGATATCAATATAAACGGAGCCCTGGTGGCACAGCAGTTAAAGCACCCGCTGCTAAACAAAAGGTCAGCGGAAGATGTGGCAGTCTCCTTTCCTAAAGATGTACAGCCTTGGAAACCCTATGGGGCAGCTCTTTGTCCTATAGGGTAGTTATGAGTCAGAATCGACTTGATGGCAGTGGATTTTGGTTTTGGTTTTGGTGATAAAAACAGTGGTGACATTGTCCTAAATATTCTTAGGCTCACATAGACATGTCCAAAGTCTCCAGTCCTGGAAGTGCGGCTGAGAACCAGAGTGGGAGCAGGTGCCAAAGGGACCCAGTGAATAGCCATGTCACAGGCTTGGGTGAACTCAGTTCTTCAGATAGCCCTCTGTCCCTCTCTGGGAAAGCCCAGAATGTCCAGTTCCATTTGATGGGGATAAGGGTGAGAATTTGAAAAAGCTAGAGGTCAAGTGCAGGGCAGCGCCTGTCTCTGTGTGGAGCTCAATGCTGTAATTGTGCTATGTAAAAGGCGTGCATGGTAAACAAGGATGGGTTCAGCTCAGGGAGAAGAAAGACTATTAGAAGACTCTTTTATGGTACCTGAGAGCACTGGGAGGTCAGGTTATTCTCCTATGCCCCGTGCTACCCAGTCCTGAGCTCAAGGTAGACATTTGGACGAAGGAGGAAACCCAATCCTCGCCCTCAGCTCTGCATCTAATAGAGAACACAGGACTGACAGCCAGGTCAGTGGACTAGGACGGCACGACCATGTGCCTCAAGGTAGCAGACACTACAGGACTGGAAGGCTAGGTGGATTGGTCAGGAAAGGCATTCTGGAGGCAAAAGTTTGGGGACCAGGATTTAAGGATTGAGAAAGAAAACGGGATCTGGGTGGCCTTGCGGCTGGGCCTGTTGGTTTTCTTTGCTCAGTAAAATCTAGTGGGAGAACTCCACATGGGGAAAAGACTAGTGGTGAAGCTTAGAAACAGGTGCATTTGGATACTGAGGACAGGAAGTCTTCTTGGAGGAGGAGGGTTCAGAGTAAGAATTTTTTTTTTTAAATAATTTTTGTTGTGCTTTAAGTGAAAGTTTACAAATCAAGTCAGTCTCTCACATATAAACTTATATACACCTTACTACATACTCCCATTTACTCTCCGCCTAATGAGTCAGCCCGCTCCCTCCTTCCAGTCTCTCCTTTTGTGACCGTTTTGCCAGTTTCTAACCCCCTCTACCCTCCCATCTCCCCTCCAGACAGGAGATGCCAACACAGTCTCAAGTGTCCACCTGATGCAAGTAGCTCACTCCTCATCAGCATCTCTCTCCCACCCACTGTCCAGTCCAGTCCATGTCTGATGAGTTCGCTTCGGGAATGGTTCCTGTCCTGGGCCAACAGAAGGTTTGGGGACCATGACTGCCAGGATTCTTCTAGTCTTAGACCGTTAAGTCTGATCTTTTTATGAGAATTTGGGGTCTGCATCCCACTGTTCTTCTGCTCCCTCAGGGGTTCTCTGTTGTGCTCCCTGTCAGGGCAGTCATCGGTTGTGGCCGGGCACCATCTAGTTCTTCTGGTCATAGTAAAAACTTGAAACAGAAAAGAGACATGGCTTGCTTAGCAAGAAGATTAGGAAAGAGCTTTGAGGAGGGAAAGATAGCCACTGCCAAGCACTGGTCAAGCCTGAAGGTGAGAAGCAAACAGGAAGCTGACTGCCCACCATCAAATGGTTCTGAAGGAATACGAAAATGGCTGTTTTGGTTTTGAAAGGGGGAGAGAGGCCAGAGGCAGAGGAGGCTTGCCGGCAGCTATTGCTGATCCTCTAGATGTTGGGCGATAAGGGCACAGTTTCAAATGACTTGGTTGTGAGAGTAAAAGGGGAGGCCCTGGGAGGCAGGGAATGAATCAGCAGGATTTGGGAGTGGGTGGAGTGGAGTAAGCCTGCTGTTGAGAAGGGACTAAAAACTACTCCAGGTCTGGGAGTGGAGCGGGGGTAGGGGTCATTTGAAGGATTGCTATGCTACTGGCAACAAGGGAAATTGGAAAGACTGGCCACCTTAGGGGACAGTGCACAGAGCTTAAGTTCAGAGTGTAGCGTGTTGAGTATCTGGTGGCCCCGGGTAGAAGTTCTGCAGCGGGGAGCAGACTGTGGGACGAAGAGAACAGGAAAACACTCAGTTCTGCCCCTCCTATCACTGCCCTGTCCCTAGACTGGCCCAACCCTTTAAGAATAAAACCAAAACACCAAACCTGTTGTTGTAGACTCAATTCTGACTCACAGCAACCTATGAGCCGCTTCATAGGGTTTTCTTGGCTGTAATCATTACGGAAACAGATCACCAGGCCTTTGGTGTCGCTGGATGGGTTTGAACTGCCAACTTTTAAGTTAGCAGTGAAGCACAAACTGTTTGTGCCACCCAGGATCCTTCCTTTAAGAATAGCTCTCCTGAGCAGTGGGATGCAAACCCCAAATTCTTGTACAAAGACCAGACTTAATGGTCTGACTGAGGCCAGAATGACCTCGGAGGTGGTGGTCGTCCCCAGACCTTATGTTAGCCCAAGACAGGAACCATTCCCAAAGCCAATTCTTCAGACAGGGATTGGACTGGACTATAGGATAGAAAATGATACTGGTGAAGAGTGAGCTTCTTGGATCAAGAAGACACATGAGACTATGTGGGAAGCTCCTGTCTGGAGGGGAGATGAGAAGGCAAAGGGGGTCAGACGCTGGCCGAATAGACACGAAAAGAGAGAGTAGAGGGAAGAAGTGTGCTGTCTCGTTAGGGGGAGAGCAACTAGGAGTATATATAGCAAGGTACATATAAGCTTTTGTATGAGAGACTGACTTGATTTGTAAACTTTCACTTAAAGCACAATAAAAAAAAAAAAAAGCTCTCCTGCACCCTCCCCCACTTCTCTTATTCCCTTTCTCCCGCTACCAACAGTTGGTGAGAATCAATTCAAGTTCCCTTTTTCCTTCTCTCAAACCCAGCCTGATTGTTAGGAACAGTTAATTGGACAGAGTTCCAATGTGATTAGGGAATCCTTTTTTTTTTTTTTTTTTCCTTCTCTCAAACCCAGCCTGATTGTTAGGAACAGTTAATTGGACAGAGTTCCTATGTGATTAGGGAATCCCATCCCATCCCCACCAGGGTCCCTTCACCCCTGGATACCTAGGTACCTCCAGTGTCAAGGCTCAACTTGAAAACAGCTACACGCCCCGCCCTACCTTGACATCTCCTGGTGAGAAACCTGTGAGCTGTTGGACTTGCACATAGTTCCTGCTGGTCACGTATCATGTTGATTTTCGGTGACTTTTACAAACTTGGAATAAGTCACCGAATATTTACTAAGTGCCTATGATATGCCAAACACTGTTTTAGGTCTACAGTATTGACCCTGGTTAGGTCGGATTTTTTCAACTGAAAATTCATGTTTGGGTAACTTACATTTAAAATGTTACGCAAACATAGCATGAACCTAGATATCCTGGGAGAAAAAGCCTGATAGACTAGCTACTTTCAGTTTATCTGTCTGGGAAGATAAGCCACAGCACTGCAGCTTTGGTCTAGGTGAAAAGCTGAAGCATCTTGAAGGTGTAATTATGTGGAAAAGTGAAAACCTCCCTGCATTCTGTGATCAAAAGGGTCAGAAGTGGGGGGAGGGCTTTGGAGGAGATCATTTGCTGCTCTGTTCCTAGCATGAGTACAGGGGAAATGAAACAAGCGTTTCATGGAGAGAAAGGGCTTGCAAAGAAGAAAGGGCCAATCATTTGGCCAAAATGGCTACTCAGCCTCCCACTTCCCTCAGTTGCTTGAAATTGGTCTGTCCCCTCCCCACAGTGATGGCTAGCTCCACACACCTGTGCCCTCAGTGAGAGTGGTGACAGTCTACTTTTCGAAGAAACCTGTAATTGAGCCACAGTCTGAGTAACTTGAGCAAACATCCCTGTGGGGACTGCTTACTTCCTGGCTGCCACGTCCCCGGAGGTGAGCAGCCCAGTTGATAAACAGAAAGAAACTTTGTTACAAAGGAGCCACCTGGCCAGCAAAGGCTTGTTCTGGGTGGCTGACCCTGGGTTTCACAAAAGCAGATTTTGCCTGACACTTCCAGTTTCGGCATCTTTAAAGCATTTTTGACCGTGAGTGGGAGCTGGGGGAGAGCAGGTACAAGGCTGGGGGTGGGGGTCTTAGAGTTGAGTGGGGGTGGCTCCAGAAAACAGCCTTCCCCCAAGCTCCAGCCCGGCTCAGCCCTCAAACTCCCACGCAACTCTAAGGGAGGCAAGAGTGTGAACAGAGAGTGGCCTGGGAGTAGGGAGACCAGGTTTGTGATGCTAGAGAAGTCACCTAATACTCCAGACTCACCCGAGAGTGAGGGTACTGGACTTACAGATGAACCTAGTCATAGGGGCATATGTATGTAATAAAAGAGTATCATACAAAAGGACAGATGTTACGTGATCCAACTTCTGTGAAATATCTAGAATAGCCAAATGCATAGAGCAGATTGATGGTTACTAGGGAGAGTTATTGGCTAATGGGTACAGAGTGTCTGTTTGGGGTGATGAAAAAGTTTTAGAAATATATAGTGGTGATGGTTACACAACATTGTGAATGTAATGAATGCCTGTTGAGTCAGTTCTGACTCATGGCAACCCCATGTATGTCAAAGTAGAACTATGCTCCTTGGGTCTTCAGTGGCTGATTTTTTTGGAAGTAGATTGCCAGGCCTTTCTTCCGAGGCACCTCTGGGTAGACTTGAACCTCCAACCTTTCTGTTAGCAGCCAAGCACATTAACTGTTTGCACCACCCAAGGGCTACAATACCACTGAACTGTACACTTCCAATTGGTTAAAATTACAAATTTTATGTTATAGATATTTCACCACAGTTAAAAAGAAAGAAGAGAGAGAGAAAGGGAGAAAGATTAATTTTTTTTTAAAGAAAGAGTATCATATAACTCAAATGCTTGTTGCAGTAAATGCTTTATAAGAACAGCATTTTGAGAATCCAGTGCTTAATGCTGTAGCTGACTTTAACCCCTCTGGCCTTGGTTTTCTCATCGCATTTAATAAGAGTTTATGAAATACCTACTGCATGAAAAACTTGTGCTAGACTTTGCAAGTAATTGACTTGACAGCAGCCAGTTTGCAAGTAATACAAAGGTGAAAATGGTCTGGCCTCTCTGGTAAGTGAGTAAGTGACTGACAGAGGATAGGCTGTGATGAGATCAGAGTAGCAGCATCAACAGTATGCTAAGGGGATGAGCTGGGGGATTGATTCTGCTAGATCTGAGAGGGCTTCTTGGAGGAGGCTAGGCTATAAAATGGAGGCATCAGACTTTATCCATCATTGGCTTTGAAACTTCTGTGGCTGGATCACAAGAAGAAATACGTTTTACAACAAGAGTGAGTACCTACGTACACGTGACAGAGTACCCCAGAAGTCTTAGGGCACTTTTACCCTTTAATAACATCAGAAGTAAAAATTCTACAAACTAACAAAAAACATTTAAATCATTAAAAATAAAATCATTTTAAGAAATTTAATGATTTGAATTTCTTTTACCTTTATTTAGTTTTATGAATTTTGAATAACACATTTTTATTTTAATTTTGTGTTAGGCAGTTTTACCATCTTTTTTTTTTTACCATCTTCAGTGGACTGAAACAAATTATTATTCAAAATTCATGAAACTAAATAAAGGTAAAAGAAATTTAAATAAAACTTGCAAATGATGTTCTTTGTAAATCTGTAGCATTTATTCTTCTGAGGTTATTAAAGCTTAAAGCTGCACTAAGACTTTTGGTGGAATCTCTGGGTGATACGGTTGATGTGCTTAGCTGCTAACCAAAAGGTTGGAGGTTCAAGTCCACCCAGAGGTGCCTTAGAAGAAAGGCCTGGCGATCTACTTACAAAAAAATCAGCCACTGAAAACCCTATGGAGCACAGTTCTACTATGATTCATGTGGGGTCACCATGAGTTGCAATTGAGTCAATGACAACCAATAAAGACGTTTGGTATACTCTATATATTATATGGAGCTCGAATGGCACAGTGGTTAAGAGCTCGGCTGCTAACCAAAAGGTCGGCGGTTTGAATCCACCAGCCGCTCCTTGGAAAACCTATGGAGCAGTTCTACTCTGTCCTATAGGATTGCTATGAGTTGGGAATTGACTTGACAGCAACGGGTTTTGGTTTGGTTTATATATTACATATAATACTGAAACAAAAGTTTGACAAAACAATATTTTCTATATTACATGTGATACGCTTTGATATCTTGTTTTTTTATTCTATTCTGGTCTTTTAAAGAAATATTTTCATGCTGACTTGCAACACTAAATTTATTTCACAATCGTGTAATGGGTTGCAATCAGTGTTTTGATAGGCACTGGGCTGGGTGAAGCCTCAGTTCCCTTACACCAGTAAGAGAAGGTAGGTTCATGTTTCAGCCAGCACAGCCAAGGAAGCAAGTCCATTTGTTCAGCCTAGGAAGGCTTCCTGGAAGAAGAGGATTTCTGACATCATCTCAGTACTAAAACCAAGATGGTTTGATGAGTTGCAGGCCCAAGGGTGGCTGGGGGGAAGAGACTTGAGGATGAATGCACAAGCAGCAGGAGCGGGGTGGGTGGATGAGGGTTGTTGGCACCTTGTGGTGTACCTAGAGGCCAGGCTGTGGGATCCTGAAGGTAAAGGAGCTATGCAGGACACCTATTGAGGATCCTGTGAAGCCTGGCACTGCACAAAGTACTAGCACAGGGGCTCTTCCTTCTATAAGGCTGGTGGAGGGGTGACCAGCAGACCTCACCACACTTCTGGGTATCATTTTTTATGCAGAGAGCAGGAATCTTTAATCCCAAAGTTCTCTGGCTTCCATCAGTTTATGTGTCTCTTCTAAGGGCTCTTTCCTGTTACCTACATGCTAAGCAAACTCAAGAGTGCGTCCCTTACCTCCAAGGCAAATCACAGGTATCTCATTTCATCCAGGATGTGGTTAGTACCTTGAGGAACTTGCTGGCTGCAGGCAGAGGTTTAGTCAGGTTGGGGCAAGAGAGGAGATGCCTGGGAAGGGCTTGAGTTAACTTTGGGTCTCTTTCTCCAAGGGAAATAAAAGGAGCAAAGACGAACCCCACTGCGAGGGACCACAAGACAGTGCCAGGATAAAGGAGTTGGAGTGACCTGGGTGATTTTGAGTGAATCAGTCAGGGAAGCCTTCCTGGAGGTGAGTTTTGAGCATGGGCAACAGCTGGTAACTAAGCTGTTACCATGCCTTTGTTTCTAATTGTGCTCTCTATTTTGATGGATTGGGAAAGTCGGTGGTCAGAAAGTAGCGGGAAAGATGGAGCCCACAGGATGATTCAACACCGTCATGACAGACATGCCCCCGTTCTGCTGGCCCTCTGATTGGGCTTAGCCAGGACAGTTCCAGAACTGATACGATGTCTAGGTCAAGCAGAACCCCTTGTGCTGACCCCAGCACAGCTCAACCCCCGGGACAGGAAACTGCCTCTACACTGAATTCCCATTTCTTCCTTGAAGCCCATAGGAAACTCTGCCTTTCTCAGAATGGCACTTACTGTCTATACTATTATTAAGTTTTAATTGTATTAATTTTTGAATAGGTAATATTGTCATGATCCAAAGTGCAAAAAGATATTCAGTGAAAGCTCTTTTCCTGGTCCTGTCCCTTCCTTGGACAGGTGCTACCTGGATCCAGTGCTGTCAGTTCTTGTTCTGGTTTTAAAATCCCCTGGGGAAAGGAATCTTGTCTCATACTTATCTCCCTCTCTGTGTTCCTGCTGGGGTGAATTTTTCCACTCCGTCACCCAAAGGAGTTTTCTTAGCACCACCCCTTGCTTCCTGCATGAGCAGTGCTGTTATTTTGGGTTATATCCCAGTCCCCTCTGAACTGGCCATCCAGCTGCCAACCAGGTCCATCTCCTAGACCCCTTCCACACAGCTGCCACATTGTTCTTTCTGTAATGCTTGGTTTCCAGCCAACACTTTATTGCTCCCCATAACCTCAAGTCAAGGGCAAACTCCTTGGCGTGATGAACAAGGCCCTCTGACTTGGCTTCAGCTGCTTTTCCAGGCCCAGTGTCTGCTACTCCCGTCACCCTTCACACTCCTGCCATACCAAAATACTGCAGTTCTCTGGTTGACCATGCTGTCTTCTACCTCTGGGCATTTGCGTGTGCTGTTCCCTCTGAAATGTGCTCTCCTTGCCTGCAACTCCTGCTCACAGGTGAGGACTCAGCCCAAGCTTCTCTTCCTGCAGGACTTCTTCACAGACTCCCTCCCTCCCCTATTTGCTGAGTTTCCTGTGCCCCCTCTTCTGCAGCACCTGAGGTGCCTTGGTCATGCTGTCTTCCCATTGGGTGATCTTTCCACTTAAAATCTGGCTCCCCCAATTGACTGCACACTGCATGAGGGCTGGGTTTGCACATCTCTGTATCCCTGAATCTTGTAAAATACCTGACATATCACAGGTATTTGACAAATAGAAGCAGCATGAACAAATCTCTTCTCCCATCTCCTAGACAACACCTAACATAAAGTAGGCACTCAAAGAGATTTCAGTTGATTTGACTCTGACGTTGTGAAACAAACCATCTGTCTCCCCCAGCCCAGAATGACCCCTGCTCCCTCTTGATCACTGCAGCCACATATTCCCTAGATCCAGGTGACTCCGAACACCAAGCTTCTCCATAGCAGGAGCTTGTGTGTTTAAATAACAGCCTAAAACAGCTCAACTGGAGCTACTTTTGAGCAAGATGTGCTGAGGGGTGATGAGTGTGGCTTTGGCTAAAGACCAGGTGCTTAGAGATAATTGCTGGGTTGCTGAGCAGGGTCTTATTAGTTATAGTAGAAATAATTGATACCATTTATTGAGGGTTTAGTATATGCCAGGCACTTTACCAAGTACTTATATACATTGTCTGATTTAATCCTTTCCACAACCCTGTGAGTTAGGTATTAGTTACCCACATTTTATAGATGAGGAAATTGAGGCTTAGCGAGATTAAGTAATTTGCCCAAGGGTCACACAGCTGCTAGTGATAAAAACTAACACTTTTTGATAATTCACCATGTGCAGAGACAGCTAAGCCTTTTTCTTGACTGATTTCATTGAACTTAATCCTTAAAACAATCCTAGGAGGTAGGTGCTATTACTAGAAGGGGCAGAACTGGGATTTGTGCCCAGGTCTAATGCCACCAATATCTAGCATTTAACCAGTGAGCCTTATACACCCAGAGCTTTCCACAGAACATTTTACAAACATCCCTCCTCTGAGCTGAGGGACCACGTGCCTGGGGGGTGGAGGCCCTATGCCCAGTTCTGCCTGGAAGGTGTTGTCATGAGATATTAGAATTTTTTTTTAATTCTTTTTTATTAAATATGAGTTGATCAACCACAAAAAGACAAACAACCCAATCAAAATTTGGGCAAAGGATATGAACACGCACTTCACTAAAGATATTTAGGCGGCTAACAGATACATGAGAAAATGCTCTCGATCATTAGCCATCAGAGAAATGCAAATTAAAACCACGATGAGATTCCATCTCACTCCAACAAGGCTAGCATTAATCCAAAAAACACAAAATAATAAATGTTGGAGAGGCTGCAGAGAGATTGGAACTCTTATACACTGCTGGTGGGAATGTAAAATGCTACAACCACTTTGGAAATTGATTTGGCACTTCCTTAAGAAGCGAGAAATAGAACTACCATACGACCCAGAAATCCCACTCCTCGGAATATATCCTAGAGAAATAAGAGCCTTTACACAAACAGATATATGCACACCCATGTTTATTGCAGCACTGTTTATAATAGCAAAAAGCTGGAAGCAACCAAGGTGTCCATCAAGGGATGAATGGATAAATAAATTATGGTATATTCACACAATGGAATACTACACATCAATAAAGAACAGTGATGAATCTGTGAAACATTTCATAACATGGAGGAACCTGGAAGGCATTATGCTGAGTGAAATTAGTCAGATACAAAAGGACAAATATTGTATAAGACCACTATTACAAGATCTTGAGAAATAGTTTAAACTGAGAACACATTCTTTTGTGGTTATGAGAAGGGGGAGGGAGGGAGGGTGGGAGAGGGTTATTTACTGAATAGATAGTAGATAAGAACTACTTTAGGTGAAAAAAAAATAGGTGAAGGGAAGGACAATACTCGATACAGGGAAGGTCAGCTCAACTGGACTGGACCAAAAGCAAAGAAGTTTCCTGAATAAACTGAATGCTTCGAAGGTCAGCAGAGCAAGGGCGGGGGTTGGGGGACTATGGCCTTGGGACATCTAAGTCAATTGGCAAAATAAATTCTATTCAGAAAACATTTCACATCCCACTTTGAAGTCTTCAATGGGGTCTTAAATGCTAACAAGCAGCCATCTAAGATGCATCTATTGGTGTCAACCCACCTGGATCAAAGGAGAATGAAGAACACCAAGGTCACAAGATAATTATGAGCCCAAGAGACAGAAAGGGCCACATGAACTAGAGACTTACATCAACCTGAGACCAGAAGAACTAGATGGTGCCCAGCCACAATCCATGACTGCCCTGACAGGGAGCACAACAGAGAACCCCTGAGGGAACAGGAGAACAGTGGGATGCAGACCCCAAATTCTCATAAAAAGACCAGACTTAATGGTCTGACTGAGACTAGAAGAATCCCGGCGGTCATGGTCCCCAAACCTTCTGTTGGCCCAGGATAGGAACCATTTCTGAAGACAACTCATCAGACATGGAATGGACTGGACAATAGGTTGGAGAGAGATGCTGATGAGGAGTGAGCTACTTATATCAGGTGGACACTTGAGACTGTGTTGGCATCTCCTGTCTGGAGGGGAGATGGGAGGGTAGAGAGGGTTAGAAACTGGCAAAACGGTCACGAAAGGAGAGACTAGAAGGAGGGAGCGGGCTGACTCATTAGGGGGAGAGTAAATGGGAGTATGTAGTAAGGTGTATATAAGTTTATATGTGAGAGACTGACTTGATTTATAGACTCACTTAAAGCACGATAAAAATTATATTAAAAAAATATGAGATGATAGAGCAAATTTTATGTCATGTGTTTTTTGCCACAATAAAAAACACATTTAAAATGAACAGTTATAGAAGAATATTTGTAAAATATGAGTAGGGTATATGAAGTTGCTACGGGTCAAAATCGACTCGACAGCACTCAACAACAGGGTATAAAGAATAATAATACCACCAGCAGTCACCCTCATCCCTTTAAGAAAAGACACTGTCATGGATTGAATTGTATCCCCCCAAAAATATGTGTATCAGTTTGGCTGCACCGTGATTTCCAGCATTGTGTAGTTGTCCTCTATTTTGTGATTGTAATTCTATGTTAAAAAGGATTAGGGTGGGATTGTAACACCCTTACCCAGGTTACATCCCTGTAAAGGGTGTTTCCATGGGCTGTGGCCTGTACTACCTTTTATCTCTCAAGAGATAAAAGGAAAGGGAAGCAAGCAGAGTTGGGGACCTCATATCACCAAGAGAGCAGTGCCGGGAGCAGAGCTCATCCTTTGGACCTGGGGCCCCTGCACAGGGAAGCTCCTAGTCTAGGGGAAGATTGATGATAAGGCCAACAGAGAGAGAAAGCCTTTCCCTGGAGCTGACACCCTGAATTTGGACTTTTAGACTACTTTCCTGTGAGAAAATAAACTTCTTTTTGTTAAAGCCATCCACTTGTAGTATTTCTGTTATGACAGCACTAGATAGCTAAGACAGACACCTTACTTGGAAGTCCCTTTTGTGCTTATCTCTATTCCTGTACCTTTTCCTCCCTCTTCAGAAACTTTGGCTTTATCATTCCTTTAGTTTTCTTCATAGTTTTGCCACATATTTGTATTCCTAAACAATATATTGTTTAGCTTAACATGTGTTTGAATTTCCTGTAAATGGAAGCATACTGTGTTATCTTTCTGCAACATCCTTTTTTCACTCAATATTGCATCCTTGTTACGTGTAGAAATGGTTCATTCTTTGTTATTGCTGTAGAGTGCTCCATGGTATGACTGTTTCACATTTTATTCATTCTGCTGATGATAGAGGAGCCCGGGTGGTACAGTGGTTAAGCACTTGGTTGCTAACCGAAAGGTTGGCAGTTGGAACCCACCAGCCGCTCCACAGAAGAAAGATGTGGCGGTCTACTTCCGTAAAGATTACAGCCTAGGAAACCCTATGGGGCAGTTCTACTTTGTCCTATGGGGTTGCTATGAGTTGGAATTGACTGAATGGCAGTGGGTTTTGTTTTGGGGTTTTTTTTTTGTACCACTGATGGCCATTTGGGTTGTTCCCAGTTTTTGTGATTTTAGTCAGTGCTGCTATGAACATTCCTGTACACGCCTCCTGGTTCACGTGTATGAGGGTTTATCTGGGATATGAAACAAGGAGTGGAATTGCTGGGCCATAGGGTATGTACATTTTAAATTTTACTTGATAATTCCACATTGTTTCCCAAAGTGGTTATGTTGATTTAAACCTCTTCATGTAGCATTTCAGTATTCTGGTTTCTGTAGATCCATGAATCTCAGGATCTTAATACAGGAAAGAAACACTGAGTCCAGTTGCCTCATTTTATGGATGAAGGGAATTTTGGCAAAGGAAAGTTAAGTGGCTGGGCTAAGGGGATGCCACCATTCAACAGCAGAGCCTGGACTTGAACTTCAAACACCTGACCCCCTCCCTGTCCCTCCCCTGGCTCATTTCTCTCTCTCTTCCCCTCCCTTCTCAGGCTAAGGTCCCAAAGTGTGGCCACCACGACTTAATGCACTCTCTCCAGGGTGGGCCCAGCACTTGGAGCTGACCTAGCTGGGCCTCACCGATTCCAGAGGATGAGGCTCCTCCGCAGACGCCACATGCCCCTGCGCCTGGCCATGGTGGGCTGCGCCTTTGTGCTCTTCCTCTTCATTCTGCAAAGGGATGTCAGCAACAGGGAGCAGGTCACGGAGAAACCATGGCTAAAGTCCCTGGTGAGTCAGAAGGATCACGTCCTGGACCTCATGCTGGGAGCTGTGAATAACCTTAGGGATTCGATGCCCAAACTCCAGATCAAGGCTCCAGAGCCCCAGGAGACCATGGTGTCAACAAACCAGTCCTGCCTCCCTGGGTTTTATGTCCCAGCCGAGCTGAAGCCCTTCTGGGAACGGCCACCGCAGGACCCCAATGGTCCTGGGGCAGACGGAAAAGCATTTCAGAAGGACAAGTGGACCCCGCAAGAGACCCAGGAAAAAGAGGAGGGCTATAAGAAGCACTGCTTCAATGCCTTTGCCAGTGACCGGATTTCCCTGCAGAGGGCACTGGGGCCAGACACCCGACCCCCTGAGTAAGTAACACCGAAATCCTGGGATGAGGTCAGGGCTCTACCAAAGGTGTGACTGGCATGACCATAAACCCCCCGAAAGGAAAGAAAGGATGTTCAGCCAGATGGTTCCTTGAGATCCAGGAGTCACATACTCCTATCCCCCATCCCCAAAATGCAGTGTCAAGAAGGGACAGTGTGGTCAAGTGCCACCGAGTAGTTGGAATGGATAAGGATAGAGAAAGGTCCCAGGAAATTGACTGTGATAATAGTGTCAGATTACAGGGACTTAATGAGGAAATGGATTAGAGGAACTGTAGTTTGTAAAAAGAAAGGAGCCTTTTCCTCTCATTGAGTATGGAAATTATAGTAGTCACTTTTCTCAGGTGTCAGTTTTGCCATTATCACGTACCCCTCTGGAACTTCTGGATTGCATTACACTTTATGCAGCACACATTACTGAAGAAGAGAGAGTCAGCCCTGGGAACTCCCAGCAGAGAGCAGACAGAGAAGTGAGCCCTCAGCAATACAGCTGCGGGGCCGAGCCAGCGCTGGGGAGCTGAGTTTTCAAGTGAGGTGGCTAGGTCCAGTGCCAGAGGCTCAGAGAGGGTGGCAATTTTAGAGTGATCCAGGGACCAGTTAAACCAGTCAGTTGCTGTTGAGTAAATTCCAACTCATGGCAACCCCGCATGTGTCAGAGTAGAACTGTGCTCCACAGGGTTTTCAATGACTGATTTTATTGGAAGTGGGCCTTCAGACCTTTCTTTCCAGGTAGCTCTGATGGACTCAAACTTCCAATGTTTTGGTTAGCAGCTGAGCATGTTAACTGTTTGCACCACCCAGGGACTTTTGGCCTGGGGGAGGGAGTAGATATTCTGGACAGCAACAGGGAATGTGGCTCGTAGTTCAGAGGAACAGAGGGTGGTTGTGGGGAGCCTTTGGACAGAGCCCTCTCTATCTCCTGAGAAATTCCCAGGGACCTGGAGAGGTGTGTCCACACTTTCATCCCTCTAGGTGTTTGGACCAGAAGTTCCGGCGCTGCCCCCAACTGCCCACCACCAGTGTCATCATTGTGTTCCACAACGAGGCCTGGTCTACACTGCTGCGAACGGTGTACAGTGTCCTGCATACTGCCCCTGCCATTTTCCTGAAGGAGATCATACTGGTGGATGATGCCAGCACTGAAGGTGAGGCTTGAGGGGCCCTGAGGAGGGGTCAGGGTCTCCCATTGGCACTCTGGGAAGGAGGGTAGGGCCTCTCGAGGGAGCAGGCACCACATTCCTAAAGCCTGGACCTTCCTAAAGCCCAAGAGCTTTACAGTTCTGGCCTCCAGGACTCCCTTAAGACTGCCAAGACCAACCCCAATTCAGAAGTGCTGAGAGAGGTCAAGACAGGTGGGGCGGGGGGCCTTCCCCTCTGTATCACATGCAAACCACTCTTCTGCTCTTAAAGATTCCACCTACGAAGCCCTGTTTACTATGGTTGTTAATAGGTAAATGAGGTTGCCCTCCAAACTTCCCACCTTTCAAGGCAGTTCCATAAACATCTAATGAGCACTTGCCCTTTACCTGGCACTGACCTAGGACTGGGGGACACCATGACAAATGAGGCAGGTCCTGCCCTGAAAAGGCTACTAACCTTCACAGGACAGCCAGCCGTTTACAACAGCAATCAGTAACAGAAAAGGCCATGGACTTGGGAGTCTGATACCCAGGGATTCAAATTCCAGCTCTAAATCTTCCTAGGTCTCTGACACTTAGCCTCTCTGAACCTCAGTCTCCTCTTCTAAAAATAACTGACAATTGACTCCCTCACATGGTGGGTGAGGGATCCAGGCAAGATACATGATGAATGAGATAATTCATGTGCTACAGAGTACTTGGCATTGAGCAAGAGCCCCATAAGCATTAGGTTCATTTTGTTCATTGTAGGGGAACAATGGGCCATGGGAGGGCAGAGCCAGGGGTTATTATTTCTGCCTGGCATGGCTGGGGGCTTCACAGTGGAGGCCAGATTGGAGCTGGGCCGTAAAGGATGAGTGTGATTGTCTAGGCAGAGAAGAGGGTATGAAGGGCATTCCTGGAAGAGAGAACCACATGAGCAGAGCCTACAGACATCAATGTGTGTGTGGAACTTTGAGAGACCTGGTGTGGCTGAAGCTTAGATTTATCATAGAAAATGAGACTAAAAAGGCACTGAATAAGCATTCATGCCATGCTGAAAGTGTTTAGGAAGAAATGAGGAGCCATTGGCAGTGTTTAAGCTGCAGAGTGATATGTTTCAGAATGATGGCAGCCTTGGGGGTAGAGGGGGCATGGTAGTTGGCAGAAAGAGAGGCGGAGGTCCCAGAGTTCTGAGAGCAAGTTCTTAAAATCACTTGAGTGGAGTTACGGGGCCAGATCTAGGAAAGTGGCTGTGGTACTGATGCATCATTAGACCAGGATTCTCCCGGAGCTGAGCCCTCTTCCCAGATGGCACATGGTATCTTGGCCTCTCCCAGGTTGGCCCTCTGTGCCCAAGCTCCCATATCAAGGGCAGGACCTGATTCCAAGCTTCCCATCTTAGGCCCTTGGGCCACCCCCGTGGAGGGCTGCTGCTGTCTCCTTACCTTGCCCCCACTTCCCTCATGCCCTCCAGGTTAGGGGTGATGCTAAAAAGATGACTAGGGCTGGGGAAGGCCATGGAAGGAGGACTGAGTGTCAGGACTGTGCAATCTGTATCTTTAGGGAACTCATATTGTCCCAGGGAGGGCAGGCACTTAGCTGCACTAACGAAATAGCACGGGTGCAGTGATAAGGGTCTGGTGAAACACAAAGATTAGGCTTCTGGGAAGGGAGGGGCAAAGTTTGACAGAGATAAGAGGGGCTTGCAAGTAGTCTCTGGGGAATCTCCAGAGCAATGGAATGGTTACATGGAATGTGTACCAGCCACCCTTCCTCTCAAACTGGACTCTCTTATGACCCTTCTCCCTCTAACCCTGTGCCACCATCCCCCGGAAGCTCCTTCTCCCTGAATCACATGTGGCGGGGGTTCTAAGCTGTTTTAACTCGTCACTCAATTTAGTGAGTTCATAAGGTACAAGTGCCCAATTGGGCAACTCCTCTGACCAGGCTGGACAAGTGACATGGTGCCAGATAGGCACAGGAAGCATCTAAAGGGTGGAGTCTCCTGTGCCCAGTGGGGTGAAATTTGCCGAAGCCTCTCCGAAGTGTCTGCTTCTTGGGGCCACCAGACACATACTCATTCCCTCTGGCTATTTCTCCCTTGTGGCCTTGAAATTTCTCTTAAGGCCAATTCCAGCATCTCTGAATCACCTGCCTGAAAAACCTAAGCTAGCGATTCTTACTTTTCTGTGTCCTGGCCTCCTTTGAGAATCTGTGAAGAGCTATGCCCCTTTCCCTGCAATGGTGCATAATTTCCCACAATGATATGCACACACACATTTTTGCATGTCATTTCAGGGAGTTGGTAGACCCTATGATAAACAACCCTACCTCGAGGGCTTTCAGACTGTAGAGATACTTTAAGCAATGTTCAGTTCAGTGGGGAAAGGGGAAAAAAACCTCAGACTCCTGGTCAGAAATCTCTGCGGTCCACAGTGGGATAAAATTTCCCACACATTGGACCATTCGATCAGATTAACCGGCTCCTGTTACTCACATACAAACGGGGCTGTGTCTCTGCTGAAATATGATGTCCACGCTCTCTCTCCTCCTACCCAGGCACCCGGCAGCTGCTCTGTAACCGTGAATACACGAGCATTTGATGCAGGGGGAGAGGAGGCCCAGTGCCAGGCTGGAGAACGTTTTCTTTCCCACCTCAGAGTCAGAACTAGGCCAAGTACTTCACTCGTGAGGAGCCGCGTCAGCAGTCAGAGTTTGGTCCTGGTCTGACACACTCCTTGAGCTTCTGAAAACTGGCCCCCCAGTCCCGTTAGCCTACTCTGCCCCAAAGAGGGGCACATCCCCATGTCCAAAGCCCTGCCTGCCCCTGGGGGAGGCCAAGGAGAAGAGAGCCTAGGTCTCCCTCCTGTGGGGATTTCCTGGGGGAGATCAGACACATACCCAAGGCCCAGAGAGCATCTGGGAACGAACATGACCCTTAGTGAGCAAGTTCCTTACAGAGAGAGGAGGTGGGGTTGGTCAGGGAGGGGGTGCTGTAGGAAGGGAAGGTAGAGAGATCAGCAGAGGGAGGAAAGGAGAGAAAGGGCAGCCCTGAGGTCGGGAAGTGCCCTGTGCGGGACCCAGGGAGGAGATGGGAACGTGGATTAACCCAAGATTTCTCCCACTTTCGCATCTCTTGTTGATCAGAACTGAGCTAAGTGGCAGTTTTTCTTATGGCCACCTGCGCTCCTAAGAGGTGTCAGGGATGCAATACAGAAATTGCTCAAAGGCTCTGATTTTAGATGATTTACAACTTCCAGTGTCTGTCCCAACCTCTGAGCTTGTAGTGTAATAGAGGAAAATATCTCTATATTAAACCTTATATCCTGGATTTTCTGGGAAAGTTTCCATTGCAGTATTTTCTTCCGTTTCTCCTTATTAAGAAATTCTACTAATCCCACATGTAAATGTCATCTGCCAGTCTACCCCTGAAAGTGGGAAGTGTCAGACACTGAGTCTTGATTTGGGTTAGAAACTATGGCCCAAGATCCAAATGCTCTACCTGGGCAGGTGGATTATAGAATATTCCCAGAGGGTATCAAGCTTGTGTATTTCTCCTCCCATCCTTCCTAACGGATTAATCAAGAAAAATTTCCTAGTTGCAATTAAATTTGAGGCTGGATAGAACATGGATAAGCAGAAAAATAGAATAAAAAACAAAACAGGAAAAATTAGAAAGGCAGCCTTCCCTGGAAGAAAAGGTGTTCTTTTTTACTTTTCTAGATTTTTCAGAAGCCAAGGAAGAAGGGAACAGTCCAAGCAAGAGAAGTGTCAGTAAAGGCAGGAATTCACTGATTTGCATCATGAGTATTTAGGGGTCACCTACTGGGTGGAAGACCTTGTGCCAAGCCTTGGGGATACAACAGCAAATAGGTTAGGCAACGTCTTTGTCTCCTTGGAGTTTACTTTTTTAGTGGGAAAGACACAAAATAAATAATTTTAGATAGTAACAAGTGCTGTGTAAGGAAAAAGAGAAAATAATGCATGGTGACGGAATAGTGACTAATTAGGGAGCTCGTTTAGTTAGGAGTCCCTGGATGGTGCAAACAGTTAACACACTCAGCTGGTAACCAAAAAGTTGGAACTTCGAGTCCACTCAGACATGCCTCAGAAGAAAGGCCTGGTGATCTACGTCTGAAAAATCAGCCATTGAAAATTCTATGGAGCACAGTTCTATTTTGACATACATGGAGTTGCCATGAGTTGGAATCAACTGCACAGCAGCTGTCTTTTTTAGTCAGGGTGGCGAGGAAAGGCTACTCTGAATGTTCCAATCAAAAACAAAACAAAAAAACCAAACCCGTTGCCATTGAGTCGATTCTGACTCATAGCGACCAGGGAACAGCAAATGCAAAGGCCCAGAGGCTTGGTGTTTTAATGGGGCAAAAAGCAGGCCAGGGAGGCTGGAGGGAAGTGAGCAAGGAAGCAGAAGGAACACTGGTGCAAAGTGAGTTTAGAGAGGCGAACTGAATCATGAAGATATTTGTAAGTGATGATCAGTGTTTGGATTTGTATTTTTTGTTTGTTTTTGTGATAAAAAAAATATACAACCAAACATTTTCCATTTCAACCATTTTTATGTATGTAGTTCAGTGACTTTAATGTTATTCACTATGATGTTCATCTATCACCTGAATTTGTTTTTTTTTTGTGGTGAAATATACACAACAAAACATTCATCAATTTCTACGTGTGTAGTTCAGTGACATTGATTACATTCTTCATGTTGTGCATCCATTATCACTATCCTTTTCAAAATTATTCTATTAATGTAAAGTCAGTGCCCCCCTAAGCAAAAGTTCCCCCTTTTTCCCTCCCTGCCACCCCTGGTAACCACTAATAATCTTTGGTTTCCATATATTTGTTTATTTCGTATAAGTGAGATCATACAGTGTCTTAGTTACCTAGTGCTGCTATATTGTCTGGCCTTCAGCTCTGCCTCCCAGGCCCAATGGAACGGCAGCTCTGCTCCCTCAAATTTGAGCAGCCCCATTCTCTTAGTTCCTTTAAGTGGCGACTCCACCCTTTGAGACCTGAGAGGTTGTGGGCCTACCCTTTAAGACTGAGGTAGCTCTGCTTCCTGTGTTCCTTGTCTTTTCAGCTTCTACTTCCTGGTTCCTTGGCCTCTCAGCCCCTTGGGCCTCACTGCCTGCATCTGCCCTGCTGGGGCAAGTGTTCCAAAGCTCTTTAGCTCCACTGATAAGTGCCTGGAGACACCCCACTCTGCCAGTAAACTTCCACCGGAAGACACTCAGCTCTCTTGCTCCATGGATTGGCAAGCCTAGCTCCACCAATAAATGCTCAGAGGCACCCCACTCTACCAGGAAGCCTCCTGCCAAAGGCACTCAGCTCTCTCGCTCTGTGGGTTGGCTCCAGCACTGTCTGGTGCTGGTCTCCTGGTTCTGCTGCTGCCTCTTGCCATCTGTACCATTTCCAGTGTATCAGCTCTCCTCATTTCCTTCTGAGTCCTTACCAGTAGTCTTTGATGTCCATAATTTCACCAACGATCTCTTCAAGATAACCTAGGCTTTAACTATTAGTCACTTTAAAACTCTTTCAGCCTCTATCCATTCACAGTTTCAAAGCCACTTCCACATTTTAGATATCTGTTAGAGCAGCACCCCACACCTGTTACCAAATTCTGTTTTAGTTATCTAGTGCTGCTATAACAGAAATTCCACAAGTGAATGGCTTTAACAAAGAGAAATTTATTCTCTCACAGTCTAGGAGGTTAGAAGTCCAAATTCAGATTGCCAGCTCCAGGAGAAGGGATTCTCTCTCTGTTGGCTCTGGAGGAAAGTCCTTGTCATCAATCTTCCCCTGGTCTAGGAGCTTCTCCATGCAGGGACCTCCGGTTCAAAGGACGCTCTATTCTCCTGGCTCTTGTTTCTTGGTGGTATGAGATCCCCATGTCTCTCTGCTCACTTCTCTCTTATATCTCAAAAGAGATTGATGTAAAACACAATCTACTCTTGTAGCTTGAGTACTACCTCATTAACATAACTGCTGCTAATCCCACCTCATTAACATAGACGTGGGATTTACAACAGTTCAGAAGATCACATCAGATCACAAAATGGTTGACAATCACACAATACTGGGAATCACGGCCTAGCCAAGTTGACACATATTTTGGGGGGACGCAGTTCAATCCATGACAAGCACCATATATCCGACGCTCGTTTAGGGCATGTACAGCCTCCTGGTGAACATTTCCCTAACCCTGAAAAGTACTGCCACTTAGCAGCACCATAATTGTGCCTGTAGGAAGCTGTTCCATCGTTCTATCAAGCCAGTTGCTTTAGGATCATGGGGAACATGGTAAGACTAGTGAATTCCATGATCATGGGCCCATTGCCACACTTCATTTGCTGTGAAGTGAGTCTCTCGATCTGAAACGATGCTTTGTGGGATACCATAATGGTGGATAAGGCATTCTGTAAGTCCACAGATGATCGTTTTGGCAGAAGCATTGCATGCAGGGAAGGCAAATCCATATCCAGAGTACATGTCTATCCCAGTAAGAACAAAATGCTGCCCTTTCCATGATGGAAGCAGTCCAGTGTAATCAACCTGCCACCAGCTTGTTGGCCAACCTCCTCAAGGAATGATGCCATATCAGGGACTCAGTGTTGGTCTCTGCTGCTGGCAGATTGGGCACTCAGCAGTGGTGGTAGCCAAGTTGGCCTTGGTGAGTGGAAGTCCATGTTGCTGAGCCCATGCATAACCTCCATCCCTGCTACCATGGCTGCTTTGTTCATGAGCCCATCGGGCAACGACAGGAGTGGCTAGGGAAAGGATGACTGGTTTCCACAGAACGCATCATCCTGTCCACTTGATTGTTAAAATCCTCCTCTGCTCCCCTTTGGTGAACATTCACATGAGACACAAATATCCTCACTCTTTTGGCCCATCCACAGAGCTCTCTCCACATACCCCTCCCTATACCTCCTTATCACCTATTTTCCAAATATATTCTTTCCAAGTCCCTGACCATCCAGCCAAACCCATGAATCGGTATACAGTCACACAAGTGGCCTTTTCTCCTCCCAAGCAAAGTGGATAACCAGGTACACTGCTAGAAGTTCTGCCTATTGGGAGGATTTCCCTTCACCACTGTCCTGCAGGGAGGCCCCAGAAAGGGGCTGTAGTGCTGCCTGTTTACTTTCAAGTGGTCCCTGCATATCACACAGAACCATCTGTAATCCAGGCGCGAGTTTTCTCTTCCTCAGTCAACTGATCATAAGGAATTCCCCCATGGGGCTATAGATGCTGACTGGGAGAGGGAGGGTAATGTGACAGGAGTCTAGATCATGGCCGTTTGGGCTATTTCCTCATGTAACTTTTATCTTCAGCTCCTGCTTGAGCCCGATCTCGAATATACCACTTCCATTTAATGATGGAGTGCTGCAGTGTGTGTCCGACTTTATGGCTCTGTGAGTCAGACAACATCCAGTTCATGATGGGCAGCTCAGGCCACATGGTAACTTGGTGGCCCATGGTTAAACATTCCGTCTCTACTAAGGCACAGTAACAAGCCAAAAGCTGTTCTTCAAAAAGAGTAGTTATCTGTTGAGGATGGCAGAGCTTTGCTCCAAAATCCTAAAGGTCTGTGGTGTGATTTACCAGTAGGGGTCTGCCAAAAACTCCAAACAGCGTATCTATCTGCCACTGACACTTCAAGCACCATTGAATCAGCTGGATAATATGGCCCAAGTGTCAGAGTAGCTTACATAGCAGCCTGAACCTATTGCAGGGCCTTCTTTTGTTCTGGGCCATGGTCAAAACTAGCAGGTTTTTGTTTTTGTTTTTTTAATTTTTATTGTGCTTTAAGTGAAAGCTTACAAATCAAGTCAGTCTCTCATACAAAAATTTATATACACCTTGCTATATACTCCTAGTTGCTCTCACCCTAATGAGAAACACACTCCTTCCCTCCACTCCCTATTTCCGTGTCCATTCGGCCAGCTTCTGACCCCCTCTGCCCTCTCATCTCCCCTCCAAACAGTAGCTACCCACATAGTCTCATGTGTCGGCTTGATCTAAGAAGCTCGCTCTTCACCAGTATCATTTTCTATCCTATAGTCCAGTCCAATCCCTGTCTGAAGAGTTGGCTTTGGGAATGGCTCCTGTCTTAGGTGAACAGAAGGTCTGGGGACCATGACCTCCAGGGTCCTTCTAGTCTCAGTCAGACCATTAAGTCTGGTCTTTTTACAAGAATTTGGGGTCTGCATCCCACTGCTCTCCTGCTCCTCAGGGGTTCTCTGTTGTGTTCCCTGTCAGGGCAGTCTTCGGTTGTAGCTGGCCCCACCTACTTCTTCTGGTCTCGGGCTGATGTAGTTTCTGGTTTATGTGGCCCTTTCTGTCACTTGGGCCCATAGTTACCTTGTGTCTTTGGTGTTCTTCATTCTCCTTTGCTCCAAGTGGGTTGAGACCAGTTGATGCATCTTAGGTGGACACTTGCTAGCGTTTAAGACCCCGGATGCCACTCTCCAAAGTGGGATGCAGAATGTTTTCTTAGTAGATTTTATTATGCCAGTTGACTTAGATGTCCCCTGAAACCATGGTCCCCAAACCCCCGCCCCTGCTACACTGGCCTTCGAAGCGTTAAGAAACTAGCAGCTTTTTGAGTCATTTGATAAATAGGCTGGGATAGCACACCTAAATGAGGGATATGTTGCCTCCAAAACCCAAACAGGCCCATCAGGCATTGTGGCATTGTGCCTTCTTTTTAGTTGTAGGAGGAAACAGATATAACAACTTATCTTTCACTTCAGAAGGAGTATCCCAAACCACTGGACTCCTAAAAATTTCACAGAGGTAGAAGGTGCCTGAATTTTTGTGAGATTAATTCCCCACTCTCTAGCACACAACTGTTTTACCAAAAGTTCAGAGTCATTGACACTTCTTCCTTACTAGGTCCAATGAGCATAATGTCATCAATATAATGGACCAGTGTGATGTCTTGTGGAAGGGAAAGGCGATCAAGTTTCCTGTGAACTGAATTACGGCACAGGGCTGGAGAGTTGCTATACCCTTGAGGTAGGACAGTGAAGGTATATTGCTGGCCTTGCCAGCTGAAGCCAAGTGGCTTCTAGCGTTCCTTAGAAACCGGAATTGAGAAAAAGGCATTGGCCAGATCAATAGCGGTGTACCAGGAGATGTATTAATTTGCTCAAGTAGTGAAACCACATCTAGAACAGCAGCTACAATTGGAGTCACCACCTGGCTAAGTTTATGATAGTCCACTGTGATTCTCCAAGATCCACTTGTTTTTTGCACAGACCAAACAGATGTGTTGAATGGGGATGTAGTAGGAATCACCACCCCTGGATCCTTCAAGTCTTTGATGGTGGCAGTAATCTCTGCAATCTCTTGAGGAAAGTGGTATTGCTTTTAGTTTACTATTTCCTAAGTAAGGGCAGTTCTAATGGCTTCCACTTGGCTTTTCCTGCCATAATAGTCCTTACTTCACTTGTCAGAAATTCAGTGTGGTGGTTCTGCCAGTTGCTGAGTATGTCTATTCCAATTATGCATTCTGGAATTGTGGAAATCACTACAAGATGGATTTGGGAACCTGCTGTGAGACAAACCTAAGCTAAGCTAAGACTTCTTAATAACCTGACCTCCACATGCCCCCACTCTGGTGGGCCAGAGTGATGTTTTGGGTCTCCTGGCATTAGCATCAATTCAGAACCAGTATCCAGTACTCCCTGAGAAGTCTGATTATTTCCTTTTCCCCAGTGACAGTCATTCTAGTAGAAGGCTGTAGATCCCTTTGGGGAAAGCTGAGAGAAAAATTAACAGTGTATAAATTTTTGGCAGTGTCGTGAAGTCCTTTCTCCAGGGGACCCAGCCTCCCCTTCGTTCAAGGGATTGTGGATCTGTAAATTGGCTCAAGTCTGGGAATTGATTGAGCAGCTGTGACTTTCTAGACTGGTGATTCAATTATTCACCTGACCTAGAATTCTTCTGCTTGTACAGATCAAGTAAATACTTAGTAGATTCCCCATCTATTTCACTCCTAGGGACATCATGACTAAATAGTCAATACCATAAGTCTGTATGAGTCAGACTATTCTGATTACTACTTTGACTCCACTGTCCATTGCCCATCTTGTCTTTGTCAATAGAATGCCGCCACTTGAACCCTACTACCACAGGGTCCAGTTAGATGTCTTAATTTAGTTAGGGCAGTTTCCACTGTCAAATCTGACTTACATAAAATAGCAATTACAGCAGTCTTCAAGGATGCTGTGGCTCCCTTGGCAAGTTTGTTCCTCACAGTTGTGGTAAAAGATGTGTCCTCTGGGCACTCCATGTGTGGCTCTGTGGATCTAACCTTATAAATCCACTCTAACATGCCAATTTCCCTAAGTCTTTGGATACCTTCTACATACAGTATACCAAGGCAGGTCAGGTACTTCAACTTGATTTAGTGTAGGCCACCGCATAATCCATGCTTCAGCAAACCGACCAAATGAAGTATTAGCTCCTTTCCTAACATCTTGAGTTGAAAAATTTAATGGAGAATCTGTGCTTAGTGAGCCCACATCAGTAAACTCAAACTGATCCAACTTTATGTACCTTAAACCATCATCCCACACATATTCCCCAGGTCTCTGTTTCTACGTATTAGAAAAGTCAAGAAGTTCTTTTGGAATGTACGTTTTGGAAAGTAGTGTACCTCCTCCTGGGTCACACTTTGTATTTCACCTTTTGGGGCTTGCTGGGACTTAAGTCTAGCAAAAACGAGTGGTGGGGGTGGGTCCTGGGAACATTGAGCAGTGTCTTGAAAGATATCTACCCCAGGCAGTGCCCCAGGCAATGATTCAGATGCCACCCATGTGTTAACTCAGACAAAGGCTCTTCAGGCACAGCTGGGTTAATCTCATCAGATGGGGTTGGAGGGGATAATGGTTTTACTGCGAAGTGTGATTTAGCTGACAAAGATGTGGTAATCTCTTCAGATGGGAGTAAGAGGACTGGTTCTGTTGGCAAGGGCGAGTCAATGGAATTTAGGGGCTCAGTGTCCCCAGCTTCCTAATTATCTGTCCATATGTCCCCATCCTAAGTTTCAGGATCCCATTTCTTCCCAGTCAATGCCCTCACTTTAACTTCAGCTACCATTTGAGGTTGGAAATTCAGTTGGTATTGTAATTTGTCCACTCTTACAATAAGACTCTGGTTTTCGGCAATATCAGCTCTGTTACTATAAGAAATAAGGCTTTCTTTTAGGACACGAGTGGCAATTCTGAGGTCTTTTGTATGGCACTTGAGCTGTGACTCAAACCCTAATCTCATCCCTTTATTTCACCACTTTGTCTAGTGAAAGTAGGCCAACCAGCTAGCTTCCCTATACTTCTTATTCTGACAAAACTATAGAAAAGTATCAAACATGCAATCACCCAGAGCCTCACTTCTCACCAATGCTTGATCTGTTGGTGGTGATATTTTGCATATTAATATTGCCACCTCACGCCGTGGACTAGCAGCACCCTCTTTACTACTGGAGGCAGAGTCATCAGTGCCTATAAGATTAATCAGACTTGAGAACCAATTTAGAAAACTCATCATTATGATTTTGTTTCTCTAGAACCATTTCTGCTACCAAATGTCTTAGGCTGGATTCTCTAGAGGAGCAAAACTAGTGAGCAAAACTAGCAAAAATAGAGAGAGAAAGAAAGAGGGAGAGATTTATCTCAACCACTCACGTGGTTGTAGAGGCTGGCAAGTCCAAAGTCCACTGGCTAGGCATCAGGCTGGAGGCTTCTCCTGACTCAGGGACCCAAGACTGGCAAGTCAAGACAGCAGGCTGTTGGTTCAAGGGCTGGGAAGGCTGACGAATCTAAGATCAGCAGCTAAGATGGCAGGCCGCTCACTCAAGTCCTAAGAACTGGAGGTCAGGTGATAATGAGCCAGATGCAGAATCCAGAGCACACAAGTGAGCTTTGCTAGAACATCCGTGTGTATTGGATGCAGGCCACAGCCCTGAGGAAACTCCCCTTACAACTGATTGGCTGATCACATGAGATCACATCATGGAGGATGACAACTTCATTATATAACCACCAAACCACTGAGAATCATGGCCCAGCCAAGTTGACACACAATCTTA
Source organism: Loxodonta africana (assembly GCF_030014295.1). Lineage (NCBI taxonomy): Eukaryota > Metazoa > Chordata > Mammalia > Proboscidea > Elephantidae > Loxodonta > Loxodonta africana. The sequence continues at coordinate 90,700,537 of NC_087345.1, forward strand.
ACAGTGTGGGGTCCCAGAGGAGCCCCGCCTGTAAGGCTCAGAATCCGGAGGTCCATCCTCATCGCCGGAGACTGGAAGGAAGGTACGGGAAATGGCTTTGGGTAGAACTCAGGCCCCCTGAGTTTCACAGCTCAGTACTTCACAGTCTCTTACCACAAAACCCACTTCCTGTGATGTTTTGTCCCCGGGTTATCTCCACCACTGTGAACGTCTGTAAACCCAGTTAAGCAAGTTCTCAGGGGGAAAATCAGCCACCCTGAAAAGGTGAGGCTCCTGGCCAGGGTTCCTTTCCCCTTCCAGCACTTGGGATTGTAGTTAGATTATGAGTCTGGGAGCTCCTTGAGGGCAGGACTCAGACCAGGCCCCTCCATGCCCAGGGTAGTGTGTCTAGCACCCGGGCAGGGCTATAGCAGACATTTGCTGAGTGAGTGGTGGGCTGAAGCTGTCACATGAGGCTAAATTTGACTCATGGGGTTCTGGTGCCTGAGACAAGAGGCCCCATTCCTGGAGTAAGATACAGCCTCTTCTCAGATGACTGCCCGAAGGATCCCTTCATAAGTTGGCACCGCATCAGAACACTGTCTATCCAGAAGGATTGAGAAAGAGAGAAGAAAAGAGCTGAAGTTCCCATTTATGGAAAGTTTTATTCTCCTGGAGCTCCCCTCTCCTAGGCAGTGACCAAAGCTAGACTAAGGAGGAGCAGTGTCCAAGTACCTTTCTCTCCTCCTCCCTCCTGGGATCTCACACATACGGAAGTGGCTAAGGCCCTGGATGACTGACGGAGGCCACACAGGCCACACTGACACCCATGCACGTTGTGTCCTTGCTGCCCCCAGAGAGGGGAGATGAGAATCCTCAGACGTGGCTGCCATTGCCCTTTGCATTTCCTGTGACCCTGGGCTCGTCACTTTGAGTCTTAGCTTTCCCATCTATAAAAGCTAGGGAAAAAACTCTGTATTTCATAGAGTTGTTAAGACTCATTTAAAAAAAAAAAAAAAAGTTGCTGTGGAGTCAACTCTGACTCATGGCAAACCCATGTACGACAGGGTAGAACGGTGCGCCATAGGGTTTTCAGTGGCTCACTTTTTGGAAGCGGATTGCCAAAACTTTCTTCCGAGGCACCTCTGGGTAGACTCAGACCTCCAACTTTTTGGTTAGCAGCCAAGTGTATCAACCATCTGCACCACCCAGGGACTCAATTAACCTTCGTACAAAAACCAAACCCATTGCTGTCGAGTCGATTCTGACCCACAGCAACCCTATAGGACAGAGTGGAACTGCCCCACAGGGTTTCCAAGGAGCGGCTGGTAGATTCGAACTGCTGACCTTTTGGTTAGCAGCTGTAACTCTTAACCACTGTGCTACCAGAGCTCTAGTTAAGCTTCACAGAGAAGATTAAATAAGAAAGTAAACATGAAAGGACCTAGTTCAAGAGGCGGCACATAGTAGGTGCTCAAGTGTTTGGGTATAATGTGTGTGTATGTGTGATCACAACCCAAGCAATTGATTTCAGGACACATGGTGCAGTCAGTGCCAGGTCACAGCCCCAGAGGGAAAACATACACACCTGCCTTTCACCTCCAAAACTATAGGCAACCCCATCCCTTGCAGTTGGGAATAGAGCAGTGGCACAGATAAACCAAACTGGCAGTCAAGAAAACATAAGGTTTAGAATATGTTTCATGATGGATTGTTTCAGAATAGAGCTACTTGTAAGGCTCTGAAAATTTCAGATTGAAGAACAAGGTCATGAATTAAACCCCAACTCAGAATGAGCTGGCAATCTCGGGAGAAATACCTCTCCCTTTTCAAAAAGCTTTCCTTGAAACTCAGGATGACTGCCCCTCCTGGGGGCTCTGCCTGCCCTGTACAACCTCTGGCAGGTCACCTGCCCTGCAGTTACCTGCCCCTGGCCAGCCTTGCCCCCTGGACAGTGCACTCCTTAGGACAATGACCATATGGGCCAGGCTCACACTCTACCCCCCAACTCCTATCACTGTGCCTGGTCCAGGGCAGGCATCTGGTACATGATTTTTTTTTTTTTTTTTAATGAAAAAGCTGTCTGATGTCTTTTCATCTTCTTAAAGAATACCATATGCAGAGGAGGTAGTAAAGAGGATTAGAATAAGACTTCCTGCTGCTGATCCAGCAAGCAAGAAATCAGACTGTATGTGTGCTCTACATGTCAACCACACTCTGAAGAGTCTGGGAGACCAGGAATCGTAGACACTAAGAAATGTCTGCCACAAGCTCCAGGTGTGGAGAGAGGAGGAGGCCAGAATCTCAGTTCTGAAAGATAGTGGCTGAGGGGGTAGGGTAACCAGGAGAGGCTTTTGAGAGCCTTTGTCAGAAGATTGTTTGATTTGTGGACAAAGAAACACAACTGTCAGGTCCTGTCATGACATTACAGAAGGTGCCTAGGTAAATAGGCCCAGGATCCAACACTGCAGAGCCGCTGTCCTGGCAAGGTGGGCTTGGGATAGCGGGGTGGGCTTGGCCACAGGTGGGGCTTCCCCTTCCTCTCCGCATTCTCCTCCTTCCAGCCTCCCCCGCTCCACCCCTCGCCTCCAGCTTCTGTGGAATTGCTTAGCTGTAGGTGCTGGAGGGTTAAAAGTCGGGCCTGCTGGAGGCCCAAGAGCACTTGGGCTTGGTGCCCACACAGGATTAGGTTTGCAACAAAGTGGTGAGCTGGCAACAATGACACTGTCACTTGCAGAGTACTTAAAGGAGCAGCTGGACCAGTACGTGAAGCAGCTGCAGATCGTGAGGGTGGTGCGGCAGCAGGAGCGGAAGGGGTTAATCACTGCCCGGCTGCTGGGGGCCAGCGTGGCACAGGCAGAGGTGCTCACATTCCTGGATGCCCACTGTGAGTAACAGGGTGCTGCCTGACCGCCAGGAGGCCTGGGTGTGGTCCGGGGCGGCCTCTCTGGGCCTCAGCTTCTTCCCTGGTGGAATGGAAAGCTGGGACCACAGGCAGCATCACCAAACCCCCTTCCTGCTCTACTGTCCAAGAGTGTGGGAAGCTTGGGACCTGCCCCAGCCTTTCCTACCCCTTTCTCTTTCCCAACTCCAAAGATATTTATCAGTAGGCACAAACAGAACTCAAACATTTGGTGACCCAAAAATTGCAGGGAGAGGGCCCTGGGGCCCCAGACACACCCCCCTCCCCATCTGTTCCTTTTTCTGAGCTCAGCCCTCAGAGAGGCCTCCCACCACCACTAAGAATGGCTTGTGTGGAGTTTCCTGTAGGGCCACACAGACCCAGGAAGGCCTTCCATCCTGCCTCAAGCCAAAACATCTCCCCACCACTGGTCGGGGAAAAAATATACCCTAAGAGGGGAGACATATCTTGGCAAGAGCTCTGCACGTGGTGTCAGAAGACCTGGGTTTGCCCTCTGGCTCCACCACTGACTGAGCCTCAACTTCCTCTTTGTAAAGTGAGAATGAGGATACTGACCTTACTCACCTAGCAGAATTATCACTCTGAGGGCTAAATGAAGTCGTATTTGCAGAAATTCATTGAAAATCTGACAGCTAGACAACTGGAGCTAAAGCTTAAGATGCAAATACCCCTGGGAGAGGAAACAGACCTTTCTGAAATCCTCACTTGAGTGGAGAGGGCTGATTCGGTGAAAAGGCTAGATGATTGGAGGTGCCATCTTACTCCCCGGAGAGTGCTGGTGTTCTTGCCACGAGATGGGCAGAGGTTCTAAGACCCCCATCCTCCTATCCGAGGCTGCCTCCACCTGGGAGTAGCTGGGGCTTTGGGGTGGAGTCTCAGGAGAGCTCTCTACGCCGTGCAGCTTGTGTGTGTTTCTCAGTCTGTAACCAGGGAGTAGGTGGAGGGTCCTTCTGTTCTGGGTCTTCTCCCTGGGGTGGCTCTGGGCAGGGCCCTGACTGCTGCCTCCTGGTCCGGGCCTGCAGGCGAGTGCTTCCATGGCTGGCTGGAGCCCCTCCTGGCTCGCATTGCTGAGGATGAGACAGTGGTGGTCAGCCCAGACATCATCACCATTGACCTGAACACTTTCGAGTTCTCCAAGCCTGTCCAGAGGGGCAGAGTCCATAGCCGGGGCAACTTTGACTGGAGCCTGACCTTCGGCTGGGAAACTGTCCCTCTGCATGAGAAACAGAGGCGCAAGGATGAGACCTACCCCATCAAGTAAGGACCACAGCCTGGTGAGCTCGCAACTTGGCCTTCTCGGCCCCAGTCCTATCCATCTCATATCAACATTTATTAGGTGCTCTACCAAGCACTTGACACATTTTATGTAGTCCTCACTGCCTATCGCAGGTACTATGATTAGCCTGTTTTACGGATGAGAACGTCAAGGCTCACTGTAATAAACATTTGGCCTAAGATCATGTAGCTAGAAAATGATGGAGCAAGGATACCTAGCCTGGCCTGCCTAGCCCAAAGCCCTCTCCTAACTGTGGCACTGTACTGCCCCACGCCATAACAGTTTGCTCTTACCACTCACTGTGTGGCAGGCACTGGGCTAAGGGCTGTACATACTTTATTTCATTTATTCCTCCCCAGTCATCGAAGGTCATGACTGGTGCTTGCAGAGCAGGTGAGAGAGGGTGGAGGGAGGCCATTGTTGAATAGCCATTGGGACTGAAGGGGTGCCATGTGTGCCCAGGTCACTATCTTTGAAAAGACAGAACATACTAAAAGGAAATAGATGAGCGTGCTGCAGTTTGCACTTTGTTGCAGCTGCCATGAATTTTTTCTGTAAAGGGCCAGCTAGTAAATATTTTGAGCTTTGCAGGCCACATACAGTCTGTTGCATATTCTCTTTGTTTATGACCCTTTAAAAATGTAAAAACCATTCTCAGCTCCAGAGCCTTACAAAAACAGGCTGTGAAGCCAGATTTGGCCATGGTTAGTCAATATCTGGGCTAGACTGTAGATGTTGTTGTTGTTGTTAGTTGCTGTCAAGTCGACCAATTCATGGTGACCCCATGTGTGCAGAGTGGAACTGTGCTCCATAGGGTTTTCAAGGCTGTGATCTTTTGGAAGCACATCATCGGACCTGTCTTCCAAGGTACCACTGGGTGGGTTTGAACTGCCAACCTTTCAGCCAGTAGTTTGGCACTTAATTGTTTGTGCCAGAGGACTTCTGTATGATGACTACTCAAGAGTTTATCCACTGTGAATATCCACAGTGCCCAATTCAACTCCCTCCACCATACACACCCACCTGCCTCTCCCTCTCCAGATTGCCTGCTGGTGTTGTTAGAGACCACAGGTTTATTTTAACGGTTGTCACTCCCAATTGAGCTGGGGAGTGACTGTTAGAATATTTGGTTTTGGATTATCTGTGCCGTTGTTTTCTTCTACTGGCCAGGAAACTTAAAAGACTACTGAATGTACATTACGGGTGGAGGGAAGAGCGGGTTGGGGATACAGTAGCTAAAGATAAGAGGGTAGATTTAAAGGGAGAGGGGGCTGGAGTTCCTCTCCCTTCACATACCCAGAGCCCTAAGAGACGCTGCCCAGGGTTTCAGTAGAAAGGACTCCCACGGACCCTGAAAAGCCAGCTGCTGGCTCCATCAGGAGGAGGAAAGGAAACAATGGAAGGGGAGAGGGGAAGCCAGCCTGAGCATGAGGGTTTCCCGGCTTAAATTCCTTCCAGAAGCGGCCGAGAGAGCTGTGTATAGTCAACCTCAAGGCGACAACATCAGTCTCAGGGTAACACCAAGGTCAGGCTCCTGGGTGGTCACCTAGACAGATCAGTCCGATGAGCACTGGGTGAGCCCCACCGTGTAAGGCACCTTGCTATGTTCCAGCTTTACAGAGCAGTCAGTGTCTCTCTCATTGGTTGTAGCGCATGGAGCCACCCACTGGTGGCAGCAAAGCTCTATTCAGGCAGCCTGGCCCAGGCACAGAAGCCAACAGCCAATGATTACATACCCCCCTTCCTTTCTGTTTCTCCTTGTACAACTGGATACTTTCACCTTAGCTCAGCTCCTCTTATGAGCAACCTACTATCTAAATTCAAAGAATGAGATGTTTTTGTTCATTTATCTTGAGTCTGTGCCTCCCTGCCTTTGTCTGAAGCCAGAATCTTTTTGCAACCTCCCAAAGGCTCCCTTTAGTCCAAATTGAGCTTGATCTCACCTCACTGTTCATCCTATTCCCAGGAACACCTCTTGTCATGTTCCCCTCTTCAGAGCAGCTAGTAGCTTTTGCCCAAAGCTAAAGTTTCTCGCACAGTATTAAGTACGGCGGCCAGGATCCTACTAATGTGCAGGCTCTATGGTCAGCAGTTCGAATCCATCAGTCACCCCTTGGAAGTTCTGTGGGGCAGTTCTCCTCTGTTCTTTAGGGTTGCTATGAGTCGGAATCAACTTGACGGCAACGGGTACGGGTTTTTTTTATAGGTTGCCATGGAGCCTTGGTGCTGCAATGGTTAAGAGCTTATCTGCTAACCAAAAGATTGGCAGTTCAAATCCACCAGCTGCTTCTTGGAAACCCTACAGGGCAGTTCTACTCTGCCCTACAGGGTCTCTATAAGTTGGAATCAACTCAGTGGCAATGGGTTTGGGTTTTTTAGTATAGGTTGCCATGAGTTAGAATTGACTTAATGGCAACAAGTTTGGTTTTGAGGTCCCTGGGAGGTGCAAACGGCTTGCACTGAGCTACTAATCAAAAGGCTGGTTGTTCGAACTCACCCAGTGGCACTGCAGAAGAAAGGCCTAGCAATCGGCTTCTGTAAAAATTACAGCAAGAGAACTCTGTGGAGCAGTTCTACTCTGTAACACATGGGGTCGCTATGAGTCAGAATCCACTCAACAACAACAGTTTTTTTGTTTTGTTTTTAATTATCTCAGAAGGGCCAGGAACCCTAAAACAGTATAGGGCCAGCCCAGCTGATAATATTTGTTCATTCATTCATGATTTGAATCCTGCCTATTTCCAAAAACAATTTCAAGCAACTTCTGATAACTGAGTATCTACTATATTCCGGGCATTTGCTACCACAAAGCAAACTATGGTAGCTTTCCCCTGGGCTACAAGACTGATCTCTCAGAGAACAAGATCTGTGTCCGTCTCAGCCCTGGATTCCAAACGTGTAGCACAGGCCCTGGCGGCTGGTGTTTATCACTGGTTGAATCAATGAATGAATAGGTGCCTTTTAGAAGATAGTATAATTACATCCCTTCCTGGCCTGGTTTTAGGAGGGGAAGAGGACATCGTAAATGCTCAAAAAACGTTTGCTAAATGAATGGGTGAATTAATGGAAGAGGGACTGCGCGTCCCAGAGAGAGGGGTGGAGGGGGAGGTAGATTAGGAGGCATTAGCGGTGACTTCTCAAACAGCTGTTTCATGCCAGGCTTCTGCTTCTCTTCCCCCCAGAAGGTGCACATGCTTCTCCCTCTCTCTCTCCAGATCCCCGACGTTTGCTGGTGGCCTCTTCTCCATCTCCAAGTCCTACTTTGAGCACATCGGTACCTATGATAATCAGATGGAGATCTGGGGAGGGGAGAACGTGGAAATGTCCTTCCGGGTGAGAGTGAAGAGGGCTTGGGGGGAACCACAATGTCCCAGGGGACACCTGAGAACCTGTCTCTGGAGCAGCAGCAGCCTCAGGGATGTCATATCTGGAACTGAGCGTAGAAGGGTGGCTGTTTCTCATCATAGCTCCGCCTTTCCTCTGATCCCCTCCCTGTTCATGGCAGCAGATCTTTGGGAAACAGATTGGACAACTGGGCAAATTACTGGGCAGCACTTCTCAGAAGGAAGGGGCCATAGTGGCAATAGGACTGGACGTCTAGAAACTGATGACATCTTTCATGATGTCTGTGGGAAAAGGGTGAAGGTAAAGGTGGAAACAGGTCAGAATCCAATCACCACCTTTTTTCTAGAAAAATAAAGCTCTCCTGCCAAGGTCATAGGACACATACACTGGTGGCCTTGGAGTTGCTCTTTGCTCAGCAAGCCCTGCGTAACTGTGGGGGAAAAGATGGTGGCCCAAATTCTGGTGGATCCCAGAACTCTGAGGGATTCCAGGAATTAGGTAAATAAGGATCAAGTCAGAAAGCATTTCGCCTCCACGAAATCTGCACAAATTGCCATGCCAGGGGAGAGGTAATTAGTAAGTAAATGAGCTCATTTATAAAGTCACCTCTCACAGTGCCTGGCGCATTTTAAGCACATAATTGATATCTGCTGTTACTATGACTATGACAATGTGTTTCTGTTGCTGCTATACTAGAAATGAATAACAACATACCTTCCAGTATTAAATCAGCCCAGTCACCATAACACCCAGGGCTCTGATTCTAGGCTCACCTCTGTTCAGTCTCTCTCCTGGGACACGAGTGTGCCAAAGGTCCAGGGGACTACCACAGGCCACCTGGCAGTTAGCATCCTCACCATTAATGCATTTTGATGCTCTGATTTGGGTCACCAGTCTATCTTGATTTGAGAAGTTTTAGTTTCCAGTAATATCTGGGTGAGCTGATAAAATCACATTTACAGGTCAAAAAGTCAAGTGGCCAGAGCTCAGAGTAGGTACACAAAGTTAACCAACTGTCTTTTCTCTAGAGTGGGCCATGCTAACTCTCAAAAAAAACTCTCAGGACCCCTGTAAATCTCTGCTTGCTTAGGTCAGAGTGAACCAACATCCAAGATCCTGGGGCTGTGTAGTCATGACCTGGAAAGAGGCCCGGTCAATGTTTTGTTTTGTTTTATTTCCAAGGAGAAAGAACAGCTATTGCCTGAGACCTAGGACCTGGGGTCTGGTACCCTGGGAAGAGAACAGAGGTGCTTAGGGGAAGATTTTTCTGACTCACCCCTGAAAGCCCCACCCTGTCTCCTCTGTGGCAGGTGTGGCAGTGTGGTGGTCAGCTGGAAATCATCCCCTGCTCTGTGGTAGGCCATGTGTTCCGCACCAAGAGCCCCCACACTTTCCCCAAAGGCATCAATGTCATTGCCCGCAACCAAGTACGCCTGGCTGAGGTCTGGATGGATGACTACAAAGAGATTTTCTACCGGAGAAACCTGCAAGCAGCGAAGATGGCTGAAGAGGTGAGAGAAGGTGGTACTTGGGAGGTGTTTGGATGAAGAGAAGTTCAGAATTCCAGAGGCTGGCCAAGGGCTAATGACAAAGGCCACCTCATCTCTACCACCTGGTACCTCCCTTCATCCCTCTGAGCCCTGTGAGGGGAAGTCTCAGGCACAGAGATTTTGAAAGATGAAGAATGAGGAGAGGAGCATTTGTTGTCCCCGTCTGGAGTGTCCCAGCATCCTTTAGAAGGGAAGGGGAGGAAGGAGATTGGGAGGAAGAACCTGTTAGAAGTAATGACTCTGAAAGACTCGGAATTAAGGACTTGGGGAAAACTCAGTGGGGAGTCACAAGAGATGAGGGCATGGGGGGGTATAGATGGGGATTCCAAAGCCAAGGCAGGGGGTTTGGGATTGGATATGAGGTTGAGTCAATAGCTCCAACAAGTCCTGAGCAGGAATGAGCCTCAGACATATTTGGGGGAAGGTGGCCCCAGGAGTTTCATGCTGTCTGGGCTATTTCAACCCAGATGGAAAGGTCAAGGCTAGTGGTATTGACCCTTTGGGGGCTGGCTTGGTTGACAGAAATCCTTTGGTGACATTTCGGAACGACTAAAGTTGAAGGAACAACTACACTGTCACAACTTTTCCTGGTTTCTACACAATGTCTACCCAGAGATGTTTGTCCCTGACCTGAAGCCCACCTTCTATGGAGCCGTAAGTCTTGAAACCAACCTGCCTACCCACCATCACATCACCGCCTGGAGAAATTCAGGACCACTTATCCCACAGATGGATGACCGACAAAACTGATACCCCTTTATCTAGGAAGAGGACTGAGAGGCCACTTTGGGGCTCCTATAGCTAAAAAGCCTTATAAGGGGAAAACAACCCAGAAGCCAGATTGTCATACCTCACGGTGCATCAGAATCACCTGGAGGGCTTGTTAAAATACACCTTGCTGGGTCCCACCCCCAGAGTTTCTGGATGCAGAACCCAAGAATTTACATTTCTAGCAAGCTCGCAGGTGATGGTCTAAGGATCACACTTTGAGAATCACTTCTCTTAAGGAAACTACCATGAGCTGAGACTTCCTGGAACCTGGCATCCTGAGAGGTTACCCATCCTGCCCTACAGAGGATGTCTGGTCCTGCCCTTGCCCATTGTCTGGGACTTTGCACCTCACTTTGCTATTAATTCCAGGCATCTGGGTTGATGAGCAGAGGAGAAAAATCACAGAGAGGAAATCCAGCCATGCAAATGTATTCCAGCTGGGCCCCACACCTTGAACTAGGAAAGTCCTGACTGTGCTATCCTGGTTCCCCTCTCTGCCCATATTACTCTATTTGCAGATCAAGAGCCTTGGGACCGATCACTGCCTGGATGTGGGAGAGAACAACCATGGCGGGAAGCCCCTCATCATGTACCCCTGCCACAGCCTCGGCGGCAACCAGGTGTGCAGCCCAATCACACCAGAGGAGGTCTGAGAGAAACCTCTCTGGGGTATCCCCTCTCCTCACAGACCCTCTTTTTACCCTAAAGAGTCCTTTCCTGAGGCCTAGAGTGGGGGAGATCCCAAGAGAGAAGGAGATATCAGCCCTGCCTCCAGGAAGCTCCCAGTCTGAGAGGAAACACATGACACAGACAAACAGCATCTGAATTAGGAACATCTAGAGAGAGCACTAACTAGACGGGGCTGGGAAAGGAGTCCTGTAATCATAGAGGCTTCCTGGATGATGCCAACTGCTGAGTGGTGCCAAATGCTGAGTGTGGACATTTTTTGAGGGCTTTCCTTCACCTATACTCAACTTCTATCTTCAGTGTCTCCCCTGCCCAGAAGCTACCACTGCAGCCTTACCCCCCAGCAGTGGCCCCCGATACCAGCCACCTGCTGACACCTCACAGCTACCTGGCATCTTGAGAATTTACCCCGTGCTCTACAATGCCCCAGCTTTTCCCTGAGGGATAACCATGAACCTCCCCATCCACAGTTCTTTAGTCGACCTTGGATGCTTGGCATCTGGTAAGAGGTGTTAGAAACAGAGGTGGGGCAAAGAAAGGGGTGGCATGGGACCCTGAACAGGTGGCATGAACAGAAGTAACTCTAAAGCAGTTTTCTGAGCCACTGTTCTGCAAGACGATTTTAGGTGGTAAACTGATGAACATTTTTTATTTTAATAGTACTCTATTAGCAAAGAAACAAACCTGGTTCAGTGGTAAGATTCTCACCGTCCGTGCAGATCTAGGTTCAATTCCCGGCTGGTGCACCTCGTATGCAGCTACCACCTTCTGTCACTGGAGGCTTATGTGTTGCTATGATGATGAGCAAGTTTCAGCAGAGCTTCCAGACTGAGACAAACTAGGAAGAAAGGCCTGGTGATCTAGTTCCAAAAACGGCAGTAAATGGCAGGCCTGGGATTCAGGCCTAGATATGTCTGGCTTGAAAGCACAAGCTCTTCCTATTACTTTGCACAGCCTCAGAGTATACCGTGTAACTTCCACAATGGAAATCTTGTGGATCACAGCAGTCCAGTTCTAACTGATCGTGGGGATGGCACAGGACTGGGCAGCATTTTATTACATTGCACATGGGGTTACCATGAGTTGGAGACTGACTCAGCAACAGTGAGCAACAACAACAACTTTAGCAAAAATAAAACAACTGTATCAAACACATGATTTCACAGATATTCCTTAAAATAAGGCTAAGTTAAAGTTTAATTTTGAATTAACTTAAAAAAATATTAAGTAACTATTACTCTAGTGTAACCCAGCCAGACATGGTAAAAATCATGAAGGTAGCACATAAATTACTAAAGTCTTGCCTGCTCCCTTCCCTTCCTGGGAGGCTATGCCAGGGTTGGCATCTTACGGTGATGGCTTTGTAAGATGGTGGGCAAACTCTCTGCCTACCCCTCAGGGCTTCTCTTGCCTTGCCTTACAGTACTTTGAGTATACAACCCAGAGGGACCTTCGCCACAACATCGCGAAGCAGCTGTGTCTACATGCCAACGCTGGCACTCTGGGCCTTAGGAGCTGTCACTTCACTGGCAAAAATAGCCAGGTTCCCAAGGACGAAGAATGGGAATTAACCCAGGTGAGTCAGCTGCCCAGGAAGCTCAGGATCAAGAAGTTAAGGCTACTACCTTCCCCTTCTTATTTTTTCCATCTTCTGCCTGAGACACCATGGGATGGATCAGGGCAACGGAGAAACCACGGGGTGGATCAGGGCAACGTAGAAAGCTTGGAGAGTATGGGCTTGGTCACAGGCAGGCGTCTCACAGGCTTAAGTGGTGTTAGGGGATGGCTGTTGTAGGCGACATGAAGATGGGGTTGGGGATTATGGTCTGCGGCCAGCTCTTCGATGGCCCAAGAGTTTTTAGGCTGACTCCAAGTAGATGAGGGTGAAGAGTCACTCATAGTTGCTGCCTGCTGTCTGTGTGCCAGGTGCAGAGCTAGGCACTCATACACATTGACCTGGTTACTTTTCCAGAGATCATTCCCAGGTAGGTGGTGGTCTCATTTCTATAGATGAGGCAACTGAAACTCAAGCAAGTTTGTGACTGGCCCAAGATCGATCACTGGTAAATGGCAGGCCTGAGATTCAGACCTTGATAAGTCTGCCTTGAAAGCATGAGCTCATCCTATTATACCACAGGGCCTCACGATATACAATGTAACTTCCACGATACTGGGCCCCCAGCACCCGCCATGAACCTCTGCACCCTACCCTACCCCAGTCTCCAGTTCCTGGCTTAAGTAAAGAGAGTCCTAACCTGGGGGATACAGGGTGAGGAGGAGATTATGATCAGACTCAGAAAATGGGGAGTGGAGCAACAGTGGCTCCAGGTCTTTGAGCCTGGTCATTGCTGGGGGTGGGGGGAGCCTGAAAACATTTTTCAGTTGTTATTAGTTGGATTTGTTTTTTTGCTTTTTCATTTTTCAGTTATCTCACCTTCCTGCCTTCCTCTATGCCAGCCACTTAGGCTAAACCTGGGGGTAGGGAATTAGTGCTGGAGACAGGTGGAGACCTGACTCGGGAATGCATCCCCTCAGAGTGGCCTGCTGAGGAAAGGACTTTGGAAGCCTTCTCTTTGTGCCTTGTTGGGTTTCCTTTGCCTTTTGTCTATTCCCCCCCACCCCCGCCATTTTGCTACCCCTCAGCAGTGCTATCAGAGGTCCAGTGGCCCAGGTTGACCCTTTACTCTTTATTTTTTTAGGATCAACTCATCAGGAACTCAGGATCTGGTACCTGCCTGACATCCCAGGACAAGCAGCCAGCCATGGCCCCCTGCAATCCCAGCGATCCCCACCAGCACTGGCTCTTCACCTAGGACCCTGGATCACCACTCAGTGGGAGCCTCCACAGCCACTCAGGAAACAGGATTGCTGATGTCTGGGAACCCAATCATCAGCACCTTTGCAGGCCTTATAGATGGATTTCTAAACTCAATGAATATCAAGGCAGGAACTTTCTACTCCTTGCAAAAACATTGGGCCCATTTTTTTTTTTTTTCTCCCACACTGATGGAAGGACACATCGATTGAAGGATTTGGTCTAGGACATTCCTTCTGTCCTAGAAACAGAGGCCTCCAAAGCAGAGAAGGCAGCTAGGGGAGGGCTCAGGACAACAATGCTGAACTCAAGAAAAGTACCTCTGCAGTCTTCTTCCCAGTCCCTGCTCACCCAGAGCACCCACAGAATCTAGTGAAATAATTTGACCTAACAGGAGGATTGGAGGTCTAAGACAGCCTCCCTTGCTAATATTACTCAAAGTTTGTAGAACCAGTTATAGTTTACAGAAAGCACCCTGGCCCATGTCCATTATCTTATTTCATCTGCACAATAATGCTTTGAGAAAGCCAGGCTAGAAATCACCTTGCCCATTTTACAGATAAGAAAGCTAAAGGCAAAGAGCTTCAAGGGGCTCACCCATAGTCCCACAGCTAGCAGATGGTGGAGCCAGGATTGAGACTTGATCTTCAACTTGGAATCAGGGTTCCTTCCACCACGCCACAAGAACACTAGATAACTAGCAGCCAGTCTTCCTGGTTCCTCTTCCCTCCATTTCTAATTGTTTCCAGCTGGGTGGCCTTCATAAAGCCTAGAACAACGGAGACAGGTAGCCATGTTGGGAGAGACCTCATTTGGGAATCCTGGGATGTTGGTGTTGAAAGAAAGCTCATGGAGCTGGTGACTCTCAAGTTTAAGTCCCAGAACCCTTTGTTCAAAATCCTGTATATAAAGTAGATAAAAGGCAAAGTAGCTATGGGTAAAATTGAGGGACGGTGGGAGGGCAATGTCTACCAGTCCCTGAACTTCCAACGGTCTGTAGGACACAATTTGAAAACTGTCTTTTAGTCCAACCTTACCATTTTCATATTACATCCAGAGCCAGAGAGGTGAAATAATCTGTCCAAGGCCACACAGCAAGGTATTGGCAGATCTGAAGCTAAAACCCAGGCCTCCTGAACAGGTAGGCTAACAAGAGCTCTGGGAGTCTGAGGAAGCAGGGACAGCGTACAGAGTGAACTCACATGAAGTCCCCATGTGCATGCCAGCTCTTCTCCAAGCAAGTTGGAACCCATGGTGACCACATCTGGGCCCCACTGCACATGGCTTCTTTGCCTGAAGTAGAGAGCCCAGATGCCTAGACAGGGCTGAGATTCCATACAGAAGGGTTTTTTTTTTTTTTTTTTTGACTCAGTGGCAGACTGTAATCTTGGGCATTGCCACATGAGGGTGCCATCAGACCACGACTACCTTTTGTTACGGTGCGCCACTGAGGAAGGTCTGCTAGGTCCCTGAGAGCCCGAGGGACCCTATAGAGGAGACTTTCTGGAGTATCCCAGCCAAAGGGAGAGAAGAGCATGGCCAGGATGTCACCTGGGGTGGAGAAAGAGAACAGTTCTTTCCTGGAAGAGAAGAGAACTGGACATGGTATCTCAGCGGGAAATAAAGGTTTTATGACATTAGTAAAGTAAGTTTGTGTTAAGTTCCTCCTCCCCTGTGTTTTCCGTTAAATGATCCATTTGGAGAATCTGTTGATTCACCTCTGGAAGAGTGTGTCACAGTCACTGTCTCTTGTCCCCAAATCTACCCTACATAATATATGTCAAGCACAGCGTAGACATGAGTATGGGGAAATATAAGATGGGGTCCTTCTAGCTGGGGAAAGAAGATATAAGCAAATGACAAGCCTGGAGATGTTTAAAGGTATGCTAGGTGGGTTAAAAGGAACAGTTCCTTTCATTTAGGTGAATTAGTGAAGGCCTCACGAAGACAGTGACGTCTGACCTAAGACCTCAAAGGATGAGTGGTCAGATGGGAAAGGCTCAATAAGCAAAGATCTACCATCAGCAAAGCCACTGAGGCACAGAGGTACAAGTAGGTCTGGAAAATCAAAAGGACATCAGGGTGAGGGAGTGGTAGGTACAGAAGTAATAAGAGCAGGACTGTATTATGCCTTTCATGGGCCCTAAACACTTTGGCCTTCATGGGACTCACTCCTTTAAAAAAAAATCAAATTACATTTTACAATTGTATTGGTATGAAGACATATATAATCTAGGCTAGATTATATTTGCTTCCCCCCCCCCAATAATTTTTAAAGAAATTAAAACATTTTAGTAGACCCCTGAAAGTACTGAGGGGCCTAGGCCCTGTGCCTACTGGGTAAGTCAGTCTTGTAGAAGAGTAGGTTGGGGCCCATTTGAGAAAGGCTTTGAATACTATGCTCATAAGTCAGGTAAGCCATAGGGAGCCATAGCTCCTAACCCTAATCTTAACCCTGCTCTCTGTTGCATTAACCACCCAAACATTTATCAGGTATTGACAATTTGCCATTTATCCCATTATCCTTAATATTGCCTGCAGCATTGCCCAACAGCCCCCCAGCCCAATCTTCTCATGATATATGCCCAACCACGGCGTCCTGTTGTGAAGTCAAGATTCCTCACCCCTGCCCAAAAATAATATAGCCTCTCCCATGTGCAGCCAGCTAAGAGTAACTCACAGGGGGTGAGAAGCTAGCAGGAGGGAGGAAAGACCACATGACATGCCTAGAAAGTAGACCCAAGCTTGAGATTAAAGGGAAGACTAGGAAAAGGAAGTAGTCAAGATGAGGGAGAGGGCACTGGTGGTATGGTGGGAAGGCTCAAGAAACCAGCTTCATGACCTGGCCCTTAGCCAAGGCTAGTCTTGCACTAACCCAACATCGGCACTCTTCCTAAAACTTACTTCTTTCACCATTCTTTGCGCTAACTAGGGTCCCCCACCTCTCAAAACCTTGCTGCTAGCCCTGGGCTATTACATCTAGGCTCCAGAAGCCTCTCACATTTGCAAGGACTGAGCGTTGAAGAGCTGCTTCCCTCTAGAGATCTATTTGCCACTTGAAAGGTATGGACACCTTGAAAGGTAAAGACAGCTGAATGTCCCAGAATTTATTCTTTATTTTTAATTACAAAAGTAATACTGTAGAGAAGTCAAATAATACAGAGGAATATGAGGTAAAAAAGTGAAATTTGTCCTCATACACCCTCATACCTATCCATTCCCTGTTTATAGCTTGTTATAGATCATTCTAGATCCTATGAATATGTACATACCCACACAGAGACCATATTACTTACAACTTGGTCTCTTCCCTTACTATACTAAGGACATTTTTTCACGTCAGTCCATTTAACTCTAACTCATTCTTTTTAAAAGCTGCATAGTATTCCATAATATGGTTAAACCAAAATCTATTTTACCTCCCCCTCTTAATGAATACTGGGTTTTTTTCCAGTTTTGTGTTATGATAAACTATACTATAATGCACATCCTTGTACATTTATTTTTGTGGTTGTATTTCAAAAGGATGCATTCTTGGAATTACTTAGAAGGAATGCACTGCTTCAGAATTTAAACTCAGGCTACTGGCCATGACTAATTCTAAGAATGAAAATAAAAATAGGCCTGACCCTAAGCATGGAAGATGAGGCTAGTTACATAGATCAGGGATAGGTTGTGAGGCCTTTCATGAAGGCCTGAACAGTTTGGTTTTTTTAAACAAACACTAGATTGGGCTTCTCTGGGCTAGATCCTGAGCAAGCTAGACCTAGGGTTCAGAGATGGATATGACATTGTCTCTGTCCTTGGTTGCCTACCACTTCGGAGTAAGTGCTGTCAAGGGGTAACCTTTAGGAGGCCCTAAAGTCTCCTTTTGGAGGCCTGGTGGTGCAGTGGTTAAGAACTCGGCTGCTAACCAAAAGGTTGGCAGTTCGAACCAACCAGCTGCTCCTTGGAAACCCTGTGGGGGCAGTTCTATTCTGTCCTATAAGGTCGTTATGAGTCAGAATCACTCAACGGCAATGGGTTTTGGTTAAAGCCTCCTCTTGGGCAACTCATCCTGTAACTAGAGCTATCTCCTTTCTCTCCAGAGAAGGTAAGGAGGTAGGAGGAAAATAATAAAGAGGCCCTGGGTTCCCTACCCCAGCTCAGCCTTCTTCCCCAAGGTCTACATGTTTGGGTGAGAGGAAGCCCTCAAGTCTACCTAAGCAGCAAAATGCAACTCCCCTGCACAGCTTAAGGGCCCTAAAAAGGTGATAGTCTGTAGGACTCCATGAAATTGCCTTCCCAGACCTATCCCACCCTTGCAGGCATGAGTCTGAATTCCAGAGTGTGTAAGCAAAAGAAGTCCCCAGGTGCACCAGGTAGACCAGGTAATTTTCCTGGCTTCTTCCTGCCTAAATCAGAATCCCATGCTTTGCCACCATCACTGCTCCACCCACAGTCCTCTGCTCTAGGGCTCGCAATGGCTCTGGGCATTTTAAGCCGAACCCAAAGCCCTCCACCCACCTCAATGTTCTTAGCACACTGTCCCTCCCTCCTTTCTCCTTTGCTTGCCTTTCATCTCCTGCAGGATATACCTGCTCCTCATCTCCTGCTACCTCTGCCCTCCACCATCATAGCCCTCAGAGTATGTTCCTGTCCTAAGGGTTGCCTCCTCTGATCCATCCCACATTCTTCTTCTCTAAGAAGCTCTTTCTCTTTGGTTCCCCAGTTGAGTCTCCCTAAGCCTGTCTCTTGGTACCCTCTTCCACCAGAATCTGTCTTTATCTACCTGCATTTACACCTATTTCTGAATCCTGGGAGCAGGGAGATGTTGCTGACTTCCTCTTGGCTTAGCTTCCTCTTGTTAACCATGCTCCCATCCGCCATCCTACACTTGCATCCACTACCTAGTGTACAGGTGCCACTAAGGATGACAGTGAGACAGTGATGGGCTTGAAGCGGGAGGGAACTCCAAGGCAAAAGCCAGTCTCAGTTCTCCATCTCATTTCCAAGAAAGTTTGCTGGATGAGTTTCAATTAAAAAAAAAAAAAAAAGTTGCTGTCAAGTTGACTCCAACTCATAGCGACCCCATAGGACAGAGCACAAGTGTCCCGCAGGGTGTCCAAGGAACTGCTGGGGATTCGAACTGCCGACCTCTTGATTAGCAACCAAGCTCTTAACCACTGTGCTGCCAGGGCAACTAAAAGCGGATTATTAATTCAGCCCTGGCTTTGTTCTGTCTTTGAACAACAGATGAACGAGTTTACTTGAAAAGAAATCTTTTCATTTGTATTTCCGTGTCACCTGTGATTTTCCCTGCCTTCCACCCAAAGCCCTGCCAGCTGGCAGGAGGAAGGTCAGCAAAGCTACTGATAAGAGGAATATAAAGAGGGCTTGGTGCATGCAAGGGGGCAGTGATCTACTCTGCTGGCAATATGCTGTGCTTCCTGGTGTTTGCCACCCTGATCCTTTATGGTAAGTGGGTCATCTAGCCCAAGTTCTGCAGGGAGGGGATCTGAACAGGAAGGTCAGAAAGTCATCCCTAAGCCCAGGCCTGCTCCCTATCCCAGGAAGGAGTGGAACGCTCTGCCCGTGAGTCTAGCAAAAACTTTACTCTCCTGGAGTCTATAATAGGAAAGGTCAGGGACACACAGCTCCCCTAGGTGGCAGGTCCCTGACCCATGAAGCAGAGAAAAGCCTCTTCTGGGCGCCAGGGCTTCCCCACCAGCACCAGTGACAGGAAGACATCCTCATGCCTGGCTGGGATGTGCACTGCTGTCCCTGCTCCCTGGGGAATCCTGCCAAAGCACAGGGGTGGGGGTCCTCAGGTCATGGGGTAAACAAGGCTGAGACCTCTGAGGTCCTAACCTGGTGTGTGAGACTGGTCCTTCACAGTATGCCAGAGTTCTGGGGACACCTGGAAGAAGCAGAAGACAGACTCCCCTGCTTTCAGAAGAGGCTCAGGGAACACACAGCTGGGCCCCTCATTTGTTAGAAAGGAGCTGTGAATTTGCAGACAGGCTGTTGTTGTTGTTGTTAGGTGCCATCGAGTCAGTTCCGACTCATAGTGACCCTGTGCACAACAGAATGAAACACTGCCCGGTCCTGTGCCATCCTTACAATCATTATTATGCTTGAGCTCGTTGTTGCAACCACTGTGTCAATCCACCTCATTGAGGGTCTTCCTCTTTTCTGCTGACCCTGTACCCTGCCAAGCGTGATGTCCTTCTCCAGGGACTTATCCCTCCTGACAACATGTCCAAAGTATGTAACATGCAGTCTCGCCATCCTTGCCTCTAAGGAGCATTCTGGCCACATTTCTTCCAAGACAAATTTGTTTGTTGTTTTGGCAGCCCATGGTATATTCAATATTCTTCACCAACACGACAATTCAAAGGCGTCAACTCTTCTTCGGTCTTCCTTATTCATTGTCCAGCTGTCACATGCATATGATGCGATTGAAAATACCATGGCTTGGGTCAGGAGCACCTTAGTCTTCAAGGTGACATCTTTGCTCTTCAACACTTTGAAGAGGTCCTTGGCAGCAGATTTGCCCAATGCAATGCGTCTTTTGATTTCTTGACTGCTGCTTCCGTGGCTGTTGATTGTGGATCCAAGTAAAATGAAATCCTTGACAACTTCAATCTTTTCTCCGTTTATCATGATGTTGCTCATTGGTCCAGTTGTGAGGATTTTTGTTTTCTTTATTTTGAGGTGTAATCCATACTGAAGGCTGTGGTCTTTGATCTTCATTAGTAAATGCTTCAAGTCCTCTTCACTTTCAGCAAGCAAGGTTGTGTCATCTGCATAACGCAGGTTGTTAATGAGTCTTCCTCCAGTCCTGATGCCCTGTTCTTCTTCATATAGTCCAGCTTCTCGGATTATTTGTTCAGCATACAGAGTAAATATATATGGTGAAAGAATACAACCCTGACGCACTTCGTTCCTAACTTTAAACCAATCAGTATCTCCCTGTTCTGTCCGAACAACTGCCTCTCGATCTATGTAAAGGTTCCTCATGAGCACAATTAAGTGTTCTGGAATTCCCATTCTTCGCAATGTTATCCATAATTTGTTATGATCCACACAGTCGAATGCCTTTGCGTAGTCAATGAACACAGGTAAATATCCTTCTGGTATTCTCTGCTTTCAGCCAGGATCCATCTGACTTCAGCAATGACATCCCTGGTTCCACGTCCTCTTCTGAAACCGCCCTGAATTTCTGGTAGTTCCCTATAGATATACTGCTGCAGCCATTTTTGAATGATCTTCAACAAAATTTTGCTTGCGTGTGATATTAATGATATTGTTCTATAATTTCCACATTCAGTTGGATCACCTTTCTTGGGAATAGGCATAAATATGTGTCTGTCAGTTTGTCGTACTGTGGGGGCTTGTGTGTTGCTGTGATGCTGGAAGCTATGCCACCGGTATTCAGATACCAGCAGGGTCACCCATGGAGGACAGATTTCAGCTGAGCTTCCAGACTAAGACAGACTAGGAAGAAGGACCCGGCAGTCTACTTCTGAAAAGCGTTAGACAGTGAAAACCTTACGAACAGACAAGGCTAACATTCCTCAAAGCACAGCTCCCACTCCTTGACCCCACCGTGAACTGACTCCATGCTTAATCATCACTTTCTTCTGCCCACAAAGGACACAGCACCCAGGACTTTCTGGAAACCAACGCCTGGGTAGTTGGAGGGACTGAGGCTGGGAGGAATTCCCGGCCCTCTCCGGTGGGTGTTCCTCACAGCCCCAGACTTCCATCAAAATAAGAGTTGCCTGTGCACGGATATACAGGATTATGTGTGTCCTTATGAACAGGCAGCTCTCCAGCTGCCTGGATTCCAGATATAAGGACAGAGGGGACCGGGTCTAGGTAGCCTCTAAATACAGAAAGCTAAGAAAAGGGGTTTTAAACCTCAACTACACTCACTCACTCTACCAGGCACACACCCAAACACAGACCATGGTTATACCCCCAGCGACACCACTGTGCCACACTCACGTGACTGTGTGCCAGCTCTGCACCTCAGATTCCACATACAATGATGCACACACCCCTCCACACAGTGTGTCATGCATGTGCGTGCACCCGCTGCCCCCAAGTACAGCACGTTGTTTATTTGGCTGTTTAAAGAGGTTCATTGAAGGGCAGCTGGACCTTGATTTAAGCAAATATAAATGTATGAAACTGTTAGTGTAACTGGTAAATGGCCACACTTTGAAAGGAACCACTACAATTAGAACTAGATTTAGTTCACAATAGTCTGAGGCCTCATTTTTAGGAGCAGAGCTATCGTATAATATGTGGTGTGAAGGAGGAGACATGAGCTGATCAACTGAACACTCCAAAGGTGTTTCTAAGTATCCCCTGAAATGGTGCTGGGGAGGGGAGCAGTGTGTCTTGATAACATTGGAGAGGAAGCTCTGAAGACCTGAGCTTGCGGGGTTTAGGTGATGGAGTAATTCATTCGCTTCATCCTTCCGGAGGGAAAGAAGGTAGAAGGACCTAGGGTCTAGGCCTATTGCAAAAACCTACAGGAGGGATGCCAAATACACGGTGCGTGTATGTCTTCACTCCCCCGGTCCATGTACACAGCAAACATCATCAAACAATGCAGCACTCTTTGCTGCTGAGGCATCTTCACAGCCATTCTCAACACCATACTCCAGGCAGCCACTACCAATCAACCAAGCAACTGGCAGGTCAAATGGAACCTGTTTGCCGCCTCTAGCCCATAAAGTTGGAGAACGTTTTGAGAGATGACAGGAATTTAAGGAGGTAAAATGTAGTTTTGGGCAAAGCCTTTTGAGAAACACCCACTTATCTTTCTTCCCTCCCGATCTAGATTTCCCTTCAGTATCTGTCCAGAGGTTCCTGGTATCACACCTGTGGAGAGACCCTCATTAGGCAGAACTGAGTGTTGACAGCTGCTCACTGTGTGGATGGGGAGAAAAACAAAAATCAGCTTTACTGAGCCCCTGAAAAAGGAAGAGTCTATGAGCCCAGCCCTTCTGGGGAAATATGTACACTTGGCCTCTCTGGGCCAGAGTTAGGGGTGGGCAGTGGGCTATTGCTAAGTCCATTCATGTTTGGGGGCCTATGGGGAGGCCGTACAGTATAATAAAAAGTACCAATTTTGGAGTCAGGTGGGCTCTGGTTCAAATTGCATTCCACGTTCTTGCTATGTAGCTTTGGACGACTTAGCTCCTCCATACCCCCATTCTCTTATCTTTAAAATAATACCTACTTTATGAGAATTAAGTGAGTAAATATTAAAGTACCTAGTCACTGTATGGCTGGTAACTATTTTTTTTTCATATTTATCTTCAGCAGTGGTTCTCAAATTTGAGCATGCCTCAGAATCACCTGGAGGGCACAGATTGCTGGGCCCACCCAGCAGAGTTTCTTATTTGGTAGGTCCAGGGTAAAGCCTGGAATTTTACATTTCTAACAATTCCCAGGTGATGTTGCTGCTGCTGCTGCTGGCTCAGGCACCATGCTTTAAAAACTACTGATCTAAAAGTTTATACTTTCAGTGCTACTGAATCAATTCCAACTCACGATGACCCTATAGGACAGAGTAGAACTGCCCCTTAGGGTTTCCAAGTCTGTAATTTTTATGGAAGCAGATTGCTACATCTTTCTCCCACAGAGCAGCTGGTGGGTTCGAACCACCAACCTTCCATTTAGCAGCCAAGCGCTTTAACCACTGTACCACCAGGGCTCCTTCTAGAAGTTTATATTTCCTTCAAAATTCTTCTGTGGGCTGACAGCCATTATTTACTTATGCCCACCACACCTCTTAGGTTATGAGATACTCAGCCTATGAAGTTTAGCCTAATAAATTGGGAAAATGAAGTTGATGGGAGTTTTTGCCAGTCCCACAAAGTAATGGATTTGGGAACAGGGCTTCAAACTGGTTTGTTCCAGTCCGAAACCCGGCTGAGAATTTTCACCTCCACCCCAGATATACTTAATCAGAATCTACATTTTAACAAGATGCCCAGGTGATTGTTAGCATAAGAAATTTCGAGAACCACTGCTCTACTAGTGGTTCTCAGAACTGGTCCCTAACCAGCAGCATTAGCATCACCTGGGAACTTATTAGAAATACAAATTCCCAGCAGGAGTTTGAACCAAGCCAGTTCAGAGCCCTGTTAGGGAATAAGACGGACTGTTACTTTCCCACCTCTGAAGGTCTTTCACCCCCTCCTCTGCCTGGGCTGGATAAGATGTGCCCTAAAGATAAGATATAAGATGGCTTTCCAACTTTTCTCTAACAGGGGAAAGAGGGTTGAAGCCCCTGAATCACTCAAGGCTTCCTTCTCTCACTCCAGCCAACTGACCTTCCGTGTGGTGGTCGGCGAACACAACCTGAGCCAGAACGATGGCACTGAGCAGTAAGTGAGTGTGCGGAAGATTATGCTGCATCCATACTGGAGCAGCAATAACGCAGCTGCCGGGTAGGGGCAAGGCCCTGGGATGGGAGGTGGGGGACTGACTGGTTGGCCATGGGGGTCAAGGCTTCCTTCACATGTGTTCCCAGAGGACTGCAGAAATTGCACTGCCTGAGACCAAGTCTGTGGCTCGTGGCTTGGCCTTTGGCAGAGGGCCCAGTTGAGTCTGGGAGAGCGTGTCATGTCTTGGAGGGGGACAATGAGCTGGCATGTTCATCCAGGAAAGTTCTGAGAATTTAGATTTTGGAGGGCTTGAAAATTTTTTAAGGTGTTTGGGATTTGCTTGATCTAGGCTGGGTTGCATGATTGCCTCACCTTAATCTCCTTCCCTTACAGTTTAACATTTCTGTTTTTATTATCTTTTTATTGTTATTATTCACTTTATGAGATAGACTCCATCCCAAATGTAAATTTCTTACTTTGGATCTAAGCATGGGAAACTTCTTGCAAGGCTGAGTTGTAAAGTTTTGGAAAGGAAGTAACCAAAATGGTGGTCAATTCTGTTGAGTGTGGGGCTGGGGAACTGGGTGGTGGGGATGGGTTTAAGTAATTGTGATATTTCTTCAGAGCTTTCAGAGCCTGAATACATCTTTCTCCTTTGAGAACTCTTCTCTGCCACCAAATACTCCACTCAGTTCCTTCTGAATTCCCCATTCATGGCTGAAAGATCTAAGCTCCACTCTCCTGGGTTGCCAGCAATGAGCGTTAAGCTGCAATACCAAGGCCCCACCAGCAGGTGCTGCTATTAAACATATAATGTTCTACAATCCAAATGGCTTAATTCCTCAAATTTGGGGTTTAGCATGCAAGTTACCACCCTCCTTCTTCAAAGTCTTGGTTCCCAATTCCATGGGTACACAGAGGATTAGAGAGGGTGGGGTCTTGACCACAGGGAAGACCTGACCCCAGTCTCCTTTCCTCCTGCAGCTATGACATTGCTGTGCTGCGCCTGGCCCAAAGCGTTTCTCTCAACAGCTACATCCAACTTGGTGTTCTGCCCCAGAAGGGAATCGTCCTGGCTAACAACACCCCTTGCTATATCACAGGCTGGGGCAGAGTAAGTCATCTACACGGGCACCATCTTGATAAGGTAGCTCAGTTTGTGGGGCATGTTTTTCTGTGATTCTAAGTGTTCATAGGCAGAGACCAAGAGCCAAAGGAACAACAGATAAAATAACTGGTACATTAAACCAAGCTAAAAATGGAATGTGAAATTGCCAAGTCAAAGATTCACAGGTTATTAAAACTAAAAAAGTCTTACTTCAGAAAGTATTCTGTACCGAATAAAACCTGTTACTGTTGAGTTGGAATCGACTCATAACCACCCTATTGGACAGAGGAAAACGGCTCCATAGGTTTTCTAAGGTAGTAATATTTATGGGAAGCAGTCTGCCACATCTTTCTTCTGCAGAGCAACTGGTGGGTTCAAATTACTGGCCTTTCAGTTAATAGCCCAATGCTTAACTACTGAACTACCAGGTCTCCTCATTCTGTACCAGCCTCTCATTTTATACATGAGGAAGCAGGAGCCCAGAAAAATTAAGAACCTTGTACAAGATCACATGGCTGGTTAGTGCAAAGCTGAGGCCAGAACCTAGACACCCTGATGCCTACTTGGTGGTCATTATACCACCATGCTACCTCCATAGATGGCACTGGGCTGTGGGTTGGAGGGAAAAACAGAGGTAGCTATATATCCAGAGGAGTGAGAGAGGAGGCCTCAACCCTCTTCTGGTCATCATGAGAAGATTTCTGGTAGGGAATGTCATTCAGATGACATGGAAAGGTAGGAGGGCTATGAGCAGGAATAGTTAAAGAGACATTAGGCCTGACACAGGTGTCCATCAGCCACCAGGCAGTATTGAGCTTCTGAAGGAGAGACAGGACCTTGCTGTGAGCAGCCTGTGTACTGGGAAAACCTGGAGCAGACAGAGACATGCTTCTAATGCAGCTTTGCTCTCAGTTCATTTAATGTCATTGTGCTTCCATTTCCTGATCTATAACATGAAAGGGTTGTCGTAAGGATCAAAAGAAACAGTATATATGCAAAGGCTTTGAAAAGTTAAAAGAGCCAGATAAGGGAAAGCTGCTAAGAAATGGAAACAAGAGTGTACAGTCCTAGTTCTGTTTCAGAGGCTTACAGTGTGAGGAGGAAGCAGGATAGATAAGTTGTCAACCGATAAGACCCTCTGATTCCCTTAGCTAAATTAACTAAGAGTGAAAAAAGGGCAGGAGTAGGATGGGTGGCTTGGAGCTTGGGGAGAGTAATCAAATATGACTCCCTGGAGAAAGCTGCCTATAGCTTGAGATGTGAGGAAGAGTCTCCATGACAATGCTGTGGGTGGAGAGGAGATTGCCCTGAGTCCGCTTTCACCAGAGCTTGAGAAGGTTTGGCAGAGCGTGGAGGGTTTTTCCCTGGACAGCATCTGGGGCTGACCCTTCAATGCTGTGTGCCTTTTGCAGCCAATGGGCAGCTGGCCCAGACCCTGCAGCAGGCTTACCTGCCCTGTGTGAACTACTCCACCTGCTCCAGTTCCTCCTACTGGGGCTCCACCGTGAAGAACATCGTGGTGTGTGCTGGTGGAGACGGGGTTCACCCTGGATGCCAGGTAAACAATAGGAGGTATCAGAAGCCCAACTCCAGCACCAACCCCCCGCTGTCTCCCACCCTCCACTCTTTCCTCACTTTCCTACTCCCCACCCAAATCACACCCCCATGCATGGATTCAACTTTCTACTCTGGCACGTGAGTGAGTCTGTGCTTTTAACTCTATAATCACAGAATCTTATGGTTGAAAGGACATAGTTAAAATTTACCATGTTCAATGCCGCCACTTCAAAAAGCTTGAATGTCACCCAACATGTGTGTGCTGGTGTATGGCAGTGACAGGGCTGGGGCCTGGCGGGGTGGTTAGAGATGTGAAAGAGGTGGTTCCCCTTCCTGTCAATCCCCAGCTTTTCTTGTAGCTCCACCACCCCTTTACCCGAGAAGCATTTATGACAGTATATACAGGTGAGTATGGTAAGGGAAAGTGCCCATAATTTTATAATAAAAAAAAAAATTTTTTTTAACTTTATAATAGATTATATATAATAGAGAGAATCCTCTATTTAGACAAGTTCACTCTGCAGTACACCATCTTACAGATTACCTAATGCAGATCAACAAATAACCATTGAGCACCTTCTGTTTGTCAGACACTGTGCTAAGTGCTAGGGATGTAATGATGAATCAAACAGTGACTAGCGGAGGAATGGGAAGAGCAAGCACATAATAGAACATAGTAAGACAATGTGGTTAAGTGTTATAATAATAAAGATATGCACAGGGAGATATGGAAACCCAAAGGATAGGTACCTACCTCTACCTGTTGGGATCTGAAAAGACTTGCCTTGGTGGACAAAAGGATGTCTGTAGTGAGTCCTGAAGGTTAAATAGGAATAAGCCAGGAAAAAGGGAAAAAGACATTCAGAGAGCAAGAACAGCATGAACAAAGGCATGGGGCCAATAAACAATCCAGAAGATGTAGAGAATTATATAGCATCCCTACACGGTCTCTGAGTGATAACTCAACAGCAACGGGTTTGGTTTGGTTTGGTTCTTATAGCTAGAGCAGAGGTCAGAGGCCCATAGGTCAATTTAGCTAGCTGCCTGTCTTTGTATGGCCCACAACATAAGAATGGTTTTTACATTTTTGGCTTGTTTTCATGTTTTTTTAATGGTTGGAAAAATCAAAAGGAGAATATTTCATGACTCATCAAAAAATATATAAAATTTCAGTGTCCGTAAGTAATGTTTTATTGGAATACAGCCATGATTGTTCATTTATCTATTGTGTATGGCTGCTTTCATGCTACAAGGGCAGAATTGTGACAAAGACTGGATGGCCTGCAGAATCTGAAATATTTACTATTTGGCTCTGTCTTAGTTATGTAGTGCTGCTGTAACAGAAATACCGTAAGTGGCTTTAACAAAACAAATTTATTGTCTCACAGTCTAGGAGGCTAGAAGTCCAAATTCAGGGTACTAGCTCCTGGGGAAGGCTCGCTCTCTCTGTTGGTTCTGGGGGAAGATCCTTGTCATCAATCTTCCCCCGGTCTAGGAGCTTCTCAGCACAGGGGCCCCGGGTTCAAAGAACATGCTCTGCTCCCGGCACTTTTTTCCTGGTGCCATGAGCTCCCTCTCCTCTCTGATGGAATCTCTCCTTTATATCTCAAAAGAGATTGACTCAGAATACAACCTAATCCTGTAGACTGAGTCCTGCTCATTAACGTAACTGCCTCTAATCCTGCCTCATTAACATCATAGAGGTGGGATTTACAACACATGAAAATCATATCAGATGACAAAATGGTAGACAATCACACAATACTGGGAATCATGGTCTAGCCAAGTTGACACACATTTTCGGGGGACACAATTCAATCCATAACAGACCCTTAACAGAAAAAGTGTGCAAGCCTCTAGGTAGAGCATAATTTATAACTATACTAGAGAAAGTCAGGAAATGAGACCTGAGAGGTAAGCAGGAGCCATATGCCATAGGGCCTTGGGGACATGAAGTTTATCTCTTAGGTACCAGGAAACCACTGAAGAGTTAAATAGGAGAGTAGCAGCAGACTTGCCTTTTAGGAGCTCTCTGATGACAATGTAAGCATGTTTTTGAAGAGGGCAGGAAAGACAAGGAGACTAGTTAGAGGGTAATTGCAATTATTTAGGTAAGAAATTTGACAGCCTGAATGAATTAGGGCAGTGGTGGTAGGAATGGAGAGGACGGAAGAAGAAGATCTGGAATGACTTTCAGGCATCTGGCTTAAGTGATTTGGGGACGAGGGGTGTTGCCACAGATGAGACAAGATTTACAGGATTTGAGAGGGAAGATAATGAGGTCATTTCTGGACAAGTTGAGTATGAGATTCCAGAGGCGCATCCATATGTTGCTAACTAGTAAGAAACTAGATATAAGAAAGTGGAGTTAAGGGGAGAGATCTGGGCTAGACATACCCATGAGAGCAAGGGAAAAGTTGTAGAATGAGGAAAGAGAGGCAGGTTGGGGAAGAACCCCAGAAAATATAAACGCTTGAGTGTTTTTGGAAGACAAAGAGCCCACAGGATATAAGGAGTGTTTTTAAGAGGTAAGAGAAAAGCTGGGTGATTTTGGTTTCATAGAGATTTAAGATAGATCATCAAATAAAATACAATGTAGCAAAGAGTCCCATCAGAAAAGAGTTGAAAATGTCTACTGGATTTGGAAATTGGTGGGTCACTGGTAACCATGGCAAGAGAAATTTCAGAGGAATGATGAGAGCAGAAGCTCAAATGGGAAGGGTGAGGAACAAAGAGGCAATATCATGGCGACCCCATGTGTTACAGGGCAGAAGTGCTCCATAGGGTTTTCTTGGGTAGAATCCTAATGGAAGCAGATTGCTAGGCCTTTCTTCCACGGTACCACTGGGTGAGTACAAACTGCCAACCTTTTAGGTTAGTAGTCAAGTGCAAACGGTTTGTACCACCTAGGGACCTTAAGAAATACAGCAAGGAATGTAAATTACTCTTCCAAAAATCCCGAATGAAATAACAAGGGCAGAAAAACTTGGTTAGCTAAAGGAGGAACGCAAGTGATGAGGCGAGAGGGGGGGATTTTAGAGAGAAGAAAAATGAGTATGTTACAGGGAGGGAGGGAAGGATCCTGTAGAGTCAGAGAAAAGGAATAATAGATGGCACAAGGTCCCAGAGGAGAAGGAAGAGATGGTACCAAGAGCACAGAGGGAGCTGGCTTTGAGCAGGAAGAGGGACACCTGATGCATGTGGATGTGAATGAGTTTGTAGGTTGGGTAGCCGGAAGTTGGAAGGTGTTCCACATTATTGCTTCAATTTCCTAATGAACTAGGAGGAGTCAGGTTAACTGCTCAAAGTGAGGAAGGGCTCAAGGTTGTTCACCTCTGGAGTAGTTGTTAAGGGGAATGGGAGGATTGTCCTCCAAGATGTTGCTGATAAACTGAGATTGGAGACCATTCACTTGCACAGTAATGACCACATGGGTATATAATTCACTCCATTTTACTCAAAGGTCCAGTTGTAGGGCTGACAATTGATTAATCCAGGCCTGGGTTTTCTTGCATGGTTGGGACAAAAACAGGGTTGCATATCAACTGCAACATGCAAGCTCGGTAAAGGGGGAAGAGAAGCCAGCAGGAGGCTGGTGGGCCAGCTGAAATAGAAGGAATTGAAGGTTTCTGTGAGCCTGAAGAAGTATGGAAGTAGAGTGACCCAGACCTTCCTAGTTTTAAAATTGAAAGTTCTGTGTCCCAGGTGCCTACATGGGGGTAGGGGCAAAAAAAAAAAAAAAACCGTAAAGCGTAATTAAACTTCTTTCAGGCCCTCACACCCAGCTCCTCTTATAACCAACCTCCTAACATTTAACCTGAGTTAGTTCACTAGTCTCTTCTCTGTTTCAAGGCCTTGATCTCTAAAACACTGGAGTCCTTTTTTTCTAGCTGCCACTCCCAACTGACAATTCTCTTGAGGCAGTGTTTCTATTTTCCTTTCCACTGGAGTTTCCCAAATAGTATATCTTAAGAAGCCTTCAGAGTTCTGGGTCCCCAATACTTCTCCTCAGAGTAGATTCACTGAGACCCCCTCCCACCTCAACCCACTCATTCCCACTGAGCTCTTTTCCAGCTCTTTCTTTTGCCATAAAATGCTCAGCCATACATTTCATTTTTCCAGAGGCTTTGTCTCTTTTCAGGTCAATTAGCATAAAACAATAGCTTATATACAACTCAGTTACTCTTCCATTTCTCTAGTCCAGATATACTCTGAATCTCAATTAGCATTTCGGTGGAAGAGATTCATTTGTTTTGTGTTGTTTTGAGTACCATAATCTAAAGAAAATACCTTCTTTTCCTAAGAAGTAGTCGGGGTAGGGTACTGCTAGTTCTTCTTTGAAACTATCCCCATTTGAACTTTTGGTCCTTTCCCCTAGCTCTTCTTTTTTTAAGTTTTTATTTTTATCAAAGCTATAATATTAAATTACTTAAATTGGTAAATCAAACTATGAGGCTTAATAATGGAAAAGAACTGTCTTTGTGCTCCCTCCACCCCACTAATTATCCCTCTGCGGAGGCGACTGCTTCCAACTCTTTCAAATGATTCTTTTGGTGTTTGCCTCCATGTATCTCTAAAAATATGTACTTATATTGCTACTTGATTTTTTAGCTCAGACATTATGGGAGATATGGATCTCTTTTACACACACACACACACACACACACACACACACACTCTAGGCATGCACTTTCCCATCCTCATCCTTATCCCCCAAAGTGACCCGTTTTTATCTTTTCTTGACCCTAGTGTGTCCTGTCTTGGTATGAGTCTTTGCATTTACTGTGCGGGACACCTTGGCTTTTTCAATCTGTAAATTTGAGGCCTTTCGTTCTGAAAATGTTTAATTTTTGTTAACGATTTCCCCCCTTCCATTTTCAGTTTTCTATTCTTCACATTTGGAAACCCTGGTGGCGTAGTGGTTAAGTGCTACGGCTGCTAACCAAAAGGTTGGCAGTTCAAATCTGCCAGGTGCTCCTTGGAAACTCTATGGGGCAGTTCTTCTCCGCCCTATAGGGTCGCTATGAGTCGGAATCAACTCGACAGCAGCAGGTTTTCAGGTTATTCTTCATGTTTACCTCCTCTTATTTTCCCTGTATTTTGTTTGCTTGTCCTACTTTGTCTTCCAACCCTTCAAATATTTCATTTCTCCTATCATATTTATAATATCCAAAGGTTCTCTTTGTTCTCTGGGTGTTCTGTTTAATAGCATGCTGCTCTTGTATTGTGGATGCAATACTAATTGTCTTCTTGCTAGTATTCTTCGACCTGTGTAGTCTTCATTTTTTGTTTATTTCTTTGTCTATTTGTTTTTATCTTTATTTTATATTAGAAGCTTTCTTCAGATGTTGGGTGATTCTTGACCAGCTGCTCTTATTGCAGAGTGGCAAGCTAAAAAACTGATTGGTTGCTCAGAGTCTTACATGGGGTTCATCTGTAGAGGACTTCTTTTGTCAGGTCACTGAGCTAGGTAACTTCCTTAGGTGACCTCCGATGTCAGTACCTCTGGATCTTTCCTCTTGAGCTGGTCAGATTCTCCAGAGAAATAGCTTCCAATTTTATGTACAGAATGACAGGCCTGCTGCTGGCATTCTGGGAGCTTTGCAGGAGGAGACGGTTAAAGTCATGTTCTATCAATGCAGGTTTCTCTAATTCTAAGCCTGAGCATGTAACTATTATCCAACACATCACTCTATCTCCTCTTCGCCCCAGTTTAGTTTAACATCTGTTGACTACCTACCCTCTGACATGCACCGGTCTAGATGCTGGGGATAAAGAACTATTAGAATACCCCACTTCCCCCACCCCAGGTTCAGTTTAAATCAGTAAAAGCTATTGAGCTTAAGATGTTCAAAGTTGTGTGCAAGCAATTTGGAAAGGAAAAACATCAGTAAGATCTAGTTCCTGTCTCAAGAAGCTCATAGATATGTATGCGTGGGAGGTAGAAACAAATTATGAAACCATAATACAAGGCAGACCATAACATAAGCGCTGTAAAAGAGGAAGAAAGTACTGTGGTTGTTTAGAAAGGAAGAAGAGATTCATCTTGATTGTGACGGTATGAAGAAGGTAGGGGTATGAACTGGAGCTTTAAAACAGTACAGGATTTCATAAGCAGAGATGGAGTGGGTAGGGCACGAGAGAGAGAACAAAAACAAAGTCCCAAAGATCAGAAGATGTGGACTTTTTCAGACTCCGCTCCTCTTCCCTGCAGGGTGATTCTGGGAGCCCTCTTCATTGCTTGGTGAATGGCCAGTATGCTATCCATGGAGTGACTACCTTTGTGTCCATCCTGGGCTGTAATGTCTCCAAGAAGCCCACAGTCTTCACCCGGGTCTCTGCTTACATCTCTTGGATAAATAATGTGAGTCCTCACAAATGATGGATTGAAATAGGGTCACCAAGAGATCCGCACACTGCCTATAGTGGGAAACAAAGGTTAGGCTGGGGAAGCCATCATCTTCCTCACCATTCATGTGGTTCCCTCCTGTCTTCCCCACAGAGTGCACTTTCCCCAATAATACTGCCATCTTCAGTCCCCCTTCACATACTGTTTATTGCTTAGGGTAAGATGGTGGCAGCAGCAGGCTTGAACCAGACATATATAAGTTTTGTCCTAAGTCAAACCCAAGGGAGAAATCATTCAGAAAGACCAACACTCTTCTGGACAAGGGAAGAAAGCACCAATGTCCTCTCTCAAAAGCTCTTTCTAAGGGTGTTGTGAGAATTTGCTCTCTCCTTTGGAGAGTAGTTTTATCACCTTAAATAACGCTTGTGGGTTAGGTGAGATTCCGCCTACAATGACCTAGTGGTAAAGCCTCACGACCCATCCCACCTGTGCCTTTCTGCCTTCAAACACTTTCTGGAGCCCTGTGGAATGAGTCTTGGCTCACAAGGAAGTTTGTCCTTGCCACTATGTCCTGGGTACATGCCCATACATTGATATGTTCTGACAGCTGAAGCCTGCTTCCTGCCCCCACCCTGTCAATACACCTAGTACAGAGCCATACTTAACTAGGATCTCTAAATAAAAGAGAGAAGGGAGGTGGGCAGAAGTTACTGACTGTGGACATAACTGTTTCTCCTTCAGGCCATTGCCTCCAACTGAGCATTTTTCTGAGTCCAAGGTGGTTCTCACGTCCTCAGCAAAACTTGATACCATCAAGCAAAACTTGATACCATCAAGCAAAACTTGATACCATCAAGCAAAACATTTGAACCAGATACAGCAAAGAAAATAAAACTGAATATACATTCTCATCCCGTGTCTTTCTATTTGGAACCAAGCCCTACAGAAAAAAATGCAGGTATAGGTCCCGGGCTAGACTTTACCACATCTCTGGGCCAGTTCCTCCCTTGCATTGCTGTCACCCCTACCAGTCTACACATTACGCTGAGTGGTTTTACATTATTCATTTTGGATTATTTTAGGATCTACCATCTATCTATTAATCTGTTCTCCCCGACCCCCACATTTGCTTTATTCAAAAGCACCGACTCAATTTGCCCTGACTCTCCCAAACAGACTGTGGGCTTGTCCTTTGGTTTCTTCTCCAGTTTATAGAACAAGCGCTTACTCCAACTTCTGGGTGGTGACAACTACTGGGATACACTAGAGGGAGGAATACAGGATTAGGCAGTAGGTCAGATGCTGGCAGACAAAGAAAGTGATGAATAAGAAAGATTAGGGAGGAAAGAATAAGAAAAAGAAAAGATACTAAGTAAAGAAAGGAAAGGGTTGAGGGGAAAAGGCAAAACAGAAAGGGAGAGGAGACAACAATATGGGGCCTCATAATAAGTGTGAGTCAGCACTTCAAGGCCGGGCCTAAAATAGACAACCGGATCCAGGGTTCTATAAACTGCTGAGAACTGGGAAGCTGGTAATTCTGCTTCATCCTGGCTAGGGTTCAGTCTGGTAGAGCAGTCAGGGAGTGAGCAAAGGGGGAACTGAAAGGAGAAGGTTAAGAAGATGAGTAGCAGCTTTTCCTAGTAGTCTCTGAAGACAAGAGGGACTAAAAAAAAAAAATTAGTGCTATCTAGTTGATTCCAACTCATAGTGACCCTATAGCACAGAGTAGAACTGCCCCACAGGGTTTCCAAAGAGCGCCCAGAGGATTTGAATGGCCAAGCTTTTGGTTAACAGCCATACCTCTTAACCACTACACCACCAGGGTTTCCAAGATGGATCGGTAGCTAAATTACAGCAGGAGAACCTGGCTGAGACCAGTCCCGGAACTGATCGGCTGCTATGTCAGCAGAGCCCTCTGGAAGGAAGCAGTGGATATAGAAAGCTCAACTAGAATCAGGAGGCCTGTGTTCTCCTCTCAGTTCCACGACTGAGGAGGTAACCTGGGGCAAGTCACCCGCCCTTTCTGTGACTCAGTTTCCCCATCTGGTTAACTTCTAAGGGCTGTTCCTGCTCCAGTATTCTATGATTTGGTAACCATCAATTTCAGTTATTCCCAAAAGATTAACAATGAGGGAGCGTTTCATGGGAGGCAATTGTTGGGCCGTGTTGCTGAGGGTGCTATGGAGTCCTGAGAGTGATACAGCCTCCTGCTAGTGACACACCTGTCATCACCGTATTCTCTCAGTGTTGGCACAGTACAACCACCCTCTGGGCCACTCCCCACTCCACTCCAACCAACACCAAGTCCTTCCATTTTTTTCACTCTGCCCCTTCCAGGCCATCCTCACAGCCAACACCCAGAATAATCACCTATTGCCTGAAAAATTTGTCCACCTCTATAAATGAATTTAATGGGGGCAGTGGGAGTTCAGTGGTAGAATTCTTGCCAATCATGCAGGTCACCTGGGTTCAATTCCCAGCCAATGCACCTCAGCTGCCACTCGTCTGTCAGTAGACGTTCACGTGCTATAGGGTTGCTATGAGTCAGAATCGACTCGACAGCAACGGGTTTGGTTTGATTTTGGTTTATGATGCTGAATGGGATTCAAAGGAGCTTCCAGACTAAGAGGGACTAGGAAGAAAGGTCTGGCAATGTACTTCCAAAATTCAAACAATGAAAACTCTATGGATCACAATGGTTTGATCCACAACCTAAATGGGGATGGCACAGAACCAGGCAGCATTTTGTCCCACCGTGCATGGGGTCGCCAGGAGTCGGGGCCTACTCAATGACAGCTAAAAACAAATTTGGCACATTACATTATAATGATCAGATTACAGTCTATCTCCATCTCCAGGCTTTTAACATCTACAGGTCAGGGGTTGCATTTTATTCATTTTTGGCTTCCCAATACCCAACAATGCCTGGCACACCATTGGCCCTGAATGCGGTATGTATGTTTGTTTGGAAGAATGAATTGGAAAACAATAGCAGAAAAGAGTGTCCAGTTTTGTCTCAGGCCTCCAGATTTTCTCTCCACTCCTTAGGAACTGTACTGACCCTGTTCCTTCACTGGAGGGAATTTTACCTCTACTAAAAATTCCTTAAGTAAATGATTGCTCCAAACCTAGTGTCCTAAATTCCAGCTATTCCCTCAGGCAGGCCAGGGAATAACCTGCATTTGGAGACCTTCTCCCTAGAGAAGCCATAGTTGTAATCTCAGCACCGCCCTTCCAATTTACACAATGTGCGTTTATCTTCACATCCTGCCTCCATCTGGTATGCTGCTCTCCGTCCAGCTAGGAAAACTGGCTTCCCATCCCAAGCAATCTTTTTTGAGATCTTCTTCTTTCCTCTGGACCCATATTTCTCTCTCCAGCTCAGTTGTTCCTCCCGTTTCAAATCCAGATCTGGAGTCTGGTCCCCTTTTTGCACTCAACCCCTATCAGTCCCAGGCCTAGAGCCAACCTCATGGCTTGCCATTTTTCAAAACTGCAACCTGAAGTAAGAAATACGTTTTACTTGGAGACCCAGCATGCATACCCATATGCCTGAAACACGTTTCCCAATACAATAAATACCCTGAGTGAAAATCACAGTACGTTCTATCCTATTATTTCAGTTATTTTCCAGTGCTGATTACCATAGCTAATTTGGTTTTTCTAAAGAATGAGTGTTGGCTCACATTTGTGAACCCTGTTCAACAGGGCCAGTGTTCAGGGTCACAGAAGCAGGACTTGAGTGACGGCCTCCTGAGGGGAGGCCCAAGTCTCCACCGTTCTGACCCGGCCTCCTCTGGACAGGCCCAGCCCCCTAGCCAGAGCGCGACATGTCCCCAGTCGGCCCGCTGCTTTGGGCGTTGGGGTGCCCCCAGCCCTTCGCGTTGGAGCGTGGATGGGCCACGGGGCGGTCTCAGCAGTGGGCCAAGGAGAAGGCCTCAGGGTGCGCCGCGGCGCTGGACTCGGAGTGGGCCTCGAGGTGGACCGTGGGGCAGGTCTCAGGGTGGCCGCAGTGTGCACACGGCTGCCTGCACTGGGCCTCAGGTGATCCTCGGGGTAATCCTTGGGGTGGTCTTAGGGTCTCGGGGAGGGACGCACGCACGCCGGGTGAGCACAGGAGCAGCTGGGCGGGAAGTGGGAGGCCCGCCCCCAGGATGCAAGGCATGCCGGGAGCCCGCACTTCCTCCTCAGGGGCCTCCAGAAAACCACAGGAGTTGCGTCGGGCAGGCGGCCCCGAGGGAGTCGAGGACGCTGAGGAAGCCGGAGGATGGCTGAGGGCAAGGCCGGCGGTGCTGCCGGCCTCTTCGCCAAGCAGGTGCAGAAGAAGTTCAGCAGGGCCCAGGAGAAGGTAGGTGATCATCTCGGCTCCTGCTTGTCTCTGCCGAGGCCAGGACGGTGGGCGGGACGTTTAGGGCCTTTAGGAGCCCCGGGAGCCCAGGCCTAGAGAAGACAGCCTCCGACTTCTCCGGGAAACTTCTCCGGGAAACGGGAGAGCGGAAGGGGTTTCCATCTAAACGGGCGGATTTCAGAGAGAACAGAAGAAAACCACCCAGTCTTGAGCAAGGATGTGAGAATCAGAGGAGACAACGATCTCTCAGGAACCTTAAAGAGCTCTCTCAGGCTGGGCTTGAGGACTCTGACCTAGAAAAGGTGAAGGATGTATGTAGCAGACTAGCAATCCAGCGAGGTTGGTATTTTACAGATGGTGAAACTCAAGGTTCAAAGAGAGTAACTTTCCCAAAGTCATAAAACACCAAAGACTAGCTGTGACGTTGTGATGCTGGTGAGTACCGCCAGTTACTTGGATTGGAAGCCCAGTGAGAACTCTGGAATGACTCTACATAATTCTCTCTGTACCTAACCCTGTCTGGCCTCTGGGTGTTGTTTAAGCTAATGTAACCAGTAGCCCATATCTGCTTCCTTTAGGGTACCTGTTGCTTTGGAGAGTACACTACCCAGGATGATGAAGGAGAATCTCTTTTTAGATTGTGCCCTTGGCTAGCCCTGGGTGGCCTTACTCCAACATTAGCATTTTGGTAGGTTGTGGTCAGTAACGTGCCTGCTTATGTAGATTGTATGGACACTTCTTGAAACATTTTAATGGCATTCTTCTTTCTGCCTGTCCAGAGTATTTGCTTCTCAGATCTCTTGCTTTCCACCTACCAACACTGGGTTAGAGGAGATGGAATGGGAAGACACACATATCAGGAGAAAAAGGGGGAGGGAGGGACAAGAAGGGCCTGATATAGAGTATTTGGTTTTCTGAAGGTTCATGGCCTTATTTTAGAAACATTTGTATGAACTGCACATGCTTGAGAATTGAGATATTCCTATCATCTTCTAAAGGTGGAGCCATGGCTTGGGTCCTTGGAAGGATTAAGGGCAGCCAGCACTCCTAAGTGGGATCGTCAGCAGAAAACTGATGGAATGTAGATTTAGTCCCTGTCTTTAGGAGGCTTTCAGTGGAAGGGGGAGGTACTCTGTATACTTTATCTGAGGAAGCTGCAATCATGTGAGAAAAGGGAAGAAAAAGAATGATTTTGTGTAGCCATATTTTGTTACTTCACCTTCCCTTAACTTCACCTTGACCATGCTTTCAGCCTCACCCAAAACAGTTGAATTACAAAACTGATTGCCCTACAAGCAATGGCCTGGGAGGGGGGAGGGGGTTTTAAATAAGAGGAGAAGGCTATGCTGTGGGCTGGAATAACAACAACCCTCGTGGATAATAGTAATTTTTGAAGGACACAGATTTTATCCCGTTTTACCTGTTATCTTCATCCAGCCTATCATCAATACCATGCCCTTGCTTTGGCGTTTCTTTCCTTTTCTGAACACTGACTCAGAAGCCTTATGTAAATCATTTCCCTGCTCTGAGGAAAATGCTCCGGTCCTGCATCTGTAAAATGAGATGGTTGATGTTTGTTTGGTTACTTGGAGACTCAAAAGTGGTAAATAGGAACTGGTCTAATGGTAAAGCGAGAAGGACTCCTTGAGCCTCAGAGTCAAAAACCTCCCAAAGGAAGAACCAGCTACCCAGGTAGCTTTGTGTTCTTGGCCTAAACTCTGAATAGGTAGAGAGAGAAGAGACTCTGGGGAGCCCCTAGGCTGATGCAGAAATCAAGAGACTATCCTGAGCTTAGACTCAGGCCCAGGGACAGGCAGACGTTGAACTTAAAGTGGTCTACCTGGCACCCTAGAGGTAGTGGTAGGGTAGGAATGGCCTGGGTTCTGAGGAGGGAGCTCAACTCAGCCATCCTGGAACCATAGTCATTGAGTGTTGGGAAGTTATTGGGAACAGGATAAAGAGGAAGAAAGTTAAAAAGAAAGGACTTCCTGGGAAACTGCCATTTGTCTATAATTAGTTGGATTTAATCTTCTGAGTAATAACTGTAATAGCTAATGTGTCAAATAGTTAGATGTGTCCATTATCGAGGGCATAGTATGAACCAGGCACCGGAACGTAACAAAAAAGACATGGCCCCTCCTTTTATGGAGTGCACATTCTAGCGATATATCTTTCTTTATCTTCATAAAGCATGAGGGAAGTTTTTAGTATCCCAATTTTAGAAATGAGGAAACAGTGCTCAAGAGATTGGTAAGTGGCAGATCTATGACTGAAACCCAGGTGTCCTGCCTTTGAATCCAATCCTTAGGCTGCTTCCTTTAAGCTTGCCTGATAAGCCACTCTGACATCTGCCCCTCCCCACTTCCTGCTGATTCTGTCCAACAAGGAGCAGAGCTAGGAGTGGAAACACCTTTTGTCGAGGCCTCCTCTTCTGAAACTCTTCAAGAGAAGGTCTGGTGGAACTTCACACTGTTAAACACAATGGGGATGCAACATTCTTCTCCTTGCTCTATTTTCCAGTCCCCACCCAAACTCAACATGAGACTGAATTCAGGCTGGCTTTATTGTGTTTTTGCAGTATGATACATCTTCACATTTCAAACAATTGCTTTCACCATCTATGATTTCTCTGTGGTATACCTCTTAGATCTGCCCTAAGAAAGGGCATTGTTTACCATTCCTTTGTTGGTCTTACTTCCTCTGTTGACTTTTACACATCTTGTGTGCCAGAGGGTTCAGTTCAACAAATATTTACAGAAAAACATATTTGTCCAAGGTACTGGGAGAGAATTTAGAGATGAGTAAGGCAGTCTTGCCTGCCAGAAGCTTACAATCTAGTTTTAAAAAATAAGTAACGTGAGAGATATGCAAGCCTCTGTGGGAATTCAGAGGACAGGAGGTTACATCTGATTGGGGAGAATCAAGACAGGCTTTATAGTGGAGGCTGATTTGAGATAGAAATTGTGGATGATTAGGAGTTCCTTAGGCAATAGTGGGGAGAGCATTCCGCTGAGGAATGCCAGCATAAACAAAGTATGGAGTCTGGGAGTCTCTTTTAGGTAGAATAATGGGAAATGTGGCTAAGCTGGAGCATAGGGAGTGGTGGGAGAAAAAACTAGAAAAACTGTATTAGGGGCTTTCTTTGTTATCTAGTGCTGCTGTAACAGAAATACCACAAGTGGGTGGCTTTAACAAACAGAAATTTATTCTCTCACAGCCTAGGAGGCCGGAAGTCTGAATTCAGGGCGCCAGCCCTGGGGAAGGCTTTCTCTGTCAGTTCTAGGGGAAGGTCCTTGTCATCAATCTTCACCTGGTCTAGGAGCTTCTCATGGCAGGGATCCTGGGTCCAAAGGACGTGCTTCACTCCTTGCACTTCTTTCTTGGTGGCATGAGCTTCCTCTCCTCTTTGCTGGATTCTCTCTTTTATATCTCAAAAAAGGTTGACTCAAGATAGGACCTAATCCTGTAGATTGTGTCCTGCCGCATTAACGTAACTGCCTCTAATCCTGCCTCATTAACATCATAGAGGTTAGGATTCGCCACACGGGATAATCACATCAGATCACAGAATGGTGGACAGCCATACAATACCGGGAATCATGGCCTAACCAAGTTGACACACATTTTTTTGAGGACACTATTCAATCCATAAAAAGGCTACATTAAGAGCCTCAGATGCCAGGCAGAATCACTTATTCTTGATTTGTTAACCTAATTTTGTCTTTAAGCCTTTACACATGCTGTTCCCTCTGCTTGGAACACTATTCCTTCTCCTCTTCCCTGGCAAACTTTTTCCCCCACCCCTCACTAACTTAATAATAATTAAAAATAATAAAATGACAATTTCAGTACATAGAAAAGTTGGAAAAACACTATATAAAATATCTATGTACTCTACATATGGACTAAATAATAGTTAACATTTTGCCAAATTTGCTTCATATCTCTATTATGTATATGTTGTCATTGTTATTGTTTGCTGCCATTGAGTCAGTCCTGACTCATGGTGACCCCATGTGTGACAGAGTAGAACTGCTCCATAGTATTTTGTTACTGGCTTCTCTACGCCTTTAATTAAATAAGGTTCTTGCCTCTCACTGCTCAAGAATGAGCAGGTAAGGCACAGAGAATTTTCCACACCAGCAAAAAAAAAAAAAAAAAATTTTTTTTTTTTTTTTTTTTAAAGCTTTATTTTTAGGCTTACAAGCGCAGACCAGGAGGGCCTAGGAAACGCTTCCCCCATCTTCCAGAACAAAGGATTTGCATGGGTTTTTAATGGTTTTGGGGGTGGGGAGGGAGGTTCCTGTTTATTCAGAGGCATAGGCAGGGTTTTCCAGCAAGTGGCCCGTTTTGGGCAGGGGTAGGTTAACTAAGGTGCGCACACAGAAGCTTTTTAAGATGGCTTTAAGACGGGTCCTGTCCCGGAGGCTTCTCGGATCCATAGCAGGACTTATTATGGGATGTTGCACCTGTGCAGTCGCCTCTTCCCTGAGTTTGATTTCCCAGCTGAGGCAGCAGCCCCTCACTGCCCCTGGTGGAAGGTCACACAGCGGTCACAGGTGGCTGTTCTGTGCATGTCCCTGGGGCTGGTTTCATCTGGCTGCTTCTGAAAGACAATTTTTAGGAAGTTTCCGGGCTGTTTTCTGATACCCTGCCCCATTGTTCTGGGGAATGGCTTTGTTTCTGCACCCTGGCCCATTTCCTGTTACTTTGTTACTTTAATTTGTTTATGTGAATTGCAAATTTGGGGGCCCCTCTGTTCCCTGTCCTATTTCCTTGATTGTAGTCTCAACGGAAGGAGCCCTGGTGGTGCAATGGTTAAGCATTCAGCTGTTATCCAAAATGTTGGCGGGTTTGAAAGCACCAGTGGCTTCGAGGAAGAAAAGACCTGGGAATCTCCTGTAAAGATTACAGCCTAGAAAACCCTATCAGTCAGTTCTGCTGTGTCCTATGGGGTCACTATGAGTTGGAATCAACTCAGTGGCACACAACAGCAATCTTAAATGGAAGCAGGTTGCGAGGCCTTTTCTTCTGTGGAGTTGCTGGGTGGTTTCAAACTGCCAACCTTTAGGTTAGCAGCCAGTCGCAAACAGCTTATACCACCCGAGCTCCTTTTATTATCTGTGTATGTATATGTGTACATACAGGAGCGCTGGTTGCGCAGTGGTTAAGAGCTCCGTTGGTAACCAAAAGGTCCGCAGTTCAAATCTACCAGCCGCTCCTTGGAAACCCTATGGGGCACCCCTACTCTGTCCTATAGGGTTGCTATGAGTTGGAACTGACTCGATGGCAATAGGTTTGATTTTTTGTTTTGAGGGGGGGTTTGAGCCATTTGATAGCAAATTGTAAACATTGTGACATCCTACTTTAGCATGTATTTTAAAAATAGGGATTTCTTACATAACCACAACTCTACTGTCACACCTAAGAAAAAATTTTAACAAAATTTCATAGTATCATCTAATACCCAGACTCTATTCAAATGATCCCAATTAAGGATATAAACTAAAATGTAATAAATAATTATGGGAAGGGCCATGGTGAGGAACTTTAACCACCAAATATATATACAGTGATTTTTTTTTAAAGCTTTATCTCCAACCCTAACTTTTTATTTTGAAAGATTTCAAATCTACAGAAAAATGTTAAGGTCAGTGAACGTTGGAATATTCTTCCTCTTGGATTCAGCCCTTGTTAACATTTTGCCATGTTTGCTTTCACTCTAACTCTCTAAATGTGTGTACTCTAATTTTCTCAGCTGCCAGGCCAGGCAAATTGGGGCAGAATTCTTAGGGTAGGACTTTAGGAATTAGCATTCTGTGAACTTCCATTAGGAAGTGATCTAAAAAGTAGAATTTATTCATTCCTACAACAAACATCTGTGGAGCCTCTGTACACCTTCTTGCTTCAAAGAACTCTAGTTGAGGAAGAACACCTACAACATAATGTAAGTGCCCTGACACAGAGTCCTGTTGCCTGCAGCAACAGATGACTTTAGGCCCAGGCTCTGGGATATGTTTCTGGGGTGATAATTCTCACATTTTCACTTTCTGAGGCTAAGATGAGAAAGTTCCCTCAGCACATACCTCCCATGGCCTCTACGATTTTAACGTTAAGCCTTTTGGGGATTCGGGACATTGGTCTGCCCTGGGGTGTCCAGCACTAACCCTAGACTGAGTTTACACTTCTCTATCATAGTCCCTCCACCAAGGAAGAACTATGCCCCAGGCAAAGGAAGGGAGGTGTAGCAGGAAGGAAGTGAGAGCTGCATCTACCACTAGGTGGTTTTGCAACTTTCTGGTAGAAGACAGTGTTTTGTTGGGGGAAGAGGGTGGAGCCAGGGAGGATGGCCCAGGACTGCATACCCAGGGCCCACAGTAGTGAGATGGAGATAGAGACAGACATAGATGAACCCATATGGCTAAACCAAAAGGAAATAAAGACAGGCATTTACTGGTAAGGGGATGGAACTACATATGATAGTGGATACGTATTGAGTGCTTACTGTAAGGCAGGCTCTGTGAAAGAAGGTTACATAGATAATATCATTTAATCCTCCCAATAGCTCCAGGAGATAAATATTATCTTAATAGGGAATGTAAACTGAGGCTCAGGAGTTTAAGTGACTTACCCAAAGGCTTATAGTCAATAAGTGGAAAGACCAAGATTAGAGCCTGTATCTGTCTGACTCTAGAGCCCTTGATCTTCACTACTGTAGTGAGAACTCCGAAAGTAAGAGACACTGACCCCACAAGTAAAAATGGAGACACTTGAATCAGGGTCTCTACCCAGACTCGTCATCATTCCCTAAGCCTGGGCACTCGTACATGTGATTTAAAGCCTTTCACAATGAGACTTTGTTACGGGTTGAATTGTGTCCCCCTGAAATGTGTGTCAATTTGGCTAAGCTGTGATTCCCAGTGTTGTGAGGTTGTCTTCTATTTTGT
This sequence comes from Loxodonta africana, assembly GCF_030014295.1. NCBI lineage: Eukaryota > Metazoa > Chordata > Mammalia > Proboscidea > Elephantidae > Loxodonta > Loxodonta africana. The sequence continues at coordinate 90,744,583 of NC_087345.1, forward strand.
GAGCTGATGTAATTATTCTATGTGTTGTAATCCTAACCTCTAAGATGTTAATGAGGCAGGATTAGAGGAAGTTATGGTAAAGAGCCAGTGTCTTTTGAGATATAAAAGAGAAAAGCCAGCAGAGACAAAAGGGACCTCATACCACCAAGAAAGAAGAGCCAGGAGCAGAGCATGTCCTTTGGACCCAAGGTCCCTGCCCTGAGAAACCCCCAGACCAAGAGAAAATTGATGACGAAGACCTCCCACTAGAGCTGACAGAGAGAGAAAGCCTTCTCCAGGAGCCAGCGCCCTAAATTCAGACTTCTAGCCTCCTAGACCGTGAGAGAATAAATTTCTGTTAAAGCCATCTGTTTGTGGTGTTTCTTATATAGCAGCACTAGATAACTAAGACAGATACCTGCCTCCCTTTTTAGCTTTTTCCCTACCACTCCCCATCACACTCCCTAAACCAACCATGCTGAACAAGCTCATGAAGCTCCGATAAAATTTCATACTCCCACGACTTTGCTGAAGCTATTGTCCTTGCCTGGAATCCTTTCTGTCCTCACCTTTATACTCTTATTTCAGTCTAGCAAAATCTTATTTCAAGGTCCAGCCTATTTGTCCCCTCCTGTGTCAGTCTTACTTTCCTTCCTTTTACAATTATTAAGTATCCATGTGCCTGAATCCTGAATAACCTAGATGAGTAAAGCAAGTACCCAAACCTTAAGGAGCTCACAGTTTAGGAGACATGGACAGATAAATACAAATGATAAAACCATAATAGAAGTGTATACAAAGTACAGGAGTTTCCAAGCACTTAAAAGAGATGTAGTTAAGTATCATGAAAGATATCTGTTATGAACTGAATTTTTATGGATATTTGCCTGACACAAGGTGGGGGGAATAGCATTCCAGGAAAAGGAAACAACATCGACGACAAACAACATATTCGGGAAACTGAAAAAGTATTGAGGAGGGAGTAGGGAGGAGGAATAATGAGAGCTGAAGCTTAGCAAGAAGTTAGATCTTTCAGACCTGTGTGCATGCTAGCATTTAAACTTTAACTAGCCAGGGAGATACATAATGGGCATTTAATAAAGTTTTGTTGAGCAGATGAATGGAGAACCAGTAGATTTTTTTTTTTATTAACTTTTATTGAGCTTCAAGTGAACGTTTACAAATCAAGTCAGACTGTCACATATAAGTTTATATACACCTCACTCTGTACTCCCACTTGCTCTCCCCCTAATGAGTCAGCCCTTCCAGTCTCTCCTTTTTGTGACAATTTTGCCAGCTTCCAACTCTCTCTATCCTCCCATCCCCCCTCCAGACAGGAGATGCCAACACAGTCTCAAGTGTCCACCTGATACAATTAGCTCACTCTTCATCAGCATCTCTCTCCTAGCCACTGTCCAGTCCCTTTCATGTCTGATGAGTTGTCTTCGGGAATGAGAACCAGTAGATTTTAAGCAGTGACGTGAATCAGTTAGATTTGCGTTGTGTTAAGTGTAACCGTGACTGGGGTGTGGATGGAGGGATTGGAAGCTGAAGAGTCTATAGGCCTATTGCAGCAGGCCAGGTAAGAAATTGAGGGCCCTTATTAAGGCTTTGGCAGTGAGACTAGAAGAGCATGGAATGGTTTCAGAGATAGATAACGTGAAGTGGGATTGACAGAATTGGTGAGGGATTTGATGAAAGGAGTGAGGGAGACGTATTAAGGGTGTCTATTGAGATTATGAGGAGCCTTGGTGGAGCAGTTGAGTACCTAGCTGCTAACCAAAAGGTCAGCAGTTCAAACCCACCAGCCACTCTGGGGGAGAAAGATGTAGCAGTCTGCTTCCGTAAAGATTACAGCCTTGGAAACCTATGGGGTAGTTGGAATCGACTCCTCGGCAATGGGTTTGGTTTGGTTTATTGAAATTATAACTTGGGCCTGAGAGAATGGTGGTTTTTCCTTCCAAGATGGGGGCTACAGGTAGAAGTGTCAGGACTCCCTTACCACATGTAACTGTTGTTGTTGTGTGCCGTCAGTCAATTCTGACTCATAGTAACCCTATAGGACAGAGTAGAACTGCCCCTTAGGGTTTCCCAAGGAGCCCTGGTGGCACAGTGGTTAAAGTGCTCAGCTGCTAACCGAAAGGTCAGTGGTTCAAACCCACCAGCGACTATGCAGGAGAAATCTTCTGTAAAGATTTATAGCCCTGGAAGCCCTATGAGGCAATTGTACTCTGTCCTGTAGGGTCACTGTGAGTCAGGACCTAAGAGGCTTAATCTTTACAGGAGCAGATCATCAGGTTTTTTCTCTCACAGAACCTCTGACCTTTCGGTTAGCAGCTGAATGCTTAACCATTGCACCACCAGGGCTCCTTACCACATGTAACTAGCTGTTTATAAGCGAGTCTCCCCATGAGAGTAAGCTACATAAGCACAGGGACTGGGTCTTTTTCCTCTCTGTGTCGTTTGCATTAGCACTGACGCCAGTGTGATGATTGACTCCCAGGTTTCCCAGTGGAGAGGAGATAGACATGGATAGCATTCATTTCTACCTAAGTTTCAAATGCATTTTATCAGAGCTTCTCAAAGTTTTCCACAAGGGTCCCTCACAAGAGAAGAGTTGCCTGTCCACCTCTCTAACCTCATTACCATCTACCCAGAGAAGTCTGAGGCTATGGCTAAAAGAGGGTCTCTCAAGTGAAAAACATCAAGTCTCATGTTTTATCTTTAAAAGCCATGCGTGTTTGCGTTCTTCTCATTAATCCTTGTTTTACTATGACCCCCCCCCCCGCCCCGCCAAAAAAAAACCCTTTAAAATAACAATGCCATTCTAGGAAGATTACCTTATTTATTCTGGGGTTTTATACACCCGCAGCACACTGCCACATACTCCTCCTCCCTCTTCCCATTGCTGTTGATCGGTTCCCCTTGGGTACCCCAGTTTGAGAAAAATACGATTGTTTTTTCAGCAAGGCATTACATTCCTAATTCTGTTGGACTGATATGAGTACAACACTTTATTCACATCTGAGAGAAGCCAGGGTCATAGGAGGCCAACACCTAAGAGAGAATTGACTATAATCTTTAGGTCTTTCTGACTTACTTCCCCAGGTACTGCAGAAGTTGGGGAAAACTGTAGAAACCAAAGATGAACGGTTTGAACAAAGTGCCAGCAACTTCTACCAGCAACAGGTAATCTGGAGGGTGGGGAAGAAAAGCATGGAGGAATAAAGAAGACATGAAGGCTAAGTGGTAAAAGAACAGCAGGTCTGTAACCAGCAAATATCTCTCCAACCCATCTTCCCCCCAGGGGTAAGGGACACAGAGTGACCCACTGCTTATCCTTCCCCAGAGAAGCTTATCTTTCAGGTTTCTGCTCACCCTGGCATTCTGGGGGACAGATTGCATGTTTCTCTTTTAGTGGTTACCCTCAGGACTTCTAAGATACAGTGGTATCACCAGGTTTGTAGAAAAAATCAAAGTGAGTTCCTGCTACCTTAGTTTTTAGCTTACTCATTTCCCCAGGGTACTTCTCTCCCTCCCTAGGGCTCCTTTTATCTCACCAGCCCTATGTTTTCCTTGTTGCCTCTCTGTCCACCACAGCTACCCCACCTGAGCCATTTGTTCTAATATAACACCTCTATCTTTCACTTGTCATCCGGCCACCAAATTTGCAATTCTTACTGTTCCTTCCATCTCAACGAGATATGATGAGTAATTTTATGTAGATAATATGAGTTAAGAAGTGGGTGGCTTAGAGGCGTGACCTCCTGTGTTATATGTGACCTTCCATCTGTCATGTGCCAGGCAGGCATTATGCACAGTATCTCATTTAATCCTCAAATCAGCCCTGGAGATTGCTGTCCCCTCTTTATAATAAAAGGAAGTTATTTGCATAAATAAAACCCAGTTAATTGAATTATATAGGGAAAAAAAAAAGAGGATATCTATCATGTAGTTCAGTAGTTAACTGTATATCAGAATCATTTAGGAAATATTTAAAAATACAAGATCTCTGGGAGTATAGCCTGAGAGTGTGTACTTTCAAACATTTTTTTAAATGGAAAAGTTCTTTATAAAGGTAGAGAGACTTGAATAACGAATCCACATGTACCTATCACTCAGCTTCAATAATTTATTGGCAGTCTTATTTCTTCTATGTCCCCACCCACTTCCCCCATCCTTGATTATTATGAAGCAAATTCCAGATATCATACCATTTTATCTATAAAAAATTTATTAGGAATCTCTAAGTGATAAGGACTTTTAAAAAAATGTAGCCACAGTACCATTATCACACCTCAAAAGAAAGTTTTTCTATAAAATATTACTCATTGCAGCAAACCAGTAAGTACATAAGGAGAAAAGAAGAAAATGAACTTCAAAAATAATAATTTCATACCCTCCCAACCTACAACCATTTTTGCTTCATATTGTCACAATTACTTGGTTAAGTATATGTGTGGTATCTAAACATATCTATGGTAAATATGTATATGAGGGTTACCAAAGTGACATGATTCCGTGCATATGGTTTTGCAACTTGCATTTTTTACTTAACAGTGTAATACACGTAGCCCCTGACTCCAGCGGGGTTCTGTTCTGACAACTCCGTCATGAGTCAGTTCTCACATAAGTAGAATTTTTTTTTTTTTTTTTTTGGTTTTCCTTATTACTGTGTTTTGTTATCAGTATCTTTATAAATGCAATCTTTGGACATCTGCAAGTGAACATCTGAGAATGATAACATGGGCAAATTACATGCTGCAACACTGTTTGTAGAACATATCACTAGCGTTAAAATGTATTTAAAAAAACCCAAAACAAAACAGACGGTCATAAGTGCGGTTCGTCCTAACTCAAATACATCATAAGCTGGGGACTACCTGTACAAACCTTTTCAGGTTATTAAATATTCTGCTAAAATATAAGTTTTAGTGATGTCTTTAAAAATTAGCAATAATTCATCAATATTATAAAATGTTCAGATTTCCCTGATTGTATATGATTTACTTTTCAGTTTATTTTTTAAAAATCAGACCCCTAATAAGAGCCCTACCTTTCAACTTGTTGCCATGTTTCAGTCTTTTAGAGATTTAAGATTAAGTCTCTTAATTTATCAGTTTCTACTCGTCCCCTTTGTACAGCTTACTTGATGATTCCAGGTTGTTTGTCCTACAGACTTCCCTACAGTCTGAATGATTCAGGAAGCATCAAAAGAAGATGGAAGGAATACACAGAGTTGTTATACCAAAAAGAATTAGTCGAAGTTCAGCCATTTTAAGAGGTAGCATATGATCAGGAACCCACGGTACTAAAGGAAGAAGTCCCAGCTGCACTGAAGTCATTGGCAAAAAACGAGGCTCCAGGAATTGGTGGAATATCAACTGAGATGTTTCAACAAATGGATGCAGCACTGGAGGTACTCACTCATCTATGCCAAGAAATATGGAAAACAGCTTCCTGGCCAACTGACTGGAAGAAATCCATATTTGTGCCTATTCCCAAGAAAGGTGATCCAACTGAACATGGAGATTACCAAACAATATCATTAATATCACACACAAGCAAAGTTTTGCTGAAGATCATTTAAAAGTGGATGCAGCAGTATATCAATAGGGAACTGCCAGAAATTCAGGATGGATTCAGAAGAGGATGTGGCACCAGCGATATCATTGCTGATGTCAGATGGATCCTGGCTAGAAGTAGAGAATATCAGAAGGATGTCTACCTGTGTTTTATTGACTATGCAAAGGCATTTGACTGTGTGGATCATAACAAATTATGAATAACATTGCGAAGAATGGGAATTCCAGAACACTTAATTGTGCTTATGAGGAACCTATACTTAGATCAAGAGGCAGTTGTTGGACAGAACAAGGGGATAGTGAGTGGTTTAAAGTCAGGAAAAGCATGCTTCGGGATTATATCCTTTCACCATACCTATTCAATCTGTATGCTGAGCAAATAACCTGAGAAACTGGACTATGTGAAGAAGAACGGGGCATCAGGATTGAAAGAAGACTCATTAACAACCTGCATTATGCAGATGACACAACCTTGGTTGCTGAAAGTGAAGAGGACTTGAAGCACTTACTGATGAAGATCAAAGACCACAGCCTTCAATATGAATTACACCTCAACATAAAGAAAACAAAAATCCTCACAACTGGACCAATGAGCAACATCATGATAAACGGAGAAAAGATTGAAGTTGTCAAGGATTTCATTTTATTTGGATCCACAGTCAACACCCATGGAAGCAGCAGTCAAGAAATCAAAAGACGCATTGCATTGGGCCAGTCTGCTGCAAAGGACCTCTTTAAAGTGTTGAAAAGCAAAGATGTCACCTTGAAGACTAAGGTGCGCCTGACCCAAGCCATGGTATTTTAAATCGCATCATATGCATGTGAAAGCTGGACAAAGAATAAGGAAGACCAAAGAAGAATTGATGCCTTTGAATTGTGGTTTTGGTGAAGAATATTGAATATACCATGGACTATCAAAAGAACGAACAAATCTATCTTGGAAGAAGAACAATCAGAATGCTCCTTAGAAGTGAGGATGGCGTGACTGCACTTTACATACTTTGGACATGTTGTCAGGAGGTATCAGCCCTTGGAGAAGGACATCATGCTTGGGAAAGCACAGGGTCAGCGGAAAAGAGGAAAACCCTCAACGAGGTGGCTTGACACAGTGGCTGCAACAATGGGCTCAAGCATAACAACGATTGTTAAGGATGGCGCAGGACTGGGCAGTATTTCTGTTGTATACGGGGTCACTATGAGTCAGAACCGACTTGATGGCACCTAACAACAACAAATTTTGCTGATGCATTCCTGTGGTATTATTTAACATGTTCTTTTCTTCTATATTTTCAGTAAATTGATGGTTAGATCTAGCGGCTTGATAAGATTCAGGTTTTTGTTTTTGTTTGTTTTGGCAAGAAAAATTTATAGGTAATGTTAAGTTCTTCCACCAGGAGGCACATAATGTCTGGTTGCTTCCTTCTCTTGTGATATTAAAAACCACAGGTGATCCTTGACTAGGGAATCTGGGTTTTATATTATGTTTCCTAGGTAATTATGATGTGGTAGCTAGTCTGAGAGCAGTATTTGGCAGCCACTGATTTAGTCCAACTCCTTCATTTTACTGAGAGGAAATAGGATTTGATCGAGAGGGCAAGTGATTTAATCTCTTATTTCTGATAATGTCAGCTGTTTCCAATTTTTTGCCTTTAAAATCAAACCTAACAATCTAGCTTCATCTTTCCCTTCTAGACCTCCATTATATCAAGCACTTTTGGCACTGCTCAAGATTTGGTCCTTTAATTTACACTTGTTTTGCTAAGTATCTGTGTTTCTCTGAGTCTAGTTTTCTGTAGCAAGTAGGGAAGTCCCCCAGGACAGGGGCCATCTCCTGCATCCTCAGCACCCCATTCTCTTAGGACCTAGCTTTGTATACCTGAGCACCTAGGACCAGCTTCCAGAGTAAGTGGTTCCTTAACTGAGGACCGGAAGGTTTGCATAAGGGTGGGGAGGACTGACTCACTCTTTATGGCAATGCCAAGAATTTGGCAAGGATTCAGAGAGTAGGAGTGATAAAATCATACAGTTTAGGGCTGGAAATGGCCTTACCCTCCATTTATAGATGAGGAAACTGAAGCCAGAGAAGAGGAATAACTTGCTAGCTGGTGGTAGAGCCAAGTTTCTTGACTTCCAGACAGGTGAGAACCTGAGACTATGCGAGTCACATCTGTCAGGAAAGAACAAAGATGCTGGGATTATTTGGCCGGGGACATTTCAGGGGAGGACAGACAGGTCAGAGAAATAAAATGTCACCCCATGAAGTCCTCCACTCTCCATCCCCTACTCCCACATACTTCATTTCCTTCGAGGAAAGAGAAAGAGCATAAGGAAAAAAACTTTTGTAACCAAGAGAGTTGAGATTCTAAAACACCGGAATGGAGATGGCTTTTATAAGGCGTAATAGAAGGTACATTTTACTGACTGTGGTGGAATAGTGCCCCCTAGTTTTGGGCAGTGTACCGGCTGCACAGTTGGACATGGTAGTTTTGATGACTGATCTGCTTTTCAGGCCATATAATATCTAATGAGCAAAAAAAAAAAAAAAAATTAAGAATTTCATTTGTGGAAATTATACAAGATAGTTTATCAGCTTTTATTATTCAAATATGTATTTTTGAGATCAAATTTTCATGGTTCCCTTTGTTTTCTTTCAAAAAGAATTTGAAATTCTCATTTTTTTTAATTTTTATTGTGCCTTAAGTGGAAGTTTATAAATCAAGTCAGTCTCACACAAAAACCCATATACACCTTGCTACACACTCCCAATCACTCTCTTCCTAATAAGACAGCCTGCTCTCTCCCTCCACTCTCTCTTTTCGTGTCCTTTTCGCCAGCTTCTAACCCCCTCCACCCTCTCATCTCCCCTCCAGGCAGGAGATGCCAACATAGTCTCAAGTGTCCACCTAATCCAGAAAGCTCACTCCTCACCAGCATCCCTCTCCAACCCATTCTCCAGTCCAATCCATGCCTGAAGAGTTGGCTTCAGGAATGGTTCCTGTCCTGGGACAACAGAAGGTCTGGGGGCCATGACCACCAGGGTCCTTCCAGTCTCAGTCAGACCATAATGTCTGATCTTATGAGAATTTGGGGTCTGCATCCCACTGCTCTCCTGCTCCCTCAGGAGTTCTCTGTTGTGTTCCCTGTCAGGGCAGTCATCAGTTGTAGCCAGTCACCATCTAGTTCTTCTGGTCTCAGGATGATGTAGTCTTTGGTTCACATGGCCCTTTCTGTCTCTTCGGCTCTTAATCACCTTGTGTCGTTGGCGTTCTTCATTCTCCTTTGATCCAGGTGGATTGAGACCAATTGATGCATCTTAGATGGCTGCTTGCTCACATTTAAGACCCTAGACGCCACTCTTCAAAGCGGGATGCAGAATGTTTTCTTAATAGGTTTTATTATGCCAGTCAACTTAGATGTCCCCTGAAACCATGGTCCCCAGACCCCTGCCCCTGCCACGCTGGCCTTCGAAGCATTCAGTTTATTCAGGGAACTGCTTTTGGTTTAGTCCAACTGTGCTGACCTCCCCTGTATTGTGTGCTGTCTTTCCCTTCACCTAAAGTAGTTCTTATCTACTATCTAATTAGTGAATACTCCTCTCCCATCCTCCCTCCCTTCCCCCTCTTACAACCACGAAAGAATGTTTTCTTCTCAGTTTAAACTATTTCTCAAGTTCTTATAATAGTGGTCTTATATAATATTTGTCCTTTTGCAACTGACTAATTTCACTCAGCATAATGCCTTCCAGGTTCCTCCATGTTATGAAATGTTTCACGGATTCCTCACTGTTCTTTATCAATGTGTTGTATTCCATTGTGTGAATATACCATAATTTATTTATCCATTTATCTGTTGATGGGCACCTTGGTTGCTTCCATGTTTTTGCTATTGTAAACAATGCTGCAACAAACATGGGTGTGCATATATCTGTTCGTGTAAAGGCTCTTATTTCTCTAGGATATATTCCAAGGAGTGGGATTGCTGAATCGTATGGTAGTTCTATTTCTAACTTTTTAAGGAAGCGGCAAATCAATTTCCAAAGTGGTTGTACCATTTGACATTCCCATCAGCAGTGTATAAGTGTTCTAGTCTTTCTACAGCCTCTCCAACATTTATTATTTTGTGTTTTTTGGATTAATGCCAGCCTTGTTGGAGTGAGATGAAATCTCATTGTAGTTTTGATCTGCATTTCTCTAATGGCTAATGATCGTGAACATTTCCTCATATATCTGTTAGCTACCTGAATGTCTTCTTTAGTGAAGTGTCTATTCATATCTTTTGCCCATTTTTTAATTGGGTTATTTGTCTTTTTGCAGTTGAGTTTTTGCAGTATCACGTAGATTTTAGAGATCAGGCGCTGATCAGAAATGTCATAGCTAAAAACTTTTTCCGTCTGTAGGTAGTCTTTTTACCCTTGGTGAAGTCTTTGGATGAGCAAAAGTGTTTGATTTATAGGAACTCCCAGTTATCTAGTTTTTCTTCTACGTTCTTTATAATGTTTTCTATACTGTTTATGCCATGTATTAGGGCTCCTAACGTTGTCATTTTTTCTTCCATGATCTTTATCGTTTTAGATTTTATATTTAGGTCTTTGATCCATTTTGAGTTAGTTTTTGTGCATGGAGTGAGGTATGGGTCTTGTTTCCCTTTTTTGCAGATGGATATCCAGTTATGCCAGTACCATTTGTTAAAAAGACTGTCTTTTCCCCATTTAACTGTTTCAGGGCCTTTGTCAAATATCAACTGCTGATATATGGATGGATTTATGTCTGGATTCTCAGTTCTATTCCATTGGTCCATGTATCTGTTGTTGTACCAGTACCAGGCTGTTTCGACTACTGTGGTGGTAAAATAGGTTCTGAAATCGGGTAAAGTAAGGCCTCCTGCTTTGTTCTTCTTTCTCAGTAATGCCTTATTTATCTGGGGCCTCTTTCCCTTCCATATGAAATTGGTGATTTGTTTCTCCATCTCTTTAAAGAATGTCCTTGGGATTTGGATAGGAATTGCATTAAATGTATAGATTGCTTTTGGTAGAATAGACATTTTTATAATGTTAAGTTGAAGTTCTCATTTTTATCCCTAAAACTTTTTTTTATCGTGCTTTAAGTGTAAGTTTACAAATCAAGTCAGTCTCTCCTGAAACTCTTTTAAAACTCTATTAAATTTTCAGAATTCTCAAACTTTTGTCTGCCTATCTTATCTATGACTCAAAGATGTTATGTAAACTTAACATCTTACACTAAGCTTTTTTTCATGAATGACAAAATGGCAAAGCACCTTTTCTCAAGGTACTTTATCATGAGTGAGCAAGGAGGAAGCAAGACATTCTTCCTGGTAAGTTCTGAGTGTTTCTAAATTTCATTAACTGACTGAATCTGGCTCCATCATGCTATTGAAAGTGCTTTATCAAAGGGCACCAGTGCCCTCCAATTATCAAGTCTAGTGATTTTTACCCATTCCTCTTGCACTGTAACCTCTCTGTAGCCATCTGATCCTTTCTTGATCATGTTTTTGATGCTCTCCTGAGTGACACACTACATAATCCCAGTTCTTCTCTCACTTCTCAGAGGAGACAGTGCCTTTGCCTCCTTTGAGGCTGCTTGTGTCTTCTCATCCCTTCAGCCTTGGCATTCTCTCCTCTGTCCTCAGCCACCTTGAGAGGGACTTTTAATCTGAGGTATGATGAAGAGTTTGGACAGGCTTAGAAGTAGACCCTGGACGCAAGAAGATGGATGAAATAATCAGTCAAGTTTTCTTTGTTCATTTGACCACATAGACCCAGACTTTCTGCTGCAGAAATTAGAGTGGCCTTTTCCCAAAGATTTCCACAGGAAAAAAACTTAAGTAACTAGATAGAATTTTCAGTTTTTCTCCCATCATTTTTTTTTTAATACTTTTGGTCATTTCAGTAGTCTCTCCAGTAATGAATATATATAAGAAAACAAATGAACAAATCCATGACGAGTATTTTATGCTGTACTTTGTAATGCAACTTCATTTTCAAATACTCGATCACCTGAATGGGTCTGAGGATTTCCTCTCTGATCCATGGGCCTGGCCCTGTAGAGTACCTTTGAAGTGGGCTGCACCTCTCAGTCCAGTCCCACACTCCTGAAGTCAGGCTGTAAAATGTCAACTGCCTGGCCTCAAGCTCCCTTCGCACCCAACCCTTAGAAACTGGAATTCACACCGAAGAAAGAAACCAGCATGGAAAGGGGCTTGAAACAATGCCATAAGGAACAATTGAGGAAAAGTATGCAAAAGAAGACTTGGTGAAGGGTGCGTGAAACGTGTGGAAGAGAAACTAGATCTACTTTTTTGGGTATAAAAGATCAACCTAACACCAGGGGGCAAAAGTTCTAACAGTCAAAGCTATTTAAAAATGAAATGGCACTGCCTTGGGCGAGAGGGCATATGTTTCTGGTTGCTGGAGGTTTTCAAGAAGCAGAGGCTAAATGAACATTTGCCCAAGTTATAATAAAAGCATTTCATCTATTTGAACTTTCAACTTTAAATATACCTTTTTCTCCTTCTGTCCCTTTTTTGTTTTTAGAGGGAGGAAGAGACCTAGTCTGTGCTTCCAAGTCCCTAGCCTAAAAAAGTGAGAATTCAAACACAGGAGCAAAAACCAAGAATAGAGCTAAAGATAAGAACATTGGTTTTGGAACAGGAGGAGAGTCAACGGTGAAGCTCCTTGGAGAAGTGACAGAAGAGAAGGGAAGTGTAAGCCGAGACAAAGCAGAGAAGGACATCAGGGGAGGAGAAGATTGACCTATGTGAGGGTTCAGAGAAGGAAGAGGGCCCGGTGTCTGCAGAAGATGGTAGCAGTTTATCTACTCAGAGAGGAGGGTGTTAGCCAGAGTATCATATAGTTAGCAGCACATAGAGGACACTTTAATTTTAACAGAGGAACTTGGGTATATGCTATTGTTTCACTGAAAAGGAGAACAAATGGAAGAAAAGAAGACACGCCAATGCGATGGGAGCTCTAGCAGTCTCCCAACTCAAGCATTGACTCAGAAGAGACAACCTACAACCTGTTGGTAAAGAGAGTAAAGGCTAATTTACCACAATTGCAAATATTTGAAGTGATTTCTGCTTTGATCCCTGGAGCATCTTTTTAAATGTATCTCTTTAGTTACCAAAGGCACTTCTCCCTTTCAGGCAGAAGGCCACAAGCTATACAAGGACCTGAAGAACTTCCTTAGTGCCGTCAAAGGTAGGTAATTGCAACACAGGAGAATCCATTGCTCTGTTGGGCACTGTGCTAATTTTAGATTAATAGGGGGAAATTGAGGGAGGCTGACTAAAGCTTCTAATAGTTAAAGTTTTCCAAAAGTAAAATGCAGTATACTGTGAGGTGGCGAGTTTCTGTTTTCTTTCCAAGCAAAAGCTGAACTGTCTTATCTTGGATACTGTAGAGAGGGCATTTATGCAGCTGCTAAAATCCAGAGGGCATTTATGCAACTACTAAGAGGTCTGGAGGATAGAAGCCAGTAGGAAAAAGACAACCACACTCAAGCTTTTTATCCTTTGCCTGCCCCTCGCTTCTGGAACTTTGGGGACCTAACCTGTTGCTGTTGAGTCGATTCCGCCTCATAGCGACCATATAGTCGGAATCAACTGTCGGGGGACCTAGGAAGAGTGATTTTTCCTGTCCAACCCCATCCAGCTTTCCTTGCCAATAATCCAGATCTCCTGAGTTTGTCCTTCTGAACTGGAACCCACTGTTTGTACCTTGTGATGATACCAAGCTCCTTTTTGAGAAATCTTATGGTAGAATTGAGTTTTCTCTTTTCAGTGATGCATGAAAGTTCAAAGAGAGTGTCAGAAACCCTGCAGGAGATCTATAGCAGCGAGTGGGACGGTCAGGAGGAGCTGAAAGCCATCATAGGGGTAAGGCCGGCTGGGGCTTTACAACTCCTTAGGTGCTCAACTCCTGCCCTCAACTTCTCCATCCAAGCAAATAGGAAAACAAAAGAACCATTTCACATTGTTCATTTGAATAGCCTCAGTTCCTGGGTGGTAAGAAGAAGCTGCCATCATTAAGGTAAAAAAAAGTTTCTCCGTTATCTATGGATCCCTCTGTTTTTGACAGTCTTCCTCTCTATAAGACCTTAGAGGAGTTTAGCCTCTTGAAGGTCAGTTTTTAAAAACTAACCTCTTACAGCTATTTACTTCTAAATCTCCCTATCTTTGAAGCTGTAGAGTGCAGAGATCTGACCATATATGTTCCTGTTCTTAATCCCTGATGTATATCCGGTCTCCTCTAGAGGAGTTCCTTGGGGTAAAAAAAAAAAAAAGAGCTATTTCTTTTCTCCTTCCAACTCTTCCCCAACATCCAACATGATATTCTAAATAGTGTGCTCCCAAAAGGAAGTGTTTTTGTAGGTAAGATTTGGGTATTTACCTGGTGGACAGTTGATGTTGAAAAGTAGAAGCCTCACCAGCCTCTGCCTCTATCCTACAGAATAATGATCTCCTTTGGGAAGACTATGAAGAGAAACTGGCTGACCAGGCTGTGAGGACCATGGAAAATTACATAGCCCAGTTCAGTGAGATTAAGGTACTTGAATTTACACAATCAAGGCTGAGCTGTAGGTGACCCATACTGGTTAGAGGACATACTAGGTTAAACATTACAAGCAGAATTTGAGCCCCATGGTTAGGAGTGAAGTTGGGTAGAAGGTTAGGAGAAGGGTTAAGGGTGAGGATTAAACAAGAGATTGGGGTTGAGGGTTAGAGATAGTGTGAAGGTTATGTTTAAACATGGCTTTCAGTCAGCTAGATTTGGTCTGGTTTTTAATTAGCTCCAGGATAGGGCATCCTTTTAGCTCTGAGAAACAGCTGAAGGAACTAAGAATGTTTATTGTGGAGAAGAAGAGACATAATAGTCATCTTCAGATACTCGAATGGCTGTTAGGTGAAAGAAGAATTCAGCCTATTCTAAACTGTTCCGGAAAGCAAAATTAGAATTTATTTATTCATTGAACTTATTAAACACCTACTCTATTGGGCACTGTGCTAATTTTATATCAATAGGAAGAAATTGACGGAGGCTGACTTAAGCTTCTAATAGTTAAAGCTTTCCAAAAATGCAATGTAATACACCATGAGGTAGTGATTCTCTGTTTTCTGTTAAGCAAAGTTGAGCTACTTCGTACCTTGGACACCGTAGAGAAGCTTCATGTATTGTATAGGAAGTTGAACCAGATAATCGCTATGATCTTTTCAAATTTTGTGTTTGATAGAATGAGACAGAGACTAATGACACAGTGTGCTTCTTCATGATATAATTTGTAGTTCGAATGGAATTGGGCAGATTTTAAAGCTCATAATAATTTACTTACTGTTTTCATTGTGATTTAGAGTTGTCAAAGCACTTTATATTTAATATTTGATCTTTAAAATAACACTGTCTAGGGAAGTTGGGGCTACTGAAATCCTAGGTCATAAGGTTAATAAATTGCAGAGTTGGGATTAACACCCAAAACTCTTTAACTTTAAATTTAGTGGAATTCTCAAGGCTATGTCTCCTGATTCTTATTGGGTTCATATGGAATATTAAAATTTAGTGCAAGCTTCCACAGGCTCTCCAGTATTATCCTTTACTCAGTCTCCTCCAAATGGTGAGGAAGACCACTTAAGCACAAAACCCTGTTAGAAGGTGAAATTTGACTATAGGATCTAGGGATCTTGCCTCTTTACTTGGTACTCTTTCCCACATCCTGGCCACTGGAAATTGAATATCAAGGCTGTCTCTTGTGATCTGCCTGGGCTAGGAGAGAATTGCCAAGCGGGGTCGGAAACTCGTGGACTATGACAGTGCCCGACACCACCTGGAGGCTGTGCAGAATGCCAAGAAGAAAGATGAAGCCAAGACTGCCAAGGTGAAGAAAAAAAAAAAAAAGCCTGATAAAACTCTTCCTGCCCTCCCTCTCCCCATAATAGTGGCAGATGGCTAGGCCAACCTGGGTTTAGGAAATGATAAACTCAGCATCTAGCTTCCTAAAGGAAGTCCTGTTTCCTCTGACATTGGTGATGCTCTAAGCATAATCGAGGACTTAAGGCTAGAGAAGGAGAGGCATGGTTCCAAGTAAGCCTTTTATTGTTATTGGGTGCAGTTGAGTCGATTCTGACTCACATTGACCTTATATTGACAGAGTAGAACTGCCCTGTAGTATTTCCTAGGCTGTAATCTTTATGGGAGCAGATTGCCAGATCTTTTCTCATGTGGAACAGCTGGTGAGTTCAAACTGCTGACCTTTCAGTTAACAGCCAGGCACTTAACCACTACACCACCAGGGATCCTTCAAAGTAAGCCCAGTCCCTGAAAAAATGCAAAGGATGAAAGACTGCCTATAGGCTCAGGTTCAGGATTGAGGGGATTATCTTGTCTCTTTTACCACCTAGGCAGAGGAAGAGTTCAATAGAGCCCAGACAGTGTTTGAAGATCTGAACCAGGAACTGCTGGAGGAGCTGCCTGTTCTTTACAATAGGTAATGACTGAGATTTAGGAAAGGGCTGAACTCCTCGGCCACTGCAGGCCCAGGCCATCCAGCAGCCCCAGCATGGCACCTCATGAAAAGAGCCCTGGTCCAAGAATGGGATGTAGTCTCGGCCCTGCCACTAACTTGCTGTGTGATATTAGCCAACCCACCTTATCTCTCCAGACCTGCAATACAGAGATAACCATCCTTGCCCTGCCAGCTTTTCCAAGTTTGAAGACAAAAGATGCTTCTTGGATAGGAGAGATTTTGGCAAGTAAAGTGCCATCATCATGCATACTAGATGTATCTGGTTTCATGCTCACGTGTGTATCGTTTGAAACAAGCCTAGTTCATGGACATTCAGATATACATAGAAGATAAACTGTGGGATGATTATTTGCATTAATTAAGATGTCTTTGCTTACAGTAGCTATGTCTTATACAACTTTTCTACATTGGAAGAGGAATCTGCACAGAAACTCTACATTTATATCATGTTTTCTTTTCATCTTATAAGATAATGCAATTATAATCAGTATTTGTATATTATCATTTACTATATTATGATGGAGCCTTTCTAACGACTATATGTATTCTAAAACTTTAAATAGAATTGAAATTTAATAGTTTCTTTAAATGTGAACTTCCTGAATTTATCTAAAGTGGAATTCCATTAACCTACATGCAGCTTCATAGAAGCCCAGGTATTGCATAAAGAGAAAGAATAATTATTATCATTGTATGGTCTTATGTAAATTCTTTAAAGTATTTTCATGTCTACTTCTGTAATTTAAAGACCCCAAATCAGATAACTTTATAAAACTAGAGATCCATTTACTTTGGTGTCAGCCTGGGCTGATGGTGTCTACCAAGTTCTTCTCACACCTGAGAGTCAGGTGTCCTCCTAGCCTGGCTCTGATGAAGTCAGATTCCAGAACATCCTGAGTCTAGGAAGTGGGGTGCCTTTGTGTGAGGAGCCTTGGTAGTGGCTGGCTTTGGCTTAAGCTCCTGCTTTATATTTCAAATGAAGTCCTCCTTTACCATCACTTATTCCTGTGTGTGTTTATTGTTTTGCCTCCTGATAGCCGTATTGGCTGTTACGTGACCATCTTCCAAAATATTTCCAATCTGAAGGATGTTTTCTACAGAGAGATGAGCAAGGTGAGAAATATCTTTCCAATTTAGACTCCTAGGTGGGATTTTCTAGTAAATATGAAGGTAGCCTTGATTTACATAATTTCATTAACTGTCCGTAGACACAAGATTTTGACTTTATCTCATGATGAAATAATACTTGATTGACTTTGTTGAACTGTATTAAAATAAAGTACATACACATATTATGAGAGAGCCCTCTTCATCTCCATTAACAGCTGAATAAAATCATCTAAACTTCAGCTTCAGCATGAATAAAGGAGGTTAGGTATATGGAAGGAACAATTAAAATGAGGAACTGAGTTGTGAAATCTCCATCCCTTGGTGGTGAGGAGCAAGGAGGGTAATGTTTAACCACTGGTCAGTTTCTTAGGTAGTTACTCTTGAATAACCACCTGTCAGTGACAGGCAGCCATATAGTCCTGGGATTCCAAGATCCTTTGCTTTTATAATATTAATTATATTCATATACACAGACACACATTTCCCTCTCCATAGTTTCTTTGGCTAAATTATGATTTGCCAAGTTAATATTAAAACGAATCTTTGTTCCCTGGATGACTAAAATGCTCAGCACCTGAGAGAAACTAGAACTTTGAATCACATGTTAGTTACGGACCCCGCCTTGAGAGAGCTGTCGTCTGATGTAAGAGGCAGAACTTGGGACACAGATAGACAAGGAAGGGGTGGCTGGACAGGACCCTGAGCTAGTACTAGTACTGGTGAGATGAACAGGAATGACAGATCTGAGTTGAAAGGGTGGGGAGGTTTTATTTAGGAAAGCTGTCTGAAGGAGAGAAGAGAAGGGATATGCCAGTCTTGGGTTTCCATCTGACCAGCACTTGTTTTTTCTTATTGACTTTAGCTGAACCACAATCTTTACGAGCTGATGAGCAAACTGGAGAAGCAACATTCCAACAAAGTCTTTGTGGTGAAGGGACTGTCAAGGTGAGCAAATTCTCAGACTCTTTTCTGCTTCTCATCTGTGTGTATGCATGTATTCAGGACCCTCATCTCCATCCAAAATCTTGCCCTTTCCTTTGTGTTCATGTGCATGATGTTGTTTGTACCAAACTCCTATATAAATTCTTGTACTTTTTGGTAAATATTTCAGATACAACTGAAGGTATAAAGAATAATACAAGTGGCCATGTACCTACCACCAAACTTAAGAAACTATTACAAATACAGTTGAAGCTTCCAGTGTCCGTTCCCCCATCCCTTTCTCTTCCTGCCTCCCATTAGTGGTACAGGGGTAGCCACTATCTTGTGTGTATGTGGTAAAATGTGTATAACAAAACATTTGCCATTTTAAGTTAACCGTTTTTAAGTATATAATTCAATGACATTACATTTACCACGTTGTGAAACATCACCACTATCTATTTCCAAATGTTTTTCATCACCCTAAGCGGAAACTCAGTACCCCTTTGAGTAATAACTCCCCATTCTCCGCTAACCCCAATCCCTGGTAACCACTAATAAAGTTTTGTCTCTATACATGTGCCTATTCTAGATATTTCATATAAATGGGATCATAAAATATTTTTCCTTTCGTGTCTAATTCATTTCACTCAGCATAATGTTTTCAAGGTTCATCCATGTCGTAGCAGGTACCAGAACTTCATTTCTCTTTATGGCTGAATAATATTCCATTGTGTGTGTGTGTGTATCACATTTGGTTTATCCATTCATCTGTGCACTACCCAGGGACTTGTTGAAGGTCACTGGGTTGTTTTCCACCTTTTGGCTATTGTGACTAATGCTGCAGGAATCATTGGTGTACAAGTATCTGTTTGAGTCTCTGCTTTCAGTTCTTTTGAGCGTATACCTGGGAGTAGAATTGCTAGGTCATACGTTAATTCTGTGTTTAACTTTTTGAAGAACTGCCAAACACCATTTTACGTTCCCACCCAGCAATGCATGAGGGTTCCAATTTCTTTACATACTTGCCAACACTTGTTATTTTCCATTTTCCTAATAATCCAGCCTACTGAGTGTGAGGTGGTATCTCATTGTGGTTTTGATTTTCTTTTTCCTAATGATTAATGATGTTGCACATCTTCTCATGTGGTTATTAGCCATTCGTATATCTTCTTTGGAGAAATGTCTATTCAGGTCTTCTGCCCATTTTTTAATTGGGTTGTTTGTCTTTTTGCTGTTCAGTAGTAGCTCTATATATATTTTGGATATTAAACTTTATCAGATATGTGAAGTAATCACTCTTGAATTTAGTATTTATTATTTCTGTGCATATCTTTTTACATATATGGGTTTTTTTTGGATGCACATACATACATACACATACAATATTGTTTTGTGTGTTTTTAACCTTTATTTACATAAATGGAATTCTGAGGCATTGGCGAAAAACAAGTCTCCAGGAATTGACGGCGTATCAGTTGAGATGTTTCAACAAACAGATGCAATGCTGGAAGTGCTCGTTCATCTATGCCAAGAAATGTGGAAGACAGCTGCCTGGCCAACTGGAAGTGGTCCATATTTATACCCATTTCAAAGAAAGGTGATCAAACAGAATGCAGAAATTATCGAACAATATCATTAACATCACACACAAGCAGAACTTTGCTGGAGATCATTCGAAAGCATTTGCAGCAGTACATTGACAGGGAACTACCAGAAATTCATGCCGGATTCAGAAGAGGATGTGGAACCAGGGATGTTATTGCTGATGTTAGATGGATCCTGGCTGAAAGCAGAGAATACCAGAAGGATATTTACCTTCGTTTTATTGATTGTGCAAAGGCATTCAACTGTGTGGATCACAACAAGTTATGGATAACATTGCGAAGAATGGGAGTTCCGGACCACTTACTTGTGCTTGTGAGGAACCTGTACTTAGATCAAAAGGCAGTTGTTCGAACAGAACAAGGGGATACTGAGTGGTTTAAAGTCAGGAAAGGTATGTGTCAGGGTTGTATCCTTTCACCATACTTATTCAGTCTGTATGCTGAGCAAATAATCCGAGAAGCCAGACTGTATGAAGAAGAACAGGGCATCAGGATTGGAGGAAGACTTATTAACAACCTTCGATATGCAGATGACACAACCTTCCTTGCTGGAAGTGAAGAGGACTTGAAGCACTTACTAATGAAGATCAAAAACCACAGTCTTCAGTATGGATTACACCTCAACATAAAAGAAAAATCCTCACAACAAGACCAATAAGCAATATCATGATTAACAGAAAATATTGAAGTTGTAAAGGATTTCATTTTACTTGGATCCGCAATCAACGCCCACGGAAGCAGCAGTCAAGAAATCAAAAGACTTACTGCATTGGGCAAATTGGTTGCAACAAATCTCTTTAAAGTGTTAAAAAGCAGGTGTTACTTTGAGAACTAAGGTGCACCTGACCCTGGCTATGGTGTTTTCATTTGCCTCATATGCATGTGAAAACTGGACAGTGAATAAGGAAGACTGAAGAAAAATCAGTGCCTTTGAGTCATGGTGTTGGTAAAGAATATTGAATATACCACGGACTGCCAGAAGAATGAACAAATCTGTCTTGGAAGAAGTACAGCCAGAATGCTCATTAGAAGTGAGGATGGCGTGACTTTATCTCACATATTTTGGACATATTATCAGGAGGGACCAGTTCCTGGAGAAGGACATCATGCTTGGTATAGTAGAGGGTCTGTGAAAAACAGGAAGACCCTCAACGAGATGGACTGACACAGTGGCTTCAACAGTGGGCTCAAGCATAACAGTAATTGTGAGGATGGCACAGGACCAGGCAGCGTTTCTGTTGTACATAGAGTTGCTATGAGTTGGAACAGATTCAACGGCAGCTAACAAAAATTCTTCTGCAGCTGCTTTTGTTCTCTTAGTAGTATTTTTGAAATTTATCCTTGTTAGTACATGTTGCTAGCTTTGATCTTTCCTTTCCATAACTAGTATGGATGCTATCATATGCTTAGTTCACAATTTATCCTCCTGCTAATGGACGTTCAGGTTGTTTGCAAATTCATTCTTACAAATAATGTTACAACGAACATATTTTACATTTCTCCTTGTGAATATTATTAAGAGTTTGTCTGGAGTGTATACTGGGAGTGGAATTGCTGAGTCATAGGGTTTGTGCGTGGGGGCTTCTTCAGCTTTACTAAAAACCCGAACCAAACCTGTTTCTGTTGAGTGGATTCTGACTAATGGCAGCCACACTTGTTAAGAGTTTTCTTGGCTATAGTCGTAATGGAAGCAGATCCCCAGGCCTTTCTTTCGTGGTACTGTTGAGTGAGTTCAAACTACCAACCTTTAGCAGTCAAGCACAAACTGTTTGTGCCACCTAGCCAAATTGCTTTCCAAAGTGATTGTTTGAATTTACAACCCATCAGCAGTGAATAAGGGCCTCCACTGCACCTCATTTTTGCCACATGTGATGTTGTCAGACTTCTTAATTCTTCCAAACTAATGGGTATGAACTGGAATTTTTTGTTTTAATTCATGTCACCACAATTACTAGTTAGCTTGAGCATCTTTTCATGTTATTGATCATTCAGGGTTCCTGTTCTATGAGCTGATTGTTTATCCTTTTCTCATTTTTAATATTTACACTTTTTTGTAATTGATTTGCATGAGCTCTTTGTATACTCTGGATACTAATTCTTTAATAGTATGCATTGCAAATATCTTTTCCCAGTCTGTTATGGTTTGTTTTTCCACTGTTTTTTTTGTGGTGTCTTTTGTCTTCATGCATTCTTCACACTTCATACATGGTTCAGCGATTCACTGGTCCCTCAGAATGTGATCACTTTCTTATTTGGAAGCTTTTGTTCAGGAAATTTTATTAAGTTCCTTCTTATGCACAAGGTTTTATGTTGGGTGCTAGGGATCCAAAGATATAGGAGACTTTTGCTTTCCCTAAAGAGATTTACAGAAAGTTGGAAGGACAGAAGATTGCCTAAGGAGACAAGGAACAATATAAGCTTGTATATACCAAGCGCCTAATAAGACAAGTAGGAATTCCAGAGAGGTAAATAATCACCAAGGTGCAGCTGGTCAGGGAAGATTCAAGGAGGTAGTGACTGAGCTTGGGACACAAAGGAAGGATAGGCCTCACATTTGTTTGTATCACTCATTTAACCATTAGTTACAGACTATTAAAAACAACTACTAAAGGGCCAGCGTGGAGTTCCTAGATGAACTCCCTTTTGCTGCAAAAGCTCTATTTCTCTTCTTCCTAGCATTGAAAGCCAGAGTTCTCTCTAACTATCCATTCTTTCCAACTTAACCGTCACTTACAGTGAGGTATCCCAGAAACCTATAGGGAAATTCATCCTTTTTTGCTATGTCTTGAGTCTTCTAAACTTATTGACTTCTAGAATGCTAGTGCTGGAAAGAATCTTCTGTCATGCAGCCTACTCCACATCAGAAACTCCCACAGAGCAGGAACTAAGTTTCTCTTCTCCCCCTTCTACCCCTATGTCCCATCCGTTTTCCCAGGACCTAGCACATGCTTTGGTAAATCTAGAGTAAATATTTGTGTGTTGCTCAGTCAGTTGGTAGACAGTACATAAGAGGGATTCAAAGAAGTAGGATTCAAGCTGATGTTGGCTGTGAAAATACTCAGCACATGATAGGTACTCGATAAATGTTACTTATATTACCTCTTAATCCTCTCCACAGAGAAAATAGTTGTTAAATTTTGCTATTTCTTTCCAGTCTCTTTTTTTCTTTACATATTTTTACATAATTGAGGCCATGATATAGGTAAAATTTTATAGCCTTTTTTCAGTTTACTTTGTAACATAAGCATTATTGTGTATTATATGCAAACTTTCTTACATCATTTTATTCTGCTTTATTATATGCATGCATCATAATTTCTTTTTGGATATTTATGTTGCTTCCAGATTTTAGCTTCTCTTAATCTGAATACTCTTCCTTTTTTAGCAGCACCAAACGTTCTTTGGTCATCTCTCCCCCAGTTCGAAAATCTACAGTCTCCAGTCCTCTCACCTTACCTACCAGCCCCTCTGCACTTTCCTTGAAGAGTGAGAGGGAATCCATTTCAGCAGCTGAAGAAGAGCTGGCCCCTGATCCAGCCCAGGGAGAAGACAATTCTGAGATCAAAGAAGAACCCTTAAAAGATGAGGAAATAGAGGGGGGAGGGGCCAAAACCAGCTCCTCTGAGGAAGAAGAGCCTCTGCCAGCCTACAATGGCCCAACCCAAACCCAGCCTTCTCCCACCATTGAGGGTGGTGAGTCCCAGGAGGAAGTTTTCTCTTGCTCCCCAGCTCCAGCATCAGGCAGAGCCCTAAACCCTTCAGAGCAGACTTCACCATCTCTTCCAGTAGTAGTCCTCCGGACCCGCACCACAAGTGAAGGATCTGAACAACCAGAGAAGAAAGCCTCTCTTTCGAGGACCTCAGCACCCCCTAGTAGGCCTCCTCCACCTAGAGCCAGTCCCAGGCTCAGGCATTCCTCAGGGAGCATACCCTCCAGCCCTACAGCCTCTGAAGAGGGTTCACCTACCAGGCCCAGGGCCTTCTTGGGGGCTGGAACTCCCAGTCCTAGGGCCTCCATACAGGCATCTCCTGATCCAGAGCCATCAGAGAAGCCAGAAAGAACTCCTAAGGCCAGAGAAAAGGAAACCACCCACAATCTGAACCCAGGAGAACTTTGCACTTCACCTACCTTGATGATCTCTCAGGTGAGAATGGATCTGATTGGGTTTTTACTCCCTTTTACAACCTCCATGTAGACCATCTTTATTACAGTCAGATTGCACCATAGTTGATAAGATTTTATGTCATGATAGTCTCAAAAGGAGCTCTGGCGACAAAATGGTTAAGTGCTTAGCTATTAACCGAAAGGTCAGGGGTTTGACCCACCAGCGACTCTATGGGAGAAAAGACCTGGCAATCTGCTCCTATAAAGATTACAGCCTAGGTAAACCCCATGGGGCAGTTCTACTCTGTCTTATAGGGTCACTACGAGTCAGAATTGACTCGACCGCACACAACAGCATTTTAGTCTCAAGGGTAACCCCGTGAACACCTTTTTTGGTTCTGGGGATGATTTCACATCTTTATAGCAACTCCACTCTTAGGGAAGGACTTACTTCTGTAGAAGGCTTATTTCTAATATTTTTATGAGAAGCTTCTCACTCATTTATTTCTTTAGTTTCAATTTCTGAGAGTTCCAAATATAAAGAACTGATAACTGGCATCCTAAGCTTTACCCTTTTTAATGGGGTGAGGTGGGGGACGTTGTCTCACTTGTTTGTCCTACTTGTGAGTATGGAATAGACCCTGAGAGAAATGGCATCACTAGATTGCCAAGGTGTATCTTTTTGATAAGAGAGATCTAGAAGCAAGAACTCACAGAAGAAGGTAAAGCCATCAGGGATGGCCTTTTGAAAGTTGAGAATATGGATGAGAAAAGGATTGTATTAAAATTGAGACACCAACTAATTGGAGGGCAACCAGTTTGGTGAAAGATCTGGAAGTCAAGTCCTACTCAAATTATATGGAAAGGCTATTATAGAAGAGAGGTTTGACTTTCCGTATGCAATTCCAGAGGGCAGAACTATGCCCTCTGGGTAAAACATAGAAAAGGGTACATCCTGAATCAGTACAAGGAGAACTTTCAATAATTAGCTATGTTAAAAACTGGGGTGGGCCACCTTGAGGCACAATTCACCTTCCTTGTTTACCTGTCGGGTATATCGTAGACAGGATTATGGTGAGACGTCTGACTAGATGGTACCAAAATTCATTCATTCCTTCTACAATTTTTGATTGAGCCCCTACTATGTACCAAGCACTTTTCTAGGCAGTGGGGATACGAACATGAACAAAACAAAAATCCTTGCCTTCCTTCACATTCTAGTGGGAGCAGTCAGACAAGAAACCAAATTAAGTAAGTAAAATTACAATTTAGTGGTGATAAGAGATGTAGAGAAAAATTAAGTAGGGGAGAGCACAGAGAATGGGAGCTGGATTGCAATTTTAAATAGGGTGGTCAGAGAAGGTGACATTCAGGCAATGAAGGAGGCTAGGGAGAGAGCTATGTGGATATCTAGGATATCTGGTACCCCTCAAATCATACCATCTTACTATTGCCTGTGCCTAACTGAAGGTTGACCAGGCTACCTCGGGAGCCTCCTGCTATCTGAGAGGAGATAACATGGACAGAGGATACAAGGAGGATATCCAAAGTGTGAACTTTATCTTACATTCTGACCTTTCTCCTACATTCTCCACTTTGATCCACAGGTTTTTTCAGAGCCTAGTGAGGCAGGGAAGATGGAAGACAAGGAAGAGAACAAAGAGTTTACCTCAGCTGACTCCCCTGAGGTACTAAACTCCAAGTCATTAACATTATTATGCCCTCAGTCTGGAATCTCGTGAGGCACTTTTCTCCTTGGCTGGTTTCTAGTCTGAGACTGAGCATCTGAGAGAGAGATTCAGGACTTGTAAACAGTGAATATGCACAGAGTAAATGCAGGATTTTGAGCAGGTAAAATGTAGCACTTATCAATTTTCTGCACTGAAAAGACAAGCTCAAAGGTATGGAAAGTACCAAAATTAATTAAATTTGACTTTGTAATGATTTTAGTATGGAGACAGCAATAGATTGACTCTGTTTGGTTCTGGTGAATATCAGAACAAATTGGCATTCTTGGAGTAATCTGATTGAAGGGGAGGTTATGAGGGCCAAGACACTGTCTGGCCATTTTGAGAAACGGTCTAGTAACACTGCCTTCCCTGGAAGAGAGGTACAGGACACAACCTCCTATCCCCTGAGTCTGTCTTAGTATTTGAGGTTTATACCCACCCCTAGCCTCCCCTGTGGGATTGCTTTGGTCATCAGCTAAGGAGACATGTTTTTCCTGTGGAATTAAGCAACTAGAGCATTGTAGATCCTAGCCCATCAGTGCCACCAATGATCTGAAGCCTACATCCTACAAAATAGGCTTACTTCCCTCACAGGTAGCATCATAAATCATACTTTCTCTCAAACAGAATTATGGATGCTCACATATAAAAATGGGTACATGTAAATTTAACTAGGGAAAAACTGTTCATGCTCAGCATTTAAATCATCTGAGAGAATGAAGATTTTGATGAGTTTTGGGGAGGTAATCTTATTACCTGTGAGGCAATTCAAAAGCCTGGAGAGGGAGGAGGGAGTAGGAAGAAGGAAAATTACTTCAGAGGATAAACCACAGAATTTTAAGCGTCTGTCCCACTATTAGAAATAGGCTCTACTATAAAAGAATGAATTCTGTAGGATGTGGATTATATTTCAATTAAAAAAATTTTTTTTTGGTTCTAAACCTTCGAGTGCTGGGATTCCCCCGTCCCCCCGACTCCACCCCGGCATAACAGTTCCTAGACAGGGCTTTCCACACCATTGGTTCCCATCTCAGAACCTAGAACCTTTCCCAAAGCAACAATTATACCACTTGCCTGTCCTGCCTGTCTAAATGTGAGAGCCAAGGGTAGATTATCCAATAGGCAAGATAAGCACAGTGCTTACCTTGCTTACCGGAACATCTATAGTGAACAATTTCACATTTTTGCACCACATCAGGGATTCTGCTTCTAGGTATGGCTGGCATCTGTGTCTCTCTCAACTCCACAGCATCTTCCTACAAAATCAAAGCCTCTTTTTAAATTTACAGTTCCTGACCGGGGCGGATGACCCAGTAAGCAAGGTAAGCATAGGCTTACTTGTCCTTACTTAGTAATCAGGATGTAATGAAATTGTTCACTACAAGAACCAGATGGTACCTGGCTACCACCACTGACTGCTCTGACAGGGATCACAATAGAGGTCCTGAGCGGGAGAAAAATGTAGAACAAAATTCAAGTTCACACACAAAAACAAGATCAGGCTTACTTGTCTGACAAAGACTGGAAGAACCCCTGAGACTCTGGCCCCCAGATACCCTTTCAACTCAGAAGTGAAGCCACTCCCAAAGTTCACCCTTCTGCCAAAGATTACAGGTCTACAAAACAACACGTGAGGAATGTGCTTCTTAGTTCAATCATGTATATGAGACCTATAGCAATGACGAGAAGCCAGGAAGGGATAGGAGAGATGGACAAATGGAAATAGGTGATCGGGGTCTGGAAGGGGAGAGTGTTGATGCATTGTGGGGATTGCAACCAGTGTCACAAAACGATTTGTATATAAATTGTTGAATGAGAAGGTAATTTGGTCTGTAAAGTTTCACCTAAAGCACAATTAAAAAATTGTTCACTACAGATGGTCTGGCAGGCAAGGTAAGTACTATGCTTACCTTGCTTATTGGATAATCCGCTCCTGGTGAGAGCTGTAGTGCATTCTTAAGGAGGGTTAGTCTTAAAGTGGTAGGTAGTGGTTATAAGACCTATATTTATGCCCTTACACACTGCCACATAGATACACATACAGCACCATGTCACATAATACCCGATCATGGAAATGGCTCTGGAGTTCAAAGACCGGGTTTCCCGTTCCAGCAAGCCTTGGTTCCTTTACTTATAAATGGAGATGACAGTAAAGCTTTCTTTGATGCCTTCTGACTCTAGTGAAACAACGTTATATCTTTGCTGCTTGTATTGTATATGATCTTTAAAAAGTGTAAGGCCCAAAAGACCCTTCTAAGCTGAGAGATGGGGAAATTGAGCTTTCTCTCATTGGCAGAGCTCTTCTTTTTGCAGGGCCAAGGCCTTCAGCTTCAAGTCTCTACGGTTGCAGAAGAGAACAGCGTCATAGCACCTGAGCCTCAAGAGGAGGTAAGGGAGCTAGGTACACAGAGAACAGGGTGGGTGGCAAGATTAAGAATCCTTAAAAAGAGATGGTGACTAATGTAATGAACAATATCTGCAACAAAGTCCTTATGTTAATCCCAACAACCAGTTTCATATCACTTCCCTCAATAGATGGCCAGTGGCATTACATGAAATATAATTTGGTAGAAGCAGATTAAGTTTTTACCCCTGTAAATGGTTGGTGGGAGGGCAGGTCGGTATCTAATGCAATCATGTTTGCTTTCCAGGTATCTACAAGTCAAAGTGCCCAACTTTGAAGAGAAACTGCCAAGACCTCCTCCCCACCCCACACACACATATCTCTCCAGGGACGTTCTTCAACCAGGCCTCCGGGGTTATGAGGTGGCTAGAGGCTGTAGGTCACAGGGACATTAGATCCAGCATTCATTCTTAAGTTCATATACAGTATGAATGCTGCTGGTGATCTCTAAAGACAGCGTTAACAGAGGCCGAAGAGTAGCCTTATGGGAGGGAGGGAGGGAGGCTTGGGAGAAGAGAATGTTAGACTCAGGGATATTTAATTCAGGTTTTAGAATTGTTTGAATAGTAAGACTTTATAATATACATACTAACTAAAATGGGGCTATAATGATTGTAAAAAGCAGAAGCATCTATAGATAACGCTTGTCCACAGAGACATATAACCATATATACTCAGAGGATAGTGAACAAATCTATTTTTGACTTACCACTCATTTTGTAAGACTTAAAGCCAAAAAAACAGATCTTTCAGATATCATTAAATAAAGTATGATTCTGACCATATATGGATTCTCTGTTTAACAGGAGGAGTTGCTCCAGTTCAGCATACTGTTCTCCACTTAGTCAAGGTTATTGATTCTACCCCAGGTTCAGAAAGATTCTGTCATATCCCTAGCCCCCAGCTCGTCCTACCTTCTGGCAGTAACTCTTTGATGATGCCAGGGCCACAGGCTCCCCTTCTCAGTCCAGATGCTTTATTACATGTTTCCCTCCCCTGCCTGAAGAGGGAGGGGGGTTACATTTTGGAGTTGTATCTAATATTTACAACCTGGTACTTGGTGTGAAAAGGGATGAAGGAAGAAATGGAACTCCAAGTAAAAGGAAGACAATGGGATAATAATGTAGTGGAAATGACATGAAATTTGGAGTCAGAAGTACTGGATTCAAGTCCTCTCATTTGCTTACTATGGAAATCTTTGTGAAAACATTAAAAACTCTGAAATCCTGCCACCTTGATACACATTCACACCATTCTTGTTTCTAGGGGTAATGGGTGAAGATGGCACCATTCAGTCATTCAACAGGCATTTTGGAGCTCCTGCTCTGTGCCAAACTCTGTACTAGAGAAACAAAGATTGGCAGGGGTGGAAAAGATCCTTATAGAGACAGAATGTTGAGCAGAGATCAGATTAGGCAGGATTTATTGGTGGGTTAGAAGGGACACATGACAGAGACTGAGGTTTTAAGGAATTCTAGGCCAGTCTTCTTGTTAAGGTGCTATTGAGTCAGTTCTGACTCATAGTGACACCCTATAGGACAGAATGGAACTGCCCCATAGGGTTTCCAAGGAGCGGCTGCTGGATTCGAGCTGCAGACCTTTTGATTAGCAGCTGAGCTCTTAACTACTGCACCACCAGGGCTCCAGGTCAGTCTTATAGAACTAGAATTCGGTGGGGCTGTTCCCTGAAATGACTGCTTTGTTATCGGTTAGGGTTCTCTGGTAGCAGGCAGCCAACTGACATAATTAAGCAATAAAAGGGATTTGCAGAAAGAGATTATGCGGCTCACAGAACTGAAAGAAAAACCAGGCCACAGGAAGGTGGAGAACCAACCCAGGGATGTCTGTAGCGGGAATGCAGGGACTGCCCTTCCAGGCCCTCCCTTTGGAAGACAGCTTCAGCACCTTCATTGTTTCCTGTCCAGATCCCAATTCCCTGAAGAGAGAGTCTGACTGGGCATCTGGAATCACTGCCAGGAGTGATACCCAAAGATACTAAACTAAAAACCAAACCCATCACCGTGGAATCAATTCCTACTCATGGTGACCCTGAAGGATAGAGTAGTATTGTCCCATAGGGTTTCCAAGGCTGTAAGCTTTACAGACGCAGACTGCCACATCTTTCTACCACAGAGAGGCTGGTCTATTAGAACTGCCAGCCTTTCGGTTAGCAGCTGAGCTCTTAACCACTGTGCCACCAGGGCTTCTTCCCACGCGTATTGCAAGGGTAGGGAAAAAGCTGGCAACCCAGGCCCTTGGCTCTCCAAGGCCCTCCATGGTCTGTGTGGAATGCCACTCCCATATTCATCTGGCAAAATCCAATTCAAGCCTTTTCTCTGTTCGGCCTTCCCTAAACCTCACCTCCCCCAGGAAACCGATCCTGTTAGAGGAGTGTGCCAGAGAGGACTTCTAGGGACTTAACAGTCTGATGGGGAAGAAAAGCACATACCGTAACTGCTACAACAGGCACAACTAAAGTGGAAAAATTTACTAAATTGTGAGACTGGCACTTCATCACTTGCCTATGACCCTTCTGGAGGCTCCAAGGAAGCAGGGGAAAAGGCCTGTGCGCTGGGCACAAATAACAATTTTGTTTATCTAGGGTGGACAGTCTCATCTGGGAATGAAATTGTTTACCCTGATTTACAAAATGGTAAAATCGTGTAGAGAAAAGGCTAGGGCTTAGAAGATTGCCATCCTGGCAGCAACACAGAACGGGGCTGAAAGGCAATAAAATTGGGTGGAGATGAGTATCTTTTGTCCCCTGCCCTGATGTCCCTGGAGGTCTGGTGACAAAAGGATGGCTGCTCCAGTTTCAGAGATACAGTATTTAATCCTTGGAGAGCACTGGTAGCTCCCCACCCCATGAGGCTACATTGATTATCTAGTTGTAGTCATCTCTATGTAGAATTAATTGCAAGAAACATCATCCAGTCACTGCATTCCAGTAATTTGAAGGACAGTATTGACAGACTGGATGGACATCCAGAAAACACTAGAAATATGATAACCCAGAGTAAATAGGACACACCAAAGAGAGTTAATACACTGCTTTCAATAGTCCTCATTTACGCTGAATTGGGAGCTGAGCAGAAAAATACGCATATTGAATCCTATTTTTCTGCATACATATACTTTTAAAATGAGGTGTATGCCTACAGGAAAAAAAACCACACGTCAGCAGACCTTTTAAGGTTACCTTTTAAAGAGAAAAAAGATCCTTATGAGAGATTATTAACCTTGAGATCACAAAAGTAACACATCAACTCTGAGTTGGGCCTGATGTCCTCTGAGTATGTGGTTCTAACAATCTTTAACGCATAATGGGATACGTTATGGGAGAGAAAGACCCAGATAAACAAGATCTCAACCTTTCCTGGAATTCATGGTTCGGTTAGCTACAGAGTAAATAAATCCAAGCAATTACTCTTAGAATTTAGCTCCTAGGATTGGAATTTATTTTTCCCTTAGATACTGCCTTATCTGAGAACTAGCTAGGCTGACCTTTCTTGTATTAACTTACATACATCTCACCTACATGTCACTTTCTTTACATTTCTTGGTTGGATTGGCAGTTTCCCACGCATGGGCTACTCCTCCCTGAGATTGCTATGCCTTTAAAAAATATATAATTAAATAAAATTAATTTTGTCTACTTTTTCTTTGTTGTGTTTTTGTTTTTCCTCCTTCTGGTTCTTACCAAGTAACATATTTAGGACTGACTACTCCTCCTGCTTGGTTTGTTCATGGCTTTGTTTTCATGCCTCTCTCTATGGCTCTGTCATGCTGAGACTTCAGGCGTTTATTCCCCAGGGGAGTATGCACAGTCTGATGATACCTAACTATCGATACAAGAATTGATTCCCAGACCAGAGAATGTGCTCACAGGAATAAGAAGTAAGCTTAGAAGTCTATCATGGGATGGAAGGCAGAATAAGCACAAGAGCTCCAAACATCACTGGGAAGTCAGGGTAACAATAGCTAGCATTTATTGAGCACTTTGTGCTGAGTAAGGTTCTCGTGCTTTAGATGTATTAACTCACTCCATCTCCACAGTAACCCTATGAGACAGGTATTGCACCAGATAAGAGAACTAAAATAGAAGTAACTTGTCCAAGGTCACACAGTAGAGTGGATCCCAGAACCTGTGTTACTGCATTATTACATTCTCTTAGTCACTGAGTTCCTCAGTGGGAATATCTCCTACCACAAAGACGTGAGTCAAGAGGTTGCTAAAGTAAGTTACTGATTAATAGTCCAACTGAGGTGCCTACCATGTACTAGGGCCACAGCTATGACATCCCTTTACAAGGATTACCACTTTCAGTCCTCAACAAGGTAATAGAGATGTAATTTGCCCCAAGTCACACAGTTACTAACAAAGCCGCAGAGCTTAAAAAAAAAAAATTTTTTTTTTTTTAGCTGGAACTGTTTAAATCCAAAGTCCAAGATGTTCTTAACCTCTCGGTTATACACAGCCTC
Organism: Loxodonta africana; assembly: GCF_030014295.1. NCBI lineage: Eukaryota > Metazoa > Chordata > Mammalia > Proboscidea > Elephantidae > Loxodonta > Loxodonta africana. The sequence continues at coordinate 90,777,041 of NC_087345.1, forward strand.
AGAAGAATGTCGGAGAAGGAAGATTTGGGTGAAGCAAAGCTCTCCCCACCTCACCTTCCAGCTTCACGGCCTGAGCTGTGCCTACTAAGTTAGCTTCTGTCCCAAACTTCTGGACACAGACCTGTTTACGTAAATGATATGCAAACACAAGTACATGTAACTTTCCATATTGGCTGAAAACTCAAAGCTCAATCCCGGGGAAATAGGACGGATGTCAGCTAGCTAGCCCAGGGCTCAGATGCCATCCCCTCTGGAGCCTGCGGCGAGGGAGGCAGCAGCTCCGGATGGAAAGTAAGCGACAATCGAAGAAGGAAAGGCAGCCTTTCCTCCCGCGGGAGCAGAGGCGGCCCGGCGGGCAGAGGGAACCTGCAGAGGGCGGTTTCTCTCCTCTTTTCCTGTCCCACCCAGTCAGTCTGTCCCCCCACCCCCACCCCGGGCCGGCCTCTGTAGTTAACTCTGCGCGTCTCTCCGCGTCTTCCTCCAGCCGGGTCTCTCGGTCCGGCAGTCTGTCGGCTCTCCCGGCCTCCGCGAGTCTCTGCGGATCCCGCCTCCGCCCCGCTCAAAAGCAGGCGCGGAGTGGCGCCGGCCCGTTCCCCCGCAGCCCGTCCAACTGGAAAGGTGAGCACGCCAAGGAGGGGACCTACGAGGGCGGGAGGCTAGGCGAGCCGGCCGCCGCACTCACACTCCCAGTCACCGCGGCCACTGCAGCAACCGCAACCGAGAGCAGCTGGAGCTCGGTCCTCGGCCGGAGCCCCCCCGCAGCGGCTGCGCGGAGCCCCCCGAGCGCGCCGGGCTCCCCTCCGAGCGCCGCGAGCCTGCCCTGCGCTGGTAACGCCCCAGGGCTCCAGGCGGGGGTGAGGGGCGGGGCCGGAGCCACGGACCGAGCCCTTCCAGTCCTCGGGGCGCGACCTCTGGCGTCCGTAGAGGCGTCTGGGGTCCGCAGGGCGCCCGAGGCGCAGGGTGGGAGCCAAGTGGAGTTCGGCCACTTGCGGTCGGCTAGTGGGGCTCGTGCAGGCTGTGCGCCGACGGCGCAGAGGACAATGAAGGTGGCACTGGGGCGTGGGCCGAGCCGGTAGAACTGGGTGTCTGAAACAGGCCAAAAGGCGACTGAGGACCCTCATCTCCAGTCTCCTTTGCCTAGCTCCCCTCTCCCAGGACACGTACCTGCTCCTACTCCCGAACCCGAGCCCCAGCGTGGGTCCTGACCTTCCCTGGCCCTCTCCTGACACCTAGTGGATGGCTCCGCCCGAAACCGCGGGCAGCGGAAGCCCAGGATACCTGTTACCGCAGTTCGGTGAAACTGAGCCCGCTGCTAATTTGCATACCTTTGTCTAACTTTCTTAGGCTGTGGGAGATCTCTTAGGTAAATATGGTGGCCTGGTGAAAGGATCTCGGGGTAGGACGTTCAAAGACAGGCGGTCTCAGATCTGCTCTTGTGGAGTGATCTTGGTACCTGGAGCCCGAAGAGATACTCAGAGAAACCAGAGACAGGTTAGGGTAACTCCCTCTTTTTCCCAACTCCCTGGTTCTGAGCTCAGAGTTGTGGGGGGGAGGGGAGAGAAAATGGGGAAGGGACTCAGGAAAACCTGGCGTAGGATTTCCAGGCCTCTCCAGCCCCAGGAGTCCACCCACCTCACTCCTGTCTTTATCCCTCTTCCTGCAGATCTGCTCTTCTCTCAGGGTCCTCATCCGCTGACTGCAATGACTAGCCTCCCAACCACGTCTTCCCCAGGAGGTAGGTAAAGGCCTTTCCTAGTTGGAATGGAAAAGACTGGTTCCACATTCACTCTCAGCCCAGTCCTGAGATTTCCTGAGGCCTCAGCCTGATGGGATGACCTTCCCACCTCCCTCTGCCTGTCTCACTCTAGAAAAGGCCCTGGGAGAAAGCTGGAGGCTACTCTGGTGCGTGTACTTTGGTGCAGTTCGAAGCTGAATTTCTAGGACCTGGGCCATTTCCTGGCTACCTCTTAAAACTTTGTGACCTTGAGTTATCTAACCTCTAAGCTCCATTTTCCTCATTTGTAAAATGGGTAAAATAGTACCTATCTTATGATGCTATTTGTGAAGATTAAAGGAGATAACCCAGCTCAGTGTCAAAACAGTGTCTAGTATCCAGTAAGCACCCAGTTCCATTAGTTATTATTGTTATTGTGTGCTTATTAGAAAATCCACTTTTCCTTGGAAAAGGATTCTGCATGCTTTCTAATCCGACTCCTCTAATGATACAGACCCACCATCAAAAACCCATTGTTCTCTGGAAGTATGCTCAGGCAGGGATTCTTTCATTGCACTGAGAATGGATGCTCACCCTTAATTTTATAACCAGGCTGGTGTATTCATTGTGATAAGTAGGGTGAAGGGGGATCAAAAACCATGGTTGGTTTATACACCTTTGTTCATGTTTGTCTTTAGGACAGACATTCCCTGCTTTATAGATGTGGAAACAGGTGAGGTAACAACCTAGGTGAAGTCTAAGATAGTGAGTGTCCTCTGTGACTGGTACCATGCACAATTTCAGACTGTTTGTCTGGTGAGGAGATTGGTCAGCAAAGGCTTCATGAACAGGGAACGGGATTGAGCCGTACCCTTGAAGGATAGATAAGGTTTGGACAGGCAGAGAAGGGTATGGTGGGTATTCCAGAAAAAGCAGCATGTGAGAAGGTACAGAGGCTGGACTTACTCTGGGGAGTGTTCTGGAGGACGCGGTGGGGAACCTCCAGAACAAGGCTGCCCATCTGGAAAAGAGTTGGTGTTTTGGCAGAGGGATTAGGACTTGGGCAAAAGGGAATTATTTACATTCTTGACCCAAAGAGTGAAATGGTATTTCAGGACATATCATATTGTCCCCTACCCATTGGGTTCAAGGCAGGTGTAAGTTGAGAGACAGGAATAAAAAAAAAAAAAAGGCAGGGCTTGTACTCTGAGGGGTGGGATCACTGAGGGTCAGCTCTTGACTTCCACCCTTGCCTTGTACTTCTCTTCCCCTACCTCGCCACCTGTGCACCCCCCCACATCCCTTTCCCCCAGCCAATCCATAAAGATTTCCTAAGGGACATATCCTTTAGGAGTATTGAAAATCCAGGCAGCGTTATGACTTTTGTGGGCCACTCTTGCCTTTGTGGGCTCCTTTCTCCATAAAAAGAAATGAAAATTTTTATTTTTGACTACATTAATATAAGGAAGACTATAATAATATGAAGGAGTCCCTGGGTGGTGCAAAGCAGTTAAATGCTCAATTACTAGCTGAAAGGTTGGTGATTGAAACCTACCCAGAGGTTCCTGGGAAGACAGGCCTGGTGATCTGCCCCCTAAATGTCACAGCCATTGAAAATCCCATGGAGCAGTTCTACTCTGCACACACAGGATCACCATGAGTCAGAATCGACTCGACAACTAACAACATAATAATATAACAATATTAATATTTTCTTGGTCTAAATGTTTTGTTTTTCCCTTCTGGTTTTAAAACAAAATATTTTAACAGACTCCTAAAAGTATTGTGGGCCCTAGGCACTGTGCTTCCTGTGGCGAGAGGTTAAGTCCAACCCTGTTGGAAGTAGGCAGAGTGGAGTCTTGCATTATGGGCTCTGCTCATCCCACCAGATAAAGCCACCTAATCACACTAGCTACCTCCTAGGTTGTCCTCATCTTGTGGGAGACACTTCACATTTTTCATCTCACTTAATCCTCACCACAACCCTGTGAAGCAGGTTTTACTCCCATTTTACAGAGGCAGAAACAGAAGCCAAGACATTTTCCAAGAGGTTAAGAAATCTTCCCGAGGTCATGCAGTTAATAATGGCAGAGGCAGGATTTTGTGCCAGGTCTGATTTCCTCCAAAGCTTGTTTTCTTTCTGTCATGGTACACTGCTCCCAACATCTCACTCCACCCCACTGGCCGGTATACATAAAAGAGAAGGAAGGAGAAAGGGAGCAGAATTCCAGGGCAAGTTCCCACAGAAAGGAGAATGGGGGAAGCTGCCCTTTGTTGAGCAGGTCTAGAACAAATAAGTAGGTTGGCAGACTCAGGAGGCAAATGATCTGATACCTCAGTGATAAGAGATTGAGCTCAAATAAGGAATGAGGGCCACAAAGGAGCCAACTAGTAACTGGGTTAATGAGGAAAAAAAGAGTGAATGAGCAAAAGAGATCTTGAAGTTCATCTGCTGTTGGATTTGGGTAGGGTCTTAAATCTTGCTGTCCACTGCCCTGGCCTCCTCCCTAAAATTAAAAAAAAAAAAAAAGTGCTACAGTCTTTCCAAGTCTGAGACAGAAGAGAAACAGGTAGAAACAGGTGATAATGGAGCGATGCCCCTCAGGGAATAATAGCCTTCCAGACCTTTCCCTGTGCACATAAAAAAAAAAAATACAGACACATTATACATGCGAGTTTATAGCTTGACTTTTAATTAAAATTTTTACAAGGATGAGATCATATTACACATTTTTTGTTGTTGTTGGGTGCCATGCAATCAATTTTCAACTCATAGCAACCCCATGTGACAGAGTAGAACTGCCCCGTGGGGTTTTCTAGACTGTAATCTTTATGCCATACCATCTGGCAATTTACTTTTTTTCACCTAACCATACATCCTGTTCCAGTAATTGCATATCCACCACATTCTTCTTAACAGTTGTATAGTGTTTCTAGAACGGATGACCTGTAATCTATTTGATGACTCCCCTAGCAGTGGACGTTTAGGTATGGGCCACTCTTGAAAACAGTGCTACAGTGAACACCCTTTTCAGTCTATAATAAAACTGAGAGAACCAAGCCAGTGGACACATAAATAAAATGTTAGCTGGGGGTGGAGTAGGGTTGGTCCCAGAAACTGGAGAGTTAATTGGTAGTGTATGGTAGAAAGAACCTTGGAATTAGGAGACAGGTTTGAAACCTGGCTGAGCTGACCACTAAGTGAACCTGAGCTGGTTGATTCAGCTTTCTGAGCTGCCTCAGTTTTCTGGCCTGTATGTAATGATAATACCAGCCCTGTCTACATCAGACTCCTGGAGTGGAAGTAAATCACAAACGCAGATTATTATACTGATACTTGGAGCCTGAAGACTCTAGCTCATGCGTTCTCGGGACACCTTTAGTCTGAGAAAAACTCTTGTATGGCATGAAGTTTGAAAATTTGATTTTTTTCTTTAATAAATATTTTATTTTTGGGTAATTTTAGATTTACAGAAAAGTTGCAAAAATAATATAGAGTTCCCTGTACCTTTTAGTCACTTTCCTCCAATACTAATAACATCTTACATGACCATGGTACATTTGTCAAAACTAAGAAATTGGCATTGGTACAATACTATTACCTAAAGTACAGATTTTACTGGGATTTCAACAGTTTGAAAATTTTATTTTGAAGACGGTTCTGATGGAACACTTTCAATTTATAAAAATCCCAAAATTAAGGCTGAGAGGGGCCCTGAGGGTCAGCTAGTTCAGCTACCCATTTTGTGCTAGAATTCTCTCTCCAATATCCCATGAAGGCTTTGCCTAGTTAGGAAGTTATCCCTTCTGTTGGGAAGAAATCTGTCTCTCTCTAGTTTCTACCATATTTGTACTAATGGCACCTAAAATAATAGCAAGTTTTTTAGTTTTTCTGATTACAAATGTAGTCCTTGGAGATGAAGGAAGGAGCCCTAGTTGCGCAGTGGTTAAGCACTGGGCTACTTAACCAAAAGGTCGACTGTTCGAACCCACCAGCCACTCCACAGGAGAAAGATGTGGCACTCTCCTTCCATAAAGATTTACATCCTTGGAAACCCTATGGGGTAGTTCTACTCTGTCCTATAGGGTTGCTATGAGTCCGACTCGATGGCAGTGGGTTTTGTGTTTATTTGTCTAGTTTCGCCCTGCCTATTAGGAAGTTATTCCTTCTGTTAGGGAGAAATCTGCCTGTGTCTAGTTTCTACCATAGTTAATGGCACCTAAAATAATAGCAGGTTTTAAAATTTTTCTGATTACAAATGTAGTTCTTGATTGTTGTAAAAAATCTGGAAGATAAAGGAACACATATAGAAGAAAATACGAATCACCCAAAATTCCATGCCTCGTGTTGCTATTTTGGGGTGTATCCTTGTAGTGTCAGTAGCAAGGATATTTTTTAGGAGTTCCCTTGTAAGTCCCTTATACATGCTGCTGCTGAGCCGTGGCTTCCCCATTCTCTGTTAGTGAGTGGTTGCTTTCCTGGACCCACGAGCAGAGCAAGTAATCTGTTAAATTTACATCTTACTCATTTGGCCCATTTCTCCAATCAATTAAAATCTGTTTCTGTTTATCAGCTTATTGGTTGCTCACCTAGCTTTGAGTCTTTCACGCATCTGTCAGGCCTCCCTCAGGTAGGCATGGGTCTGCATTTACCCAAAGGAAAAACTAAGGCACTAATGAACTGGAATGCCAAAACGAAAGATCTTGCAAAAAATTTTATGTATTAAGAATGGACAAACAGAAAAGAGTTATTATCATAAGGCAAAATGACTTAATTGGACTTCCTTAATATTTTTTTATACCTATTTTGTGGCTTAATATATATATTTTTTAATTACATAAAGGCCTTAATTTGGCCCTGGCGTGGCTTGACATAAGATAGCAATTCAAAAAGAACCAAGGTCAAATCCCAGCAGAAGAAAGCTCTGTCTAAACTGGCATCGCTCCATTCCTTGATAGTCAGTTACTCCCCTACTTAATCCCTTGTGTCGGGTTGATTCCAACTCATAGCAACCCTATAGGAGAGAGCAGAACTGCCCCATAGAATTTCCAAGGAGCACCTGGTGGGTTCAAACTGCCGACCTTTTGGTTAGCAGCCCGTAGCATAGCACTTAACCCACTTAACCGCTAAGCTACCTATTAAGTAGGGTTTCCCCCTACTTAATAGTCCTTTGAAAAGGCAAACAGAGGTGCAGTTGGTATTCCAGGTAAAGGTAGTGCCATGTGTGAAGGTACAGAGGCTGGACTTACTCTAAACCACCACTGCCCCCTCCCTTGTTACTCAGACCCAAAACCTTGGTGTCATCCTTGACTCCACCCCACATCAAATCTTTCCAGTTCTGTCTTCAAATTATGTCCAGAATCCTACCACTTTCTCACTGGGCCAGACCCAGTCCACCTTTGGGTGGATGCAGCTGTACCCTTGTGCCAGGTGCAATCTGCTTCTACACTGTCCCCACCTTGCCACACCCTGTTCTCCACAGCGTAGTCAGAGGGATCCTTTAAAATCAATTTCTGCTTTAAAAGTGTGGTCTTTGGAATCTGAGGCCCCTTCCCAGAGCTACTGAATCAGAATCTGCATTTTAACAAGAGATTCTTAGGCACAACAAAATCTGAGAAGCACTGCTTTAAAATATGTCAGATCCCTCCTCTGCTTAAAACCCTCCAAAAGCTTTCCATCCCATTCAGTGTAAAATCCTTAAGCATGTAAAAGTCTTTACCTGTGTGAAAGCCTTACTCGCTTAAAAGCCCATACCTTAGTGTACAAGGCCCACATTATACTCTCCCCCTTGCTCCCTCCACTCCAGTCAAGTGGCCTCCATGCTGTGCCTTTAGCATGCTTTTCAATGTTACTGAAGGCCCTACCTTAAATTTGCTATTCCTTCTGCCCGTAATGTTCCTCCCTAGGTGTCTGCGTGGCTGTCTCTCTCATCTCCTTTAGGTCCTTACTCAAGTCACCTCATCAGTAAGCCTTTCCCTGACCACCTATTTAAAATTGTAATCTCCACCTACACCCCACTCCCTGTCTCCTTTCCTGCTTGTTTTTTTTTCCTTGTTGTTGTTGTTAGGTGCCATCCAGTCGGTTCCAACTCATAGCGGCCCTATGCACAACAGAACGAAACACTGCCCGGTCCTGCTCCATCCTTACAATCGTTGTTATGCTTGAGCTCATTGTTGCAGCCACTGTGTCAATCCACCTCGTTGAGGGTCTTCCTCTTTTCTGCTGACCTTGTACTCTGCCAAGCATGATGTCCTTCTCCAGGGACTGATCCTTCCCGACAACATGTCCAAAGTATGTAAGATGCAGTCTCGCCATCCTTGCCTGTAATGAGCATTCTGGCCCCACTTCTTCCAAGACTAATCAGCATCTAATATAGCATGTCTGTTATTTACTTATTTTGCTTATTGTCCTTCTTCTGAACCCTCCGTTGTTATTATCATGTGTCCTTGAGTCGATTCCATGTCATAACGGCCCTATAGGGTAGAGTAGAACTGCCCTATAGGGTTTCCAAGATTGTAATCATTATGGGGGGGACCTGGTGACACAGCAGTTAAGAGCTCAACTGCTGACCAAAAGGTCAGCAGTTCGAATCCAGCTGCTCCCCAGTGTTGCTATGAGTCAGAATTGACTTGACAGCAATGGGTAATCTTTATGGGAACAGATCACCCTCTATGAATGCAAATTGGATGAAAGTGAGGTTTTTTATCTGTTGTGTTCACTGATCTATGCTGGAGCCTGGCACAGAGGACACAATTGATAAATCCTTGCCAAATTAACTTTTTAATTTCCCTTTCTGTGAACCTGGAACCTCAGTTTAAGAAGACTGTATGGCTTGTCTGACCCTTTGCTCTTAGTAGTCCTCTGCTAGCTCCTAATACTTGATGTTTCAAGGTCAAGGCCTTTAAAGCAGGCCTTAATAACTTGTTCTAGAATTTTCCTAGGGAACCATCTTCAGCTCACCAGTTTGTTGTGCACAGAAACCACCTCCTTCCCATTAGCCCTTCAGGGTCCTGGTCCCTCTCTTTAAGTTACCAACAGTGCCCTTGGCTGTCATTTATGTGGATCTTTTTTAGATTAGCCTGGTATTCTTTGGGTTGCTTCCTTTCTCTTGAACTGACTTCTCTACTTCCCCAGTGTTCCTGCCACTTCTTTAGTGCTTTGATAGGAAATGGGAGTAAAAAGGGCTGGGGGAGCTCTGCTTTCTCTGATATTAAACGACTCACTTTCTGAAATCGCATACTTAGAAATAAGAGGGCATATAGGAAGAACAGGATTGGGCAGACAACCCAAAACTTATGGAACTTTGGAACCAGAGCCCTAATACAATAACAATCCCAATAAAAATACTGGCAGAGTTAAACCTCCACTAGCATTTGAACCTAGAATCCCAGTCAGTCCTTTGCAGCCTCGTACCCTGGCCACGTGCTTCCTCCTTTTAGATGTAGGCTCCAGAGAGCCTTCACTTCTAATAGAGACCGTTTTCATCAGAAAAAAAAATCTGATCTAGGGCCTGTCTTCTTCATTAACCCATTGTTTCATAATAGAGGGAGATTTCTTTGTGCCTTTTTCATCTGCACTTACTGCTTCACCTGAAGGTTTAACATCAGTTGTTGTTAGGTGCCATTGAGTTGATTTTGACTTATAACAACCCCATGTGACAGAGTAGAACTGCCCCATGGGGTTTTCTAGGCTGTAATCTTCATGGAAGCAGATTGCCAGGTCTTTCTCCCATAGAGCTACTGGGTAGGTTCGAACCCTTAGCAGAGGCACGCTTAACAAGTTGTACTACCAGGGCTCCTTTTAACCTAAGTAGAAACCTACTAATAACTACCCAAAGAAAGGTACTTCTTCTAAAGAACTTCCTGTTTTTTTCTTAAGGTCTTCCTATATTGCTTAGTGCTGTCTTTAGTTGTGAGACAGCTTCCCCTGATAAGGTCAAACATTAAAGCTGTGGAAGTTGCGTACGAACCAACATAACTTCCCCATTATACTGACATCATTCCTCTGTGACTCGCCTATGAGCGAGTTCATGTTCAAGGGCCACTCTTTGTAGCACCATCTTGTATTTGATTGTGGTCATCTGTTTTTCTTCCACCTTTATCCACATTTTTAAACCCTTGAAGGTTTTGGAAACCTTGTTGTGCTGCCTCTTGGATAGCTTTCATTACCTCTTCCTCTTTTTCCCATTAGAAGAAGAAGAAGAAAAAAAAAAAGAACAGTGGTAGGAAGGTTTAGTATAGATACCTTGCTTGGGCTTTGGAGCTGGTAGTCCTGGATTCAGATCTTGGCTGCATCCACTCTTCATTTGTACATAATATGAAGCAAGTCACTTAACTCTCCCTGGGTCTCAGGGCACGCATCAGCAAACAAAAACACCCTGCTTTCAAGTGAATGATGTTGTAAGAATTAATAACTATATTAAAGCACCTGACACAAAGCAGGGGTTTGGTAAATACCAGCTGTTATAACTGGGATCCTTTACAGAACTTCCTAGCCACGAATCATCTTCCCTTTCAGATTTGCTTTCTAGAGACACACATTTATCTGTTCTCTGAGCCCTCAGAGATTGAGCTCCATGGCCAGGTCCCTTGACTTGTTGATCTCAATCCTATGTTCCCGGCATCTGTAACAGTGCCTCTGTGCGCCAGTGGCATATCTACAGAAGATAACACCTACACAATTAGTTTTAACTTGCTGAATGATCTCTCATGGCGGCAATGGAAATGGCGATAGCCAACAGACACTGCTCATTGGTACGCACACACCCCCTCAAGCGGCACCCAGGGCACTTGACATACCTGCCGTATCCTAGATACACCTCTCTGGCACATGATAAGTGTAAAGTAAATTGTAGTTGATTAATTAATTGGTGTTAGTTTCCATCGAGTCTATTCCAATGCCTGACGACTCCATGTGTTTTAAATTATGTGCTGTTCTGAGTAGCGTGATGAATCTTGCACCGTACGGCTCCAGCCAGCTTGGGAGGTGAATCGTCTTAGTCCAGTGTATCCACGTTGTAAATACTACCCACTCATCAGTCACTTAGTAGCCGTCTGGGTTATCAGATTGACTGTTGAGGTATCGCAGTGCTTGTGTTCAATGAACCCTTATTTTACTTAATAATCGTTCTATTTTATCATTTGTTATTGTTAATCTCTTAACGTGTCCGTTTATAAATTAAACTTTATCACAGGTATGTACGTATAGGAAAAAACATACTATGTATGGGGTTCAATACTATCCGCGGTTTCAGGTGTCCACTTGGGGGTCTTGGAATGTATCCCCGTGGATGGGGTGGGGGACTACCGTACAGCTACTCCGTAGGGTTTCCTTGGCAGTAATCTTAATGGAAGCAGATCTCCAGGTCTTCCATGGTACCACTGGCTGGGTTCAAACCACTAACCTTTAGGTTAGCAGTCAAGTGCAAACTGCCTGTGCCACCTGGGGATCTTAACTGAATCTTATCCGTCTTTATATTATACCTCCTATACAAGCTTTGGAAACCCTGGTGTCGTAGTGGTTAAAAGCTACAGCTGCTAACCAAAAGGTTGCCAGTTTGATACTACCAGGTACTCCTTGGAATCTCTATGGAGCAGTTCTGCTCTGTCCTATAGGGGGTTGCTATGAGCTGGAATCGACTCGATGGCAATGGGTTTGGCTTTTTTTTGGTTGTACATGCATTATTCTTCTCAGTACTTTGGAATGTTTTAGAAAGGCAAAATTAGGAGCAACTGTACAGAACTCTAGGTATCAATGGTGAGAAGATGGGGTACAGCAGAGTGCAGTGCTGGGAGAGTTTTGGAGGAAAGTGTGTGGGGTGAGGGGCAGCATTCTGAGGTAATGATCAAGTAAGTACATTTCAGGGCTTCTCCTTGCTGTGTGTTTCTTCCCTACTAATTCCTCCTCCTTTGTTTTAAAGGAATGTTGTTGGGAAAAACTTAAGGGACGGTCTCATTTTCTTTTTCTATTTTAATTTACAAATTAAATTTACAATTCCTTTTTGTAAATTATATGTGTCCAAATTCTCTAAATACCTGGGATTTACAATTTTTGGCATGGTGGGGATGGGACTAGAATAGAAACTTAGAGAAAAAGGAAGAATGGATTTTGAGTGGTGCAGGGAAGCGAGGAGGAGATCTATACCACATCCTCGCCTCCCACCCTGGTTCTTTCTCTGCCCTTCTCCTATGAAGAGCTTTTATTACCACCTATATTAGTTACCTGTTGCTGTGTAACAAATTACCCCAAAACTTAATGGCATTAAACAACATTTCTTATCTCACAGTGCTGTGGAGTAGAAATCTAGGCTTGGTTTAGCTGGGTCCTCTAGCTCAGGGCCTCTCACAAGACCATTCAAGATGTCGTAAGTCGAGGCCGCAGTCGTCTCAAGGCTCAACTTTGGAAAGATTTGCTTCCAAGCTCACTTATGTGGTCGTTGGCAGGATTTAGCTCTTCCTGGACTGCTAGAGAAGCCTTTGGGTGTTGTAAATGGTTAAGTACTTGACTACTAACAAAAGGTTGAGAGTTCAAATCCACCCAGAGGTGCCTCAGAGGAAAGGCCTGGCAATCTGCTTCCAAAAGGTCACAGCCTTGAAAAACTTATTAAGTGCAGTTCTACTCTGCACACGTGAGATCACCATGAGTTGGAATCAATTAGATGGCAACTGGTTTGGTTTTTTTTTGGCTGTTGGACTAAGGTGGTTGTTGTTGATTCTTGGTGGTTGTTGGCCACGGGCTGCTCACAACATGGTAGTTTGGTTCATCGGAGCGGGCAAGCAAGAAGAGCTAGACAGAGAAAGAGAGCACGTGAGCCAGACCAAATCACAGTGTTTGGAAGTGATTTGTTAGAAGCAAGCCACTGGATCCAGCCCACACACAAGGGGAGAGGATTACACAAGGATGTAAATACCAGTAGGTAGGAATTATTGGGAGCTGTCTTAGAAGCTGCTTGCCGCACTCCCATTTTACAAATCAGGAAACTGAGGCTCAGGTTCAGTAACTTCCTCGAGCTCACCTAGTAATGTGCTGGATCAGAATTCAAACCCAGAGCAGCCTTCCTTTTTAATCACTAAGCATATAAACAATTACACAGTAAAAAAAAAAACCTGTAAAAGCCAGAAACTGTGTAAGGGGGAAACCTGTCAGAGAAGGAAAACTCTGGTTGTTTCTGAGGTAGGATTCTTAATAGAAAAGCACCCTGTCAAAGGCAGAAAACTTGAGAGACCCAGAAAAATAAGACAGTCTCATTGAGTTCAGGCTCTCACAGGCTTCACTGTATAATATTTTAAGTAGCAGCTATTATATGTAATGCTTATATGTCCTCCCATTCAATCTTCACAATAACCCCACTAAGTAAACCTGTTGCCATTAAGTTGATTCCAACTCGTAACAACCTGATAGCGACCCTATAGGACAGAGTAGAAGTGCCCTGTAGGGCTTCAAAGACTATAATCTTTATGGGAGCAGATCGTCACATCTTTCTCCCACAGAACAACTGGTGGGTTCGAACCACTGACCTTTTGGTTAGTAGCCAAGTACTTAACTACTTCACCAACAGGGCTCCTTAACCCTGCTAAGTAGTGTAAGATAATTCTCATTGGTAAAGAGGAGAAGAATAGATGAATGAATCAAGAGATGTAATCATTTGCCCAAGTCCACAAAGTGGCTGAGTATATTACCATTCCTAAAGAAAAGAAAGTGGAGAACCATGGAGAAGATGTTCGCCTGGCCTAGGGAGGTAGAGGCACTCTAGGTAGCCCACTTCTGCTTCTTCTGTTGCAGGACTAGGATGGTCATCAGGCCTCCCCTTGGCCTAGGTGAAAATTTTCTACCACACCACTGGCCCCTCTTATCACTGCTCCCAGGCTCACCAGACCACCGCCGATGATTTTATGTCATTTGTCCTAGATGGATCGGAAACTGAGGAGCCCTAGTGGCACAACAGTTAAGAGCTTGACTGCTAACCAAAAGGTTGGTGGTTCAAATTCACCCAGCAGCTCAGTGGAAGAAAGACCTGGTGATCTTGCTCCTGTAAAGATTACAGCCTAGGAAACCCTGTGGGGCAGTTCTACTCTGTCACGTGGGGCCGCTATGAGTTGAAATTGACTTGATGGGCACCCTACAGTGAGATGGAAACTGGACAGGAATCGTGCTCACACTCTGAACTCGAGAACCTTTGAGCCCTCCTATCTCAGAGATTTGACCCAGGTTCTTCCCTCTGCTAAGAATCTGCCCCACGCCCCTTTTACCCAGTAAACTCCTACCCCAGCTCCCAGCTCAAATATTACTTGTGTGGGAGGTCATTTCTGACTGGAAGACTAGATCAGGTGTAGTCTCCACCACATGCTTTCCTAAGTGTCACGTTTGTCACAGCTCAGTGAACTGTGTGATGTGGCAGAGGGTAAGCTCAGTGGAGGCAGGCCGTATCTGTTTTGCTCACCATTTTGTCCCAGCGTGTCTAGCACAGTGCCTACAAAGCATAGGCAGTTAATGAATGCTGCTGTTATAATTTATTGAATAACACGATTAAGAAATGTTACAACTTACTGAATTATTGAGATGCCTCCTGTGGGTGGTTTCAGGGTCAGCCAGCCTGTTTTCCCCAGGATACCTCTGTCCTGCAGTAACCTCTGCTTAATTGTTACCTTTCCAAACCTCTACTCTAAAATGTTAATTAGAAGATGACTGAAGGACTTCCTGACTTACTGTGTAAACACTTACAGGGACTTCCAGAGACCAGTTCTCGCCTTCCATGCAGGAGACTTGAGTTCAATTCCTGGTCCGGTCCGTGCACTTCATGCACAGCCACCACCCCTCTCAGTGGAGGCTTGCTATGATGCTGAACAGGTTCCAACAGAGCCTCTAGATTAAGACAGACTAGGAAAAAAGGCCTGGGGTCTACTTCCAAAAAATCAGTCCATGAAAGCTCTATGGATCACAACAGTCCAATTTGCAACAATTGCGGAGATGCCGCAGAACTGACCAGCATTTCGTTCCATTGTGTATGGGGCCCCCATGAGTCGGGGTGAGAGGAGGGGTGACTCAATGGCAGCAAACAACTACTGAGACCATTACATTTGTAGTGTTCTGACCTTGGGTAATGACTGTAGGGGTCGGGCTTTCAGGCTCTGTAGAATAGATAGACGCATGACAGGGAGTGCTGCTACAACAGAAACACAAGTGGATGGCTTTGACAAACAAATTTATTTTCTCAGTTTGTTGTTAGGTGCCATCGAGTCGGCTCCAACTCACAGCGACCCCATGCACAACAGAACGAAACACTGCCCGGTCCTGCGCCATCCTTACAATCATTGTTATGCTTGAGCCCATTGTTGCAGCCACTGTGTCAATCCACCTCATTGAGGGTCTTCCTCTTTTCTGCTGACCCTGTACTCTGCCAAGCATGATGTCCTTCTCCAGAGACTGGTCCCTCCTGACAACATGTCCAAAGTATGTAAGACTCAGTCTCGCCATCTTTGCCTCTAAGGAGCATTCTGGCCGCACCTCTTCCAAGACAGATTTGTTCGTTCTTTTGGCAGTCCGTGGTATATTCAATATTCTTCGCCAACACCACAATTCAAAGGCATCAATTCTTCTTTGGTCTTCCTTATTCATTGTCCAACTCTCACATGCATATGATGCCATTGAAAATACCATGGCTTGGGTCAGGCACACCTTAGTCTTCAGGGTGACATCTTTGCTCTTCAACACTTTGAAGAGGTCCTTGGCAGCAGATTTGCCCAATGCAATGTGTCTTTTGATTTCTTGACTGCTGCTTCCGTGGCTGTTGATTGTGGATCCAAGTAAAATGAAATCCTTCACAACTTCAATCTTTTCTCCATTTATCATGATGTTGCTCATTGGTCCAGTTGTGAGGATTTTTGTCTTCTTTATGTTGAGGTACAATCCATACTGAAGGCTGTGGTCTTTGATCTTCATTAGTAAGTGCTTCAAGTCCTCTTCACTTTCAGCAAGCAAGGTTGTGTCATCTGCATAACGCAGGTTGTTAATGAGTCTTCCTCCAATCCTGATGCCCTGTTCTTCTTCATATAGTCCAGTTTCTCGTATTCCTTGTTCAGCATACAGATTATATAGGTATGGTGAAAGAATACAACCCTGACGCACATCTTTCCTAACTTTAAACCAATCAGTATCTCCTTGTTCTGTCCAAACAACTGCCTCTTGATCTATGTAAAGGTTCCTTATAAGCACAATTAAGTGTTCTGGAATTCCCATTTTTCGCAGTGTTATCCATAGTTTGTTACGATCCACACACTGGAATGCCTTTGCATACTCAATAAAACACAGGTAAACATCCTTCTGGTATTCTCTGCTTTCAGCCAGGATCCATCTGACATCAGCAATGATATCCCTGGTTCCACGTCCTCTTCTGAATCCAGCCTGAATTTCTGGCAGTTCCCTGTCGATATACTGCTGCAGCCGTTTTTGAAGGATCTTCAGCAAAATTTTGCTTGTGTGTGATATTAATGTTATTGTTCTATAATTTCCACATTCAGGTGGATCACCTTTCCTGGGAATAGGCGTAAATATGGATCTCTTCCAGTCACTTGGCCAGGAAGCTGTCTTCCATATTTCTTGGCATAGATGAGTGAGCACCTCCCGTGCTGCATCCGTTTATTGAAACATCTCAAATGATATTCCATCAATTCCTGGAGCCTTGTTTTTCGCCAGTGCTTTCAGAGCAGCTTGGACTTCTTCCTTCAGTACCATCAGTTCCTGATCATATGCCACCTCTTGAAATGGTTGAATATCGACTAATTCTTTTTGGTATAATGACTCTGTGTATTCCTTCCATCTTCTTCTGATGCTTCCTGTGTCGTTTAATATTTTCCCCATGGAATCCTTCACTATTGCAACTCGAGGCTTGAATTTTTTCTTCAGTTCTTTCAGCTTGAAAAGCATCAAGCATGTTCTTCCCTTTTGGTTTTCCATCTCCAGCTCTTTGCACATGTCATTATGATATTTTACTTTGTCTTCTTGAGCCACGCTTTGAGATCTTCTGTTCAGTTCTTTTACTTCATCAATTCTTCCTTTTGCTTTAGCTGCTCGATGCTCAAGAGCAAGTTCCAGAGTCTCCTCTGACATCCATCTCGGTCTTTTTCTTCTTTTCTGTCTTTTCAGTGACCTCTTGCTTTCTTCATGGATGATGTCCTTGAAGTCATTCCACAACTCGTCTGGTCTGCGGTCACTAGTGTTCAATGCATCAAATCTGTTCTTGAGATGGTCTCTAAATTCAGGTGGGATATACTCAAGGTCATATTTTGGCTCTCATGGACTTGCTCTGATTTTCTTCAGTTTCAGCTTGAAATTGCATATGAGCAATTGATGGTGTGTTCCACAGTCAGCCCCTGGCCTTCTTCTGACTGATGAGATTGAGCTTTTCCACCATCTCTTTCCACAGATGTAGTCAATTTGATTTCTGTGTGTTCCATCTGGCGAGGTCCATGTGTATAGTCGCCATTTATGTTGGTGAAAGAAGGTATTTGCAAGGAAGAAGTCATTGGTCTTGCAAAATTCTATCATTCGATCTCTGGCATTGTTTCTATCACCAAGGCTGTATTTTCCAACTACTGGTCCTTCTTTGTTTCCAACTTTTGCGTTCCAATCCTCAGTAGTTATCAATGCATCTTGATTGGATGTTCGATCAATTTCAGACTGCAGCAGCTGATAAAAATCTTCTATTTCTTCATCTTTGGCTGTAGTTGTTGGTGCGTAAATTTGAATAGTCGTATTAACTGGTCTTCCTTGTAGGCGTATGGATATTATCCTATCACTGACAGCATTGTACTTGAGGATAGATCTTGAAATGCTCTTTTTGACAATGAATGCAACACCATTCCTCTTCAAGTTGTCATTCCCAGCATAGTAGACTATATAATTGTCTGATTCAGAATGGCCAATACCAGTCCATTTCAGCTCACTAATGCCTAGGATATCGATGTTTATGTGTTCCATTTCATTTTTGACAATTTCCAGTTTTCCTAGATTCATACTTCGTACATTCCAGGTTCCAATTATTAATGGATGTTGTGGCTGTTTCTTCTCATTTTGAGTCATGCCACATCAGCAAATGAAGGTCCTGAAAGCTTTACTCCATCCACGTCAGTAAGGCTGACTCTACTTTGAGGAGGCAGCTCTTCCCCAGTCATCTTTTGAGTGCCTTCCAACCTGGGGGGCTCATCTTGGAGCACTGTATCAGACAATGTTCCACTGCTATTCATAAGGTTTTCACTGGCTAATGCTTTTCAGAAGTAGGCTGCCGGGTCCTTCTTCCTGTCTTAGTCTGGAAGCTCAGCTGAAACCTGTCCTCCATGGGTGACCCTGCTGGCATCTGAATACCGGTGGCATAGCTTCCAGCATCACAGCAACACACAAGCCCCCACAGTACGACAAACTGACAGACACGTGGGAGTTTCTCAGTTTAGGAAGCTAGAAGTCTGAATTCAGGGTGCCAACTCTAGGGAAGGCTTTTTCTCTGTTGTCTCTTGAGGAAGGTCCTTGTTTGTTTCACCTTCTGGTCCTGGGCGAGCTTCACGTATCTTGGTATATGTCTTCCCCCATCTTTGCTTCTTAGCTTGCTTGTTTTAATCCCTTTTATATCTCAAAAGCCCCATGAGCTCTGGTGGCACAGTGGTCAAGCACTTGGCCGTAACCAAAAGGTTGGTGGGTTGAACCCATCAACTGCCCTGAGAGAGAAAGATGTGGCAGTCTGCTTCTGTAAAGATTTACAGCCTTGGAGACCCTATGGGGCAGTTCTGCTCTGCCCTGTAGGATCACTGAGTTGGAAACAACTCAATGGCTGTGGGTTTTTTTGATATCTCAAAAGAAATTGACTCAAGACATACCCTACACTAATCCTGTCTCATTAACATAACAAAGACAACCCATTCTCAAATGGGATTATAATCACAGGCATAGAGGTTAGGATTTACAACACATACTTTTTAGGGGATGAAAATCAAGCCAT
Source organism: Loxodonta africana (assembly GCF_030014295.1). Lineage (NCBI taxonomy): Eukaryota > Metazoa > Chordata > Mammalia > Proboscidea > Elephantidae > Loxodonta > Loxodonta africana. Next base: position 90,795,743 of record NC_087345.1, read on the forward strand.
AACAGGGAGTGCCGGATATGTTTTGGGATAGGGGACCTTGTTTCAGAACGTTTCAAATTGCAGAACCTATTCTGGAAGTGTGGAAAAGGGTTTTAATAAGAGAGGAGTATTATTTCATTATTTAAAAATAATGTTTAAAACACTTTATATTGAAAAATGCATGTGCCATAAAATATAAAGTAAAAAAGTACGCACAGTATATACGTTCAACATTTGATCTCATTTATGTAAAAATACGCATTCCCAGTAAATAGCTAGCTCTTAGTGAGTTAGTTAGATGTCACAACAACCCTATGAAGTAAGTTCTAGTATGTCCATTTTGCACATGAGGAAACATGCATAGAGGGGTTAGGTAATTTTCCAAGGTCACACAGCCCATACTTTTAACCACTTTATTAGAAGACAGAAATCCATCAGAATGTTGTCCTTGGTTATTGGTTTATTTTCTCCTCTATTCTCCAGGTTTTTCTATATGGATTTACTGTAAGGAGTGCAGTGGTAAACTGCACCATCTGTATTAGAACAAAAAAATGACCACATCTTCCTTTTCCACTTTTCCAGCTTTGCCCGGAGAAGAACTCATGACCACCCCAATCCTGCAGGCCCCTGAGGCCCTGTCCCCAGAAGCTGAAGCCAGCACAGCACTCATTGCAGGTAACAAATGTTTTGAGTCAAATCCAAGGGACCTTTAGGGACCAGGAGCCATCTCACTCCACAAATAGCCTGAAACCCAGTGTTACAAGCTGGGATTTTCTCCATATGGGAACAGCACCATAACATCAAGGACCGAATCCATTAATAGGCTCGTTTGGGCATGTGGGTTATCTTACACATACAAGGTTATAAAAAGACTCTTAGAGCCTTCTGTCAGAGGCACTGCGAGTAAATGATAGGTTGGGAGGTGGCCACAAATAGATATAGGTACATATGGCACTACACTCAAGAGTACGTGGGTAGGGATGAGGATATTTGTGGTTTGTTGAGTGGGTGAGGAAGAGGATGGGAAGGATCAGAGAAACCCCTACAAGAGACTGAGTTTTAAAAACTCTTCCTGTCAGGATAAGCTATTTCCTATCTACCTCCTTCCTGTTTCTATTGCAATTATCAGGAACTGGTTGGGAGCGAGTTCAGTTTTGTCAGAAGTCAAAAGCTTTGGTCTTAGCTTAGATACCAAGAGACTTCAGATATCATGTCCCATGAAGTTGGGCTTGGTGAGAGAACATGGATTTGGAAGTTGGACGCTAGTTAATTGGAACAGGAGGATACTTATGAAAAAAGTGAGGGAATCATATAATTTGGGTGACCCAATGAATTCCTGAGATGTCCTCAATCCTGAAAACTCTGCATTTCCCCTCTCCTTCCCAAGTTGTCATCACTGTGGTCTTCCTCACACTGTTATCGGTCGTGATCTTCATCTTCTTTTACCTATACAAGAACAAAGGCAGCTACGTCACCTATGAACCTGCAGAAGGCGAGCCCGGTGCCATCCTCCAGATGGAGAGTGACTCAGCCAAGGACAGGGAGAAGGAAGAATATTTCATCTAATGACTTCTGAGCTCCAAGGAGCTTATCCCAGGCTCCAGCACCAACACATGGACCATTTATTAGGTGGGAGTTTTATCTGAAGCCAGTGAACAGCACTGATGGATATGGGCAAATCTGAGCTTCCCCCAGGGACATGCCCAAATATCAACATCATTGACACCAGGGACATGGAGAAAGCAATGTATGATGTCTTTAGCCAGGCCTTTGTAATACAGCTGGTATTTATGACTGGCTGACAAGGTGGGGCTCTACCAGGAAACATTTATATGCCCAGTCTTTACTTTGTTCACAGGTTGAGGGGAGGGAGAAGATAGTTAGCGTTGCTGGCTGCTCATTTGTCCCCTACACGGTCACCTAGTAATAGCCCCAGCCAAGATACTGTGCACAGTTCTTCCCAGAGGCTGGATACCCAGGTGAAAGACCAGGTCAGCTGGGGTAGGAGACCTTACCTCCTGTTGAACGTGCTACAAACTTTAAGTCTGAGCCTTTCCTTCCCATATTCCCCAACAACCTCATAACTTGTACTATTCTTATCAGAATTAAAAGCTTTCATGAAGTGATGCATAAATCAGACTCTCATGTTTATGAAATAACTACCCTTACATCTCAACTTACCTTCCTTAAACTCTTTGACATCATTTTCTTTTGCTTATTTAACTCCTTTGAAGATATATCCTCCAATGCGGTAAGAATACTAGCGAAGTTTCAGAAGTTCCCAGAACTATCTCAGGGGTTTGGTACAAAGATGGTCCCAGGAAACATACCCTGGGGGATGAGTTAGCTTAGCCTCCATCCTGGCAAGACCTGGATTTCCCAGACCCGTTCTATGTATAGACTGAGGGAGCCAGGAAAAATCTACCACCTTTTCCCACCAGTGTCCTTGGAATCAAGTCCAGAGAAGCTTCTTGGATCTTAGTCTCAAAATGAGGTGTGTTTAAATAGCACAATGTTTGGTACAAACCATTATCTCCTCAGATATCGCTTACTTTGGAATTAAGCTAAATTTCCTTTGAGGTCTTAATTTATTGCCTCCGTTGTCTAAGGAGTTGAGGAATCAGTCTTGGCAGCCTAGATTACAGAAGTATTTCTAAGTATAGGTTCTGAATCCTCTGGCATAATAAGCTTCTAAGAAAATCAAAGAGCTTTGGAAGTAAAGTGAAGAACAGTTGAACATCCAGACTGAAACTCATGAAAATGGTCAAACCTTGCTTTCTACTACTGCATTTATTTCAAAGGCTTGATTAGAGAACACAGAACAGCAGGAGTACCTATCTTAAATCCAGGCAGGATAGAAACGACAATACAAAAGAGATCTAAAAGCAAGCTAAGTAAAGAATCCTTGAAGTGAGGTGTAATGCAACTTCATCACTTTATTCAAATCTTCAAAATAGTCTTTATTCTACATTTTTAGTATAAAAAAATCCACAAGTTAAGTGCACCACAGTGTAGAGAGAGACATACAACGCTGAACTTCCATAACAGTCAATGGTACAGTCAAACATCACATGTACAGAACACAAATTTAGATGAACTGAAATTATAACATAAAGTAAAATCCAATTTCAGAAAACAAAAATCAAAATATTAAGGATCCCTGAAATATTCTTCACCCTAATGAGACTTCACTGGACTCAAGTCGTTCTGCAGTGAGGCATTCACAATGTGACCCCATTAACCTGGCTGAGAATTCTTGGGAGCCATGAGTGGCTGCATCAGACACTCTGACAATAAATTGTAACCGATTTTTTATCTGAAAACTCCCCTTAATTTGGCTCTGAAGTCACCAGGCTTTTGAAATGCATCCTTCTCCTCACCCCTCATATTTTAAACAAACTGTTGTTTACAGTACAGTTTACACTGTTAATCTTTTGTTCAAACATGAGCTCACTGTTTTTCTGGCACCAAAACAAATTCGGGTTAGGTTCTTCTATGCAGAGGCAACCTATAAAAAGAGTGTCCCCTGCCAAAAACAACAACAAAAAAATTATCTACATGGCACCCTCCATTTTTGCCTGAGGAGATGCAAAAGCAGAAGTAATGGGGTCTGTGCTTGGAGCACAGAGGGGGTTTCAGAGGATCCTTGTGAACGACTATTTAAAAGATGACAAGTGGGGAGAAGTGCAAGGAGACAAGAAAATTAGTCTGACTGGCTTTCTGTCCTGCACCACTGATTCAATGGAGATTGGTAGGAGGGAATGGAAGACTGGGGCTGGGAATGGGATGTGGGGCAAAGGATGCAAAGGAAAAGGCAGACAACTAATGCATTTCATTTATAACAAGTAATATAAATCAAAGACTTAAAAGAGATTAAAGACCAATCAGAATAATTTGGCAACTTTAATTCTTAAGAAGATCAAAGTTCCCTCCAAACCTAATTTGATGTTTTATTACTAAAAGCAAAGACCAGTATGGTACAGTATTACTCCGGAGGAATTAAAGGAAGATCCTTAGGGCTGCTTCACCCACATTCATTTTATGAATGGATACCTCCCCTACCTCAAAATGCTTTAGGGAGGTACTGCTACCATTACGTGGTTCCTTATTAAGTTTGAAAAGTGCCTGAAAGTTTGGGCACCAGAAAGACACCCCAACAACATGTGTCTAAACTGCAACTTCAGGTTAATATGACTAAAGCAGTTACATTGTGAGAAGTGCTGAAGGTATGTGATGTCTTTCCCGGCACAGAGGTGGCCTTGGCTCCTCACCAGATGGTGTAGCCACCATCTGAGCCACCCATGAAGAAGTTTCCCTTCCGCTGAGTTACAAGGACGTTGGCTCCCTGCATGACTGCGAGCTGAGCAGCATTGGGAGGGCATCCAGGGGGTGGAGGCTGAAAGGAAAGGACAAGGTTGAGCGGGTACAGGGAAGAGGACACAGGTGAGTCAGAGGGCCTCTTAGCAAGATGGCAATGTACCTGCAGATCACTAGCATTTTAAGGAGGTAGTTCTGGCACCAATTTGAGTTCCAAAACGCACTGTTGTGGAGTCAGTTCTGACTCACAGCAACCCTATAGGACAGAGTAGAACTGTCCCATAGGGTTTCCAAGGAGCAGCTGGTGAATTCAAACTGCTGACCTTTTGGTTAGCAGCCGAGCTCTTAACCACAGCGCCACCAGGGTTCCTAAAGCAGATCTATATTCTCCGTGAACCCAAAGATACAAACATAAAAGAGAGCCCATCACTCATATAAAGGGTTCCAGCTCCAAGATGAAGCCTACTGATATGGGTACGTAGTCCAGACCTACAGCCAGTCATCTTCAGGGTGGGAAATCATTCCCACCCATGTTTCCAAAACAGGGGTGGGGTACCAGGTCTGTGGCTCTATCCCACAGGGTCCTTGGATAGTTTTCAAAGAGACCACTGAAAGCACCATTCTCAGCTCATCTCTAGCATATGATTACTGAGTAGTTGGCCCTAACAAGGACCACCATTTGGGCTTTAAAGACCATGCATAGGGGAACTAAGCAGGAGACACAATAACTCTATTCCCTAGTGTCCCAAACAAAGTTGGCCAGTAATATTACTCTTTCTAAAAGCTACTTGATAGGGATTTTGCATTCGTCTTTTTAAATCGGGGTTCCCAGATGCTGATGGCAGATATTCAATAAATGCTTATGGAATGAATAGTGTCACTGTACCAACTCCCAAGAAACAATCTGGCTAAAGCAGCAAGTCTCATAAGATAGGAAAACAAAGGCATTTGGTTAACTCAGACTATGACTACGAGCCCCCTGGCAAACGTGCCAGATGCTACTGACCTGCCACAGTTCTGCCTTCTCAACTACTATCTGCCGTACTACCAGATGTCAGTGGTTATACCAATACTGGGAACTATTATCCAGGAATGGTGACAGGATGAATATAAGGTCATTTCAGAGAGTTAAAACACACAAGGACTGCATTTTTTCTGATGAAGTCATACTCACAGGGATGTTGCCAGCAGTAGCCCCGGCTCCAAATCTGGCACCTGCGTCATACCCTCCTTCCACCAGCACTGTTGAACCAGGTGGATAGATGGGACCAACTGGGTAATAAGCCATGGGGATTGTGGAACCTAAAGGCCCAACAGCCACAGACTGGGCCATGGGAAGATACAGTGAGGCGCCAGGAAATGCAGCTGACATTGTGGGAACTGTGGCAGCCCCTGGGTGCACAAAGCTCGGACGATAGAGCTAGAAAAGGCAGAAGACAAGGGAAGTGTTATTTTATCACATACCTATTTGAAATCTCTTCAGTGAATCAATTCTCCTCGTGCAGATTACACTGTAAATTATACAAGTTGTCTCTCCACTGCCACTCAATATTTTCCTGCTCACTTCCTGCGATAGCTAATGTTAGGTTTAAGGAACGCAAACTCATCTTACCCTCAGCCTCTGCCAAATAATATAAGCAATCATATAATACATTCTCAAACCCAACAGACATTGCTGAAGTATACTGTGGTTTCGTTTTTTCATGTGAGCACTCTTCTGTTTGTGAAGAGCAAAACATGTAGAGTCAGACTTAGCTAAGAACTGAAAATGTGGTCCAAGGTATTCTCAATTAGGTCAAGTTAGTAAACTGGAAGCACCTCAGAGTAAGCAGGTGGAGCATCAGTATAGGGTGGAGCCTGAGGAAGATGCAAGGTCTGTGGGTACACTGGATTCCCAGGAGGCTGCACTGGGTAGGTTGGCTGCGTTGGATATTGACCTGGAAGACAAAAAAAAAAGAAACGCGTGTTGCCTACCATACAGAGCTACCAAAATGGGGCAGGGCACACTGGGTAGCTACCACAGAGGGAGAAATCAGGAAGGCCTTTGCAAACAGACTGCACCGGAAGGACTGATTCCTGGGGCCAAGAAAATATGCATTCTCTTTGCATCCTTAGAACTCAAAGTGCTGGATTCTGACTGGGCAGGAAGGACACTGTTCCCACTAGTGTAATGAGAAAGTCTAGCTGGATCCAAGCTCCCTCCGGAATGCAAGACAGGTCTAGGCACCAGTTCCTGGGATACAGAGTTGCTGATATTTTAAGGATGCATCCTGCCCCTGCCCTGGGTAGTCGCCACAAAGCTGGTTTAAGGTTGATTATGATTCTTTACCTCACAGCTGTCTATTCAAGGTCGACTTTCAAAGAGACAGTGAACGCTAGAAGTGAACGTAAAACCGGGAAAAGAATGAAGGGCTGAAGATGGGGGTGCACGTTCCCAGCAGGCTGGGGGGGAAGTTTCGACTGACGAAGCTAGAGACTATGTTCTGACAGATACACTGGTACGATCATAGGAACCGGGAGAGTGCTCCCCCACCAGCGAAGGGCGAGGTGGCGCGAAAAGATGAAGAAAAGGGACCCTTCGGGCACCTCATTAGTTAAGCCCGGGGACCTGCCGGTAGTTCCGGAGCGCGGCGCCCCGCCCCCGCCGCCTCTCCATTGGCCTACCCAAATCCCTGCTCTAGCTCCCCATTTGCTCCTGCAGATGCCCATCATGACGAGCCCCCCCCCCCCAAGCCCACAACTCCAAACTGCGCCACAGAGTTTAAGGGGGAAAGGGCCGGGAGGGGGCGAGCAGCCGTATTTCGGGAATGACGAAGGCATCAGACGCAGCCCAAGGCTGCAGCTGGCCGAGGAGCGCAGTGCAGCCCGCCCCAACCCTGGCGCTCGGTAATCATGGGCTCGGGGCCCACTCGATCTGGGCCAGCATTACTTCCCCCGACTACCTCAGCCGTCCCCTATCCTTGCCTTTGCTGTTCATGGTGGCTGCGGCTCCGGTTCGGCTCGGCGTCGCGGACGGTTATTTTTTTCCTCCTCTTCCTGTTCGGAGTCACTTCCGTGTCACGTGACAACTCGTCCGCCTAGCGTCACCCGACGCCCGAGCGCCGCTGCTGCCGGAAGCCCCGCCCCTTTCCCTGGCCTCCAGTCGCTGCAGGGAAGGCCCGCTTGATCCCGCCCAGTCGCATTGGCACCGCCCACTAGTTCTTGCCCTCCACCCTCCACCCCTGTCCCTCAGCTGGAGGAAAACCAAATCCAGGTATTGTCTCAAAGCAGGATCTTTCCTCTCTGGCGCTGTGTGGCGGAACCATTAATCCATTCCCGGGAACCTTTGACCACCTACACAGATCAACTCAAGGTTACCTCACCTTGGCAGCCTTTCCACGAGGGTCGTAGATTTCTACAAATTTCTCTGAAACACCTTCCTCAAACCTTGCTCTCTCAAGCGTTCGCCTCCTGCCAAGCCCATCTTAAGTCTCAGCTCAGTGAAGATATATTTTATCAGTCCAGCCCACACTATTCTTTACTGAATTAGACCCTCACTCGACCTCCACAGCCCTATGTCTGTTCGACCGACAGGCAGCGGGCAGTTACTTCTGTGTCGCCGTTTTTCCCACCATAGGAAGAGCCATGTTCTGCTGAGCCCTCCATCGCAACTAGCACTGAAACTGGCACACACGCGGTGCCCACGGAGTGCTTGTGACCCTGCCCTTCCTTTGGCACCTGTTACAGATGACATGCATGCTCCTCTGCGGCTATTTGCTCACTGTATTGCCTCTACTCTAACTGCCTTCAGGGGCATCCTTTAGAGCGGCAATTTGAGATTTGTAAACCTCAGTTTACAGAAGGTACTGCTGCTGCCACACACCTTTCCCCACTTTTTTCCATTCTGCAGACTACTCAGAACTTGAGCTCAACCCTTTAGTTAAGGTAGAGGTTAATAAACAAAAAACCAAACCCATTGCCCTCAAGTCAATTCCGACTCATAGTGACCCTATAGGACAGAATAGAATTTCTGCCCCATAGAGTTTCCAAGCAGTGCCTGGTGGGTTTGAACTGCCAACCTTTTGGTTAGTGTTGTCGCACTTAACCGCTAGCCACCAGAGTTTTCAAATGAAGGTTAAAGCCAACAAAAAAAACCAGACCCACTGCCGTCAAGTGGATTCCGACTCATAGCGACCCTATAGGACAGAGTAGAACTGCCCGTAGAGTTTCCAAGGAGCGCCTGGTGGATTTGAACTGCCAACCTCTTGGATAACAGCGGTAGCACTTAACCACTAGCCACTAGGGTCTCCAAATGGAAGTTGGCACCGTTAAATAAACCAGAAGGCAATATTGTGTGCCGTCCAGTCGTTCTGGACTCATAGTGTCCCTGTAGGATGGAGTAGAACTACCCCATAGAGTTTCCAAAGCCCTAATCTTTATAGAACCAGGTCCCACAGAGCGTTTGGTGGATTGGAACTGCCGACCTAGCAGCTCAGCGGTAAACCATGTACCACCAGGGCTCCTTCCAAAAGTCATTTGCTCCTAATTAAGTTTGTCCTTCCTGCTTTCATTCAAAAGTGTCTCCTGAGCACCTCCTGTGAGTAAGTACAGAGATGGAGCTGAACAGGTTAGCTCAGCACTATTTTTTTTACGGAGTTGACATTTTGCATTGTAGTAACAATAGTTGGAAAAGCAACTAAAAAGGTAGAGCTTTGTAAAGAAAAAATCAAACGAACCCAAACCCTGCCATCAAGTCTGACTCACAGCTATCCGATAGGACAGAGTATAACTGTCCCATAGGGTTTCTAAAGAGTGGCTGGTGGATTGGAGCTGTACACCTTCTGGTTAGCAGCCTGAGCCACCAGGGCTCCTTGTAAAGAAAAGCCCTTCTGTAAACATAAGCTCGATTAATTAATTAATTAATTAATTAAACCACTGAAAAGATCCTATACTCACTTCAACTCAATAATCCCTTTCTTTTGGCCCCGATATTACAGTTTGCTGAGCACCCTTAAAATGGATGATCTCATCCCATCTATATACAGCCCTGTGTGGCAGGCAAGGCTTGAGCATTCCCATTTTTCAAATTAGAGGACTGATTAATTAAAGAGATTAAGCTATTTGCCCAAAGTCCCACAGTTAACAGATTACTGAATCAGGTCTCCTGGCTCCCAGGTCCCAGGTCAGTGGCGTTTTATTTTGTTTTCTTATCACCTCACATTGCCTATGATGACTAAAATCCCCTAAAAGTCAGATATTCCAACATTATTAGTTTTTGGAATTCTTCCCCCTTCAGTATGTTCACATTATTAATTTCCTTCAGGCTGATGTTAGTATTATAAAGCCTATGATATTGACCTTTTCCTATGTTTCTGACTCTAATGTAATCTCTTGAAGGCAACTATAGTGCTAGACTTCATTCGTTCAACACTTGTTTGTACAGCCCTTACAAATGCGAGGCTCTATTCTAAAGCAAAACAAAGATCTTGCTCTCCCGAAACTTACCTTCTGTCTCAGGGGCTTACAGACATTTTTTATCAAATCAACAATAAGTAGTACGTTTTAAATCATGACCCAGCCACATACATTGTAACGGAAACAGATTTTATGACTTCCTATGTACAATGCACTGTGATGCTTTCCACACTTTCTTTTTTCTTTTTAACTTCTGGTTGTGATTTCACATTCTACTAACAAGTTAGGACTCAACAGTTTGAAAAATGTTGTTTTCAGTGGACCGTCATCCCCAGTGCCTTAGACGTTTCTTAGCGTAAAGTGTGTAATCAGTAAATAAATTAATCAATAAATGCTTGGAGGCCAGATCGGGCAAATCTCTTTCCTTGCACCCTAACTTTCCCAAATCAGATTCTAAATTGATACTACCCTAAAGCCCAAAACCTGGAGAGGTCACTAATCCATCCCCACTCCTTCCCCAGGGCCTCAGAAAATAAAACATTGAAACTAAGCCAGGAAATGTCCCTTATTTCTCTTTCTAGGCCCTCAGTTAAACCAAAACCAAACCCATTGTTGAGTCAATTCCAATTCATAGCAACGCCATAGGACAGAGTAGAAGTGCCCCATAGAGTTTCCAAGGAGGGGCTGATGGATGTGAACTGCTCACCTTTGGTTAGCAGTCAAGCTCTTAACCACTGTACCACCAGGGCTCCAGGCCCTCAGTTAAGGACCTTGAAATTGAGTTCACTATGGCAGCCCAGGAAGTGGACCTGAAACCAAAACACTGGTCCGGGTCCTAACTCTGTCACTAACTAACTGACTTTTTTTGCATCAGTTCAGCTCCCACTTATTCCCTAGTATGTATGGGTCAGACACTGCACTAGTGGCCTTACAGATATTATCTATTTAATGTCCCCAGCAGACAGAGCTTAAGTCGCTGGGCTAAGTTACACAGCTGCAGAGCCAGCGTTCAGACTCATTTGCCTGATTTCACAAGCTGCTCGTTTTTTATCTGCTGCCTTCCAAGGGTCTCAGTTTCATCATCTGCCAAGGAGGTCACACAATCCCTGTGTCACCTCTGGCTCTAAATCTAGACTCTGTTCTAGGGGAGGAAAAGGACAAAGGGGAGCCTGAGAAGCAAAAGGGAAGTAGGCAGAGCTGAAAATCAACTGGTAAATTCTGATCAGGTATTAAAAATTCAAATAAAAAAAAAAATACTGGATGGTAAATAGCCACTGCCCCAAGTCCCCTCCCTAAGCACCCTTCTCTGCTCTAGGCCTTCCCCTGGGGCCTACTCCCTGCAAAGACCTCTCCAGGGTCTAGCAATTAAAAGATTAACTCTCGGCACCTAGGCACCTAGGAGGCCTCCTAGTCCTACCTCCAGCTAAAGCAAGCCGGCCTCAGATTGGCCAGTGCCTCTTCTTATAGGGTGTTGTGTATTTGACTTATCACATTGAGACCTGGGCATTGGGAAAGCTGGGGCAGAGCCGAACTAGTTACAAAATAAAATGGAAGATTTGCTTTCTCTACCAGGTGGAATTAAGGAGCAACTGGCTTCTTTCTTGACGGCACTGGGTTCTGGGTGGCTTCTTTCTTGGACAAGAGTCAAGAACTTTTCTGTCTTCTTCATTCTTATGGATTCTGAAATGTAGATATTCATTTAGTCATTTATCAAACACTCTTTCTTGCATTAATTTAACAAATATTTATTAAGCACTTATTATGTGCTCTTGGAGCCGTGGTGGTGCAGTGGTTAAGAGTTCAGCTACTTACCAACAGGTTGGCAGTTCAAATCTACCAGTTGCTCCTTGGAATCCCAATGGGGCAGTTCTACTCTGTCCTATAGGGTCACTATGAGTTGGAATCAACTCCATGGCAACAGGTTTGGTTTTTTTGGTTATTATGTGCCAGACCCTATGATAGATACTAGGGAAACTATAGCGAGGAAGGAGGCATAGGTCTACCCTCATGGAATTTACAGCCTACCTAATGGGATAAATAGAAAGTAAACAGATAATTGTATCTGTAAACAGATCATTATAATACAGTGTGTAGAGTGCTGACATAAGGAGAGTATGGGGTGCTATGAAACACACAGGGAAAGCGCCTAATCTTTTCTATGGTGATCAGGGAAGGCTTCCTAGCGGAAGTGATGTCTGAAATGAAATCTGAAGACTGAGTAGAAGTAAAGCAAGTGAGGAGGAATGAGAAATGGGTTCCTTAAAGAGCAACGAGCATACAAAAAGGCCTAGAGGTGAGAGAGTTTATAGAGTTGTTGTTAGGTGCCATGGAGTCGGTTCCGACTCACAGCAACCCTATGTACAAAAGGAAAAAACACTGCCTGGTCTTGAGCCATCCTCACAATCGTTGTTATGTTTGAGCCCATTGTTGCAGCCACTGTGTCAATTTATCTTTTCCAGGGTCTTTCTCTTTTTCGCTCACCCTTTCCTTTACCGAGCCTGATGTCCTTCTCCAGGGACTGATCCCTCCTGATAACATGTTCAAAGTATGCAAGACAGTCTTGCCACCCTTGCTTCTAAGGTGCATTCTGGTTGTACTTCTTCCAAGACAAATTTGTTCATTCTTTTGGCAGTCCATGGTATATAGTCAATATTCTTCGCCAACACCACAATTCAAAGGAGTCAGTTCTTCTTTGGTCTTCCTTATTCATCGTCCAGCTTTTGCATGCATATAAGGCGATTGAAAACACCATGGCTTGAGTCAGACACACCTTAGTCTTCAAGGTGACACCTTTGCTTTTCAACACTTTAAAGAGGTCTTTTGCAGCAGATTTTCCCATTGCAATGAGTCTTTTGATTTCTTCACTGCTGCTTCCATGGATGTTGATTGTGGATCCAAGTGAAATGAAATCCTTGACAACTTCAGTCTTTTCTCCGTTTATCGTGATGTTGCTTATTGGTCCAGTCGTAAGGATTTTTGTTTTCTTTATTTTGAGGTGCAATCCATACTGGAGGCTGTGGTCTTTGATCTTCATCAGTCAGTGCTTCAAGTCCTCTTCACTTTCAGCAAGCAAGGTTTTGTCATCTACATAATGCAGGTTGTTGACATGTCTTCCTCCAATCTCAAAGCCCCCCGTTCTTCTTCATAGAGTCCAGCTTCTCAATTATTTGCTCAGCATACAGATTGAATAGGTATGGTGAAAGGATACAACCCTGACACACATCTTTCCTGCCTTTAAACCACGTGGTATCTCCTCGTTCTGTTCAAGTGACTGCCTCTTGATCTATGTACAGGTTCCTCATGAGCACAATTAAGTGTTCTGGAATTCCCATTCTTCACAATGTTATCTATAATTTGTTATGATCCACACAGTCGAATGCCTTTGCATAGTCAATAAAACACAGGTAAACATCTTCCTGGTATTCTCTGCTTTCAGCCAGGATCCATCTGACATCAGCAATGATATCCCTGGTTCTACTTCCTCTTCTGAATCTGGCTTGCATTTCTGGCAGTCCCCTGTCAATATACAGCTGCAGCCACTTTTGAATGATCTTCAGCAAAATTTTACTTGCATGTGATATTATTGATATTGTTCAATAATGTCCACATTCTGTTGGACCACCTTTCTTGGGAATAGGCATAAATATGGATCTCTTCCAGTTGGTTGGCCAGTCTTCCAAATTCCTTGGCGTAGATCAGTGAGGGTGTCTGTCAGTTTGTCTTACAGTTGGGGCTTGTGTGTTGCTGTGATGCTGGAAGCTATGCCACTGGTATTCAAATACCAGCAGGGTCATCCATGGTGGACAGGTTTCAGTTTATACAGAGGGAGGACATAAAAATAGATCATATGGCCACAGCGTGGAATGGGAAGTCGGGATAAGAAAATGAAACTGAAGACAGGAGCCAGACCATGCAGGGGGGCCCATGTAGGACCTCATTGCCCATATTAAGATGTTAGACTATCCTAAGGGCACTGGTTAGCCAGCAAAGAGCTTTAAGCAGGGAAGTGACATGATCATACTTTTATTTTAGCAATGTAGAGTGGAGTAGAGAAGGGGCAAGAGTGGGAGCATTTGGAAGACCAGTTAGAATACCAGTGTAGTAATTTAATGAGGGATGATGGTGGACTAGCCTGGGGAAGTGGCAGAGGAGTAAAGAGAAGTGGGAAGATTTTAGAAACATTTAGGAAGTAGAAACAGCTGGACTAATGTCAGGATTAATGTCCAGGATTAATTAGCAGGATTGATGTCAGCGATGAAAACCCCATAAAGTCGAAAGACAAATGACAGATTGGAAAAAGATACTTGCAACTACTATCACAAAGGGCTACTTGTCTTACATATAAATAAATCCTAGAAATCAGTAAGTATATGACCAGCCACTAGAAAAACTAGCAAATGGACATTTACAGACAATTCACAGAAAAGGAAATAAAAATGGCTTCTAAACATGGAAAGACGTTCAGCCTCGTTCATAAGAGGAAGGCAAATTAAAACCACAGTGATAACAGATTGGCAAAAATCCAAATATTCCTACAAATATAAATGCAGTCATGAGAAACACCATGTACAAGTTTGTTCATTGCAGCATTGTTTGTAATAACAAAAGGTTAGGAATAACCTGTATGTTCAACAGGAAACTGGTAAGATAAATCTTAGTACATCCATACCATGAAATACTATGTAGCTCTAACAAAGAACGAGAAAGTTCTCCAAGATATCCTTTAAGTAAAAAAAGGAAATGTGCAGAACTGTGTGTTTGATATAATGCCTTTTATATAAAGAGGGGGGAAACCAAGAGTATTCATGAGGATTTGAGTAAAGAAATTCTAAGATGTAAACACAAGAAACAGAAGTGGTTATAGGTAGAGTGGAAGGGTCGGGGGTGGGAGACAGGTGGGAGTGAGACTTCACTATATACCTGTTAATATTTTTTTGAATTTTCGGGCCATGTGAATGCTTACCTATTCAAAAAGTAAATTAAAACAATGTTGGCACACCTGTTAGAATGGCTAATATTAAAAAGACTGACCACACCAAGTGTTGGCAAGGATGTGGGACAACTGGAGCTTTCATACGCTGCCGGTGAAAATATAAAATAGTACAGCCACTTTAGCAGGTTTTTGAAAAGTGAAGCATACATCTACCATATGAGACAGCCATTTTACTCCTAGGTATTTACCCAAGAAAAATGAAAACATACGGACAAAGACTTATTCATGGATATTCATAGTAGCTTTCTTTGTAATAACCAAAAGCTAGAAACAAATGTCATCAACAGGTGAATGGATAAACAGATAGTGATAACAGCCACACAATAAAAAGATCTGTGTAGCAACATGGTTAATTTCAATTACGCTGAGTGAAAGAAGCCAGAGAAAAGAAAAATATACACTGTATGATTTCATTTATATAAAATCCTAGGAAATGCAAACTAATCTATAGTGAAGGTGTAATAGAAAGCAGATCAGTGGTTGCCTATAGAAGCGGAAGAGCTGGGGAAGGGGCAAGAGGGAGAGATTACAATGGGTCTCCAGGAAACTTTTGGAGGGTATGCATATGTTCATTATCTTGATTGAGGTGATGGTTTCATGGGTGTATACAGATGTCAAAACTTATCAAATTGTACACTTTAACCATGTACAATTTATTGAGTGTTAATTATACATCTCTATAAAGCTGTTTAAAAAATAATCTTGGTATGAAATGCCAAGGGTGATGGCCAATGAACTCTTTTAACGTGCTTGGGCAAGATAGATGCCAAAAGGAAGATTACAATGGAATGCCATAAGTGCTACACTAAAGATGGGTGAGCTATGCTATGGAGACCCGGAGAACAATGGTGACACTTCCTGCTGGGCTCCCTAAAAAAAAAAAAAAGAAGTTGCTGTCAAATTATGACTAGTGGTGATATCAGAGTAGAACTGTGCTCCACAGGGTTTGCAATGGCCGATTTTTTGGAAGTGGATCACCAAGTCTTTCTTCCAAGGTGCCTCTGGGTGGACTTTAAGCTCTGACCTTTCAGTTAGCAGCCAAACACATTAATCATTTATACCACCCAGGGACTCCACTGGGCTCCCTATTCCCAATTAATTAGGCTGATTAGAGTTTTTTGTTTGTTTTTTTAATGTACCTTATTAATCACCTACTATGTATTTGTTGCAGGAGCACTGGTGGCACAGTGGTTAAAGTGCTCATCTGCTAACCAAAAGCTTGGCAGTTCCAACCCACCAGCTGCTCCAGGGGAGAAAGATGTGGCAGTCTGCTTCTGTAAAAGATTTACTGTCTTGGAAACCCTATGGGGCAGTTCTACTCTGTTCTATAGGATCGCTATGAGGTGGAATTGACTCGATGGCAGTGGGTTTGGTTTTTTGTTTGGTATGTATTTGTTGGTGGGTTCCTGGGTGGCACAAACAGTTAAGCATTTGACAACTAATTGAAAGGTTGGCCTTTCGAACCCACCCAGAGGCGCCTCAGAAGAAGGACCTAGCAATCTGTTTCCAAAAGTTCACAGCCTTAAAAACGCTATGAAGCACAGTCCTACTCTACACACATGGGGCCGCCATGAGTTGGAATCCACTCATTGGCAACTAACATGTGTTCCTTGTGTCCTTCATTTAGGTAAATGGAAGAACAAAGCCCCACCTATTTCCCTGCCAGAAGAGAGAGGGGTGGAGCTTTCTGGAAGAATCCAATCAAGCTCTTTGAAGAAGTATTTTCAAAGCTTTGTCTGGTCTTTGTGTAACTAAGGGAATAAGTACCACAAAACCTAAGACTCAGTAAGGGACGCTCCTTTCTTATTCCTGGCAAGCCAAGGGGGCACCACAGGAAAGGGTGGATTACAGAACAGAGGCTAACGCTGCTCTGCATAGTCATGGCAAGCACCAACTCCACTGTTGCTGGAGCAGCCTGGTAAATCCTGGGGTGGTGTCTCTGACTTTTGGGTTTTGATCAATTTTTCTCAAGGTGAAATCTCAAACTACCTGCGTCAGAATCATCTAGTGATAATTAAAAACACAAAGTAATGGGGTGATACTGATGCACACCAAAATTCACTGGTTTGAGATTTCACTTTATTTTATTTTTTGAGGTGTGTGTGTGTGTGTGTGTGTGTAAACCCTGGTGGCATAGTGGTTAAGTGCTACGGTTGCTAAACAAGAGGTCAGCAGTTCGAATCCGCCAGGTGCTCCTTGGAAACCCTATCGGGCAGTTCTACTCTGTCCTATAGGGTCGCTATGAGTTAGAATCGACTCGACGGCAGTGAGTTTGGTTTTTTGGTTGGGGTGTGTGTGTGTGTGTGTGTGTGTTCCAGAGGCTACCCAGGGCATTCAAAACAATAGAGCCTTGTCTATATCTCATCAGGCAGAAAGACTGGAAGGGGCCAAGTTTGGGATGCCAACCTCACCTGGACAATTCTGCAGATGTCATTTCAAGCTCACTCCAACAAGTCTGTGTGATGTCATATCCCTGCCCCGACAACATACACACAACCCTTCCAGCCCTTTGTGGTGTTAATCCAGAATCTAGACTGAATAAATCAGATGTACTTCTGGGAACAGCTGTGGGGCCAGAGGGAGGAAGAGCCTGAGGCTTCCCAGAAGGGAGCAGAGTTTTGAAGGAGTTCTTAAGGATGGGATCAGACATACCTGAGGACAGGGAGCCAGGTTAGGGTTCGGGATCCATTCATAAAGGGACTGACTCCCTAATAAAGATTGAACTTCTTGGTTGTTTTTAACTTGGATTACGGGGCAAGTTAAAACCAAAGTTTTAATGCTTTCCCTTATCCATTACATTTTTCTTTAGTTTTCCCCCAACCCTTCAGTAAAGAACAACCTTCTGTAGTCATGTTGGGGAGAAATCACACCTATCCCAGGAGTTCTAGGCTATGACCAACAGCCAAGAATAGCCCAGAACAGAGTGGAACAGAAGGTCAAGCAGAATACTTCAGACAAACATGAGTGAACCTTGCCCCCCACTCCACTTCACCAGCTATACTAGAGAGAAGTGACCCTTAAGATGGAGGAAAATGCTGACGCTTAGATTTCATGTACATTAATCTCAAAAAAAAAAAAAAATCTTTTTTTTTTTTCTTTTTTAACACTTATAAAAACCCTGAGTTAGGTATTATCCTCATTTTACAAATGGGGAAAGCAAGGCTTAAAGAGGCTAGGTTATCCAAGGGTACACAGTTAGTAAGTGACGATGCCCAGATTTGAACCCAGATCTGTGGGTCTGACTGGATTATAATGCCTCCCACTTGCTCCTGTGGAAATGGAGGTAGTAATAGAAGTTGGCAGTCATGGCAATCAACTGCCTGTCCATACACCAGGGACATTTGTCATTCTCAGAGTTCTGTATTGTTTGATGTTTTCAAGCCTATATTGCTTTCGTATTCTATAGAAATATAGAAATGGGGAAATAATAAAATCAATGTTTCCTGAAAAACCTTGTGAAACGCTTATATCTTGGGAATTTTTTTTTTTTTTTTTTTTACCATTCAGTGGACTTGGGAAGACAGAATATAAAGAA
Source organism: Loxodonta africana (assembly GCF_030014295.1). Lineage (NCBI taxonomy): Eukaryota > Metazoa > Chordata > Mammalia > Proboscidea > Elephantidae > Loxodonta > Loxodonta africana. Next base: position 90,813,961 of record NC_087345.1, read on the forward strand.
CATGGAATAAGGAAGGCAATTTAGGTTCTAGTCCTGACTGCTCCTCACTGTTTGGCATTGGACAAATTACTTAGCCTCTCTGAGCCTCAGTTTTCTCATCTTGAAAATTATTCCTACCTCACAGAGTTGGCATGAAGGTCAAATAAAAGGACAAATAAAGATTCCTTAAACTACAAAAAAAAAAAAAAATTTTTTTTTTAAACTACAAAATACAATCTGTCTTATTTAATGAGCCCCTGGGTGCTGCAAACAGTTAATGTGTTTGGCTACAGATGGAGGTTCAAGTCTACCCAGAGGTGCCTTGGAAGAAAGGTCTGGCAATCTACTTCTGAAAAACCAGCCACTGAGGCGTCTGGGGTCTTAAACGTTAGCAAGCAGCCATCTAAGATGCATCAATGAGTCTCAACCCACCTGGATCAAAGGAGAATGAAGAACACCACGGACACAAGGTAATTACGAGCCCAGGAGACAGAAAGGGCCACATGAACCAGAGACTACATCACCCTGAGACCAGAAGAACTAGATGGTGCCCGGCTACAACTGATGACTGCCCCGACAGGGAACACAACAGAGAACCCCTGAGGGAGCAGGAGAGCAGTGGGATGCAGACCCCAAATTCTCATAAAAAGACCAGACTTAATGGTCTGACTGAGACTAGAAGGACCCCGGTGGTCATGGCCCCCAGACCTTCTGTTGTCCCAGGACAGGAACCATTCCCGAAGCCAACTCTTCAGACATGGATTGGACTGGACAGTGGGTTGAAGAGGGATGCTGGTAAGGAGTGAGCTTCTTGGATCAGGTGGACACTTGAGACTATGTTGGCATCTTCTGCCTGGAGGGGAGATGAGAAGGTGGAGGGGGTTAGAAGGTGGCGAAATGGACACGAAAAGAGAGAGTGGAGGGAGGGAGCGGGCTGTCTCATTAGGGGGAGAGTAACTGGGAGGATGTAGCAAGGTGTATATAAGCTTTCGTGTGAGAGACTGACTTGATTTGTAAACTTTCACTTAAAGCACAATAAAAATTATAAAAAAAAAAAAACAGCCACTGAAAACCTGATGGAGCACAGTTCTACTCTGGTACACACAAGGTCACCATGAGTCAGAATCAATCTGACAACAATTTTCTTTGAATTATTATTTATCTTATTTAATATTACAAGTATTAAGTCTACCAGATTTGCTGAAGCTGCTCTTTTGTTGCAAAAAAGGGGCCCCTTTGCACTTCCTAGAAGCAGGGGTGAGAGGCCTTTAACGGAGTTAAATCAGTGGTGGTTGATTCTACCAGTTTATTTCCTACTCCAAGGTTTCCCTCTTTCTATCCATATATCTGCATGTCAGGAACGAAATTTTTTGGTGGAAACTTCTAGATTTACTCAGATGGGAGAAAGGAAGGGGAGAGGAGGACAAAAGCCCACATTTCTTCAGCATTTCAATCAACAACCTCATTTTCTTCTAACAGTTGAAGTGAACTTCTTATGAATAATGGATGATAGCCTGATGAATATGCACACAGCCTATTATGCCTGTGAGGTTTGGTAAATAATTTATGAGCTAAAATGTTCCTCACCTTGTTACTGTACAAAAACTATGAAAAAAAGAACCATATTTACTCTTTGAGCTGGTAGGGTGATCTGTCAGAGAGAGTGACAGCAGCCCAGCAATACAGTTTTACATCATGGTTAAAATGAAAGTAAGTAGAATAAAATATGTGCATCTCAGGGTAGGAGGAGGAGGTCTATAAAAAAATTGAGTATGCGCAGCCACATTCTTTGTCACATACAAGTTTTCAAAAACTGGCTCCTCGCCTTAAGATATCCCTGCTTTGTTGTCAGCACTCAGGGGTCATCTTCCCCCGTGGCCCAGCGTCCTCACAGGACTTCAGTATGACCAACCAGACAACTGCTTCCTTATTTTATGAAAACTGGCTTAGAAGCCCTTGGAAATGTTTGCCACCTTTTGTCTCCTCAGAGCTGAGAGGTTTTTTCTTGCTGACCAACCTGTCCTCTGCTGTACCATCCTTCAGCTCACCTCCATCTGCACTACCTAGCCTTATTCCCTTAGTAACAGCCTTTAATCTAGTGATTGCAGAGGGGAGGAGCAAGATTGCCTATGACGGTAAACAAGGTATTTGAGAAAAGGGGGTAAAGCAGATGTTTAGGAAAATACCCACAGATCTTAGGGAACCTTGGTTGCTCCCAAAAAGTTCTTGAAGACCTGGAAGTGGGCCAGTTCTCAAGACAAGAAGATAAGACCTGTGGATTATCCATTTAGAGTCCATTGACTTTATTATTTTCCTCATTTTACAAATGGGGAAACCAAGACATAAAGAGGCTAACTTATCCAAGGTTTACACAGTTAGCAAGTGATCGCATTTTTTTTTAATCGTTCAAGGAATACAGCGCCAAGGGAGATTCTGCCTACAGAGCACTCCTGATGCTGGGTGCTGGCAGGAGAGTGGGTGAAGAGACAACTTAAGGCCTTGTCCTGTATCCGTTGAGTAAACCATACACATTCTTAGGAAACAGAGTCAAACAAGTACAAATAATGGCCTGTAAACAAGAAACTGTATGGTGAAGTTATTGGAACAATGATGTAATTAAAATAATGAAGTTAATGAGAACAATTGAACCATTCAAGAAGGCTTCTTGTAGGAGGTAAGTCTTAAATGGAGTTTGCAAAGTGAGAAGGGACCCAATTAATTAGATAGATTAGGGGTAGATATGGGCAGGCCTACCTGACAGGGCCCTGCCTACATTTCCAACCTCATCTCGTGCAATTCTCCCGTCACTTGCTGTGCTCCAGCTACACTGATCTTTCAGTTTCTTGAATCCCGAGCTCTTTCCTACCTGGTTGCCTCTACTATGCTGTTCCCTCTGCCTCCTGCTTATCTGTCAGGTCTTAGCTTATATGTGACTTCCTCAGAGAGGCCTTCCCTGATGCCCACTGTTATTTTCTCCCACATTACCTTCTTGTTTTCTTAATCACTATGTGTAATGATATATTTATGTTTTTATTTTTTAGTTAACGTCTGTTTCCCTAGTAGACTAACTTCCAAGAGAGGAGTCTGTTTTATCCCCACTGGACACGCAGCACCCAGCCCAGTGTCTAGTACCTAGTAGACAATAAAATATTTGTTGACTACGTGAGGGCTCAGAAGGCATGGGAAGTGGGAGTGAAGGAGAAAAAGGAAATGTGCTGGGCTGAGGATCCTGTCAAAGAGTTCTATTTGGCATGGGAAGCAGATGGGAGCCACTGGCAGCATCTTCTCCCTGTCAATTCATGGAAATATATTGTTGGTGTTTCCTTTTCCTGATTATAAAATTAATATACACTTACAGCAAAAAGATTGCCAACAGCAAGTATTGGCAAAGATGTGGAACAACTACAACTCTCTTACATTACTGGTAAGGATAGAAATTGGATCAAACACTTTGGAAAACTAGCAGTATTTACAGAAGTTAAATATATAATTAAAAGCTAGCAATTCCACACTTAAGTATTTAGCCAAGAGAAATAAGTACATCTGTTCACCTCAAGATTTGTACACGAATGTTCATAGCAGCTTTATTCATAATAGCCAAAAACAGGAAGGAACCTAAATGCCCATCAAGTAGAATGGATAAATAAATTGTGGTATATTTATCAGTGGAATACTATACAACAATAAAAAATACTACTATATGCAACAATGTGGGTGAATCTCAAAAACATATGTTTAGTGACAGAATCCAGACACAAAAGATTACAATACTGTCTGGTTCCATTTATATGAAATTCAAGAACCAGCAAAATGAATCTATGGTGATAGAAATCAGAATAGTGGTTACTTTGGGAGTTTATTGACTGGCAAGGAACACACTGGAGCCCTCAGGGATGTTGGAAATGCTCTCTATCTTGTTCTGGGTGGTGATTTTATATATACACACATACATATGCACACATATATGTGTATGTAAAAATTCATCAAGTTGTACACTTAAGATTTGTGTACTTTACTGTTTGCGTGTTATACCCTAATAAAAATTAAACCACCAAAACGTAAGATATGCTCAATCATCAAAAATTCAAGCAATGCAGAAATGTATAAAATCTATATTAAAGGTCTTCTTCACCCACAATTAACGTTTTGATATATGTCTCCCTGAATCCCTCTGATCACATTCAGGTTTCTTTCTTCAAACTACCCAATATCCATGTCATCCAAAGTGCCTGATCAATCTGTGTGTAGCACCAAACCAAGTCATGTAGACTAGGAATTTCTACCCTCATGTGACAAGTTCAGTAGCAATACTGAGCCCCTCTTCACATGAAGAGTGACAGGAAATACAAAAATGAGTAAGTTACAACCTGTGTTCTCAAGGAATTTATAGTCCAGAAGGGAGACCAAACAAGAACCCCAACAGTTATAATACCATGACATACATTAGTTTCCTAGGGCCATTAGGGTCCAGACTATTGTGTAGGTAACGATACCTTACAACTGTATAGAGCTTACGGTTTGCAAAGTTTCTTCACATACAGGTTCACAATTAAACTTCGTAACAACCCTGTGAAGTAGATGTGACAGATACTACACTCGTTTTCTAGGCAATGAAATTTAATTACTTGGCTGGACTGTTAGTGGAAGAGTTGGTACTGAAACCTGAGCATTCTGACTCTGAATCCACTGGTTACTTATAAATCTGCCATCAGCAGAACCTCCTCGCCCCCAGATGGAAAGAGCAAGCCGAAATCTCAGCTCTGCTGGCCAGGCAAATTGTGATGATGCCAGACCTCAAGCAGGAAGCTTCTGTGAGCAGGGCCTCTGGGTGTGAACAAGCTCCAGGACAAGGTTCTGGAAAGCAGGGTGTAGAGATGGTATGGAGCCACCTGGTGCTGCTCCCCTCCCCCCACTCCAGGTCTTGCAGCGCTCTTATACTAGGCAGGCTTGAGGAGTGGTCTGGGGGAGAGGGCTGAGGGCTCCTTAAATCTAGCAGGAGGCTTCTCACTCTCTGCACACTACCTCTAACTTCCTGTCATCATTAGATCATCAAATTTATGCTTTGGGAGAAATGGAGGAGGCAGGAGGGGGAGCAGCTGATGCTGACAGCAGGATGCCTCAGTATCGAGATCAACATTCACTAGATTTATAGAACCTCCTTCCTCCCCGATTCTTCTCCCCTCATTCCTTCTCTTTCCCTTTGGTCTCCCAACTCCTTCCCCCTTCCCTTGTCAACTACTTCTCCAATTTGCTTTCCCTCAGCCCCAGACTCTGCCTCTTCTTATCCCATCCCTTTTCTCCACCTTCAAAAGCCGCTAGATAAACCAAACCCTCCTCACCATCACCACCATTAAGGCGGACCGTTGTTTTTTCTCCATTCCACTGAACTTTAACTGTCCTTTTACATTTCCTTGCCTACTTGGACCAGAAGGCAGAGAAGCTGTCTTTAAACAGCCTACAACAGCTGCTGGGGGCTTGGAGTGAAGGAAACATTCAGGACCAGGTAGAGGGACCCTCTGGCCTTGGTACCCTCTCTGGGATAGAGCTGGGGCACCGCAGCTCCGGAGGTTCCACGCTGGCTGAGCCATGTCTGAGGGCTCGCTCCCTTCCTTCTGACAGTGGGATCCCGGCCTAGGGCTTGGAAAGGGACATGAACTTCACTTTCAACCTAGACAGGAAAGGCGGCGTTTGGGAGGCACGATCGTCACCGCCCCAAGCTGAAGGGAAAGTGGCACAGAGTCCCCAGGCTGGACGCCGGTGTTTCTGCTCTCCCTCTTCCACCTTCCTAAATAGAACGCACTCAGGTGCACCTCGGAGGGGGATAGACAACGAGCCCCACCGACTCTCCCTTCCTGTCCCCAGAGGAAGCCTCCCTCTGGGGCCCCCCAGCTTGGCCAGAGGCTGAGGGTTCCCTCCCTGTCTTCACATCTCCTCCGAGCTCCCCAGATTCCCTCCCTTCCGCGACAGCCCGCCCAGCCCGCCGCCCCCGGTGGCGGGCGCGGGCGGTGCAGCATGCGGCAAAGCTTTTTGCATAAATTATGCTCATGACGCAGCAGCTAAAAAAATCCAAGTAGCAGAAGGAGGGAAAAAAGGGGGGGCGGGAAAAAGGGGGGGCCGAAGACGGGGGCCAGGAAGAAAAATATATACCTGACCGCCCCCCCACCCAGCTTTCCCTTCCCTCTCCCCGGCCGCCCCACCCCCACCTCGCCCTGCTTAGCCCTCGGAGTCCCCTTCGGCGCTGCCCAGCCCGGGCTGGGGGCCCGGGGGCGGCGACGGGTCTCGACCGGCTGCCGGGCCGAGCCGAGCCGAGCCAAGCCGCACTGGCTTCTTTGTCTGCGGGCGCGGCCGCCCCGGCCCCCGGCCCCCTAGCCCGGGCTGTGAGATGAATCTCTAATCGGTAGCTGCCGGGCGCCCGGGGCGAAGGCGGCTCGGGTTCGGGCTCCGGTAAGTAGCGGGGTCCGGGGCGGGGAGGGGTTTGCACGGAGGGGGAGGGGGCCGGGCAGGAGAGGTTTCGGGTTTGGTTAATATGCAATGCCCGTAATTAGCATAATTTATATATTTATGATAAAGAGAAGAAAAAAAAAAAAGCCTCGGGGCCGAAGCGGCGGGATGCTGGGCCGGGACGTCCGGGAGCTCCGGGAGTGGCGCAGCGCTCGGTCGCCCATCCCAGACCGGAGCCCCCGGGGGCCGCGCCCGGATCGTAGGAGGGGAGGGGCGACCACCAGGTGGACCCCGTGGGGAGCCTGAGCCTGGCCCCTCCCCGTTGCTTCCGCAGGAGCCCAGGTGGGGTACGAACCACAGGGGACTCTCCATACACAGACCCGGTGGCGACGAGGAGTGGGTTCTCGCCCCGCTGGAGAACCCGGGCGCCTGAGTTCTGGGCGATTAGGGCCAAGCGAGGCGGCCAGGGCGACCTGTCACAATTCTCCCGTACGAACATAAGCCTGGCTGGTGGGACTCGGGGTTAGGGACCCTGGTGTTGCTGGAAGCGTGGGGGAGTGGTGGGAGGGTCACCATCAAGCAGAGCATGAGCACGTCATAAATATTTAATAACAATATTATTATTAATAAATAATCATAATAATGGGCCCTGCGCTTCCTAGGCATTCTCACCTGGCAAGGCAAACGGAGCCCCAGGGTGCCTTCTAACCTCCACTTTGGCGTGGGAATCCTCCACTCAGCTGTGATTTGAAGCCTAAAACCTTCATAGAGTAGCCTTCATAGGATAGCTTCCACTGCTGGGCAGGGAAAAATAAAAAAATTCGAGAGGCCTTCCTGGGCAAAAAAAAAAAAAAAAGAAGCTCTTTGCAAAGATTTTAGCCTCAACTGCTCGTCCTTATTCCTCGTTCCAAAAGTAGAGGGCTGGTCTTTAATTGTCATATACATAGTATTATACACGTATCCCTTCTGCCCTTGTCTTGGTAATGTAAGGCAGACAACGTTGATCCTCAGAGGCCTTCTGAGGAATAATTCCATATATTCTGTTTTGATCGAAGTCCTGCTGTTCTGGGTCATGTTTCTGGGACCTGGTACTTCTTTGCCTATCTGCTGCAGAACTTCATGCATTCAGTTCATTCATTGGTTAAACAAAAATGCCCGCCATGTCATGCTCTGAACCTTTCATGGAGTTCTCATTCCATGGAGGGGAGGAGCAGGCCAGTAGTAAATACGAAAACAAACAAGATAATATCAAATAATGATAATGTGTATGTGTGTGTATGAGTGATGGGCTATTATTTCTTCTTTTCCCTGAGGTACCTGGCAATTAAGAAAAAATAAACCAGAGTGAATTTGCTCTTCTAAGGCTCTCTGTGTTATAAATGAGCCTGGGATAAGTCATATTCTTCCCTTCCCAAGGTTTACTCACTATGAAATGAATGCTTTACAATTTAAAACATTTTATATGTATGCATTATTTCACTTTAAAATAATAGAATAATAATAATGTGTGCTTTGTTCTAAGTGCTTTACATAAATTTTATTAATTTTATCCGTACACTAACCCATTAGTTGGGTACTATAATTTAGTCCCATTTTACAGATAAGGAAACTGAGGCTCAAAGGGTTACTGGTGGTAGAGGCAGTACTCAACCTGGCTCTAATGCCTTTAAGTCCCATGCTCTTTCTGGGTCAGAATGAGGGCCAGTGAGGCAGCTGAGGGAGTGAGACCTGGAAGAAACTGGCCAAGGGAGGGAAGGCTTAGGAATGAGGAGCTGGACCTGCATATGATTTAAGTGTGGTTAGGTCCTCTAGAACTCACTAGCACTTCTTTGAAATCATTTTTAAGTAGCCCCAGTCCTTGGAATGGGGGCAAAAAGGTATGAAATAGGATATGTGTTTTAAGGGAGAAGGTAGGAAATACGAGGATGCTAAGTGCTGTGGCTGTGATATGGCCTGCTCTCTTAATTTATGTTTTCAGCCCATATTTACTGACCGCCTGTTATGTACCAGGCATTATGGTAGGCACCGGGAAGTGGTGATAAGCAGACATGTTCCCTGCCTTCTTGGAGCTATATAGTCTAATGGGGAACATATCTTTTTTTTTTTTATTATTTTTATTTCATGTGCCCCTCCCTCCCCTTTCTTGGGATGAATCAGGTCTGGTCACAAGTGAATAGTGGGCAGGAGAGGAAACTAATCTTATTAAACTAGTCCTTGCTATTTGACTATATATGTCTAAGATTGGAAATGGTAAATTGGAAAAGGAGAAATAAAGTTGTTCCCTACTTTCCTATCTTTTTGCCACTTCTCCAGCCCTTTCTCTTTCTTCCAGCCCATGTGTGTGCCTAGCTGGTCTACCTACAGTTGGCGAGCCATTTATCTCTGCCTTGAGTCCACAGTCTTCAAGGTCTGAAGCAGAGCTGAGCGCCTTGGGAGCCAGTCCAGACCCCATTAGCTTCCTCCTGTTTCCTGAGAGGAGGCTTGGTGTGGTGGCAGGAAGTCAGGGTGTCTGGGGCACGTGGAATGGGCCTGAAGCTTGGCTCTGCCTCTGATTCTCCACATGCCCTTAGGCAAATCGCCAGATTTCTCGCTATCTCCATTTCTCTGTAGATAAAAATGGGAATCCTAATAAGCAGTATCCTAAGCATTTCACTTACATGATCTTATGTCATCATTATAACAGCCCCAAAAGGCTTGCCTGTTTAATCACCATTTTAAAGATAAGGAAGCATCTCTTATCTGAAGAGGAGATGAGAGGGTCAGAAGCTGGTGGAATGGACACGAAGAGAGTGGAGGGAAGGAGTGGGCTGTCTGATTAGGGAGAGAGCAACTAGGAGTATATAGCAAGGTGTGTATAAATTTTTGTATGAGAGACTGATTTGATTTGTATACTTTCACTTAAAACATAAGAAAAATTAAAAAATGGTATGGAAAGTAGGGGGGAGGGATATCCAGCCAGGAAAAAAAAAGATAAGGAATTTAAGGTTCAGAGAGGTTAAATGAGTTGCCCAAGATCACACAGCAATCACTTGGGCAAGCTGGGATTTGAATCTAAGTTTTCCTCTGAAGCCTGTACATTGATAGCCAGTTAAGCCAATCTCTCTTTGATCCTCAACGTTTGCATCTATAAAAATGAGGCTGATGGCATTATTCTTAGTGTTTTGTACAGCAGCTCTGAGGTAAGTTCTCTTATTATGATTTATCTGTGAGAAACAGAGAGGTAAAGTAACTTGCCCACCCACTGCTGGTCAAGTTTCGGTATTTGTTTTCTTAACCACCAAACTCTTTGAGGAGCCCTGGTGGCACAGTAGTCAAGAGCTACAGTGAGCTACAGCTGCTAGCCGAAAGGCCGTAGTTCAGATCCACCAGCCACTCCTTGGAAACCCTATGGGGCAGTTAGTTCTACTCTGTCCTATAGTGTTGCTATGTGTGGGAATCAACTCCGTGGCAACAGGTTTTTTGGTTTGAATTCTATGACCTCATGGCACTGTTGTCAGAACTGAATAATAATAAAAGTAGTTAACATTTAAGGAGCCTTGATGGCACGGTGATTAAGTGCCTAGCTGCTAACCAAAAAGTTGGCGGTTTGAACCCACCGGCTGCTCCACAGGAGAAAGATGTGGCAGCCTGCTTCGGTAGAGATTTACAACCTTGGAAACCCTATAGGCAATTCTACTCTGTCCTATAGGGTCACTATGAGTCAGAACTGACTCGACAGCAACGGGTAACAGATCACATTTTTTGCACCCTATGCAATTAACTGTAATACTATCCCTATTTCCAATATGGGACAGTGGTGGTTCAGTGGTAGAATTCTTGCCTTCCACGTGGGAGACCTGGGCTCTTTCCTGGCCGATGCACCACATGCATAGCCACCTGTTAGTGGCGGCATGTGTGTTGCTCTGGTGTTGTGTGTTGCTATGATGCTGAATAGGCTTCAGCAGAGCTTTCAGACTAAGAAGGACTAGGAAGAAGGGCCTGGCGAGCTACTTCTGAAAAGTCAGCCAATGAAAACCCACAGTGGTCCAAACCCATTGTGCATGGGGGTCTCCATGTGAGTCGGGGCCAACTCAATGTCAGCTAACAACAACATTTCAAATATGAAAACTGAGGCATAGAGAGGTTAGACCTTGTCCAAGGCTTCACGGCTAATGGTGAAATTGAGAGGTGAACCTGGATTCTTTACTGCTACACTGAATTGAAATGAAATCATATATGTAAATAATTACAATAGCTACCACTTTCTGGGTGTTACTACGTGCCAGGCTTTGATCTAAGCTCTTTATATGCATTCATTCATTCATCCAATCCTCACAAAAGCCCTACAGTAGATACTATTATTATTCCCATTTTTATGAGGAAAATTCCCATTTTTCAGAGGAAACAGATGCAGAAGCTAAATCATTTGCCCAAAGTCCCACAGCTAATAAATATCAAAGCTGAGATTATGAACACAGTCTCTCTCTAGAGTCTGTGCTCTAACCCGAATACTACGTGTAAAGGGCCTGTGTCCCAATAAACTAAAGATTATCCTTCAGCAGCTGGGAAGGGAAATCTCTGTCCTGGGGCCAGAAGTGCAGAGGGGTGGCAAGACATGGGGAAAATCCACCAAGCAATGGCAGTTCCAAAGAGGGGGCCTGACTGGAGCCTGGTGACTTTAGAGGGGTGATGGGAGGGGATGTGGTGTTCCTTCACACCAGGTATTGTTGCTGCTGGACCAGGGTGGTAGTGATAAGAAGTGGGGGACTCTGGGCCTATTGGAAGGTAGAGCCAACAGGATTTGCTGAAGGAGTAAATGTGAGATGTAGGAGAGAAGGCAAGCATGATGATAAGGTTGTTGCCCTGAGCAACTGTGGAAGGGTGAAGCTGCCATTTGCTGAGATGGGGAAGGCACATGCTGGTAGAGCAGGCTTGGGGTGGAAATCAGGAGTTTGTTTTTGAAAATGCTGAGTATGAGGTATGGGCAATCGGTAGGCAATTAGATGTATGAGTCTGAAGTTCTGGGTTAAGGTCCAAGTTCCAGGGTAGTCATCAGACTGGTTGAGACCACTGAGAGCAGAAATGTAGAGTGGATTGGCCGCCCCATTCAGCTCAGGCCCAGCTACCAGTCTATACCAGTCTCCAGCTTCCTGACTTTGTGGCCATTCTGAGTTGCAGTTCTATAGCAGGTAAGTGGTAAGAGCTACAGATGCTTATATCAACAAATAACCTTCTTGGAAAAGTTATATCGATGAACATTTGAAGGGGTAACTTCCCATACAAATGTGACTTTCTTTCAATTGAATATGATAAAACTAATTTCCGTTTGACTAGCCATCCTTGGAGTCTGTGAAATTCACACAGAGAATCCTCCATAACAAAAAGGTACCGTACTGAGAAGGCATTTTACACCTTGCAAACCACATTGAGTGCTAGGGGAATAATTAAAACCACAGAAATAGGTCTAAGTTAAAAGTCTGCACCCCACGGAACAAGTTTCATTCTCTTCTACGTAGGATGAGGTTCTTCTTACATACAATTTCGGGTCTGGAACACACACCACCCTGGAAGCAAAACTGCATTAGATGCCCCTCCTGTAGATCCTCTACCTCCCTGCAGTCATCCACCAAGGCGCTGAGTCATACTTTGTTGTAGTTCTCTTTTTACTTCCTTGACTCCCCGTATTAGACTGTAGGCCTCTTGACGAGGGTGGGAATGTATTTTCTCTTCACTATATTCCCATAGTGACTATTAACAGTAACCAGTTGCCATAGAGTCGATTCTGACTTATGATGACCCCATGTTAGAGTAGGACTGTGCTGCGTAGGGTTTTCAATGACTGATTTTTCAGATGTAGATTGCCAGACCTTTCTTCTGAGGCACTTCTGGGTGGACTCAAACCTCCAATTTTTTGGTTAGCAGCCACGCACGTTACCCGTTTGTACCACCCAGGAACTCCATCCCCCATAGTAAGAACTGTGAATAAACAAAGGAGTAGGCATTTTAGGATTTCTTCTAGCAGGATCTCAGGGATCTAGGGAGTTCCTATTTGGATGGAATTTTTCAGTGTTCCTCCTGGGTGTCTTGGAAAGTTGCTTTTAAGCCCAAAGCAGCTCCCAGAGGAGAATGAGAGGTAGAACTAGGTCCTCTAGCTCAGCCCCCTCCACCAAAAGTTCTGGATGGTCCTGGGCCTCTCTGGCTTCTCAGAGTGTGGGCAGATGCCTCAGCGCCCACAGTACATTCTCCCTCTGAGGTTGTGTGGGTATTTAGATGGTGGCACAGAAAAGCAAGGAATCAATCAATTGGCCATCTGTTAGCTAACCAGGGTGCCTTGCCAGTCTTGATTCAGATGGTTTTCAAACTCTATTCGCTGAAGAAAGAGGGCAAAGGAAAAGGCTCAGGGTGGGCTCTGACTCCTGTTCCAGTTTTAACCGTAGCAGCCTTGCTGTGATCTGTTTGTACATTGGAGTTCTACTGCTGGCATGGGCCAGGATCCCCTTCTCTTAAAACAGATGGCTGGTTGTCTCTCCTCACCAACCATAAGGCTGTGGACACTGCATGGTATCTTGGGCTCAAGGGAGACCACCCAGATGTGCTATTTAACCTAGACATTGGGGAAATGGTCAAAAAGCAAACGAAAGATGGCTGTCTAGTCAACAAGACCAAGCTGCAGCCTGAGGCTTGAGAAAATGTGGGAAGTTCTTGGCAAGGGGATGGGAACAGATCCAGGGGAAAGACTGCCCAGATTCCAAGCAAGGGGAACACATAGGACGTAGCTGAAAATCAAAATGCTGAGTGTCTGCTTCTTGTTGTTGTGTGCTGCTGTGTCGATTCCCATTCATAGCAACCCTATAGGACAGAGTAGAACTGCTTCCTAGGGTTTCCTACACTGTAAATCTTTATGGGAGCAGATCGCCAGGTGTTTTGTCCCTCAGAGCAGCTGAAGGGTTCGAACCGTCAATCTTTTGATTAGCAGCTGAGTGTTTAACCATTGTGCCACCAGGGGCCCTTGTCTGTTTATGAGAGGTGTTTATATCACCTATATGTCTCTGATACGAGCCTTCTATAGGTAAGACTAAGAGATAAGCGAGGTCTGGGTCTGGGCTGAGCAAGGCCTTTGCCTGTGTTCTACCTAGAGCCTGGTTGGTGGGTTAGGGTGGGCCTGAGTATGGCCAGAGGCTCTGATGCAGGACTGGTCTTGCCATTGATGCAAAGGTCTGGATACTGAGGACCTGGGGGGATATCCATCAACTCATTGAATTTCAAGGATGGAAAGAATTTCAGAATCATACAGGCCTTATCTGCCAATCCCCCTAAGAACACAACCACAAAGTGGACGCTTATCTCTTCTTAGCCATTTCCTGTGAGTGACCATGGTTGGCAACAAGGAACCACAGGCCACAACAAGAGTATGTGTAGGCTTTAAGTCCCCCTTGCCCCACAAGACTGGCTACTGCTGCCTTTAGGCCTTCTTTGGAGTTGGAAAATTCTTCTCCTCATGAAATGTATAGATTGAATTATAATGGACCCAAATCCACCTCGTACAGCTTCCTTTCAGCTTTGTTTCTGTCTCTTATTTGAATTTGCTTCCAAATGACTCGCGAATTGGCTTCTACATGTAACGACTTTCATGGCTCATCCCAGTTCCCACCCAGAAGTGGTGGTAAATCGTCAAATTGCAAAACTCATAGAAGGCTCCCATGTACAAAATTTTTGGGGGAGAACTTCACCCAGGAATGCAGCTAGAACCCCCCTGGGGTAGGCAAATGCCCCCCTGGTCTTCCAGTGAATTTTCCTGCCCTTCCTGTACCCGTTTTTCTACTTGAAAAGTGAAGGACTCATTTCCTCTTCTTTCAAATTGCTAGATGTCTTATATTGCTTGCCTGCTGCCTCAGCCCCACTCTAGCAGATCAGGGAGAAAGGAGAGGGAAGGAACCTCATGATTCTTTTTGCCTGGTTGACCAGGGGACATTCTGCCAAGGGGTGAAGATACTAAAACCTCAACAGTGACTCACGTATATACCCTGAAAACAGGTGTTCAAACAAAAACTTGTACATGAACGTTCATAGCAGCACAATTCACAATAGTCAAAAGGTGGAAGCAACCCAAATGTCCATCAGTTGATGAGTGGATAAACAAAACGTATACTGACTGATATGATGGAATAGTATTCAGCCATAAAAAGGAATGAAGTACTGCTACGTGCTACGACGTGGATGAACCTTGAAAACATTATGCTAAGGGAAAGCCAGACACAAAAGGCCACATATTGTGTGAGTCTATGTCTATGAAATGTCCAGAATGGGGAAATCTGCAGAGACAGAAAACAGGTTGGTGGCTGCCCAGGACTGAGGATAAGAAAGAATGGGAAGTAACTGCTTAATTGGTGTGGGGTGATGATTGCACAACCTTGTGAATTTCGTAAATGTCACTGTATTGAACACTTTTTAAATGGCGAATTTTATGTTATATGACTGTAACCTCATTTTAAAAAAGAAGAAAAAAAGAGTAGAGGAGGAGGAAGAGAAAGGTGAGGAGTTCAGAACATCTCTTTGAGCTTAATTTCCTCATCAGTAACATGGCGGTAATAAAGCACTCCTCCCCCTCTCCACTCTCACACTGTGATAGGGCTGGTTTTCCCCCACACACGCACTGTATTAGGGCTGGTTTCCTCAACACACACGCACTGTATTAGGGTTGGTTTCCTCTCCACACATGCACTGTGTAAGGGTTTGTTTCCTGCCCCGCCCCTGCACTGTATTAGGGTTGGTTTCCCCATACACACACTGTATTAGGGTGGTTCCCCACACACACTGTGTTAAGGTTGGATTTTTCCCCCACAGATACGCTGTATTAGAGTTGGTTACCCCCGCCCCCAACACTGTATTAGGATTGGTTTCCCCCACACATGCACTGTATTAGGGTTGGTTTCCCCACACAAACACTGCATTAGGGTTGGTTTCCCCACTCAAGCACTGTATTCATTTCCTAGGGCTGCTGTAACAAAGTACCACAAACTGGGTGGTTTAAAAAAACAAAAATTTATTCTCTCACAGACCGAAAAGCTTGAAATTGAAAATCAAGGTGTCAGCAGGGTCGTGCTCACTCTGAAGGCTCTAGGGGATGACCCTTGCGTGTTTCTTCTAGCTCCTGGTAGTCCCAGGTATTCCGTGGCTTGTGACAGCATAATTCCAGTCTGCCTCTGTCTTCACGTGGCTGTTTTCTTTCTGTCTGTCCCTGTGTCTCTTCTCTTATTCTAAGGACACTAGTCATAAAGAAGAAAACTCTGGTGGTATAGTGGTTAAGTGCTATGGCTGCTAACCAAAAGGTCGGCAGTTTGAATCCACCAGATGCTCTTTGGAAACTCTATGGGGCGGTTCTACCCTGTCCTATAGGGTCTCTATGAGTCAGAACTGACTCGATGTCAACGGGTTTTGTTTTGGTTTTAGTCATAAAGAGATTAGGGCCCACCTTAATGACCTCATCTTAACCTTACTAATTACACCTGCAACAATCCAATTCCCAAATAAGGTTACATTCGGAGATTCCAGGGGTTAGGACTTCAAAGTATGTTTTTCGAGGAGACACTATTCAACCCGTAACACACACATAAAAAATATATATATATATATAAATACATGAATGGTTAGCAGATAGTTGTTGTTAGTCGCTGTCAAGTTGATTCTGACTCATGGCAACTCCATGTGGGCACACCAGAACTGCTCATAGGGTTTTCAAGGCCGTGACCTTTCAGAAACAGATCGCCAGGCCTGTCTCCTGAGGCTTCGAACTGCCAACCTTTCAGCTAGTAGTCATTTAAAATAAATGTTGGTTGCCTTCTTTCCTATACAAGTGTCTAAACTTATTTGCCCCCTTTATTACTTATGTCTTATGACTCTGGTTGCAGCTCCAGCCAGACCACCTGTCCTCACTGCTTGTGACAGGATGCTGAACCATTTAGGATGTTGATCAGCATTCTGTGTTACAGGCCACTGTAGTCCACTGCCACAGAATCACCTGGGAGCTGATTCTGTGGGACCCACTGCTGAGCCAGAACCTCTGGTAGTTGGGGATGGCGGCAATCTGAAGGTCTGCATTTTTAGTAAGTGCTCCTCCAGGTGATGCTCATGCATATTTAAGTTTGAGACCACTGTTTTAATTCATTCCCATCTTTACTATCTCTTCCAGGAAGTCTGCCCAGACTTCTCTGAGAAGAACTCTGATACCCAAAGTGCTCCGTAGCTGCATCTGATTTTCTGAGTGTCTGGGTCAGATTCACCTTGGGTTCTGTGGGGTGTGCTCTCTCCCATTGGACTGGGAGCCCCCAGGGACAGATGCCTGGGCCTCTCTTTCTTCTCATCACCCCAACCACATATGTTCCTTATTCTTCCTGCCTGTAGACTCTCCCAGGATGCTGTAAGAAGTGAGACATTTTAGTTTTAATTTCTTAGAATCCGGTTTCCTTTACTTCTACATATACTTTTTGGAGAACCTAGCTTTTCCCTCCTTCTACAATTGCTCTATTTCTGACTTTTTTCGATGGTCTGGGAATTGTATTACTTTGTCACATTAGTCTTTGGTTTTCCCATCCCATCCCACTCCACAGGATGCTGTAAGTGTGGGCCCGCCCCCACCCTACCCTGACGAGTGACCATGGATCCTGGAGCCGGGCCAGATGCATCTCTGACTGTAAATGAACAGGTATCTTCTGGGGCTGGAGGAGGCAGGGGTGGGGACGAAGGTGTCACATCCTTGATGGGCCTAGTTGTGTGGGAAAGGGAGGCAGATTCCACAGCACCCCCTACTGTCTATTTCATACCAAGACTCATGACCCCTTCACCTGTCCATCAGTTGTAGTTGCCAGCGAGGATTTCTCAGCAGCTGAGTTTGGGGATTTAAGCTGTGACTTTAAAAAGTGAAATGCATGAATTTAAATGTGACTTTAAAAAATGAAATTAAAATGCTTGAATATATAAGTTTACATGGGGCAAGGTGTGAACATCAGGTAACTTACTCTTTATTTTTTCTTCTTGCTTATATATATTTTCTAATTTTTCTGCAGTGACCATTTATTACTTATATAATTTTTAAAAAGGAGAAAAAAGATTGAAGTTTCTTAACATGTAATTGGAGTGAAGTCTCCTATAGGTCAAGTCTGAGTCAGAAAAGGAACTGCTTTTGTTTGTTTCACTCTTACTGCCGTTAAGGTCACATTGTCACTTTTTCCAGCAGAATCTGGCTGGATCCAATTTGCAGGCTTAAGTAGCATGTGTGGGAGTGGCTTCAGGCATGGGCCAAGTGTAGGGGAGGCCTGACACAAAGTTTTTTAATGTATAGAGTTTGTCTGTAATCCTTGAATTGCCCATCTGGAAGCATTTCAGTCTGGGGGTAGGAGCCAAGTGCTGGACATTTTAGCAAGGAAAGACCAAGCACTGGGGGAGGCTCAGAGACTGCCTGCCTCACTTATGCACGGAGGAGCCCCCTGAGGTCTGAGCATGCCTATGGCAGATGGCATGACTGGGGTGCAGGCTTACAGGTCTGAGACACAAAGCTGCAGTCCAAGGGGGGATGGGTGGGGAAGGAGGGGCTAAATCTTCATTCAAGATTCCTGACCCTTGTTTCAGGAAGTGAGCTTGCTGGGAAATCCTGGCCCTTTATCCCAGAGTTTTGGAAATAAAGGATCATGAGAGCTTTAAAGAGTTACTCAGCATTCTGGAGAATGCATTTTCTACTTCTTAATCTTTGGAAATTTCCACATGGTTTCAAGGGAAGTAGAGAGGGATTTGCTTCCTGGCCCAACGTAAGCTGTAGATACTGTGTCAGGGACCCTCATGGCTACACTCCAGGATCCTAGCAACCAAGAGGACATCCTTGCTAGATTATGGGATGGGCCATTTACCACTCTCTGAACTGAGTCCAGGAAAGGGAGCAAATAGAAATATCCCCAAGTGGTTTGGCCCTGTGGCACTTTTTTCTAGCTCGTGTTGGGCCCTCCTCCCCATCACCAGGGCCTGCTTTCTTCTAATAGCTCCTTCCCTGGAATCAGGAAGCTGCAGGCTGTGCCAGGCTCTGGACTTCTCACAGAGCACACAGTCCTCTGAACATGACGTCTGAGTCTGCATCTCCCAAAGTTCCCTCTTCTCTCTCCTTCAACCATACCCAGAGCTCTGGCCCCTGGGGCTATATCGGCCACTCCCTCCAGCAGCGTCCCCTGTCCTCTGCTTGCAGGTCATCGTGATGTCAGGCCACGAGACTATCCGAGTGCTAGAAGTTGGAGTGGATGCCCAGCTCCCTGCTGAGGAGGAGGGTAAAGGCCTGGAGGATGTGGCCACTGAGGGCTTCCAGAGTGGAGGCCCTGCCAAAGCCAGTGAACCTACTGGTGAAGCTGGACCAGACAACCCAGACCTCTCTGCAGAGGCAACTGGTACGAGGCTATTGCTCCCATCTGCCATTGCTTCACCCGAGTCCCCTTCCTGTGATCACCCTCGGGGACCAGCATGAGCCTTGGGGGCCCAGGTGGCTTTAGGTTCTGGTTGTCTTCTTGTGAAGTGGACGGCCTTTGGCCACAGCCTGTACTTCTGGTCAGCTGCCAGAGCTGTTCTGTACTCCTCTCCCCTGGAAATTTACTTCTACTTTCAGTCACTTCTAGGCCTACACTAGAATGTATCAGGATGAGGTTGGAGGAGAGTGCAGGGCTCAGCTGAGGGGATCATATCAATCTCAGAGGGCTTCTAAGTCTAAACCAGACCCTCAGGCCCAGTTCAGAGAGGACCTAGACCTTTCAGGATCCTGCCTGCCCTTCTAACTCAGTCCTTTTGGTAGCAGAGCTGGGAGGTCCCAGGGGCTGGGGATAGGAGGACATCTTACCTACCTCAGATTAAGGATGCAGGTTAGGTAGGAACTTGCAGAATCCCAGCTCCCTACCCTAGCTGGGCTGGCATGAGCCAAGCCCAGGGGACTTAGAGGTGCTATCCTGTTCCAGAGATGACCTTAGGGTGTGAGCTTGGTGGATGTGGCTGATCCACCCATATTGCCTCTCCTGGTTACCTGCAGTACAGCTGTGAGACAGTCCTAGAGCTGGGCTGTAGAACCAAGCCTTGCTCTCAGGCCATGGGACACCATCTCATTGACTTTCCTCGTTAACACCTCGCCAAGTAGACATTTCCTTCTGCAGGAAGCCTTGGGCCTCCAGAACCTTGCCAGGTCCCCTAGAACCCGCCATGATTCATCTCCCTTTGTTTTCCACCATAATTCACCCCTTCACCAGGCTGGAGATCTGGGCTGGCAGGGGTGGGCCAGGAGAAGGAGCCAAGAAGAGAGCAAATGAGAACAGACAAGCTTCAGGGAAACAGAAGTCCCTTAACAAGAGAACTGCAAGGCCTCATATTACTTGCTGTACCTGCAAATCGGCATGCAGATTCATTTAGGGGCCCTAGTAACCTGGGCTATTTTTTCCCCTTTTGAATAAAGGAATGGCAAGAAACATGACCATTTTTGCCTAGGCTGGAAATGCTCTGCTTCCATGTTGAGATCAGCATGGATTGTCACCTGCTCCCAAGGGGCAGTGCCCTGGAGAGCAAGCAGAGAGGATAAAGATTCTACACTTCTGCCACCCTTTCCATTCGGCATGGCCCTTTTCAGAAAATTGGGGACATTTCCCAGGTTTATCTGCAATGCTCCGCTTCCCTTGCTATCCTTTTATCCATCTTCCGTATTTTATATGCTTTGGTGCCCAGTGCCCTTTTCTCCTTAATTCTCCTCTTTATCCAAACCTGCTCTCCGAAATGAGTCCTAAATCAATTATTTACACCTTAGCTGAGTATTTATGGCAGCATGCCTCTTCTTCTAGAGGCTCATATATTTAAGCCTTTCATGAAATACTTATTCTTTGTAAAGGAATTTTAGTCATTGTCAAGGAGGTAATAGGAATATTTTGATGGTGACTCCTAAGAAGCTGACAGAAAGATTGTTCTATCAAAGCAATAATGCTTTGATGGAACCTATCTTAGGTATGCAATATTAAGGAGAGTTTCGTGTTATTAAGATAAAACTAAAGAATAGGAAGTGTTTTCAGGATAAAAAAAGAATGTAGTGATTTGTATCACTAAATTACCATCTACTCCTTGTCACACATATATATTTTTATTGTTATGAATACCGAGGGTACAGTACTTAGTATGACACCTACCACCATATTATTTCATATCCTCTTTTTCTTTATTGATGTAGATTCACACACCTGGTACAGCACAGTTTGCTTCTCCATTCTGTTTTTGGCCGTTCCTAGTTTATCATTGTCATAAGCAGTTCTGACTTGAATATCTTCGTACTGGCTCCTCAAAGAAATTTTTTTCTTTGAGATGTGCTGTTAGATGCCATCAAGTCAGCCCCCAACTCATGGCAACTCCATGTACAACAAGATTGGACTCTTGTGATTCTTAGGTGTGGTCCACTCAAATTCTTTTTGAAGAGAAATTAACTGTTTACATAGGAGGACATTATCACATGAAAAAATCCAAAAACTTGCTATAGATGAGAGGAAAATTAATTGGTTTTAAGGTACTAGGTGCCTGTTAAACCAGAAAAATAAATTAAAAATGATAAAGCTTAAATGGGGTGGTACTATGGAGAAACAGGTACAATGTTGACAGTTCTGTGAATTGGCCCACTCTTTCTGAAAAGCAGTTGGGCAATATGCCACAAAAGCCATGTTGTTTGTTGTTGTTGGGTGCCGTTGAGTCAGTTCCGACTCATAGCGACCCTACGCACAACAGAACGAAACACTGCCCGGTCCTGCACCATCATTACAATTACGCTTGAGACCATTGTTGCAGCCACAGCGTCAATCCACCTTGTTGAGGGTCTTCCACTTTTCCCCTGCTGCTGTACTTTACCAAACATGATGTCCTTCTCTAGGGACTGATACCTCCTGACAACATGTCCAAAATATATAGTATGCAGTCTCGCCATTCTTGCTTCTTAGGAGCATTCTGGTTGGACTTCTTCCAAGACAGATTTGTTTGTTCTTTTGGCAGTCCATGGTATATTCAATATTCTTTGCCAACACCACAATTCAAAGGCATCAATTCTTCTTCAGATTTCCTTATTCATTGTCCAGCTCTCACATGCATATGATGCAACTGAAAATACCATTGCTTGGGTCATGCGCACCTTAGTCTTCAAGGTGACATCTTTGCTCTTCAACACTTTCAGGAAGTCCTTTGCAGCAGATTTGCCCAATGCAATGCGTCTTTTGATTTCTTGGCTGCTGCTTCTGTGGGTGTTCATTGTGGGATCCAAGTAAAATGAAATCCTTGACAACTTCAATCTTTTCTCCACTTATCGTGATTTCCTTATTGGTCCAATTGTGAGGATTTTTGTTTTCTTTATGTTGGTGTGCAATCCATACTGAAGGCTGTGGTCTTTGATCTTCATCAGTAAGTGCTTCAAGCCCTCTTCACTTTCAGCAAGCAAGGTTGTGTCATCTGCATAATGCAGGTTGTTAACGAGTCTTCCTCCAATCCTGATGCCCCATTCTTCTTCATATAGTCCAGCTTCTTGGATTATTTCCTCAGCATATGGATTGAATAAGTATCGTGGAAGGATACAACCCTGATGCACACCTTTTCTGACTTTAAACCACTCAATATCCCCTTGTTCTGTCCGAACAACTGCCTCTTGATCTATGTACAAGTTCTGCATGAGCACGATTAAGTGTCCTGGAATTCCCATTCTTTGCAATGTTATCCATAATTTGTTATGATCCACACAGTTGAATGCCTTTGTATAGTCAATAAAACACAGGTAAACATCCTTCTGGTATTCTCTGCTTTCAGCCAGGATCCATCTGACATCAGCAATGATATCCCTGGTTCCACATCCTCTTCTGAATCTGGGCTGAATTTCTGGCAGTTTCCTATTGATGTACAGCTGTAGCCACTTTTGAATGATCTTCAGCAAAATTTTGCTTGCGTGTGATATTATTCTTCTATAATTTCCACATTCAGTTGGATCACCTTTCTTGGAAATAAGCATAAATATGAATCTCTTCCACTCGGTTGGCCAGGAAGCTGTCTTCCATATTTCTTGGCATAGACAAGTGAGCACTTCCAGCGCTGCATCCGTTTGCTGAAACATCTCAATTGATATTCCGTCAATTCCTGGAGACTTGTTTTTCGCCAGTGTCTTCAATGCATCTTGGACTTCTTCCTTCAGTACCACTGGTTCCTGATCATATGCTACCTCTTGAAATGGTTGAACATCAACTAATTCTTTTTGGTATAATGACTCTCTGTATTCCTTCCATCTTCTTTTGATGCTTCCTGCATTGTTTAACATTTTCCCCGTAGGATCCTTCACTATTGCAACTCGAGGTTTAAATTTTTTTTTCAGTTCTTTCAGCTTGAGAAATGCCGAGCGTGTTCTTCTCTTTTGGTTTTCTATCTCCAGCTCTTTGCACATGTCAATATAATACTTTGTCTTCTCAAGGTGCCCTTTGAAATCTTCTGTTCAGTTTTTTTTACTTCATCATTTCTTCCTTTTGCTTTAGCTGCTCAATGTTTGAGATCAAGTTTCAGTCTCCTCTGACATCCATCTTGGTCTTTTCTTTCTTAGCTGTCTTTTCAGTGACCTCTTGCTTTCTTCATGTATGACATCCTTGATGTCAGTCCACAATTCATCTGGTCTTTGGTCAGTAGTGTTCAATGAGTGAAATCCGTTCTGAAAGTGGTCTCTAAATTCAGGTGGGAAGTACTCAAGGTTGTATTTTGGCTATAATGGATTTGCTCTGATTTTCTTCAGTTTCAGCTTGAACTTGCATATGAGCAGTTGATGGTCATATGGCCTTGTTCTGACTGATGATATTGAGCTTTTCCATCGTCTCTTTCCACAGATGTAGTCGATTTGATTCCTGTGTGTTCCACTTGGCAAGGTCCACGTGTATAGTCGCCGTTTATGTTGGTGAAAAAAGGTATTTGCAGTGAAGAAGTTGTTGGTCTTGCAAAATTCTATCATTTGATCTCTGGCATTGTTTCTATCACCAAAGGCCATATTTTCCATCTACCAATCCTTCTTCTTTGTTTCCAACTTTTGTATTCCAATTGTTAGTAATAACCAGTACATCCTGATTGCATGTTTGATCAATTTCAGACTGCAGAAGCTGATAAAAATCTTCAATTTCTTCATCTTTGGCCTTAGTGGTTGGTGCGTAAAACTGAATAATAGTCATATTAACTGGTCTTCCTTGTAGTCTTATGGATATTATCCTGTCACTGAGAGCGTTGTACTTCAGGATAGATCTTGAAATGTTCTTTTTGACAATGAATGCAACACCATTCCTCTTCAAGTTGTCATTCTAGGGATAGTAGATTATATGATTATCTGATTCAAAATGGCCAATACCAGTCCATTTAGGATATTGATATTTATATGTTCCATTTCATTTTTGACGATTTCCAATTTTTCGAGATTCATACTTCATACATTCCAGGTTCCAATTATTAACGGATGTTTGCAGCAGTTTCTTCTCATTTTGAGTCATGCCACATCAGCAAATGAAGGCCCCGAAATCTTGACTCCATCCACGTCATTAAGGTCGACACTACTTTGAGGAGGCAGCTCTTCCCCAGTCGTCTTTTGAGTGCCTTCCAACCTGGAGGGCTCATCTTCCAGCACTATATCAGACAGTGTTCCACTGCTATTCATAAGGTTTTCATTGGCTAATTCTTTTCAGAAGTAGACTGCCGGGTCCTTCTTCCTAGTCTGTCTTAGTCTGGAAGCTCAGCTGAAACCTGTCCTCCATGGGTGACCCTGCTAGTATCTGAATACCAGTGGCATAACTTCCAGCATCACAACAACACACAAGCCCCCATGGTATGACAAACTGACAGACACAAAAGCCATAAACATATGCAAACCCTTGGACCCTGTGGTCCTACTTTGGAAATATACCCTAACATATTTCACTGCTTTAGATGGTAAGTGTTTTAGTTATCTAGTGCTGCTATAACAGAAATACCACAAGTGGATGGCTTTAAGAAACAGAAGTTTATTCTCTCACAGTTCAGTAGGCTAGAAGTCCAAATTCAGGGCGTTAGCTCCAGGGGAAGGCTTTCTCTCTCTGTTGGCTCTGGAGAATAGTCTTTGTCATCAATCTTCCCCTAGACTAGGAGCTTCTCAGCGCAGGGACCTCGGGTCCAAAGGACGTGCCGTGTTCTCAGTGCTTTTTTCTTGGTGGTTTGAGGTCCCCAAGTCTCTCTGCTCACTTCTTCTATTTATATCTCAAAACAGATTGGCTTTACACAAAATCTAATCTTTAGATTGAGTCCTGCCTCATTAACGTAACTGCCACTAATCCCATCTCATTAACATCATAGAGATAGGATTTACAATACACAGAAAAATCACATCAGATGACAAAATGGTAGACAGTCACACAATACTGAGAATCATGGACGAGCCAAGTTGACAGGTATTTTGGGGGGACACAGTTCAATCCTACTGACAGTAAGCTTTTATCATTTACATTTATCATATTCCTGTTTTCTCAGTTTTTATGTTTTATTACATTTTGTCAAGCAAAATGTTTTTAAAATATGTTTAGATTATCCTCTGATACTATTCTGATCTTTTTCATATACCTAAACGTATATCTCCCACTGAGGAGAGAAATCTGCCATTTCATTTTCTCTTACTACTTTATAAGGCTTTTGTTGTTACTTGCTTGTCTCTTTAGTTCCTTAAATGATCTGGATTTTATTATAACATACTATGAGCAGTATACTGCTGAGTTAGGTTGATGTCTTTCCAATTAAAACATGGGTTAGGACTGCAGGGTTGGAAGGAACCCCTAGGTTATCTAATTGGTGGTTCCCATTCCTGGCTTTGCACTGTATCACAAGAGAACTTTTCAATTTAAAAAAAGAGTTACTGGTTTTCACTCTTAGACATTGTGATTCATTAGGCCTAGAAATCTATGCCCAGTCAGTATTAAGAAGCCACTGATCTGATCCAACGCTTATCATTCAATACCTAGACTCCTTTTAATGTCTCACCATATATTAAACAATAATTTTTCTCATTGTCGTAAGGCAGTGAAGAAGTTTCCTGGTGGGCACACCCCAATATCTGAATAGACCAAGGCAGCAACAGGAGGCTCTAACTTGGAGGGAAAGCTCTGGTTCATTGGAAGTTCCTTTAGAAGCTCATAGAAGCTGCTCATCTTGACTTAGACCTCAAGGAATGGCAGAGAAAAGCCAGCTGACCTGGAGGGTCCCTGTGATCGCACAGTATGGCAAAGACATGTCCAATTTTCCGTTTTCAGAGACTGTCATCTCCAGGAATTTTCCCTGCAGGAATTCCTGTCCTTCCCCAAGCCAGTACCTACCTGTATCCAAAAAGTACCCTGAAGGTGAGGTGGTAAGATGCCTAAAGGTGAATAATGACCCAGTTGCTGCATGAGCCAAGGGAAGCCGCTGTTACTGATGCCAGCTGCCTTCCTCCCTGACACGCCTTCAGTTCAGGCCCCTCTGCATGATTATGTGATAGGTCACAGTGTCCTACTGACCCACTGCTGGGAAATAATGAACTGATACTCAACTGTGCAGAGGCCTGCATTTTCTTCATGTAGATGTGGCAAGAGGGTGGCTTATCTTCCAGATCTGGCACAGGGTTCTGGCCTCCTGTTTTCACTACCAGTAGCATTTGGAAGGGCTGCCTCATGGGCCAGGGAAGGCCAGCAATAGGTCAGTCAGGGGCTTATACAGAAATACAGTGAGAGGCAGAGAGTTACCCCTTCAAGCTGTAAATAAGATGTTGTACTCCAGTGCCCCCTCCACTCACATCATGCTCACTCCATGATGTCCTTCTTTCTTTCAATGCCACGTGAAGTGAAGTCACTCCCAGGGATCCCTCCAAGTCCTGCTCCTGCTGTTGCCACCTTCAGCCAAGCCCCAAGCCAGCCTCAGGCATCACAGACCCTGACGCCGTTGGCTGTACAAGCTGCCCCCCAGGTAAGAGCCACCCAGTGAGTTGGAGAGAGGGCAGTGGCAGGAGTAAGGCGTGGGATTTGGGAATGTCATGTGTCAGGATAGGAAAGGGACTGTGGCTCAAGGGAGGGAATCTCCTATTAGGCACCCCGATCTTTCCCCTGGCCCAGATCAGGCCCACTTGGAAAAGTGGATCTGTGTTTGCCAGTAATCTCCTTGGGTCCAGCAATGATTATAGAAATTCCATTAACTCTTTCAAGACACTAGAGTTTCTGTTTATCTAATGATTAAAGGAGTGAATACCCTTGTCAGCCCCTCCAGTGGATGCCTGGAAGAATTAATGGATTGTTCACAGAGTCCTCATTTACAGCCAGGGAGCAGCCTCAGTGCAGTAAGAAGCAGCCTCCAAGAGCCTTCAGGCCTGCTAAGTTCCCTGGGACTTTTGACTACACCTACATAGACCTCCAAGGCATCCAGTCAAGGGTATTCTCCATGAGAGCTTTTCAGAGGCCTCTGCAGGCCCTTGACCACTTGGCTGTACCCCCAGCTCCCTGACCACAAAGCATTGGTCATGTGGGCAAAGACTAGGGAAGACTTGGGAGGCAACAGACTGGGGGAAGAGGCCTGTGAACCCTTTCCCATCCTGTGAGTAGGGTTGGGCCCTGTCCTCTATTTTGGGCTGCTTCTCTGAAGGCAGAATAGGCCAGGGTCAGGCCTATGGCTAGAACTTGGCTCTTTCCCTGTCCTCATGCTGCCTTTTCCCCACTGCCCTCAGAATACTTTGTTTGTGCTCACCTGGGTCTGAGAGACCCAGTGTTTGCACTGTCAATGTTGATTTTTTCTTTTCTTTTTGAAATCTTGTTTGCTTTTGCAGGTCTTGACTCAGGAAAACTTAGCCACAGTTCTGACAGGAGTTATGGTTCCAGCAGGGGCAGTTACTCAACCTCTTCTTATCCCCATCAGTATTGCAGGTCAAGTGGCTGGTCAGCAGGGGCTGGCCGTCTGGACAATTCCTACAGCAACTGTGGCTGCCCTCCCAGGACTGACCGCTGCTTCTCCTACAGGGGGAGTTTTCAAGCCACCTTTAGCCAGTCTCCAAGGTAACAGCAACTCTCCCCAGGACTGCATCAGACCCCCTACCACCCCACACTACCATCCCTACATGCGTGCTTGCCATGTCGGACTCAGAACCTATGGCCCACCCGGGGCAACAGCCCTGGAGTCTGGATCCAGTGTCCCAGGCACCCAGCCACAGAGCCTCTACAGCACCTCGGGACTCTAGGCCAGGACGCCATGCTGGGTCAGCAGGCCTCTCTTACTTCAACCAACTGTCTGAGACTGCCCCTCTCCCCCATGCCAGAGTTCACCTCATGACCAGCCTCCTGAGAAGGACTGCAAGAAGAGTCGGCGTCTGGTTCTTGAACCTACACATCTCCAGGCCCAAGGGAGGGGGGATGCGAGATGTTGGCATGTGCTATCCCCTTCAAGGATCAAGGGAATTGCTGCTGCCTGCCCCCCATGCCCCGTTGCCCCCAACCCCTTCGATTCTTGTGCCAAATCCCTTGGGATTGGAGCCGCTCTGGACTGCGGCTAGGCATTTGAGCACCTCTGTCTCTGCCTTGCTCCATAGCAGCTGCTGTGCTGAACACCGCTCTCCCGGCACCTGTACAAGCTGCCCCACCAGTACAGGCCTCCTCGCCGGCCCAGCCCCGGCCACCGGCCCAGCCCCAGCCACTGTTCCAGACCCAGCCACTGCTGCAGACTACGCCTGCCATTCTGCCACAGCCCACTGCTGCCACCGCTGCTGCCCCCACCTCCAAGCCAGTGGACACCCCCCCACAGATCACCGTCCAGCCTGCAGGCTTCGCGTTTAGCCCAGGAATCGTAAGCTGCTGGCCTCACTTAGGGCTGGACCAGGGATGGACTGAATCTTGACCCAAGGGTGAAACTGACCCTTCCCAAAGGGGAGAAAGGAGGTGGAGGACCAGCCCTCTGAATATGGCCCTTTTCCAGTCCTTCAGCAGAGATGGGCTTCCTCTGAGGCCTTCTCCTTGCAGCTGCCAGCCCATCCCAGACAAAGGCAGACAACCTCTGCCAAGAGGTCCGAGCAAATCCTCCAGAACTGAACCATTGGACCAGCCTCAGAGGGTGGGATGATGTCTAGGGGTTGCTGACTTGTGAGCTGCCACTAAGGTGCAGTCAGAGACTCACAACCCCTTGGTCAGTATCTGAGTGTCCAGTATGGCTCCTGACTTGCAAGTGGGAGCTATAAGATGTGACTAGATTCACATCAGCCTTGCTGGGCTGGCCCTTCCGCCCTTGCAGATCTGGCCTGAAAGATTAGCCAGTTTCTCTTCCCTGACCATAGTCCCATTTGTCCCTGCTGACCGCCAACAACCCCAAGCTCTGGCTACTATTCAGCTGGCAAACATGGGCCTGCAGCCCACGTTCACATCTGCTCAGCATGCCTATCTCCCCACCCCAGTGCCCTCAGCCCTCTTCCCTCTACCTTGGGTACTTTCCTGCTCCTTGGCTTCTAAGTATGGGTCTTCCTCCACCCACAGATCAGCGCTGCCTCCCTCGGGGGACAGACCCAGATCCTGGGGTCCCTCACTACAACTCCAGTCATTGCCAACACCATTCCCAGCATGCCGGGGATTAGCAGCCAGATCCTCACCAATGCTCAGGGACAGGCAAGTGGTCAAAGCCAGGGCTGAGGGGTGGGGCTATAGCGATGCTGGCCAGGAGGGGGTCGGGACTTTGGCTGAGCATTATAGAAACTGGGATCAAGCTGTAGTTCACATCTTCTGTGTGGCAGCTCCCTGCTGATGCAGAGGCCAGGCAGAGACACAGCCACCACCCTGCCCTCGAACTCACTCTAGCTGGGGAGGCTTATTTAACATGGAGCCCTCATTTTGTGGCCAGGCTCTATACTAGGTGCTTTCTCATATATTGTTTCACTCTGATTTTTTAAACTTTTTTTCCTTTAATAATATTTCATTGTGTTTTTGGCAAAAGTTTACATAGCAAGTTAGGTTCCCAGTTGACAATTTCTACACAAGTTGTTCAGTGACATTAGTTAGATTTTTCACCATGTGTCAACATTCTCATTAATTGCATTCTGGTTGTTCCATGTCTCACTTCGTTTTGAGTACAGCTCTATTAGGTGGAGATTTTTATTCCCATTTGACAGGGGAAAGGCTGAGGTTCAGAATAATTAAGCCGCACAGCTAAAATGGGAGAGAGCAGGGATTTTCCCCCAGGTCTGTCTGAATCCACATCTAGACCTGTTTCTGGTCCACTACAGCTCTGAAGAGAGAATGAAGGAAGTAGCCTCTGGAGTGTGAACACTTCACTTTATTGATGAGGAAAGTGATGTGACTAGATTCAAATTATCCTTTCTGGGCTGGCTTTTCCACCCTTGCAGGCCTGGCCTGAAAGATTAGCCAGAGTTGCTTTTCCCTGACTGTAGTCCAGAGGGGTTAAGTGATTTATCCAAGTTGGTCTCTCTCCATGCCGGTGTGGGGATTTGGGTTGGGAATGGAGCAGACCCCTGCCTTCACTCCTGAGGTCCTTACCTTATTTTCTCCCAGGTTATTGGAACACTTCCGTGGGTAGTGAACTCGGCTAGTGTGGCAGCCCCAGCACCAGCCCAAAGCCTGCAGGTCCAGGCCGTGACCCCCCAGCTATTGTTGAACGCCCAGGGCCAGGTGATTGCGACCCTGGCCAGCAGCCCCCTGCCTCCACCCTCAACGGTCCGGAAGCCAAGCACACCTGAGTCCCCTGCTAAGAGTGAGGTACAAGGGCTGGGGTGGGCGGCAGGCAATGCTGTCTGGCACAGGCTGCTTCCCCCAAGACTGCCAGGCAGGAAGACATTTCTGAGGTCCCTGGGAGAGCAGGGCACCTCCTAAAAGTGAAGGGAGATCCCAGGGTAGAAGACCCATATGAGCCCACACATGCTCTGGTCAGGGAAATAGCACCCCAGCCCCTGCTCACACACAACAAAAACATGTATATGCATCCTCAGGGGTCAGTGCCGTTCTGAGGAGCCCAGGGAGGTGATAGTTGAAGTGGATGGCCTGAATCGGCTCCAGGTGAACAAACTGCAGGAAGAGAGCCTTGGAGTTTAGTCCTACTCCCTCCCTCTTCACTCTTCACCCCTCCATCCCTCCACTCAGCACTGTGATTTTGATTATTCATTTATTTGTTCATTCTAGCAACATTTTTTGTGTGCCTCCTGTACCACCATTCATCTGTCAGTTTGTTGTATTGTGGTGGCTTGTGTGTTGCCGTGTTGCTGGAAGCTATGCAACCAGTATTTCAAATACCAGTAGGGTCACCCATGGTGGACAGGTCTCAGCAGATCTTCCAAACTAAAACAGACTAGGAAGAAGGACCTAGCGATCAACTTCTAAAAAAAAAATTGGCCAATGAAAACCTCATGAATAGCAGCGGAACATTGTCTGATACAGTGTCGGAAAAGTAGCCCCTCAGGTTGGAAGGAGCTCAAAAGATGAATGGGGAAAATCTACCTCCTCAAAGTAGAGTCCACGTTAATGTCCTGGATGGAGTCAAGCTTTTGGGACCTTTATTTGCTGATGTGGCACTGCTCAAAATGAGAATAAACAGCTATAAACATCCATTAATAACCAGAATATGGAATGTATGAAGTATGAATCTAGGAAAATTGGCAATCATCAAAAATGAAATGGAACACGTAGAGATCAATATCCTAGGCATTAGTGACCTGAAATAGACTGATATTGGCCATTTTGAATCAGACAATCATATGGTCTACTATGCCAGGAATGACAAATTGAAGAGAAATGGGATTGCATTCATTGTCAAAAAGAACATTTCAAGATTTATCCTGAAGTACAATGCTGTCAATAATAGGATAATATACATCTGCAAGGAAGACTAGTTAATATGACTATTATTCATATTTACACACAAACCACTAATGCCAAAGATGAAAGACTTGAAGATTTTTACCAGTTTCTGAAATCTGAAATTGATCACACATGCGATCAAGATACATTGATAATTAGTGGTGATTGGAATGTGACAGTTGGAAACAAAAGATGGATCAGTAGTTGGAAAATATGACCTTGATGATAGAAAAGATGCCAGAGATCTCATGATAGAATTTTGCAAGACCAACGACTTATTCATTGCAAGTACCTTTTTTCAACAACATAATGGTGGCTATACACATGGGGTTCGCTGGATGGAATACACAGAAATCCAGTAGACTACATCTGTGGGAAAGAGACAATGGAGAAGATCAATATCATCAGCCAGAACAAGTCAGAACATGATCTGACTTTGGAACAGACCATCAATTGCTCATATGCAAGTTCAAGTTGAAGCTAAAGAAAATTAAAACAAGTCCATGAGAACTACGGTATGACCTTGAGTATATTCCACCTGAATTCAGAGACTATCTCAAGAACAGATTTGACGCATTGAACACTAATCATCAAAGACCAGACGAATTGTGGGGTGACATCGAGGACATCATACATTAAGAAAGCAAAAGGTCATTAAAAAACAGGAATGAAAGAAAAGATGAAAAATTTCAGAAGAGACTCTGAAACTTGCTTTTGAATGTCACATAGCTAAAGAATGGAAGAATTGAAGAAGTAAAAGAGCTGAACAAAAGATTTCAACGAGCAGCTCAAGAAGACAAAGTATTATGATGAAATGTGCAAAGACCTGGAGTCAGAAAACTAAAAGGGAAGAACACACTTGGCATTTCTCAAGCTGAAAGAACTGAAGAAAATATTCAAGCCTCGAGTTACAATACTGAAGGATTTTATGGGCAAAATATTGAACAACGTAGGAAGCATCAAAAGAAGATGGAAGGAGTACACAGTCACTATACCAAGAAGAACTGGTTGATGTTCCGTCATTTCGGGAGAGAGCATATGATCAAGAACAGATGGTACTGAAGGAAGAAGTCCAAGCTACACTGAAGGCATTGGCGAAAAACAAGGCTCCAGGAATTGATGGAATATCAATTGGGATGTTTCAGCAAATGGATGCAATGCTGGAAGTGTTCACTCATCTATGCCAAGAAATTTGGAAGACAGCTACTTGGCCAACCTACTGGAAGAGATCCATATTTGCACCCATTCCAAAGAAAGGTGATCCAACCGAATGTGGAAATTATTGAACAATATCATTAATATCACACACAAGTAAAATTTGCTGAAGATTATTCAAAAACAATTGCAGCAGTACATTGACAGGGAACTGCCAGAAATTCAAGCCAGATTCAGAAGAGGATGTGGAACAAGGGATATCATTGCTGACGCCAGATAGATCTCGGCTGAAAGCGGAGAATACCAGAAAGACATTTACCTGTGTTTTATTGACTATGCAAAACATTCAACTATGTGGATCATAATAAATTATGGATAACATTGCAAAGAATGGGCATTCCAGAACACTTGATTGTGGTCATGCAGAACCTGTGCATAGACTAAGAAGCAGTCGTTCAAACAGAACAAGGGGATACTATGTGGTTTAAAGTGGATAGTGAAAGCTGGATAATGAATAAGAAAGACCAAAGAAGAATTGATGCCTTTGAATTATGGTCTTGGTGAAGAATACTGAATAAAGCATGAATTCCCAGAAGAACAAACAAACCTGTCTTGGAAGAAGTACAACCAGAATGCTCCTTACAAGTGAGGGTGGCGAGACTTCATCTCACATACTTTGGACATTATCAGAAGAACATCGTGTTTGGTAAAGTGGAGGGTCATTGAATAAGAGGAAGACCCTGAATGAGATGGATTGATACAGTGGCTGCAACAATAGGCTCAAACGTAGCTATGATTGTGAGAATGGCGCAGGACCCGTCAGTCTTTGGTTCTGTTGTACATGGAGTCCCTGTGAGCTGGAGCTGACTGGATGGCACCTACAACAACACTATATTTCAGCTGCTGAAGATATAGAGATGAATAAGACACCCTTCCTAGCTTTAGGTAGCCCAGTGTTGGAGACAATTACAAATCATTTTGATAAAGACTGTGATTATGATTGCCCTGGAGTTGACTCCAACTCATGGCAACCCCGTGTGTGTCAGAGGAGAACTGTGCTTGTGCTTCATGGCTAATTTTCACAAGTTCATCACCAGGACTTTTTCCCAAGGTGCTCTGGGTGGACTCAAACCTCCAGCTTTTCAGTTAGCAGCTGAACATGTTAACTATTTCCACCACCCAGGGACTTCAAAGACTCTGACAGGGGCATGAATATGGTGCTTTGGGAACCCAGACAAGGGAGCTCTCAACAGACCTCGGGGTCTGACCAGGCAAAGCTTCATAGAGAGGGAACATTGAACTGATTAATCTAAAGGGAAAAGTGGAAGAAAGGGCATTCCAGACAGAGGCCACAGTATTCATAAGGGCCTGGGCAGAGTTAGATGTGAGAGCGTTCCACCTTCAGAGAATTGCAATGAGTGTAATGTGCTAGAGCAGTGACTGTCAAACTTGAGTGTGCATCAGAATCTCCACACTCTGGAGGGCTTGTTGGAACACGAATTCCCGGTTCCCATCCCCAGAATTGCTTATTCGGTAGATCTGGAGTAGAGGCCAAGAATTTGCATTTCTAACAAGTTCCCAGGTGATGTTGAAGTCAGTGGTTCTCAAATGTGGTATGCTGCTTTGAGCTTTGTGAGTAACCTCTTAGCCTTATCTGTAAAATGGGGATTATAAGAATAGCAACTTCAGAAGGTTGTTATGAATGTCCAAGGGCTTTCTGCGTACTGTTGTTGTCAGCTGCCCTCAAATCAAGTCAATTCCAACTCATGGTGACCCTAGGTGTGCAGAGTAGAACTGCTCCATAGGGTTTTCAAGGCTGTGACCTTTCGGAAGCAGATTGCCAACCCTTCAGCTAGTAGTAGAGCACTTAACTATTTGTGCCACTCAGGGACTCGTCTGTGTACTAGACAGAGTGTTAATTGCCTTACCAGTGATGAATGGTAGCTCTTATTGTTATTGCTGTTGTTAGCTGACGGAGCCCTGGTGGCACAGTGGCTAAGAGCTATGGCTGCTAACCAAAAAAGTCAGAAGTTCAAATCTACCAGCTGCTCCTTGGAAACCCTATGGGGCAGTTCTACTCTGTCCTATAGGGGTGCTATGAGTCAGAATCGATGACAACAGGTTTAGTTTTTCCTTTTTTTGGTATTATTAGGTAGTGGGGAGCCACTGAAAAATTTTTAGCAGGGAAATGGCAAGTCAGATTTGCACTAAAAAAAAAAAATCCCTTTGTTATCCAAGTATAACTAGGAACTAGACTGGGCTGGTAAGACTTGAGCCCTCATCACCTATTGTTGATAGCTGCCATGGTATTGGCCCCTGACTCATGGCGACCCCATGCAGAATGGAATGAAGTGCCATCCTCACAATTGGTTATGAATTGGACCGTTGTGATCCATAAGGTTTTCATTGGCTGATTTTTGGAAACAGATCACTAGGCCTCTCTTCTTAGTCTGTCTTAGCCTAGAAGCTCCACTGAAACCTGTTCAGCATCATAGCAACACGCAAACCACCACTGACAGAGGGGTGGTAGCTGTGTATGAGATACCTTAGCTGGGGATCAAACCTGAGTTTCCTCTTAGAAGGCAAGAATCCTACCATTGAACCACCAGTGCTCTCATCATCACTGTTAGGAGGCAGTTTCAACAGTTCAACCAAGAGACGAGGAGCTCTGAACTAAGGCAAAGGCCCTGGAAATGAAGAGGAGGTAGACTTGAGAGCTACCAGGAGGTAGAATCCGGGGAACAGGACCCACCCTGGAGAAACCTGCACTTCCTCGGGAGCTTGTTTTATCATATTAAAAATACTAATTTCGTAGAGTTATAGTTTCTTCTGATTACAAAAATAATACATGATTTTTTAAATAAAAATTCCAACATTACACGTAATGTGAAAAGTAAAAACCCCCTCTAACTCCACCCGCAGAGATTACTTCTGTTGACAGCTTGCTTTATATGCCGCAAATTTTTTTCAGTAAATTCATATATATATATTTTAAAGGATTTATTCCATAAAAATTGTTTGGAACATTAGTTTTTTTCACATAACAGAGATTTTCCACATCAGTAGTTAAGTGATATACCTTATTCTTTTCAGCAGCTGCACAGTGTCTCATTCTGGGAGCCCCCAAAGGTCATTTAACCAGTTCCCTATTAATGGACATATGGGGTCTGGGAGGCTCTAGAATCAGGTTCTGGTTTCTCCTCAGAAGGCAAAGATTTGAGAGCAGTTATCACAGGGGTGGACAATTGTTTGGACTTTGGTCAAGTGTATTAAACCTTTCTGAGCCTCTGACCTGCCTGGATCACAGGTGGTTACAAGGCTCCAGCTTGGTTGGGCACGTTGCTGTGCTTACTTAGAAGGTCGTTGCTGGGTGGGTGTTGATAATGAACTTCCAACCTTGCCATTTGAGGGGGGTACAGGTGGGAGTGTGCTGAATGAGGATTTCATGCCCTACCTCTGGTCCACCCAGGGAATCCAACCCCCTGAGCCGGACAGGTGGGCCGCAGGGGCTTGTTGGCTCTCTTCTCATAGGTGCAGCCCATCCAGCCCACGCCAGCGGTGCCCCAGCCCACAGTGGTCATTGCCAGCCCAGCCCCAACGGCCAAGCCATCTGTCTCTGCTCCCATCCCAATTACCTGCTCAGAGACCCCTACCGTCAGCCAGTTGGTGTCCAGTAAGTGGGTCCTGGAGGAGGAGTGTGGAGAAGGGGGAGGCATTTTGGGGGCATCCGAAAGCTCTTAGATGCTGTTCTCCTGAATAAACTTCCCTGAGTCCGAAGGGGGAGGGTAGAAGCCCAATGCCAGGTGTTAGCTTTCTCATTCCTATTTGCGTTGAGGTGGATTCTGGGCACGATAATGGTGGAGGCTGCTTAGCTGGCTGCCTGGCTGCTTTTCTGGGAGGCCAAGCCATTGGCTGCCTTTGCTTTGCTCACTCACCTAGTATTTGAGGAATGTGGGTGGCCAACCAGAGTGCTTGGGGCCAGGAATGGGGGGTGGGTGAGGAAGGGTAGACAGAACTGGAAGGACCTGTAAATAGACTCCTAGCCCCGGGGAGATTGTTCCAGGCACCCTTCCCCCAGGTGTTGTTTGTCCTAGGGCAGGGGTGATGAAGGTCTGAAGGGTGCAGAGAGCTTTTTGCCAAAGCCCTCATACCTCACTATTATACCAGACTAAACTTATGGGCCAGGTATGCAGTGACGATTCCCACCTTACACATTCACCCCTGGTCCCTTCCTCTGGCCTAGAGCCGCATACCCCAAATCTGGATGAGGATGGAATCAACTTAGAAGAGATTCGGGAGTTTGCCAAGAACTTTAAGATCCGAAGGCTTTCCCTGGGCCTCACACAGACGCAGGTGGGTCAGGCTCTGACTGCAACGGAAGGCCCAGCCTACAGCCAGTCAGCCATCTGCCGGTGAGTAAGGGGCCCTGAACCAGGCCTAGGCCTGCTCGCAGCTGGTGCCACTGGGCACTCATGGGGACCCAGACATCCAGCCCCCTTCCATATTTGCTCTTACTCCTGCCTTCTGCTAGATAAGAACTGTCCTACAGGTAGACATGAACACCTGGAGTAGCCAAAGACCAACCTAGTCTTTCTAGGGGCTCCCTGAAGATTGTCCTCCAATCCTGAGCATTTCAATGTTCTTGGAAAACCCAACGCCCTAATCCATTCAGGAACCATGCTGGGAATTCTGTAGTCTCATCTGGGCTCAGAAAGAGAAGCCTCTGCTATGAGAGTGACCATTAGTCATGCGCTGTGACAGTGCACCTGGAGGAGGGCAGCACTCATGACATCCATTTACCGTCTCTGGATGGCCTCTTAAGACAAACCCTGGATGGACTTCACTCATATGGGTGTAAAAGTTCTGGGGTGATTGTTTAAAACGGAGTTGCATTATTATCATCGCACTACTGAACTGAGGCCAGGGGAATGGCCTCCCTGTTATAACCTGGGATACAGGACGGTCAGAGGAGCCTGGGCTTGGTCGAGCTGGGGGTGTCTTGGTGGCATGTAGGGGTAACAATGGGCGAGGGCTCACCACATCTGAGAGGAGCAGCGGCCCATTGAGGGTAGTGCTTATACCTGGGTGAGAGGTTTGCTAAAGGGACTGAAAGAATCTCACTGTCCCTTCCTGGGCTTGGGTTGCCCACAGGTTTGAGAAGCTGGACATCACGCCCAAGAGTGCTCAGAAGCTAAAGCCGGTGCTAGAGAAGTGGCTGAATGAGGCTGAACTCCGGAACCAGGAAGGCCAGCAGAACCTGATGGAGTTTGTGGGAGGTGAGCCTTCCAAGAAACGCAAACGCCGCACCTCCTTTACCCCCCAGGCCATAGAGGCTCTCAATGCCTACTTCGAGAAGAACCCACTGCCCACAGGCCAGGAGATCACCGAGATTGCTAAGGAGCTCAACTATGACCGTGAGGTCGTCCGGGTCTGGTTCTGCAATCGGCGCCAGACACTCAAGAACACCAGCAAGCTAAATGTCTTTCAGATCCCTTAGGGCTCAGCCCCCAGCCCTGTGTTACAGCACTTTGTACGTTTCCTGGGAGCCTAGCTGTGACAGCACCTATCATTTTGCCACATGCAGCTGTGCTCGCCCTGAGCGTGAGACTCCACTGTGTGCATGTGTGTCAGATGCCTCCTCCTCTCCCCCACATACCCTACACCATGGGAAGGGCAGAGGGGACCTCCTGAGAACTCCAGGCTCTGGGCTGGCCACACCCAGGAAGGGAATTGATGGTGTCACTGGAGAAGCAGTTTGCTAAATTGGTTTCTGAAAGGTGAATTCTGGGTGGAACCAGAAACTTCCCTCTTTGGGGCAGGGCCATAGCAGCTTCTAAGGCCCGCTGACCACTAGCTCTTGTTTTCAGTGGCATTCTCTTCCCAGCCTTCTTCCTCTGCTCTTCTGTGTTAGTATGGCAGGTATAGGCAGCTCATCCACCAGAACCACAACTTCAGACCCTCTCCTCCTTTGCTTGAGGGCATACTGCCTCAGAGGTGTAGCAAGGGGAATGAGCGCCCAGGGGCAATCTCTAAACTGCACCCCCCTCCAAGTTTCAAGATGAATAGATGTTGATAGGGAACACATCAGCAGAAACACCTTACCCTCTCTTGTCCAGCTGCCTCGGTCAGGCACCTTTCATGTTTGTGGCACCTCAGAATGTCATTCCACAACTCGTCTGACTCCCCCTTCGACTTGTGCCCTGGGGAAAGTGCCCCCTTCTGCCCCCTCCCCACACCTCTGCACTGCCCCCCTGAAAGCACCCAATGGACAAAATTCAGAAAAGTGTCATGTTGAAGGTCAGATTCAGGGCCTGGCTTGACCTCACGGTCAAGGTTCCCACAGCCCTGGGACCAGAACATTTGACCTCCTCGCCCACCTCTCCCTGACTCCTTTGAGGGAAAATTGCACTAAGGCTGACTTTTTTTTTTTAAACCCACATTGGGAGGAGGCAACAGTGAACTCTAGTTGTCCTGGAGTTGACCTTGCTCTGTTGTACACAGGTTGGGAATTTAGTAAATAAGGCCATCTCCAGATTTTCATCTAATCCTGTCCCTGGCCACTTCCCCAACAAAAAGTGCAGATAAGAGAGCTCACAGCCTGGAAAATCCCACTACCCAGGCAAGCAGGCAACTCTGGAGAAAAATGAAGACAGGAATGCTGGCTCTTTCTCATCCCCACACCCACCCCCCAACCCAGTACTGGGACCTTCTCAGAGGAGCCAATTAAACAGTAAACCAGACAGCAAGACCCTGGTAGAAAGGACAACATCCAGAAAGAGCTAATGGCAGCCCAGGAAGGTCTCTTGTGAAAGACGAGTTAACTCTAATTTTCTTTGTAATCTTAAGCCTTGGATACTTGGATAAGAAGAAATCTTATTTTGTTCAGAGTCTTAGACCAGGTTTGTGTAAAAAATCTCCTCAATGATCCTCTAAATCAAGAACATTCCACTATCAGGAAGAATTTTGCCTCCACAGGCGGTAGCTATGGTACTTTGGGAGATGGCATCTCATCTGAGCTGCTAAGTGACACGTTCCCGAGCCTGACTGTGGCTGGGCAGTCCCTAGAACTCAACATGTAACTCCAGGAGGTCAGGAGAGAACTAAGAGATTTGTAGACTGTTGTGTAGACTGTCCCCAAGGGCCACAAGTCACAGGGGTCATCTTCCTCCGTTCTTCACTAATGTTTGTACCCTCCACTGCACCTCGTGTGATACACCTGAGGGAGTGACCACCAGGCCAAGGGCACATCAGCACCTCTATGGGTCACAGGTCCTAGCCCAAGTTCCTCTGCATGCTGTTTCCTTTCCTGCTTACCAGTGGTCCCTCCCTGGCCTTGCAATGCCAGTGTGACCATTCTCTTGATAGCCCTGTCAGTGAGAGGAGGACAGTTGTGTGCCCAATTACCCCCACCTTCGCCCTGCAGACAAAGCAAACCTGCTGGGGTTGGATAGGCACCTTGCCTGACTCAGCCTCCTGGGAGAGACCATGTCTCCAAGGGGGAGGCTCCACACTCTCGAGTTCAGGGTTATCCACCGGGTCTCGATGAGGTGATGCTGGGAGCTCACTTGGGAGGGGTGTTGGAAACACCTTTTCAGTAGGAATAGTTAAAGTACAGACGTTTGTAAAGGAATCAGTGACTTACACTTTAATAAATTAGAGAGATTCAGGTTTTCAATCTTAAACATTTGTATTCAGATATGTTTTCTTTTTGGGGGAGAAACAAGTGGGTCACAGCTGGTGCCCTGGGAGTAGCATGTAAACCAGGGTGTGTCCACGGCAGCAGTCATGCAGGAGGACACCGTTTGTCCTGTGTGGTGGCGAGATCCTGAGTTGCTGGTCTAAATTAGGCTGGCCAGCCCCTCCCTCATCTAAATCTGTCTTCCTAAGGCTGGGCTAGAACTAAACTGTCTTCTTCTCTGCTAGAAAGTTGGGTCAGTCCTTCAGCTGGACAATGTCAGGGGCAGAATGTCTGCAAGCTGAATTCCCCAAGCAGGGAATGCAGAAGTATGCCCAAAGCACGCACGCCAGCCTGTGGTCCGTGCTCTGCTCCCCACTGAAGGGCCACAGGGAAGCAGCTGGGGCCTGGGCTGCTCCCCTAGGAAACTGTTTTTTTGGTAGCATCAGGCCTAAAGGGAGTTGGAATAAATTTTGTTGTGAAAGCACCTTTCTGGACTTAAGCCAGAGCTCAGTGGCTCCTTTGCCATGGAAAGGCAGGAGAAAAGGCAGAAATGGTTTAACTGTTTGTGTGTGTGGTTTTGTTTGTTTCTGTTTAAAATGAAAAGACCAAATCTTTCTGTGACTGGTGAACCAGCTGGGGCCTTTGGCTCTGCACTAACTATGGCATTTTATCCGGGTGGGGTCCAGGGAAAGAATTTGGCCAAGTGGACTGAGGAACATACTTGAGTTTGCAATGAGAGACCCTGACATTTGTGTTCTCAGTAATCCAGCCACCTTCTTATACCCAGAATTCCCTCCTGCCTCTTAGGCCAGGCTCTGACACAGAGGTTCCAACTCTGTCCCCCTGACATGGGGCAGAGCCTGCTGAGAGCTCGAGGTGGGGGTGCTGGGAGGGTCCAGTGGGAGAGAAGCACTTGATGTAGTTGTGTGGAATAAACAGTATTTTTTCTTTTGTACTGATCTGCTTGTTTCTTGTTCCCCTCTCGGGATGGGGACATAAGGAAACCCATGTCAGAGGCCAGGGAGTGGCAAGGAGCAGCTTTTGCTGTCAAATAACTTACAGCTTAGAAAATATCATTCCAAGAGGGCAAGAGTGCCCTGGGCTCCTGCTTCAGAAGGCCCTGCTTGAAGCCCTCCGCCAGTCTTTGCCCTCCCCATGGAACACCAGAGAGTGTGTCCTTTCCCCATGTCTCCAGAATTCCTACTTTCAGGACCCACCTTCTCTGGGTCCACCCTCCCGAGGGCAGGCTGCTGTTGGTGTACACACTCTTAGGCCCAAGGGGTGGCCAAGGGGCAGCCGCTTGTCAGACAGTGGGTTGGATGGATCTTGGATATGCAGACTGGAGTGTCTACACATGTACACGAGGTGCCTTGCAATATGAGATGGGGCTGGGAGTGGGAAGAAAAGGCAGGATGTAGGTTAGGAGCCAGGAAGGGGATACATTCTAACAGAACTTCAAGGAAACCTAGAAGTCTAAATTCAAACCCCATCTTCCAAGTCAATATGAAGGTATACTCACAAAGGTGGGAGGGTAGAACATTAACAGCTCGATTTATATTTTTCAAAATTTAGGGATATGGTAAGTGAACCTTCATTTGTTATCTTACCCCAGGCCTGCCAATCTTAGGGGCAGGCCTGCTACCTGGGCTTAAGAGCTGGGAGAGCACAGCTGTAACAAGGGTCTCCCTCTTTGCTTATCTACCTTATAGGAGTGGGTTTATGCCATGTCTCTCCCCACACCCTCAATGCACACACACACAACTACCTGGCATTGATGGTGTCTGGGCTACATAATCTAAAATGATGAGCACAAGGCATCAACTTTGATTCCATCCAACCAGCTGAGGAAGACACTGTGCTAGGCTCTAGACCATACTCCACCATCCTACCTTCATCCAGAGGGATGATGGATTTCTAAGACTGATGCAAGGCTCAGGGATCAGAGTAGCTTTATAATATCCCAAAATAATGGGACAAAATCAAATAGGCAGCACTTACCCTTGCATGGATCTCGCAACCCTGATATTAGCTATTCACACTGGGCAGTCACTCCTCAGTATTTAGGTCAGGGGCACACAGTAGGTGCTTGGGAAATACTGTTCAAATGACTGAATGCATTTCTTATCTTCTCCTTTAAGGAAATAGTGAGAGCTGAGCCCCTGACCTCAGGCAACTGAGAGAAAGCAGGTACAGGGGATTCAGCTTAGCTAGGCAGGATCTGGACTGTGAAATGTGAGTGTGAATGGAATCTGGGCAGCAACTGGCCCCAACCAGTTGATTCCAAGAGAGGCCAGTGCTCAGCAGCTCCCACCAGAAGAGTCAGTGGGAGCTGCTGTCTCTGGCTCAGACCAGCTGAATGTGGTTCCTGGCAGCTGGCCCGGGAAGGCTTAAAAGGGAGAGGGGTGAGTATGTGGAGGGACTGCAGTTTCTATTCCCAGGCCTGGGAGGGCCATTGTTCTGTGGACAGCTGTGAAGGGGAACTGACCTTTTACAGTCTGGAGAAGGTGTGGCTGGTTTCTGGACTAGAGATGAGCGAGGAAGGGAACCTGAGGTTGCTTGGAACTGCAAGGGCTTGAAAACTTTTCCTGATTTTATTTACTTTCAGCTGTAGGGCCCCTCAGAGAAACAGGACTGGGCCTCACAGGTTCCCAGAATGGGATACAGAAAGGTATGAAGAACTCCAGGTAGATAGTCAGTCCCTCCAAAAAAGGCTGCCTGCCTGGTTAATGGTTTCTTCCTGTATCTGGAGGAAAACGCTCAGTGATTGACCTGGGAATATAGCAACATCAACTAATTTGAGTAATTGAGTGAGAAGAGAAGCTTGGGGCGTGGGGGTGGACCCAGGGAGCTCCAGCCCTCAAGCTTTTGAGAGAACCGCTTTGTTTCAAGAGGTAGGCAAGACAAGTGCTACTGTCGTTGTTAGCAGCCCTCAGGTCAGCTCCCTGCTCATGGTGAGCCCGTGCACAACTGAATGCAACACTAACCAGTCTTGTGCCATTCCCGTGATTGGTTCTGGATCAGGCTATTGTGATCCATGCGGTTATCAGTGGCTGATTTTTAGTAGTAGATCACCAGGTCTTTCTTCTTATTCTGACATAGTCTAGAAGCTCCACTGAAACTTGTTCAGCATCATAGCAAGTCTCCACTAACAGACGGGTGGTGGCTGTACTTGAGGTACATTGGTCAGGAATCAAACCCACTTTTGTCAATAATGATAATAGTTAACCTTTACTGATCACTATGTGCTAGGCATTCTTCTAAACACTTCATGTGCATTATCTCATTTAAGTCTCACAATAGTTCTGTAAAGTAAGAACTGTTATTATACCCATTTTACAGATACGGGACAGAGGCACAAAGAAGATGATGAATCTACTCAGGGTTGTTTTATGAGCAGCAGAACCAGGATTTGAACACAAATGGGCTGTCTCTAAAACCTGTGTGCTTAACTCTGCCCCATTCAGGCTCTGAAAGGTGGCCCTGCAGAACCTGGGATTGTTGTCTGTCCCGATCTTTTCAATAGGGTTTCCACTCACTAGGGCAGGCCCTGCTGTGTCCCATCTCAACAGTGTCCAGTTTCAGGATCTAACCCAGGGAGATGAGATGAACCCTTCACAGTGAACTTTACCTCATCTCACCTGATCGTCCAGAAATACTGAATTTGGAGCTTGGTGCCATAAGTGCTCTGGTTAATTTGTTTTATTATGTTTTGACTATGCAAAGGCATTTGACTGTGTGGATCATAACAAATTATGGATAACATTGCAAAGAATGGGAATTCCAAAACATTTAATTGTGCTCATAAGGAACCTGTACTTAAACCAAGAGGCAGTAGTTCGAGCAGAACAAGGGGATACTGCGTGGTTTAAAGTCAGGAAAGGTGTGCGTCAGGGTTGCATCCTTCCTCGATACTCATTCAGTCTGTATGCTGAGGAAATAATCCAAGAAGCTGGAAGAAGAATGGGGCATCAGGATGAGGAAGACTCATTAACAACCTGTGATATGCAGATGACACAACCTTCCTTGCTGAAAGTGAAGAAGACTTAAAGCATTTACTGATGAAGATCAAAGACCAGAGCCATCAGTATGGATTATACCTCAACATAAAGAAAATAAAAATCTTTACAAGTGGACCAATATGCAACATCCTGGTAAGTGGAGAAAAGATTGAAATTGTCAAGGATTCCATCTCACTTGTGGAAGCAGCAGTCAAAAAATCAAGCGACACATTACATTGGGTAAATCTGCTGCAAAATATCTCTTTAAAGCTTTAAAAAGCAAAGATGTCCCTTTAAGGACTAAGGTGTGCCTGACCCAAGCCATGGTGTTTTCAGTCACCTCATACACATGTGAAAGCTGAACAATGAATAAGGAAGACCAAAGAAGATTTGATGTCTTTGAATTATGGTGTTGGCAAAGAATATTGAATATACCATGGTCTGCAAGAAGAATGAACAAGCCTATCTTGGAAGAAGTACGACCAGAATTCTCATCAAAGTGAGGGTGGCAAGACTTCATCTCATGTACTTTGGACATGTTACAAGGAGGGATTAGTGCCCGGAGAAGGACATCATGCGTGGTAGAGTAGAGGGTCAGCAAAAAAGAGGAAGACCCTCAATGAGATGGATTGACACAGTGGCTGCAACAATGGGCTCAAGCATAGCAATGATTGTGAGGATGGTGTGGGACCGGGCAGTGTTTTGTTCTGTTGTACATAGGGTCG
The DNA here is from genome assembly GCF_030014295.1 of Loxodonta africana. Classification (NCBI taxonomy): domain Eukaryota; kingdom Metazoa; phylum Chordata; class Mammalia; order Proboscidea; family Elephantidae; genus Loxodonta; species Loxodonta africana. The sequence continues at coordinate 90,858,794 of NC_087345.1, forward strand.
CTATGAGTCAGAACCAACTAGATGATACCTAACAACAACAACAAGGAGTCAAAGAAGCCCTGTGGTGCAACAGTTAAGTGCTTGGCTGCTCACCGAAAGGTCATCGGTTTGAGCCCACCAGTGGCTCTGAGGGAGAAAAGACCTGGCAACCTGTTCCCGTAAAGATTGCAGTGTAGGAAACCCTATGGGGGCAGTTCTACTCTGTCCTGTACGGTTGCTATGAGTCAAAATCAACTCAATTGCACACAACAACAATAGGAGTCATTATTTTTATTATGGGATGAATCTATGGAAATGCACAAAATTTTGGTCTATTGATAGGTATTGCTGGGTTTGCTGGGGAGTACCTGATGGCGCTGCTCCTGGAACCTCTGCTTCCTGTCCTAGCACTCCAGTTTCACTCCTAGTTACATTAGGAAAGGGAAGGGAAGGGAGGGGTAAAGTTCATTTCCTCCTCATAAGTCTGTAAGGTCTTCTTCCCTCAGGTGGAACTGGGTTGAAGGACATTGTCATAGTTAGCTAGTGTGGCTAGAACATAGATACTGCAAATAGGTGGCTTTGAAGAACAAAAATTTATTTTCTCACAGTTCCAGAGGCTAAAAGTCCAAATCAGGGTCTAGGTAATATCTGTTTCCACCTTGTAGGTAGGATTACGTCCACAGGAATAAAGGTTAGAATTCCAACACCTTATTTGGAGTGGGACATAATTCAGTCTATAAGAGGCATAAATATGATGGAAGCTCACCTGCATTGCCTTTGGGAGGGGCCAAGACTTGGACATCTCCTTTCGTTTCACCTCAGTTTGTTTCAGAATTAATAAATGGTAAGGAGGATTTTTCTGAAATCTTCAGTTCATAAAATTAGGCTCACACAATTTTCAAAAAGCACTTGTCTGTCTTTTTCTGAATATTGTCCAGAGGACGGGCTCCATGATATTCCTAGGGAAGTGGCAAACATCTGATGTGCATACTCCCTGTTTTATTTTAAATTCATTCCCTTTGAGCTATCCTTCTGTGGATGAGAAAACCTGCATTGTCCAATATTCCTTCATGAGCACTGTTCATTTTCTAAAAATTCAGAATTATCGCCTTCACCAGTTTTAAAACCCATTCCTGAAAGGAAGAAATAGGTGGGAAGCAGATCCCTTTTAGGCTATAACCTTCCACAGAGGCAGTTAGCATGAGGGTTAGTCACCCAGACTGTGGGGTCAGAAGTCAGGCTTCACCATTCTCAAACTTAATGACCCTGGACAATCTAATTACTTTTTCTAAGCCTCAGTTTCCTTATCTATGAAATGGATTTAAGAATCTAATCTCTTATAGGGGTAATGTGAGAATTAAATGAGATAATGTACTAAAGCACCTAGCTGGGGCCTGACACTTAGGAAGGACTCAGTAAATATGAGCCAGCCTATCATTATTACCTATATTTGCTCTGTTATCTGTACAGTTTCCAGGACTATGCCATGAGCTGGGAGGCATCATGGAAGGCAAAGCTGAGTTAAGATAATCGGGGGACCTGGACTGTGGCTCCTGGCTCAGCTACTAATTTGTGTAATATTTGTTCCTTATTTAAGAATATACTTTTTGTAAGTTAGGAAGCATAACGATGAAAAAAAAAATCACCCATGAACAAAGCTATTATCTTTGTTGAAGCTGCTCCGAGTTCCTCCCCTGCCCATTCCCTGGCCTTTCCTTAGATGTGACTACCACTTGGAATTATGCTTATCATTTCACTCTTTTTGAAAGGAATGTATGTACATTTCCCTAAGTGATATAGTGCTTAATTTTGCTGAGTTTTGAGCTTTATAAAACGATATCACAGTGTATGAGGACTTCTACATTTCCACCCTTAATTCTAGGATTGATTTATTTATGTGGTTGAGGGTAGACTTAGTTTATTCATTTTCACTGACAAAATTGAGTTCAGTATTCAACTGAAATTCAATATTCTACTCCATTCCAATTTATCCATTCTCATGTTGGTGGGCATTTGTTTTGTTTTGCTACTACAAGTAGTGTTGCCATGAATATTCTCACACAAGTCTTTTGGTGTGAATGTGAAAGAATTTTGATAGGGAAGTGGAGTAGAGTTGCTGAGTTATAATTTCAGGACATTTTCTAAAGCGGTTGTAACCCTCTTGATTTTAACCACTCTTGTCCTGAGTCTCTTTCCTCATATTAAAAACATAACAAACAAAATAAAAACTTCTATGAGGATTAAATGAGGCAATATATATTGTTGTTGTTAGTTGCTGTCCAGTTGGCTCCAACCCACAGCAACTCCGTATGTGCAGAGTAGAACTGCACTCCATAGGTCTTTCAGGGCTGTGACCTTTCAGAAGCAGATCACAAGGCCTGTCTTCCTAGGTGTCTCTGGGTGGGTTCAAAGCACCAACCTTTTAGCCAGTAGTTGAGACTTAACTATCTGAACCACCTGGCTGCTGTGTAATATGTAGTAGAGTGCTATTAAAACTATTATATCATAGTAATATAATGTTATTAAAATAGCATTAACAATACATAACAATAGAGTCCCAATCTGAACAGGGAAGTGGAAGTGGGCGAGTGGGAAAATGGAGTTAATATTTATAATTACTACACATATGGCATTTTGGCACCTTGTTTAAGCCTCACAACAATTTCAGGAGGAGGTCCCCGGGTGGTGTAAATGGTTTGCTATCAGCTGCTAATGTAAAAATTGGCAGTTCTAATCCATTCAGTGGTGCTGTGGAAGAAAGGCCTGGCGATCTGCTTCTGTAAAAATTACAGAAAATTCTATGGAGCAGTTCTGCTCTGTAACACACGGGGTTGCTACCAGTTGGAATTGACTCCATGGTAACAGATTTGTTTTTGTTTGTTTATTATTTTTACTAGTGGATGGATTAAAATACTAAGACTCAGAAAGGTAAAGTCCCTTACCCAAGATCATGCAGCTAGTGTTGGAGCTGGTGTTCAAACAAGGCATGTTTTGGCCTAATAGGTGTTTGAAAATATACTGGATATAATGCTGGTCTACAAAGGATTTTGAGCCTTCAAATCTCCATGTGTGACATCTCTTTATCTCCGAACCCCAGACCATTCTTTACCCCAGGTACATGTTTTTAGGTAAAACTGGCTCAAGGGAAGAACATGCCCCAGGGAAGAAAAAAATGGCTTGAGGAGATATTAGGTACCAGGAATTTACCAAGAGGAGGATTCATGGGTTTACCAAAATACAAAAGAAAAAAAAAAAAAAAACCCCCAAAACAAAAAACCAAACCCCTTGCAGTTGAGTGGATTCTGACTCTTAGTGATCCTACAGGACAGAGTAGAACTTCCCCCTAGAGTTTCCAAGGAGTGTCTGGTGGATTTGGACTGCTGGCATTTTGGCTAGCAGCTGTAGCACTTAACTACTACACCAAGAGAAAAACCAAATCGAGTCAATTCCGACCCATAGCCATCCTATAGGACAGAGGAGAACTGCCCCATACTTTCCAAGGAGTGCCTGGTGGATTCAAACTGCCAACATTTTGGCTAGCAGTGGTAGACCCTAACCACTATACCACTGGGGTTTCCACAACAAGATAAACCCACTAAACCAAACCCACTGGCGTTGATTCTGACTCATAGCGACCCTATAGGACAGAGTAGAACTGCCCCATAGAGTTTCCAAGGAGCGCCTGGCAGATTCGAACTGCCACACTTTTGGTTAGCAGCCGTAGCACTTAACCACCACACCACCACAGTTCCCATACCAAGATAAATTAAAAAAAAAGATGGGTTTAAATCCAGGACCCTAAAACAGCACTGGAAGCCGAGTTAGAATCGACTTGACCCTAACGGGTAGGTAAAAGAGAGCTAGTAATGCATGGCTAGAAATGGGGGCATGCTGTCAGGGACTTCAGGTCGACATTGTCTTTCTTTTTCCTCATTCTTACTCTTTTTTTCTTTCCTTTTTTAATTCAAGAAGCATCTTTTTGAAAGTCCTATTGAATGCAGGAATTATACGAGGAGATATTTAGAATACAAACTTGAAAAAAACCTAGTCCCTACTCTTTAGGAGTTCACAGAGAGAGGCAGATACATACAAAATTATAATTCAAGGCAGACTGTAAAAAAATCAGTAATACAATAAAGAACCAATACTTTCACATACAGGCAATGTGTTGTATGAAAAATGCCAGGCTTTGGATCAGTTCTGAAGTCAGCTCTGACGTTGGCTCTGCCAATTTCACCTTGCGTCCTTATTGGTAAAGTGAGGGCCATAACATTTACCTTTAGAATTATAATTCTAAGGTTGTCTTGGAGATTACTGATAACGTAATAAAGTTACTGGCATACAGGTGACGCTCAATAAACAATGGCATTATTTAATTCTCAAAGAAGGAAGGTATGGTTATATCTACTTTACAAATGAGAAAGCTAAATCTCAGCAAGATTAAGCGGTTTATCTGAAGTCACCAAACTAGTAAATGAAGGTAACAGCCCAAACCTGGTTTTTGGAACTTTTAAATCTCAAACCATACCCCCCCCCTTTTTTTTTAATCACAATACTTTCACTCATTTCATGCTTTCCTGTTTTTCAAATGCATTAGGGGGAATGGCGGGAGATAAAATGAATATCCAGAGAAGCCGGATTGAAACTGGGTCTTAATCTCCGGAAAGATTAGTTTAAGGAATGAGAGCATTCAAGATAGGAGGATGAGCAGGAGGAAAGGCGCGCAGCTAGCGAACGTCTGTGAAACCGCCAAGAGCCCGCCAGAGGTGGGAGCGGGTTCAGTAAGACTGCCCTAGGGCCTTAGAGCGGCGAGTAGGTACGCAGCGGATGCCAAGAACTCAAATAGCCACACAGAGGACAGAGGGACGTTTAAACCGCGACACGCTGAACATGCACCGGTTCCCCCTCGAGAACGACCAGTCCTGCCTCCAGGGGCGGAAGCCGTGGCGTGGCTAGCCTATCAACACTCCGGAGGCCGACAAAATCTCTTCTTCATTGGTGAGCGATAGGGTCACGTCATGTTCGCCGGGTCGGCGAAGGAAGAGGGCGCCATGATTGGTTGGCGCCGGGGCGGTGGAGGGGCCTGGCGAGTCTGGGTTTCAAGCTGGTGCTTGGACTTTCCCCTTCCATGTTTCGAGACAGTGGGGCGCTGCAGAGGGTGGGGAGCCGGCTCTAAGGAAACCTGGATTTGATTCTAAGGGCCGTACTGTTTAGAAGGGGTGACCGGAAGTGATATTGGGACTGACCGGAAGCGAGGCCTGGAGGGGAAAGGAGAGTGGGTCCCGAGAGGGAGGGGGCTGCTCGTAGTAGTGGGCGGGGGAAAAGGTGCGAAAGCGGCGTGGGAGCGCCAGACTGACTGCCAGTCGGTGCTGTTGGCCTGTCTGGAAACCAGCGAGTGACCACCACGAGCTCAAAGAGTGCAGTCCAAGGAGTGGGAGTGCGGGAGTCGAGGGGTGCCCCTGGCCAGTCGGGAGTAGTTGAGCAAAGGGGGCCTCGCGCTCCAGAGAGCTGGTCGGGAGGGTTTCGGAAGCCGGGGCAGCTAAGAGCGAGGAGGAGTCAAGGGTTCGGGAGATTAGTTGTGCGAGGAGTGCGTGTGGGGCTTGGGGGTGGCTGGTGGGCACTGCTTGGGAGATCTTGGTTTGGAGTTCTCTACAGTCTTCCCCTGTTGGGTAGAATCACGCTCCGCGCCTTTGTACAAGCAACGGTGTCTCCTGGGGCAAGGAAGGAGCCAGGATGGCCTGGGCTCTGAAGCTGCCTCTGGCGGATGAAGTGATTGAATCCGGGCTGGTGCAGGACTTTGATGCTAGTCTTTCCGGGATCGGCCAGGAACTGGGTGCTGGTGCCTATAGCATGAGGTGAGTGAGATTTTTCCCAGGCCCTGTACCTACGGAATAACAAAGGAAGCATAGAGAATAAGGGGGTGGGGGTGGGAGGTGTATGGAGTTAATGAAGGTGTCTGTGGTTGGAGAAAGGGACTTGTTTCTTTTGTTGCTTTGGATAGTGAGTGTGTGGTAGAAATGGAACAAGAGATTGTAGGAATGTCAAGACTGCCGAGTCAGTGGAAGAAGGAAGAATGACTCTTAATTAGCAACCGGATGAACGTTGAGAGGCTGTTGTGCCAGTGTGGGAGACTTGGAGACTAATGATGTATGTGTAGGTGTGGATAGGTTCGTCTGGACTTGTACAAAGGTGGGACCCCGTAGAACATGAGGCATGTTTTGGGAGTTGGGGCTTAATAATGAATATTGGTTGACTGTTGGAGGTAAATGTGAGACCTTGGTGAAGAAGTCCGCACATCTGTATCTTAGCCCTGGACTGCTTTAAGGCTTTTAGTTAATTCTAGGGTTTCTGAAAGGAGCCCTGGTGGTGCAGTGCTTAAGTGCTCCTCTACTAACCGAAAGGTCGGTGGTTCAAACCCACCAGCAGCCCCGCCGGAGAAAAGACCTGGTGATCTGCCCTGGTAAAGACTACAGCCTAGGAAACCCAGTGGGGCAGTTCTCCTCTGTCACATTGGGTTGCACTGAGTCAGAATCACCTTGGCACACAACAACAGGGTTTCTGACTCTTGAAACAGAAGCTGTGCAATGAAAAGGTGGCAAAAAGAGCTTTTAGATGTTTTTAGACCTTCATGTATCAAGTCATATGTTGATGGTAAATAAAAATCTCCTTTGAAAGCAGCAATACTTCCCGTATAACATGTTTACATGCATTGGCCACCTCATTCCCCACTATAGTATGTTTCATTTACATATGTGCAAGAATCACACCTGGAAATGTTGAAACAGCCACATCTTAGTGTTACCAAACAAAAACCAAATCCGTTGCCCTTGAGTCGATTCCAACTCGTGTGACCCTATAGGACGGAGTAGAACTGCCCCATAGGGTTTCCAAGGAGCGCCTGGTGGATTCGAACCGCCGATTTTTATGGTTAGCAGCTGTAGCTCTTAACCACTATGCCACCAGGGTTTCCATCTTAGAGTTAGATGGAATGTAATCTAAATAAATGAGTCAAAAATAGATCTTAGAACTTCACACTTTCATTGGGTTTATGAGTTTATAGGGAAAGATGCGTCTTATGGGGAAAGTGGACAAATTTTGCATTCCACTAGATCTTTTGAGTGTTAAGTAAAGTCGCTTTCCTTACTGAAGTAAATTATGAGTTTGAACTTAATACTTCAGCATCTTCAAGAATCATTGCTTATAGTTAGAATAATGCGTAACTATTTTAGTGATTTTTTTTTCAGGGAAATTTGAGTTCTGTCATGCAATGTTTAAAGTCATGAGAAATTTAACTTTAGTTTTGCCTGTCCTTGAGCTTTGCATGTCAGTACCTGACATAATGTTTGACAGTTTATGCTGTTGTTCATGCAAAGATTACCACAGGAAAAAGTTTGGTTTTGTCTGGGTTATCAGTTTAGAATGGAAATGATGAACTATAACTGTACTTGTTATAGAAAATAGTTAATATTTTTAACAAACATTTGTGCATCTACTGTGTGCACTACTATGTAGTACTGCTGTGCCTCTACTATGTAGTGCACTACTACCATGTACACTGCCATGTGACCTTACATTTAAGAGTGCTTTCATACCTCATACCCTCTGTGGTCCTCAGAGGTATTCATACAATGACTTGCACGTTTACACACGGGAGAATTTTTTTTCCAACATCAAATCCACAATAGTTTTTTTTTTCATTCCAAGTATTTTATTGTGTATTAGGTGAAAGTCTACACAGCAAATTAGATTCCCGTTTATCAATTTTTATACAGATTGTTCAGTGTCATTGGTTACAGTTTCCACAGTGTGTGAGCATTCTCATTATTTCCATTCCATTTGTTCTGTTTTCGTTAATCTAGCTTCCCTTCCCCACCTTGCCTTTTCATGTTTGCTATTGGGTAAATGTTGACCATTTGGTCTCATAATTCATTGCTTAAGGGAGCATATTACTGATGGGTGATATTACATATTTTATAAGCCAATCTATTATTTGGCTGAAAGGTGACCTTCCAAGTTCAAAGGGTATTTAGGGTGATATTCTTGGGGGTTCATCTAGTCTCTGTCGGTCCAGTACCACCACCACCCATTGCTATCAAGTCGATTCCGACTCATAGTGACCCTATAGGACAGAGTAGAACTGCCCCATGGAGCATCTGGTGGATTTGAACTGCTGACCTTTTGGTTAGCGCTTAATCACTACACCACCAGGGTTTCCTATTGGTCTAGTAGGTCTGGCCTTTTTAGGAATATGAATTTTATTCTGCATTTTTCTCCCATTCTATCCAGGACTTTCTCTTGTGTCCCTGATCAGAACATTAGTAGTAGCCAGGCATAATCTAGCTCTTCTGGTTTCAGGTTAGAAGACGCCGTGGTTTGTGTGGGCTGTTAGTGCTGTGGACTGGTTTCTTCTTTGAGCCTTTAATTTCCTTCGTTCTCTTTTGATCCATACAAGTAGAGACTAATAGTTGTATCTTAGATGGCCACACCCAAGCCTTTAAGCCCCCAGACGCTGCACTACTCAGCAAACTAGAATGTGGAACATTATCTTTATGAAATAGGTTGTTGCCTGAGACTACGGTCCTAAGCCTTTAACCCAGTAAACCAATCTGAGAGTTGTTTGGATATGTCTAAGAAGCATCCTTAACTGTGCCTCCTATGTTCTTTGTTATATGTATGGATATATATGCAGCACACACAAATGTGTACATACATATGCCTACAGATACACCTGTACACGCATGTGCATTTACTTGTGTATGCCTTCCTATAGACATGTATGCATGTATATCTACCTAGGTAGCCACACATTTTTTGGCTGTTGTTACTGTTGTTGTAAAATTGTATATGTTAAAGCATTTACTGGAATTGTCCCTTTGTTTCATGTACTTCTTAGGGCCTTTATTTACCTTGGTCAGGTCGTGCTGATTTCACTGCATTTGGTATTGCCTTTCCTATCACCAAAAATAACAAGTATTTACAAATCGACTCGATGGCACTGGGGTTTTTTACTATCTAGAAAGTCATTTCGCCCTTCCTCCCATCCCTAGTAACCATGAAAGAACATTGCTCTCTGTGTGTATATCTATTGACTCTTTGTAATAGTGGGACCATACAGTATTTGTCCTTTTATGATTGACTTATTTCACTCAACATGTCCTCCAGATTCATCCATGTTATGTTTCACAGACTCCCCATTCTTTATAGTTGCGTAGTATTTCATTGTATGTATGTACCACAATTTGTTTATCCATTCATCCACTTAGGTTGTTTCCATCTTTTTGCTGTTGTGAATAATGTCGCATTGAACATAGATGTGCATATGTCTGTCTCTGTCACTGCTGTTATATCTCTTGGATATATACATAGGATTGGAATTGCTGGATCATAAAGTATTTCTATTTCTAGCTTTTTGAGGAAGCACTATACCATTTTCCATAGTGGTTGTACCATTTTACAATCCTACTAGCAACGTATAAGAGTTCGTTTCCCATAACCTCGCCAGCATTTGTTGTCTTCTGCTTGATCATTGCCATTTTTACAGGAGTAGGATGGTATCGCATTGTAATTTTGATTTGCATCTCTCTGGCTAGTGAGGAGCCCTGGTAGCACAGTGGTTAAGCACTCGGCTGCTAACCAAAATGTTGCAGTTCAAACCCACCAGCCACTCTGTGGGAGAACTGTGTCACCATCTGTTTCTGCAGAGATTTACAGTCTTGGAAACACTATGGGACAGTTCTACCCTGTCACTACAGGGTCACTATGAGTGGGAATCGACTCTGTGGCAATGAGTTTGGTTTTGGCTAATGGCTAATGAGCATGAGCATCTTTTCACGTATTTTCACACATTTGTTGGCCACCTGAATGTACTGTTTGGTGAAGTGCCTGTTTGTGTCCTTTGCCCATTTTTTTAAATAGGATTTTTTGTCTTTTTGTTGTTGAGCTGTTGAAGCTTTCTATATATATTAGAGATTAGACCCTTTCGTGACAGTTTTTAAAAAACGTTACTTTGTTTTCTTGAGAACACAAATGTGTCAAAATTTTAAGTATTTTTTCTCTTTGCTTGACCTTCCTCTTTTTCCTGCCTTTTGCTCTTGCTGTTCTCTGGACTCTAACACACATTTAATTTTCTGCATTTGTGTTAATTAGACTTTGATTCTTAAACTTAAGTATTCAGAGGAATTACCTGGAGTAGTTATTAGAAATACATTTACCAGAACCTCATCTTTAGTGATTGTCTGAGGCACAGACCAGAAATCTGATTTTTTAAACAAGTTCTCTAGATGATTTTGGTACAGGTAGTCCTGGGACCACATTTTGGGAAATACCGACTGGAGAAATTTTTATTCACAAAGGCAATGATTTTTTGCTGTTCCTGTTGTTCCTTTTAATAAGACCAGCGATCTTTGCTTACTATCCTCCACCAATAATCTTCGTCAGCTAATTCAAAATGCCAATCAAAGTCTTCCTGCACCTTCCTTAGGGAAAAATATTCTCTTTGACAATCAATTTTGTAGAATATTTTACCCAGTATATTTGCTTTACCCTACTTCTGTTATTTTCCGTTGCATCTGATAATGGTTTTGTCTTCAGATCTATTTATTTATATTTTATAAAGATTCGTCTTAACTGTGTTTCTGTTTTTGATTCCTGATCTGGCACTGTATTCAATAATGTTCTTTTCATAAATGGTCCTTTAACAGTCTTTTTATTTTTTTCTTTACATTTTTATACATCACACAAACTTTATAGTAATAATAAAGGAGGTTCCTTGAAAACAGTTTGCTAAGTGAAAGAAGCTAGTCACAAAAAATATCATATTAATCCATATTAATATTAATCCATATTAATATTAATCCATCTATATGAAATGTCCAGAATAGACTATAGACTATAGAGACAGAGAGAAAATAGTGGTTACCTGGGGCTGGGTGGGGTGCGGAGGAAATGATGAGTGACTACAAATGGGTATGGAGTTTCTTTTTGGGATGATAAAGATGTTCTAAAAATTGATTTAGTATTCATAGCTCTGTGAATATACTAATATTATACACTTTAAATGGGTGAATTGTATGGTATGTGACTTACATCTCAGTTGAGCTGTTATTAAAAAAAAAGTAACGGAGTTTTTTTTTTCCTTAAAGTTTTTAACGGAAATTCTCAAACATGTATAAAAGTAGAAAAAATTGTGTAATGAATCTGATGTACCTGTCATCTAACTTCAGCAATTATCCCTATGTGGACAGTCTTGTTTTATCTGTAACGCCTATACATTCTGTCCCTTTCCCAGGTTATTTTGAAACAAATTCTAGACATCATAAAGTTTCATCAGTAAATATTTCTGTATATGAGAACTTTTTCTCTTTTCAGATACTAGGCTACAATGCTATTCATCCTTAAAAAAAAGAAAATAATTCCTCAATAACGAACATACAGTCAATGTTCACATATCCTCAGTTGTTTTACACAGTTTCTGGATTGTGTTCATTGCATTCCTATGGTGTCATTTAACATGTTCCTCTGTCCTGTGTATTTGTTCTAAATTGTAGCTGGCTCTAGAGCAGATCAGAGTCAGATTCAATTTTTTTTTTTTGGCAGTGGGCAAGATTATTTCATAGCTGTTTTATACTTCTATTAACAGAGCATAATGTGTGGCTCTCTTTTTTAATTTTTATTGTGGTGAAAATATACTAACTAAACGTATGCCAACTCAGCAGTTTCTGCAGGTACAATTCAGTGACATTGATTACACGATTCAAGTTGTGCAGCCATTCTCAAAATACTTTTCCACATCATTCTACCACCATTTACATAAACTCAGTGTTTCCTAAGCAAAAACTCACCCTTTCCCCCTCTTTCCCACCCCTTGTAACCACTAATAATCTTTTGTTTCTATATATTTGCTTATTTCATATAACAGATCATGCAGTATTGGTCCTCTTGCGACTGACTGACTTTGCTCAGCATAACGTTTTCAAAGTTCACCCATGTTGTGGTACGCATCAGGGCTTCATTTCTCTTTATAGCTGAGTAGTAGCCCATTGTGTTTATCCATTATTCTGTTGATAAATATTTAGGTTGTTTCTACCTTTTGGCTGTTGTGAAAAGTGCTGCAGTGAACACTGGTGTACAGGTTTCTGTTTGCGTTCTTGCCTTCACTTCTTCTATTTATATACCTAGGATTGGTATTGCTGGGTCATATAGTAGTTCTGTGTTCAACTTTTTGAGGACCTGCCTAACTGTTCTCCACAGTGGCTGTACCATTTTACATTTCTACCAGCAATGGATCATGAGGGTTCCAGTTTCTCCACAACCTCACCAATACCAATTGTTTTCTGTTTTTTTGATCATTGCCATTCTGATAGAGGTGGGGTGTTATCTCATTGTGGTTTTGGGTTCACTTTATTTTTGTGATGTTTATTAGCTCTTAATAGTCCCTGGATGGTGCAAACCAATAATGTGCTTGGCTGCTAACTGAAAGATCGGAGGTTTGAGTCCACACAGAGGTCCCTAGGAAGAAAGGCCTGGCAATCTACTGAAAAACCAGCTATTGAAAATGCTGTGGAACACAGTTCTTTGACACTCATGGGGTCAACTCAACAGCAGCTTTTTTTTTTTTTTTTTAATGTATAAAGTATCTACGGAGATCAGAGGAATGATTACGCCAATCTATGTAGAGAACTCAGGGGCGGTTTCACATATGAAAGTCTTACTGGAGGAGGAGTTTGCCAGGTGGATAGTCCAAGCCAAGGAAACACTGTGAGCCAGATCCTGGAGCTTTTTAGAAAGTGTGGTTTCTTATTGTTGGAGTGGGAAATGCAGGTGGTACAGTGCGTATAAAGAGACTAAGCTGAACCAGTTGGTGGAGGTGAGGGGCAGATCAAGAAGAAGAGCCATATGTGCCATGCCAAAGAGCTTATATTTCATCTGAATATAGTGGGGAGCCATTGAAGAATTTTGAGCAAGGGAATATCAATTAGATTTGTTTTTCCTTTCTGTCATTGTTTATAAGTGGACATAATTTTACATAGTTACTACTTCAGTGAAGATGGTTTTATATTGCATTTTATTTAACTGATATAAACTTCATGTTTCTTTGTCATCTTCATAATTGTTATTTGTAAAAGCTGTGTATTATTCCATATTGTGATATATAATTTACCTGGTCATTTTTCTCTATTTTTTGGACATTTATTTCTTATTTTCTACTTTAGTATTGATATAGGAACATTTTCATGCAAATAGGTTTTAGAATCAGTTTTTTTTTTTAAATTTACACATAATAAAACATTAAGTTAATTAAAATGAAAAGTAAAGTTTTGTAAACGTTTTCTCATCTAAACCTCTAATCCTGCTCGCCAGAGAATTATTACTGACAGAGGTTTTTATATTGACTGAGATACTCCTAGGAATTTTCTTTAAAAAAAAAAATAATTTATTATATTTTATTGTTGAGAATATACAGCAAAAACAAACACCAGTCAAATTTCTGTATGTACATTTCAGTGACGTTGATTACATTCTTTGAGTTGTACAGCCATTTTCATCCTCTTTTCTGAGTTGTTCTCCCCCATTAACATAAACTCACTACTTCCTAAGGTTTCTATCTAATCTTTCTAGTTGCTGTTAAAAAAATATTTTAAGTCAAAATAATCCATGTGTATAAGACCAAAAACCCATTGCCGTAGAGTTGATTCTGACTCATAGAAAAAAGTCAAACAGTACTCAAGTTTTTAACCAAAACCCTTCCCCTTTTCCCTGAGAGGCAACGGACTCTTCTATTTGTAGGTAATGTATTTGTACAGCTATTTACTGATTTGTCCTTTGTAGATACTATCTACTGACTTTCTGTTATGATACTTGAACTCCCCCCCCCCATCCTGTCCCTGTAAATTATATTACAAATTTTGGTGGAATCAGTAGTCACTGTTCTTATTACTGTGTTTGTGTAGAAATTAGTTCCAGAGCCCAAAATTCCAGTCACGTTTCTCACAAAGCAGTTTTCACTGGGGTTAATTGCTGTCTAGATTTTTATGTGCTTAGTTTTTTCTCATTGCTAGTTTTCTAAATGCTCCATCAGACCTGTTGCAGTCATTATTTTCCAAATGGTAAAACAGATGATCTATCAATTCCCTTTTTTCTCCTCTGGACACCTCCCTCCTAAGTTCTGTTTGTGCTGGCTGCTTTTTAGACTCCTTATAGAGCTGTCATCCTGGAACTTCTCTTTGTCATTTTCCTGTGTTGGATCTCATCCCCTGGGTCCCCATGTTGTTCTTGATTTACTCACTTGTTTGGATGGAGCTCTTCCTTGAGTAATTTCCTACCAAAAGGTGCATGGTAGATTTGGAAATGTCTTTATTCTACCATCTTAATTGATTTATAATTCGATTGAACATAGAATTCAGAATTCTAGGTTGAAAATATTTTTCTAATGATGCCTTTGAGAAGCTTAATTAATAGACTTTATTTTTATTTTAAAGGCCTATCTTCCCCTTCCCCCACCGCCATACCCCTAAGACGAGGTCAGTCCCTTTGAGATAAGTTCTCACATTTATCTTTCACTTTCTTCCATGCCTCTCTGCATAGTTGTTTTTTTTTTTAATTAATTTTATTGTACTTTAAATAAAAGTTTACAAATCATGTCAGTCTCTCATACAAAATTTATATACACCTTGCTGTACACTCTTAATTGCTCTCCCCCTAATGAGACAGCACACTCCTTCCCTTCACTGTATCTCCTTGTGTCAATTCTCTGCCCTCTCGTCTCCCCTGTAGACAGGAGATGTCACCATAGCCTCATGTGTCTACTTGATCCGAGAAGCTCATTCTTCACCAGCATCATTTTGCATCCCATAGTCCAGTCCAATCCTTGTTTGAAGAGTTGGCTTTGGGAATGGTTCCGGTCTTGGGCTAACAAGGTCTGGGGACCATGACCTCTGGGGTCTTTCTAGTCTCAGACCATTAAGTCTGGTCTTTTTATGAGAATTTGGGGTCTGCATCCTACAGCTTTCCTGCTCCCTCAGGGGTTCTCTGTTGTGTTCCCTGTCAGGGCAGTCAGCAGTTGTGGCTGGGCACCATCTAGTTATTCCGGTTTCAGGCTGATGTAGTCTTTGGTTTCTGTGGTCCTTTCTGTCTCTTGGGCTCATAATTCCTTGCTCCCAGTGGGTTGAGACCAATTGATGCATCTTAGATGGCTGCTTGCTAACGTTTAAGACTGTAGACACCACTCTCCAAAGTGGGTTGCAGAATGTTTTCTCAATAGATTTTGTTATACCAACTGACTAAGATGTCCCCTGAAAGCATGGTCCCCAAATCCCTGCCCCTGCTACGCTGGCCTTTGAAGCATCCAGTTTATTCAGGAAACTTCTTTGCTTTTGGTTTAGTCCAGTTGTATTTACCTCTCCTGTATGTCTTTTTTTTTTTAAGGGACTTTATTTTTAGAGCAGTTCTAGGTTTACGGAAAAGTTGTAGCAGAGTGCACACTTTCCATATACTCTCGCCCTGTACACTATTTCTCCTTTTATTAACCTCTTGTATTCCTGTGATACATTTGTTACAATTGATGAACCAATATTGGTACATTATTGTTAACTAAATTCGATCACTTACATTAGGGTTCACACTTTGTGTTGTGCACTCATATGGATTTTCACGAAGCCAGATATCATGTATCTACCATTACAGCATCATACAGAATAGTTTCACTGGCCTAAAAATTCCCTGTATTCGAAATATTCATCCCTCCCCACAACCCTTCCCCTTCTCTTGGCAACCACTGATATTTTTACTGTCTCTATATTTTGCCTTTTTCAGAATGTCATTGTGAAACGGTGGGAATAATAGTGCTAATATCGTCATAACCTGTCTTAATTTGGAGGGGGGAGATGTGAATCAAGATCAGCCCAGGGTTGATCCCTGTGAGGTGGAGGTATTCCATTCTCCAATCTTTTTACCATTTCTCACACCAGCTGTCCCTCCCAGGGCACTCTCTGTACTTCTCTTTGGGTTTGATAACCCATTGCAATGGCCACACAGAACTCACAGACCATACTTAACAGTTAAGTGGTTTGTTAAGGAATAGGCTACAACTCAGGAACAGGGTCAGGAAACTTGTAGGCAAAGTTTCTTTTTCAATGCAGGACGTTTCTCTCAGCTCCTCTTGACTTGGCAGGCCTCCTTTCGGCCTCCTGATGGTGGGCTCCACCCTGGCCCTCCGAGGACAGGCTCTTTTTGGCCCCCTCAGGACAGGCTCCTCTTGCGATGTCTGTTGTCACTGGCTGTGCCACTGGGCCCCTTCCAGGCCTGTTGCCACCTATTCTGCTGGGCTACTTCCAGGCCTGTCACCACCCACTCTGCTGCTAGACCCCTTCTGGGCATATCGCCACCAGCTCTGCTGATAGACCCCTTCCAAGCCTGTTGCCATCTTCAGTGTTCCAGCTCTTGACCGTGTAACAGCTCATTTAGGAGGTTCCTTGCGTCCTCTCTCTGATTTCCTCTTCTCTCTTCTTTCCTCTGTTCTTTTAGCTCAAAAACCTCTGTGGGGTTGGCTACTTATATATACAAATTCCTCATCAATTTCAGGGCATGGTCCTCCCACCAAGGTCACAAACTGAGCAATCCCCTGTCCCCTCTTGGTAGGCCACAGACACGTCATTTGCACGACAGGCTACAGACACTTCATTTGCGTAGCCTGTTGCCTGATCCCTGTAAGGTACATACCAATCACAGGGCAGGCTGCAGCCCAGGACCAGACAAAAAATATTAAAACCAAGTTGTCTGCAGTTTACCCAGTGTTACGGATTGAATTGTGTCCCCCCAAAACATGTGTCAACTTGGCTTGGCTGTGATTCCCAGTATTGTGTGATTGTCCAACATTTTGTGATCTGATATGATTTTCATATGTGTTATAAACCCTCCCTTTATGATTTTAATGAGGTGGGATTAACAGCAGTTATGTCATTGAGTCGGGACTCAATCTACAAGATGAGATTGTGTTTTAAGTCAATCTCTTTTGAGATGTAAAAGAGAGAAGCAAGCATGGAGACACAGGAGCCAGGAGAATAGTGCATCTGTGGGATCCCTGCGCTGAGAAGATCCTTCACCAGATAAGATTCATAATAAGGACCTTCCCCCAGAGCCCACAGACAGAAAGCCTTCCCCTGGAGCTGGCACCCTGAATTCAGACTTCTAGCTTCTTAGACTGTGAGAGTATAAATCTCTTCTTTGTTAAAGCCATGCACTTGTGGTATTTCTGTTATAGCGGCACTAGGTGACTGACACCCAGGAAATGTTAGTCAACCTGGACAAAAGTAACAGACCTTGTGGGGTAGAAAACTAGGGCAAAGGTAACTCCCAGGGCTTAGGGGAAGAATCTCTCAAGCTATTTCTCCAAAGAACCAAAGCAAAAGATCACATAAAGGAACTCATTTCACCACAGTCATGTAGTTGGAATCATACAGCATGTAGCCTTTTCAGACTGGCTTCTTTAACTACTCAGTCAGCATATAATGGCCCCCCATGTCTTTTCTTTTTATTGTTGAATAATATTCCATTGTATGGATGTTCCACTGGTTGTTTATCCATTCACCTTTTGAAGGACATCTGGGTTGCTGCCAGTTTTTTCCGGTTATGAATAAAGCTGCTATAAACATTTGTGTAGAAACTGTGGTGGTGTAGTGGCTAAGAGCTAAGGCTGCAGTTTGAATCCACCAGGCGCTCCTTGGAAACTCTATAGGGCAGTTCTACTCTGTCCTATTTGTGTGCAGTTTTTGTGTGGTCATAGTTTTCAGCTCATCTGGGTAAATACGTAGGAGTGTGAATGCCAGATCACATGGTCAGACTATGTTTAGCTTTTTAAGAAATTACCAATCTATCTTCCAAAGTAGCTATACTATTTTGCATTCCCAACCAACAATGAAGGAGTATTCCTGTTGTTCCAGATCCTCACTAGCATTTGGTATTGTCAGTTTTTGGTTTTTTTTTTTCACCGTTCTAAGTGTATAGTGGTTATCTCATTTTTTAAATTTACAGTTCTCTAATTATGTAATGTTGAGCACCTTTTCATATGCTTATTTGCCATTTGTTTATCTCCTTTGGTGGGGCATCTGTTCAGATCTGTTGCCCGTTCTTAAATTAGGTTGTCTGATTTTTTTTTTAAATAAAATTTTATTGTGGTTAAAAAAATTATACATATAATAAAAAGTTTGCCAGTTCAGCAGTTTTTACATGTACTAATTTAGTGACATTGATTATGTTCATCATGTTGTACAACCTCTTGTGGAGTATTTTTTTTTATTGTACTTTAGATGAAGGTTTACAGAACAAACTAGTTTCTCATGAAACAGTACACACGTTATTCTATGACATTGGTTAACAACCCCAGGACATGTCAATGATTTCTTATTCTTGAGTTTTAAGAGTTCTTTGTATATTTTGAAGGAGCTCTGGTGGCGTAGTGGTTAAAGTGCTCAGCTGCTAACCGAAATGTCGGGAGTTCGAACCCCCCAGCTACTCTGTGAGAGAAAATTGTGGCAGTCTGCTTCCATAAAGATTTACAGCCTTGGAAATCCTGTAGGGCAGTTTTATTCTGTCCCATAGGATCGCTATGAGTTGGAATTGACTCATTGGCGGTGGGTTTGGCAGTAGGGTTTGTATATTTTGATACAAATCTTTTATCAGCTACGTGTTTCAGAGTATTATCTCTTCATTTTCTTAATAACAGTATCTCTTTCAGAGCTGAAGTTTTTAATTTTAATGAAGTCCAATTTACAATTTTTTTCTTTAGATTGTGCTTTTAGTGTTGTATCCAAAAACTCATCACCAAACCCAAGGTCACCTACATTTTCTCTTATGTTATCGTCTAGAAATTTTATAGTTTTTGTGTATGTTTATAATCCATTTTCGGTTAGTTTTTTGTGAAAGGAGTTAGATTACTGCTAGATTTACTTTTTGCATGTGGATGTCCAGTTGTTCTAGCACCATTTGCTGAAAAGTATGATCCTTTTTCCAGTGAATTGTCTTTGCTCCTTTGTCAGTGAGCAGTTGAGTGTATTTGTGTGGGTCTATTTCTGGGCTCTCTGTTCTGTTCCATTGATCTGTTTGTCTGTTCTTTCACCAGTACCTCACTGTCTTGATTATTGTAGCTTCAGAGTAAGCCTTGATGTTGGGAAGTGTCAGTCCTCCGACTTTGTCCTTCTTCAATACTGTGTTAGCTATTCTAGGTCTTTTGCCTTTCCATATAAACTTTAGATTCAGTTTGTTGATGTCCACAAAATAATTTTCCAGGATTTTGATTGAGATTGTGTTGAATCTGTAGATTTAATTGGGAAGAACTGGTATTTTAAATAATGTTGAGTCTTCCTATCCATAAACATGAAATATCTCTCCATTTATTTAGGTCTTTTTTGAGTTCTTTCATCACATTTTTGTAGTTTTCCTCATACATAACTTGTACATGTTTTACTAGATTTATACCTAATTACTTCATTTTTTAAAGGTGCTGGTATAACTGGAATTTTTTTTTTTTTTTAATTTCAAATTCCTACTGTCCATTGCTGGTATATAGGAAAGCAGGTGACTTTTGTATATTGACCCTGCATCCTGTAACCTTGCTGCAATTGCTTATTAGTTCTGGGTGTTTTTTGTTTGTTTCTTTGGAATTTTCTATTGAGAAAATCATGTCATCTGCAAACAAACCCACTGCCCACTGCCGTCGAGTAGATTTCGACTCATAAGGCAGTTTTATCCCTTCTTTCCCTATCTGTCTACTTTTTCTTTTCTTGTCGTATTGCGTTAGCTAGGTCTTCTAGTATGATGTTGAGTGGGAGTGAGAGGGGACATCCTTGCTTTTTCCTGTTCTTGGGGGGAAAGCATCTCATTTCTCACCATTAAGTATGAGGTTGGCTTGTAGGATTTTTTTGTAGATGTTTTTATTTTTCTCTCTGCTCCCCTTCTGCAACTCCTGTTCCTTCAGTGGTGGAATTCTTGGATTGAGCCTCTGAATATTGTTTTTATTCTGTTGTCTACTGCTTGTCTTTTATTCTACTTTCTGGCAGATTTCCTTGATTTTATTTTCTAATCCTTCAAATAAATTTATTTTGCTAGCATTCTTGGACCGTTTTTTCCACATCGTGTTCTTATTTTATGAATAAAATAAGCCTTATGTTCTCTTATTTCTCTGATAATTTTAATTATTATTATTATTATTTTTTTTAAAGAATATTTTCTTCTGTCTTCATTGTTACTCCTAGTTCCTTTTTTTCTGTTTTTTGTTTTGGTCTTTTTCTTTCATGTTGGAAGCTTTCCTGAAATGTCCAGCAATCTTCAGCTGTCTGTCCTTATTTAAGAGTTGTTGTGTTACCTGTATTCTTACAGTTAAAAAAAAAAAGAACTGTTGTTGTTCTTGGTTGCCATCGAGTCAGCCCCTGACTCATGGTGATCCCATGTGCAGTAGAAATGCTGCACGGTCCTGCGCCATTCCCATTCAGTTGTGGATTAGACTGTTGTGACCCATAGGGTTTTCACTGGCTGATTTTTCAGAAGTAGCTCACCACGCCTTTCTTCCTAGTCCATTTTAGTCTGGAAGGGCTATCAAAACTTATTTAGTTTCGTAGCATCACACAGGCCACACGTGAGTTGTATGGTCAGCTATCGAACCAGGGTCTCTGCATAGAAGATGAGAATTCTACCAGTAAACCACCAATGGCCTGTATTTATCAGTCATGTCTTACTAAAAGGCTGATTAGAAGTGAACGAGAATAGGATGTGGTGGGAGGATTTTACTGTACAGAACGGGACACTGAGACAACTTTTTTTGTTGGAGGACTCCAATGTGTTAGTATATAGAGGTTTTTGGGTTTTTTTTTCCTTGAGGCCTTTTAGTTCTCAAGAGAAGACCCTTCAGGTCTCCTGCTTCGGGGGAGGTATGCCTAGTCTTCTGGCATTCTGGCAGTAAGCTTAGAGAAGAAGGCTTGGGGTTCCACAGTTCGGATGCAGTTTTTGAATTAAACTTCCCTTTTTCTACCTCTCTTTTTTTTACAGCTTTGTGCTTCACGCTCACTTTGTGCCTGGTATTCCTAAGGCCCCCAGTTTGTTTTCTCCAGAGAATTTTTTTTTTTTTCTCCTGCCTGGATTAGAGAGCCTCTTGGTAGCACAGAGTTAGAGAGACTTCCAGCCAGTCTTCTTCTCAGGCTCAGGTTCCCCTGCTCCCCTCAAGTGCTGAGCCTCTCTGGGGCTCCGTTGGAAAGTCGGGCTGCCTGTTGTCAGTATGACTTTTTGCAGGCACCTGAGGTTATAGCATCCCTCTTTTAAGTCAGTTAACTCTTTTTCCTCCACTTTTTTTTAACTTTATTTTTGTTATTATGAAACACATCATGCATATAAGTATGTATGTAACATATTTGTACAGTTTAAAGAATAAAAATAAATACTATGCACAGGTGTACTCACCATCCATGTTAAGAAATAGAACATTACTAATACTGTTGAAACTCACTCAGCCACTTTCCTGGGAGGTAATTACTTTCCTGAATTTGTGTTACTGTTTCCTTTGTAGTTCTATTACATCTGTATGAATCACTAAACAATATATTGTTTACCTGTTTTTGAATATTATGTAAATGGAATATTACTGTATGTATTCTTCTGCATATTCCTTTTTCTTTGATTTTTTTTTTTTGCCTAACAGCAACAACGTTGTTGATACATAGAGCTGTAGTTCACTTATTTTCATAACTGTATAGAATTTTATTTTTTGGGCATGCCACAACTTATTTGTCCATTTTATTATTAATCAGTATTTTTGTTGTTTCTAGATTTTTGCTGGCTTTAAGAATAGTACTGCTATAAACATTTTTGTCAGTGTTCTGTGTGCACATGTACAAGACTTTCTCTAGGTTCAGTGACTTTCAAACTTTTTGTATGATGATTCACAAAAAATACATTTTATATTGAGATCAAGTATCTCTGAAATAAGAGTTACATGAAATGATACTTACCCTTACTACATGCAGTGCACTTTCATATTTTATTCTATTTCATTAAAAAAAAAAGATACTGGGTCCAACCCACAAAATTGATTTTGTAATCCACTAAAGGCTCACAACTGCCTGCAGTAATATCTAGGGCAATATGCTTACGAATGAAATTGCTGGCTTCCGTCTTCTAAAATTTGTTACTTTCATCTGCTGATATTTTATTCTTTACTGTTTTTTTAGTGGGGTTTCAGGAGAGATAGGTATGGTAGTCTGCCATGGTTAATTGGAAATCCCCAGAAAAGTTCTATGCGTATACAGCACACGTGTTTATAATGCTTACATGGATATGTTAGCTTATTTATTAAAAAAAAGTTTTCTAAGGATAAATTCTAAGATTCATAGGTAAAAGGGTTACCCTTTATATTTTCAAACATCTCAAAAAATTTTTTTTTCTCCTTTCTCATAGGACTTTTAGTCTGAATTTAAAATATTTTCTCCGTTATTTGACATCTACTGCTTAGCAATGAAATGCTAAAACATTAAACTGTTCTTGTAACTCATTTTTGATCCTTCCTGGAGATAGCTGTGTGGTTCTTATAGGGCTTTATAAAATGCTTGTTGGGAGGACCACATACTTGTGGGTAGGATTCAGTGTAACTGACAGGTTGAGAATCCATCTTACCTATGAATTACGTTCTAACATACTAAAACATACGCTGTTTTAGGGTTTTTAAAACACTGGAATTCCCTGTGTTTTAAAATATATATATATGGGTGTCCGGTCCCCTATTTAATTACAGCCTTGAGGTAGGACTCCGGGAATGTGTGTGTGTGTTTCTAATACTTTCTTCCTGTATGCCAGCGGGTCTTCTCTCGCACTCTTCCTCAAGAACCATTGTCCTATCTGACAGCTTCCACTACCCGCCTGTAGGTTTTGGAGCTTCAGCCATCCTGGGCAGAGGTGATGTTTCAGCAACAGGACATTGAAATGTGTACCTGCTGTTTGTAAGTTGGATATTGGGCTTAGAGGATGCCTATAGCAGAAATGCGGCTCCAGAGGCTCCCTGAGAAACCTCAGATGCCAGTGCCCTAGATTAGGCTAATACGCCCCTACCTGTGTTTCAGTTGTCTGTGTCACTTGTATATCTCCCCCCCACTAGACTGTAAACTCACCAAGGGCAAGAACGGTGTGCTTATCATTCTCATATCCCCAGAGTCTAGCGCCTATTAGGTCTTCGGTAAATATTTAAGTAATAGAACAAGAATATCATTTAATTTGATTTCTAGTCATGTTAGAAATAATTATTTTCCTTTTTTAGGTTCCCAAATTATGTGTGTTTCTGAGTGCAAGGGAAGAATCCTCACTGTTCTGTGCTCCACTGTACCACTTTTGCTATGGTGTACGATAATTACTTCTTTCTTTTGCTTTTAAGACTTTTAGAGAGAGGGCAAGGGATGGTGTTTACTATTGCTCTAGCATCTCTACCCCCTAAAAAAATCTTGCTCCTTCCACTGTCTTCCCATGTCAGTAAACGATAACTCATTTTTTTCAGTTGCATAGGTCAAAAAACCTGGGCAACATCCTTGACTCCTTTCTTTCACAGTCCATGTTCAATCCTGTTGGCACTACTTTCAAAATATCTCTGAAATTCGACTATTGCTTACCCCTTTCACTGCTACCTTCCTGCTTTGGGCCATTGTAACCTCTTCATTAGATAATTACAATAGCCTTTTAATTGGTCCAGCCTGTTTCTAGCTCGGCACTCAACACCCTCTCCCATCTCCACACAGAAGCCTTTGTGCCTGTCTGGTTTTTGTTCATTGGTTTTTTGTTTTTACAGAAGATGCGTATGAATGGTACAAAGAATTTGTGAATACCCTCTGCCCAGATTACCATTTTACTACAGTTGTTTTGTCCTTCTCTCTCTCTTCATACACGCAGAATTATATTTTCCTGAACCGTATAAGAGTAAGTTACAGTTGTAATGCCTCTTAGCCCCTAAATACCCCAGTGTGTATTTCTTTTCTTAATTGTACATTAGGTGAAAGTTTACAGAGCAAATTAGATTCCCACTCGATAGTTTGTGCATAAAGTGTTTTATGGCCTTGGTTTCATTCCCCACAGTGTGTCAGCACTCTCCTCGTTTCTGCCCTAGGTTCCTTGTCTCCTTTCATCCTGATTTTCTACCCCTTCCTGCCTATCGATCTTTGCTTTTGGGCAGATACTGCCCTTTGATGGTGTATAATTGATTGTTCTAAGGAGTAAGTTCCTCTCAGGCGTTATTGTTTATGTGCTTATCTATTGTTTGGCTAGAAGGTGGCCTCCAGGAATGGCTTCAGTTCCAGGTCAAAAGGGTGTCTTAGGGCCATAGTCTTGGGGGTGTCTCCATTCTCTGTCAAACCAGTAATTCTGGTCTTTTTGTGAAGTTGGTTTTTTGTTGCACATTTTTCATCTAGGAGCCTCTGTTATGATCCCAGTCAGAGCAGTCGGTAGTGGTAGCTGGGTGCCATATAGTTCTTTTGGCATCTTCTGGTCGTGTAGCTCGGGATCATGTGGTCCATTAGCCCTTTGGACAAATTGCTCGCTTGAGTCTTTGGTTTTCTTCGCTCTCCTTCACTCCAGATGGGAAGAGACCAATAGTTTTATCCATTGCAAGCTTTTGAGACCCCAAACACTACTCACCAAAGTAGGATACAGAACATTATCTCTGCGAACTATGTTGTGCCAATTGATGTAGATGTCCTTTGGCTTCGAGCCTAGGAACTTCATCTCGTGAAGTGTTTGGTTATGTCTAAGAGGTTTCCCTGACTGTGACCCTTGTGTGCTTTATTGTCTACATTAATATACGAGGAGCACCTACAGTATATAGAAATAACTACCACCAAACCTGTATTTGCTGGTGGGTATGCTCCCTTTACATCCACCCACACCCCTTGGCATAATCTGTCTACCTATGTATCCTTTCATAAATTATTATTTGTTAATAACTATTGTTGCAGGATTGTCTGTACTGCGTTGTTGTTAGGTGCTGTCAAGTTGGTTCCAACTCATAGTTTCCCTTTTTTCTTGCATTCCTCTCAGTACCCTCTCTTGCCTTGGTCATGTTGTGCTGATGTCTCCCATATTGTGTGCTACCTTTCCCTTCACCTGTATTAACCTGTGTCCACTATCTGGTAATTTTCCCTCCCTCCCCTCTCATCCCTGGTAACTATCAAAAAAAATTTTTTTTTCTTTTTTCCATGTACATAAACCTTTTGTTGTTGCTTTATAATAGTGGTCTCATATAATATTTGTCCTTTTGTGATTGACTTATTTCACTCAGGATAATGTCCTCCAAATTCAACCATGTGAGAT
This sequence comes from Loxodonta africana, assembly GCF_030014295.1. NCBI lineage: Eukaryota > Metazoa > Chordata > Mammalia > Proboscidea > Elephantidae > Loxodonta > Loxodonta africana. Next base: position 90,884,099 of record NC_087345.1, read on the forward strand.
GTTTCGTGGATTTGTCATTCTTTATCTTTACTTAGTATTCCATTGTGTGTATCTACCAGTTTGTTAATCCATTCGTCTGTGGATAGGCACTTAGGTAGTTTTCATCTTTATGCTATTGTAAATAATGTTGCAGTGAACATGGGTGTGCTTATGTCTATTTGTGTCATGGCTCTTATTTCTTAAGGATATATACCTCAGAGTGGGATTGCTCTCAAACATATGGTATTTCCATTTCTTTTTGAGGAGGTGCCATACCATTTTTCATAGTGGTGGTACCATTTTACATTCCCACCAACAGTGTGTAAGAGTTCCAATCTTCCTACAAGCTTGCCAACATTTGTAATTTTCTTTTTTTTTTTATTAGTGCCAGTAATACCAGGGTGAGGTGTTATCTCATTGTAGTTTTAATTTACATCTCTCTAATTGCTAATGATCGTGAGCATTTCTTTATATGTGTGTTAGCTGCCTGAATGTCTTTTTTTTGGTGAAGTGTCTGTTCATATCCTTTGCCCTTTTTTAAATTGGATTGTTTGTCCTTTTTTTTGTTGAGGTGTTAAAGTTTTCCATAAATTCTTAGAGATTAGACCCTTGTGGGGTACGTCGTAGTTGAAATTTTTTTCCCAATCTGTAGGTTCTCCTTTTACGCTTTTGGAGAAGTCTTTTTTGAGCATATGTGTTTAATTTTTAGGAGGTCCCATGTATCTAGTTCATCTTCTACTGTGTGTGTGTGCATATTTAGTTATTTTTGGTATTCTGTTTATGCCATATATTAGGGTGGCTAGTGTTGTCCCTATTTTTTCCTATGTGATCTTCACAGTTTTAGGTTATATATTTAGGTCTTTGATCCATTTTGAATTAGTTTTTGTGTATGGTGTGAGGTATGGGTCCTGTTTCATTTTTCTACAGACTGATATCCAGTTTTGCCAGCTCCATTTGTTGAAGAGACTGTCTTTTCCTCATTTAATGGACTTTGGCCCTATGTCGAAGATCAGTTGTCCATAGGTGGATGGTTTTACACCTGGGTTCTCAATTCTGTTACACTGGTCTTTGTATCTGTCGTTATACCAAAAAACAAACAAAAAACCCAACCTGTTGCCATTGAGTCAATTCCAACTCCTACCAGTACCGGGCTATTTTGACTACTGTGGCTGTATAATAGGTTCACAGATCAAGTAGTGTGAGGCCTCCTACTTTGTTCTTCTCAATAATGCTTTACTTTTCTGGGTTCTTCCTTTCCATTTCAGTGTGTATTTCTTAAAAACAAGACATTCTCTTATAAAACCACAGCACAATGATCAAAGTCAACACTGGTATTGTACTGTAACCTATTAACCTTTTCAGATTTTGCTAATTGTTCCAATAATGTCCTTTATAGCAAAAAAAAAAAAATTCATTGCATTGGTCATGTCTCTTTTGTTTCCATTAATCTGGAACAGTTCCTGAATCTTTGTATTTTGACAATTTAGTCAATATTATACAGGTCAGTTATTTTGTAGAATATTATGCAATTTTGGTTTGTCTGATGTTTCTTCATGATTAGATTTCAGGTTATACACTTTAGGCAGTAATACCTACAAAGTGAGGCTGAGTTTTTCTCTGTGTATCATATTAGGACACACATGCCATTGATTGGTCCCATTACTGGAAACATTAACTTTGACCATTTAGTTAAGGTGGTGTGTGTCAGTGTTATCCACAGTAAAGCTATTGTTTTGCTCTTTGTGGTGAGTAAGTATCTTGTGGAAAGATACTTGGAGACTATGCAAATATCCTGTTACTCCTCAAACTTTCATCCACCTGTTTTAGCCTTTCTTAATGATTTTGCTTGAATCAGGTATTTTTATGATGGTTGTCAAATGACGATTTTTCTAATTCCATCCTTCTATATTTGTTAATTGGTTTTCTACTATAATAAAGAACTTCCCGTTCTTATTGCTATCAATATAGACTCATAGGTTCTTTACTTAAAAGATTATTATCTATTACTATCACTATTTATTTTGGTCAGATTGTCCCAGATTACAGCAGAGGGGAGCCCCTTCAACTGGCTCCCACGCAGACCCCTTTTAAAATTAAGGTCTTGTTGATGCCTGTTGTTCTAGTGTAACTACTAGTAGCACCCTCCTTCACTCACTGAAGTGTCCTGTTTTGAATGATATAATTATATGATCATTCTATTTAAAATGCAGATCAGATCATATTGCTTTTCTCTTGAAAACTCTCCAATGGTTTCCCACCTCACTTTCAATAAAAGCCTCTCCAACCATCCTGACCATATTTACTCTTGTCCCTGGCTTGCTCTTCCCCAGGCACATCAGGCCCTCTTATAGTTCCTCAGATACTGTACAAGGCCTTTACTGTTACTCTCCCTGGAACATTCTTCTAGATTCCCTACTTCATTCAGGTTTCTGCTCAAATGTCACCTATCAGAGAAGCCTTCTCTAACAATCTGCACATAAAATAGCAAGCACCTCCTTTCCCTCACCAGCACTCCCTGCCTTCTCTATTCTGCTTTCTTATTTTTTCTACAAATCCTTTGTTACCATCTGATGTGTTATTCATTTGTTTGCCTCTCTCCTCAACTAGAACAAACAACTCTGTTCTCTGCTATATCCCTAGTGCTAGAAGACTGCCTAATAAGTAGTCCATGCTTATTTGTTGAGTGAGTGAACTGAACTCACCATCTCCATTTTGTTTAAAAGGCAAGAAGTATAGCTGTTTCTGAGGCAGCTGGCTTCTCTTCATCAAGAATGAATTTTTCTTTTTTACTGTGCATCTTGTTTTCAATACATTTTCCTTCATTTTTTTCTCCCTTCAGTTATCACCTATTCATCCTTTTTTCCCTTCATCTCTGTCTTAGAATTGGTTGGTTGTTACTGATTGTTCCTTTCCTTTCACTTCATTCTGAGTCTCTTATTATGAATAATGTATTCAGATGAGATTCCTCCTTTGCTACAGAGTTTATATACTACTTCTTTTTAAAGACGATACTTCTGTAAAAATATAAATTGCATAAAATGATTAACTGCAAATTCAGGATACTGTTGATTCTGGGTATTGGAGGAGGATGTAATTAAGGGAGAATACAGAGGGCTTCAGCTGTTAAATGTTCTCTTTCTTAAGCTGGTTGTAGTGCACACTGATATTTGTTATAATTTTTTACCTTTATTATGTCTGAAATATTGCCTAATAAAATGTCTACCACATAATCTATTATTGGGTAGCTTTTTTTGTCTTTCTGTCAGAATGTTCATAGATTTTTTTCTTTACTTATTTTTTTTTGTTTTTCTTCCCCTCCTCTAATTCATATGAAAGATGACCCACAAACCAACACTGTTGCCATTCCTTCCTCCTCCCATTTTGTTACCTTTGCTTTCTTTTTTTCCATCCCCTCCAATCCTGCCCTCATTCTCTATCTGCCTTGTTTATACTTACCATTTGTAGTTGATGGTTGATTCTCATTAAGCCCCAAATTAGAATCTGGGAGGAAAAAAATATGGGACTTCAGGTATACAAACTGGTATTCTTCGGATTTTCCTTTTATCACCAATTCGTGTTTTGTATGCAGCAAGTCCTGGTTGATTCACTTATTCCTTACTCAGATATTTATTCATTCAACAAATAATATGAGTACCTACTGTGTGCTGGGTTTCGTGAAGCTTGATGTCATAGCTTTGAGTCTTCACCATATGCTCCCATGTACAGGTTCTGTGCCTCATGCTATAGTGATTAAAAGGCAAATCAAACTGGCTTCTGTCCTCCAGTTGCTTACAGTCTTGTAGAGAGATAAGGCGTGTATATAAATATACAGGCTACAAATTGTTGTGCGAAAATACGGATAAAGTGCTGTAGGAGTTCATAAGATGGAAAACTAATTCTGCCTTCTCAAGATGGTATTTAAGGGAGGGTAAGATTTGACCACGCAAAGATGAGGAGAGTAGGTATTCCAGGAGGAGGGATTGTAGGAACAATGGAATTGCTAGATTATGGAGTTTGTGCATCTTTATACAAGATGAATGTATTCCATCTTTAAAAAAAAAATTCTTCCCACATTCCCCTTCAGCCACTGCTGCATTTCTCTGTACTATCAGAACTAAAATTCTCTACCTATACTAAGTTGTTATTCCTGGTCTACTTGGAGCTTCAGTGATCTGGTTGTTTTATGTCCTAGCCAATAATTTATTTAATTAGCGTTTTTCATTTTTGTCGGTGAAATGACAAAAGTGGGTGTATACTAGTATTTTATTGTGGTTTTAATTTGCATTTTCCTGATTTCTTATGAGGTGGAACATCTTTTCATATGTTTATTGGCCATTCCTGTTTTTCCTGAGAAGTTTTTTGCCTATTTTTCTATTGAGTTTTTGGTCTTTTTCATATTAATGTGTAGGAATTTTTAATATATTCCGGATACTTATCTTTCATCAGGTGTGTAACAGGTATCTTCTGCCAGTTTGTGGCTTGTCATTTTATTCTCTCTATGTATCTTTGGTTCCAAAGTTATTTATTTAGTATATTAGAATTTATCAACCTGTTCCTTTATGGTCTATGATTTTTACGTCTTACCTAAGAAATTCTTTTCTACTCTTAGGACCAGAAAGATATTCTCCTCTATTGTCTTTTAAAAGTTTTATAGTTTTCTTTTTCACACTTAAGTCTTTAATTCATTTAGTATTGATTTTTCTATTGGATGTGGGTAGGGATCTAATTTGTTTTTTTCCTGATATAGATATCCATTTTTTTCTAGCATCATTTATTGAAAAGTTTATCCTTTCTTCACTGATAACAGTTGTCATAAATCAAATTTCTATATAGGTGGGGTCAATTTATGAGTTGTGATTTCTGTTCCACACGTTAATTTATCTCTCTGCATCAATCCCATGCTGTCTTAATTATTAAAGCATTTATATAATTCTCGATATCTTCTTGTTCTTCAGGATTATCTTGGCTATTCTTGGATTTGCTCATTCGTGAAATTTTTAAAATCAGCTTGTCGAGTTGAATTTGTTGGGATATTGATTGCAGTTCAGTCTAGAGATCAATTCGGGGAAAATTGATATCTTGATGATATTTAATCTTTCAGTCCTTGAACATGATATAGTCTGTCTTTAGGTCTTATCTTGAATTTGACTCCTCTGTGTTTCTGCTGGAAACCCTGGTGGCGTAGTGGTTATGTGCTATGGCTATTGACCAGAAGGTTGGCAATTCAGATCCACCAGGCACTCCTTGGAAACTGTATGGGGCAGTTCTACTCTGTCCTGTAGGGTCACTGTGAGTCGGAATCAACTCAATGGCAATTTTTTTTTTTTTTTTTTTTAACGGGTGTTCCAGCTTTCAGTGCTAGTTCAGATTCTCATTTCTTTCCTGGACTGTTGGATTAGCTTTCAACTGATCTCTCTACTCTTCAGTCTGCTGTTTCAGATCTTTAGTTTGCTCTTTCTAAGAGCAGCATAGCATAGTGAGATCTGGAGCCAGACGTAGGAATTTAAATTCTAGTGCCATCAGCATCGAGCAAATTATTTAACCTCTCTGCTTCTTTTTAAAATGGAAATAATAATAGTATCTGCATCATTGGGTTGTTACGAAGATTAAATAAGTGAATATGTGTAAAATAGTTAGAACAGTGTTAGGCAAACAGTAAATGTTCAATAGAAATGCTAGCTATTATTAGTACTGTGATTCAAGTTCTAGTAGTCCAGAGCCTGCTTTCTTAATTCCCATGCTCTTCTGAAGAGAAGATGAATTCAAGATGTATTATGTAGATAAAAGTCATAGGACTTGCTAATGGACATCTTCATGGACGAGGGAAAAGGATCAAGCTAGTATGTCTCTAAGGGTTCTAGTTTGAGCATCTTGATGGATGGTGTTGACATTTAAGGAAGATCAGGAGTTCTGTTTTGAACCTGGTCTATTTGACATTCCTGTGAGATATCAAAAAGGCAATGTTAGGTAGGCATTTAAATGCAATCTTGAGTTCAGTGTAAAAGTCTGGACCTACTAGATAAATTTGGGAGCCTCAGAAGAAAATAGTATTTAAATGTTTAGGGAATTAATGAGATCATCTGGGAATATAGAAGAGCCAAGATCAAGCCATGAGGTTATGTAGAGGAGGGGGGTTGCTACAATGAGGATGAGAAGATGCTGCCAGTGAAGTAGGAAGAAAATCAGGAAAGGGTATTCAGGATGCCAGAGAGGAGAGTAGCAAATTTAGGAGTTATAGCTGTGTTGAATGCTGCTGAGAGTCGAAGTAAGATGAGCCTGAAGAAATGACCATTGAATTTGCCTACATGGATGTCATCGGTGACTCTGACAAGCACTTTTCACGTAGTGGCGAAGTGAAAGCCTGACTCTGGTGGTTTAAGGAGTGAATCGGAGGTGAGGAAATAGAGACTCTGGGTATAGGTAGAGAATTTTGGTTTTGAAAGCACAGAGAAATCCAACAGTAATTGCAAACCTTGGTGGCGTAGTGGTTAAGTGCTATGGCTGCTAGCGAAAAGGTTGGCAGTTCAGATTTACCAGGCACTCCGTGGAAACTCCATGTGGCAGTTCTACTCTGTCCTATAGGGCTGGTATGAGTTGGAATAAACGCAGTGGTAATGGGTAAATCGAAGGGGGATGTGGGAAGAATTTTTTTTTTTAAAGATGGGAAATACTCAAACGTGTGCGATGGGAATGATCCAATAGAAGAAAATTGATGCAGGGTTCTTGGGAATTGAGAAGTCTACAGGGAACATTCACCCTTTCATAGGAGGAACTTTGCTTTTGTTGCATCAGGAGCAAAAGAGAAGATGAGTTCAAGGGGTAGGTAGAATTGTAGGCTTGCTGGTGGAAGATGCTTAAAAATGTTCTATGAGGGGGTTTAATTAAATTGTATGTGGAGAGGCAATTGCAAGTAACATGGAAATACTCAGGAGCACTTCACTTGGCTGTCTCAATATGGATTTGATAATAAATGATAACATTTTCTTGACTACTCATCCACAAGTGGACCAGATGTGTTTGCTGAGTTGCCTAATTATAAAGACCCAGATTTTCTAATGGGCGTATTATTATTATATTTTTAATAATTTTTTTAAAACGGTTTATTGAGCACATACTGTGGTAGGCCTTGTTAATACTGCAGTAACCGAGACAAATAAGGTTCTTGCATTTGTGGAGCTTACATTCTTACGGGGGGAGTGGGGAGAAGAGACTGAAAATAGAGAAACAGAGGGAGGAAAAGAAACAAAGAAGGAAATTTGAGAAACAAGGGCCATGATGAAAATACCACAGGATTAGAGAACCATGGGGCCAGTGTGTTTGTGGGGCCTACTTTAAGGAGAGGCCAGCGAACTTCTCCGCAGAGGTGACATTTGAAGTGGGACTTGAAAAAGAGCCAGCCTGTAGAAATTTGTGGAAATTGAGCCTTTTGGGGAGAGGGATCTGTCATTGCAAAAGCTTTGAGTTCTTTTTGAGTCCCTTTAGTGAAATCACTTAATTGATACTGTCATTCCATCAGTATGGATTGTACAAATAGTCATGTGCAAGTGTTGGAGTGCACCACCTTTAGAAATATCTTCAGAGCATTGAATGGGAGCTTTTGATTATATCTTTTTCCTCAGGAATGTTTTTGAAAAAGTACTATTTTATGCCTGGCATTGAGTGATGATAAAAAACAAACAAGCAAACAAAAAATAACCAAATGCGTTGCTGATCAATCAGTTCTGACTCATGGCAACCGTATGTGTTACAGAGTAGAACTGCTTCATAGGGTTTTTCTTGGCTCTAATCTGTACAGAAGCAGATCACCAGGCTTTTATTCTGTGGTGCTGCTGGGTGTGTTTGAACCACCAACCTTTAGGATAGGAGCGGTCCACAAACTGTTTGCACTACCCAGGAACCTTGAATGATAATACAGGAGTATAAAAGTTGGATGAAATTTGTTTGTTTATTGTTTTGCCCGTTGCCTAAAACAATGTCAGGCACATAGCACTTCATAGAGTATTGTTGAATGAATAAACTCAGATTTATATCTGTTATTTACTAGCTTTGTTACCTTGGGCAGGTTATTTAACATCTCAAATTACTTGGACCTCAGTTTCAACAGGAAAATGGGAAGAAAGGGGGAATTCCTCCTACCCCATAGCATAGTTGTGTGGACTGGCTGAGAGTTTATGTTTTAAAAACTAAACGGTGGTAGTTGAGTGAGGGTGGAGGGTAGCAGGTGGACCCAAGACCAGGAGGCGAGGGAAAGGAAATGCACTTTGCCATTTGCAACTTTAAAAGGGAAAAGAGATGGGAAGTATGATGAGAGATGGGACTGGAAAGATAAGCTGATTCCAGGTTTTGAAAGGCCTGTTGAGGAGCTACTGTTTCACCTGGATTGCATTGGGAGGCCACTGAAGCACTATAAACAGAGAAGTGATGTATTTATATTTACTTTTTAAAAAGATTACCCTGACCAAAGATTGGTTGATAATGATAAAGCCATTAATTATCATTTCTGGAGAACGTTTGAAGCTTAGGGAACTGGTGTCTTCTGCTTTGCATAGCCTTAGAAATGTAAGTTCATTCTCTATCTGTCTATCTAGAAAGAAAGGGGAAATAACTGTTATGCTTTGATCACATCATCAGGCATCTTCAGGGGGCATACTGACCATATTAGAAAAAACAGCTTTCATCAAAGTTGTTGACTGAAGCAAGAGAAGGAGAAATTTTCATAAACCATATCACTATGAGCATAAAGGAAGAAGGGAAGGCTAAAGTATATTTACCATTTCATACGACTAGTATTCTGGTACGTTTAGGATTTTCCCATTCTTAGCATTTGTTAACACCTGCCTGTTTTCTTAGAGTAGTGAAAGCCTTAAAAATGAAGTGGTATTTGTTTTTCAGTGCAGGGAGGGTTGGGACACTAGGGAGATTGTCATTACTTTGGAGCCAGGCTTGGCAGAGGGGATGGAATGGGCAAAGGAGAAGAACCCCAAAGGATAGAGAGGTGGTGAGTGATGCTTGCCTGTGAAGAGGGAAGCATATTGAGAGGGAGAGGGTATACTGGTAGACATTTTGGAACAGAAAAGAAACTTTGAGGCTCAACACTATAAAGACTGAATGTGGTTTCCCTTACTCGTGCAAAAACAAAACAAAAAAATTCCTGTGGTGTTTCCTAGTTAGCTCATCCTGTGATGGAAGATATCAGATCTTTGAATACTGAAATGGGAGTTCTGCTTTCTATATTAAAATTATCAGATCCCCCAAGGATATGTAACCCACGAATATTGTTGCAAGTTACCATTTATTACCTAAATGGGAAGAGTCAGTGATTTCAGAAATTTAATGAAAGAGCCTGGTACTAATGATGCCACAGGTGATGTTTTCAATTAGCAGTGTTTTAATGAGATTTGTAGGCTGGTAAGAACTAATCCTATCATGTATGGAAAAAAACAGAAAATAGGCCTATATCTGGCAAATCTCTTGAGGTAGGGCTTTGCTAATTCAGATTTCTCTGATTAAACTTTTGTTATTTTAAAAGCTCTCTGGAAGTAAATTTATATTGGACATTAGGTGAGACATTTTTCATCTTTCCAAATAAGTAAAATTTATGACATCATGAAAGATGAGGAGATATCTATCCAAGATGCTCATCAAATTCCACATAAGGTAGATCTCAAAAGAAAGTCACCAAGACATATTATAATCACACTTGCCAAAACGAAAGATAAAGGGAGAATTTTAAGAGCAGCTAGGGATAAATGAAAAGTCACCTACAAAGGATAGTCAATAAGAATAAGCTCAGACTACTAGGCAGAAACCATGCAGGCAAGAAGGCAATGGGATGACTTACATAATGCACTGAAGGAAAAAAAATTGCCAGCCAAGAATCCTGTATCCAGCAAAACTGCCCCTCAAATGTGAAGGTGAAATTAGGACACTTCCAGATAAACAGAAGTTTAGGGAATTTGTAAAAACCAAACCAAAACTACAAGAAATACTAAAGAGAGTTCTTTGGTTAGAAAATCAATAATATCAGGTATCAACCCAAGAATAGAACACAGGACAGAGCAACCAGATGTCAGCCCAGACAAATGAATCAAGATAAAAAAAAAAGCTCAAAACAGGGAAACAGTGATGTTATATAAAAGAAGACAACATTAAAACAATAAAGAGGGACTAAGAAATATAAAAAAAAAAAAAAGAAATTTTTTTTTTTTTTTTTTAAAGAAATGTAGTCATAGGTCTTTTATATGGACAAGAGGTCAAGACAATATAAAGAAATAAAAGTTCGGTTTAAACTTAGAAAAATAGGGGGGAGTATTAGGGTGGCCGCAAAGGAGACTAACAGTCCTGCTCATAAAAAAAAAAAACACTCAGCAAAAACAAAACAACAACGATTAAGAGGAAAAGACAATCTATTAAACTACTCAGCAGAAAAAATTAAGTGGGAAGAAGAAACTGTCAACAACACACAAAAAAAGGACATCAAAACAACAGCACTAAACTCATTCCTATCCATAATTCTGCTGAATGTAAATGGACTAAAGACACCAATAAAGAGACAGAGTGGCAGAATAGATAAAAAACATCTGTCTGTATCCTGCCTACAAGAAACACACCTTAGACTTAGAGACACAAACAAACTAAAACTCAAAGGGTGGAAAAAAATATATCAAGCAAACAACAAGTAAAAAGAGGAGGAGTGGCAATATTAATTTCTGACAAAATAGAGTTTAAAGTTAAATCTACCACAAAGGATAAGGGAGGACACTATATAATAATTAAAGGGACAATATACCAGGAGGATATGACCATATTAAATATTTATGCACCCAGTGACAGGGCTGCAAGATACATAAACTCTAACAGCATTGAAAAGTGAGATAGCTCCACAATAATAGTAGGACACTTCAACACACCACTTTTGGTGAAGGACAGAACATCCAAAAAGAAGCTCAAAAAAGACACGGAAGATCTAAATGCCACAATCAACCAACTTGACCTCATAGACATATACAGAACACTCCATCCAACAGCAGGCAAGTGTACTTTCTTTTCTAGCACACATGGAACATTCTGTAGAATAGACCACATATTAGGTCATGAAGCAGGCGTTAACAGAATCCAAAACATCGAAATATTACAAAGCATCTTCTCTGACCATAAGGCCATAAAAGTAGAAATCAATAACAGAAAAAGCAGGGAAGAGAAATCAGACACTTGGAAATTGAACAATACCCTGCTCAAAAACAACTGGGTTTTAGAAGACATTAAGGATGGAATAAAGAAATTCATACAATGCAAGGAGAATGGAAACACTTCGTGTCAGAACCTTTGGGACACAGTGAAAGCAGCGCTCAGAGGTCAATTTATGTCAATAAACGCACACATACAAAAAGAAGACAAGGCCAAAATCAAAGAATTATCCCTACAACTCGAACAAATAGAAAGAGATCAACAAAAGACACCCTCAGGCAGCAGAAGGAAGCAAATAATAAAAATTAGGGCAGAATTAAATGAAATAGAGAACAGAAAACAATTGAAAGAGTTAACAAGACCAAAAGATGGTTTTTTGAAAAAATTCACAAAATTGATAAACCATTGGCCAAACTGACAAAACAAAAACAGGAGAGGAAGCAAATAACCTGAATAAGAAATGAGATGGGTGATATCACAACAGACCCAACTGAAATTAAAAGAATCATATCAGATTACTTCAAAAAATTGTACTCTAACAATTTTGAAAACCTAGATGAAATGGATGAATTTCTAGAAACACTCTACCTACCTAAACTAACACAAATAGAGGTAGAACAACTAAATAAACACATAACAGAAGAAGAGATTGAAAAGGTAATTAAAAAAACTCCCCCCCCCGCCAAAAAAGTCCTGGCCCTGATGGCTTCACTGCAGAGTTCTACCAAACTTTCAGAGAAGGGTTAACACCACTACTGCTAAAGGTATTTCAGAGCATAGAAAAGGATGGAATACTCCCAAACTCATTCTATGAAGCCAGCATATCCCTGATAGCAAAACCAGGTAAAGACACCACAAAAAAAGAAAATTACAGATCTATATCCCTCATGAACTTAGATGTAAAAATCCTTGACAAAATTCTAGCCAACAGAATTCAACAACATACCAAAAAATAATTCACCATGACCAAGTGGGATTCATACCAGGTATGTAGAGATGGTTCATCATCAGAAAAACAATTAATGTAATCCACCATATAAATAAAACAAAAGACAAGAACCACATAATCTTATCAATTGATACAGAAAAGGCATTTGAAAAAGTCCAACACCCATTCATGATAAAAACTCAGCAAAATAGAAATAGAAGGAAAATTCTTCAGCATAATAAAAGGCATTTATACAAAGCCAACAGCCAACATCATCCTAAATGGAGAGAGTCTGAAAGCATTCCTCTTGAGAACGGGAACCAAAGATGCCCTTTATCACCACTTTTATTCAACGTTGTGCTGGAGGTCCTAGCCAGAGCAGCTAGGCTAGATAAAGAAATAAAGGGCGTCCAGATTGGTAAGGAATAGGTGAAAGTATCTTTGTTTCCAGATGAAATGGTCTTATACACAGAAAACCCTAAAGAATCCTCAAGAAACTACTGAAAGTAATAGAAGAGTTCAGCAGAGTATTGGGATACAAGATAAGCATACAAAAAATCAGTTGGATTCCTCTACACCAACAAAGAGAACATCGAAGAGGAAATCACCAAATCAATACCGTTTACGGTAGGCCCCAAGAAGATAAAATATTCAGGAATAAATCTTACCAGAGATGTAAAAGACCTATACAAAGGAAGCTAAAAGACACCACTGCAAGAAACCAAAAGAGACCTACATAAGTAGAAAAATATACCTTGCTCGTGGATAGGAAGACTTAACATTGTAAAAATGTCTATCCTACCAAAAGTATCTATAGATACAATGCAATTCCGATCCAGATTCCAACATTGTTTAATGAGATGGAGAAACAAATCACGAACTTCATATGGAAGAGGAAGAGGCACCGGATAAGTAAAGCATTACTGAAAAAGAAGAACAAAGTAGGAGGCCTCACACTACCTGATTTTAGAACCTATTATACCACCACAGTAGTCAGAACAGCCTGGTATTGGTACAACAACAGATACATAGACCAATGGAACAGAATTGAGAATCTAGACATAAATCCATCCGCATACGAGCAGCTGATATTTGACAAAGGCCCAAAGTCTGTTAAATGGGGAAAAGACAGCCTCTTTAACAAATGGTGCTGGCACAACTGGGTATCCATCTGCAAAAAAATGAAAAAGACCCATACTTCACACTGTGCACAAAAACAAACTCAAAATGGATCAAAGACCTAAATATAAAATCTAAAATGATAAAGATCATGGAAGAAAAAGTAGGGACAATGCTAGGAATCCTAATTCATGGCATAAACGGTATACAAAACATTACTAATGATGCACAAACAGCAGAAGAGAAACTAGATAACTGGGAGCTCCTAAAAATCAAACACCTATGCTCATCCAAAGACTTCACCAAAAGAATGAAAAGATTACCTACAAACTGGGAAAAAGTTTTTAGCTATGCCATTTCCGATCAGCATCTCATCTCTAAAATCTACACGATACTGCAAAAACTCAACTACAAAAAGACAAATAACCTCATTATAAAATGGGCAAAGGATATGAACAGGCACTTCACTAAAGACGACATTCAGGTAAACTAACAAGGTACATGAGGAAATGCTCAAGATCATTAACTATTAGAGAAATGCAAATCAAAACTACAATGAGATTCCATTTTACTCCAACAAGGCTGGCATTAATCCAAAAAACACAAAATAATATTGGAGAGGTTGTGGAAAGACTAGAACACTTATACACTGCTGGAATGTAAAACAGTACAACCACTTTGGAAATTGATTTGGCGCTTCCTTAAAAAGCTAGAACTGTAACTACCATACAATTTGGCAATCCAACTCCTTGGAATATATCCTAGAGAAATAAGAGCCTTTACACAGACAGATACATGCACACCCATGTTCATTGCAGCACTGTTTACAAGAGCAAAAAGATGGAAGCAACCAAGGTGCCCATCAATGGATGAATGGATAAATTATGGTATATTCACACAATGGAATACAACACATCGATAAAGAACAATGATGAATCCATGAAACATTTCATAACATGGAGGAATCTGGAAGGCATTATGCTGAGTGAAATTAGTTGCAAAAGGACAGATATTGTATGAGGCCACTATTATAAGAACTCGAGAAATAGTTTAAACAGAGAAGAAAATATTCTTTGATGGTTAGGAGAGTGGGAGGAAGGGAGGGAGAGGGGCATTCACTAATCAGATAGTAGACAAGAACTATTTTAGGTAAAGGGAAAGACAACACACAGTACAGGAGAGGTCAGCACAATTGGATTAAACCAAAAGCAAAGTTTCCTGAATAAACTGAACGCTTCAAAGGCCCACGTAACAGGGGTTGGGGTTTGGGGACCATGGTTTCAGAGGACATCTAGGTCAACTGGCATAATAAAATCTATTAACATTCTGCATCCCACGTTGGAGAGTGGCATCCAGGATCTTAAATGCTAGCACAGGGCCATGTAAGATGTGTCATTTATTCTCAACCTACCTGGAGCAAAGAAGAATGAAGAACACCAAAGACACAAGGTAATTATGAGCCCAAGAGATAGAAAGGGCCACATAAATCAGAGACTATTTTAGTCTGAGACCAGAAGAACTAGGTGGTGCCTGGCTACAACCGATGACTGCCCTGACAGGGACCGCAACAGGGAATCCCTGAGGGACCAGTAGAGCAGAAGGATGCAGACCTCAAATTCTGGTAAAAATACCAGACATAATGGTCTGAGTGAGACTAGAAAGACCCCGGAGGTCATGGTTCCCAGACCTTCTGTTAGCCCAAGACAGGAGCCGTTGCCAAAGCCAACACTTCAGACAGGGATTGGACTGGCCTGTAGGATAGAAAATGATACTGGTGAGCTTTTTGGTTAAAGTTGACAGCTCCTGTCTGGAGGAGAGATGAGAAGGCAGAGGGGGACAAAAGCTGGCTGAATGGACACGGAAATAGAGGTTGGAGAGAAGGAGTGTGCTGTCTCAGTAGCGGGAGAGCAGCTAGGAGTATATATCAAGGCGTATATAAGTTTTTGCATGAGAGACTGACTCGATTTGTAAACTTTCACTTAAAGCACAATAAAATTAAAAATTAAGAAAAATAAAATTTGCTGATAGATTTGCAATCAGAAGTTCTTGGTACCTTCCTAAGCCTAAAGAAAATTAAAAAAAGACATTGGTTATAAAGGTAAATAAATGGCATTTGGCCAAATACTATTCAGCAGAATAGAAAAGCGGGGAGACTCAAAAAAAAAAAAAAAAATCCAGCTTCATTTTGCAGGAAATTTTGAAGTGGACATAGTGAATGATAACTGTTCTGATCTTAAGCCTCTGGTTTCTCATAACTGTGATGAGGAAATAGAATGACATACTCAAGAAGCACTTTTTTAAAGTGCTTAAAGAACATTAAGCCCAATTCTGAAATCTGGAAAAAAGTCCCAGAAACAGAATTCCTAAAGAAAGACTGTCAGATAACCAGTGTCTCTACCAGGGCAGTATAAAACCCAGATATAGTGTAGTTTTTGTCTCCTGCTCACTTGTGTTTTGGCCTCACACTCGACCTATCCAGGTTCGAAGTTTGAAATTGGATGGGAGCAGAGTTAAGCTACTCAGGGCAGAGTTGCATAAAACACCTATTGAAAGCATACTAGACCCTTTTGAGTAACATAATTTTTACTATATTTTTAAATAATTCGTTTATGTTTCCTTGAACAGTAGTAATACTTAAGGACAGTGAACTGGAAAAAGAACAAAGAAGGGAAAACTATAGATGTTTCAGAATAATTTATTATGGTTTGTTGCTGTACAGAGATAAAAATGAAGATGACAGTGATGTAGAAAACATCAGCATCTTAATGATAAAAAGGCCAATTAAAAAGTGGGCAAAGGATGTAAACAGTCACTTCACTGAAGAAGTCATTCAGGCTGCTAACACATATGAAGAAACACTCATGGTCATTAGTGCTTACCCAAACCCGCTTAGGTAGATGCAAATCAAAACTGTAATGAGATGCCACCTCACTCCAACATTACTGGCAAAAAAAAAAAAAAACTGAAAATGAACAAATGTTGGCAAGGTTTTGGGGAGATTAGGACTCTTATACACTGTTGGTGGGAATGTAAAACGGTACAACCACTGTGGAAAACGGTATGGCGCTTCCTCAGAAAGATAGAAATACCATGTGATCGAGCAATCCCACTCCTAGGCATATACTCTAAAGAAATAAGAGCCACAACACAAATAGACATATACACACCCTTGTTCATTGCAGTATTATTCACAACAGCAAAAAAAAAGCAAACAACCTAAGTGCCCATCCACAGATGAATGGATTAACAAACTGTGGTAGATACACACAATGGAATACTATGCAACAATAAAGAATAATGGTGAATCCACGGAACATCTCACAACATGGTTGAAGTTGGAGGACATTGTGCTGAGTGAAATAAGTTAATCACAAAAGGACGAATACTGTATGAGACCACTGTTACGAAGTAACAAAGGTTTACACAAAAGATAAACATTCTTTGATGGTTAGCACGGATGAGGGGAGGGGAAACTACCAATTAGATAGAAGACGTGTTAATATTGGTGAAGGAAAGGACAGTATGTAATATGGGGGAATTCAGCACATCATGACCAAAGCAAGAGAGGACACTGAGGGGAACGCAAGAATAAAAGGCAACTACAGTAACTACTATATATTAGACAGTCCTGCAACAATAGTATTAACAAACAATAGTTTATGAATGGATCAAGAGATATGGGAGGTCGTAAGGGAACACACGCACTGTCTGCTACAGGTTTGGTGGTGAATATTTCTACATACGTGACTGTAGGTGGGGCTCATATAGAGCACACAAGGGTTTACAGTTAGGGAACCCTCTTAGACATAACCAAACACCTCACGGGATGAAGTTCCTAGGCTCAAAGACAAAGGACCATAGACTTGGGGGACATCCGTGTCAATTGGCACAACATAGTTCATAAAGACAGTGTTCTATATCCTACTTTGGTGAGTAGCATCTCGGGTCTTAAAAGCTTGCAGACGTCCATCTGAGATACAACTGTTGGTCTCTTCCCATCCAGAGCAAAGGAGAGTGAAGAAAACCAAAGACTGAAGGGAACGCTAGGTTCAAAGGACTAATGGATCACATGAACCACAGCCTAAATGATCTTGAGACCAGAAGAACTAGGTGGTGCACAGCTACCACTATCAATTGCTCTGATGGGGATCACAACAGAGGGTCCTGGACAGAGCAGGGGAGGAATATAGAACAAAAAATCAAATGCACAAAAAAGACCAGATTTACTAGGTTGACAGAGGCTGAAGAAACCTGTGAGACTATGGCCCTGAGACACCCTTCTGACCTGGAACTGAAGCCTTACCTGGGGATCACCTCTCCCCAAACAATAGACAAGTCCATAAGATAAACAGTGATACCCAAGAGGAATGTACTGCTTAGAATAATCAATTATATGAGATCAAAAGGGCAATATTTACCCAAAGGCAAAGATGAGAAGGCAGGAAAGGGTAGAAAATTAGGGCCAAAGGAACCCAGGTTAGAAATGCGAGAGTGCTTACACATTGTGGGGAATGAAACCAAGGTCGTGAAACACTTCATATACAAACTATCAAATGGGAAACTAATTTGCTCTGTAAACTTTCACCTAATGTGCGCGTCTGTGCGCACGTATGTACACACACACTCACACACAAAATGACAATGATGCTACTCTCTATGGGGACCTTATCTGTCATGTTTGTTGCTATATCTCAGGTACCTAAAATAGGGCCCAGAACATACTAGGTGCTCAAAGACTATTTGCTGAATAATTGGAAAAAAGATTTTGAAAGGATTTACTGACCCAGCATCATGCCGTCGTATTTGTGATGGGTATGCACAGACCTGAGCAAACTCCCTCACCCTTTGTGGTCATGTTTCAAGATGCTCACTGGACACCTATTGGCCTTGGTCATCCTAGACGACATAGAGATCAAACGTATTACTTTGTCTTACTAAGACATCAAAAAACCCCAAACCAGACCCTTTACAGTCGAATCAAATTCTGACTTATAGCAACCCTATAGGACAGAGTACAACGGCCCCACAGGGTTTCCAAGGCTGTAAATCTTTACGGGATTAGACTGCTGCATCTTACTCCCATGGAGTGACTGGTAGTTCCGAACCATGACCTTTTGGTTAGCAGCCAAGCACTTAACCGCTGTGCCACCATGGCTCCTTTATCTTTCGGTTAGCAGCCATATCACTTAATCACTTAACCACCGGGGTTCCTACTAAGACACAACACTTAAGTAATTCAGTTGACCGGTTATTCCCCCCATCCCACCCCCATTCTGATTTAATAGGCATGAGATATGGGAGGGAGTTTTAAAAGCTCCTCACGTGATTCTAATGTGCAGCCATGGTTGCGAACCCCTGCTATTTATATGCCTTCCATACAGACTTGACTTGAATGTAGTAATTTGATCTACAAGTAGAGCAGAAGATGACTTGAAAATGATTTTATTTCCAAATATGTTTTCTGACTTAAAAAGCAGATCCTGGATTGTAGCTTTTAAGACGGTCTTCATTATGAATGCTGAATGGTGGATTTAGGAGCATTCTTTCTTGCTTTGTAAAGGAGAGTTTAAAAAAGAGGGGGCCCAAGGGCACCCAATACGGATGAGTCTAAGGAAGAAATAGTCAATTTTCTGGCATGGGATGGGCAAGGGAGAAGAACCTCAAAGCTAGAGAGGTGGTGTGCAAAGTACCATCTATGTAACTATTTGTGTGAGTCCGTGTGTTTGTTTAGTTATTTATTAAAATTGATAATATCGCTGTTCTTAGTAGCTGAATTATAGTCTGATCTGGAATACTGGCCTTTTATTAGTTTTTTTGAATACCGATCAAGGGATGGTAAGTAAGCTTTAGTACAGAGTTCTAAGGGACGAGACTAGTGTGGTGTTTTTCAAACTGCAGGTTGTGGCCAAGATTTTAAAAAAATGAAATCAAATAGAAAATACCAAAATGCATTACATGTAGTGAGAATAAATAATTGTTTTGTGAAACTTGTTTCAGTTTTGTAGACACAAACGCATGTGTGTGTCCTGAGTCATAATGTAGAATGGATTTTTAATTTCAAGTAGTATTCAAAGAGGTTTGAAAGCCACAGGACTAAGAGCACATAATTGAGAAGATAAGGAAAAGAGATGGTTGTCCTATCATTCCTTTAATGAAGCCAGATTGATTATTACTTACATTTGTTTTCTCTCACATGCATTTTTTAAAATAATTTTTATTGTGCTTTAAGTGAAAGTCTACAAATCAAGTCAGCCTCCCACACAAAAACCCATATACAACTTGCTACACACTCCCAACTACTCTACCCCCAATGACAGCCCACTCTTTCCCTCCACCCTCTCTTTTCGTGTCCCTTTTGCCACCTTCCAACCCCTTCCACCCTCCCATCTCCCCTCCAGGCAGGAGATGCCAACATAGTCTCAAGTGTCCACCCTATCCAAGAAGCTCACTCCTCACCAGCATCCGTCTCCAACCCATTCTCCAGTCCAATCCATGTCTGAAGAGTTGGCTTCGGGAATGGTTCCTGTCCTGGGCCAACACAAGGTCTGGGGGCCATGACCACCAGGGTCCCTCCAGTCTCAGTCAGACCATCAAGTCTGGTCTTATGAGAATTTGGGGTCTGCATCCCACTGCTCTCCTGCTCCCTCGGGGGTTCTCTGTTGTGTTCCCTGTCAGGGCAGTCATTGGTTGTAGCCAGTCACCGTCTAGTTCTTCTGGTCTAAGGATGATGTAGTCTCTTGTTCTTGTGGCCCTTTCTGTCTCTTGGGCTGGTAATCACCTTGTATCCTTGGTGTTCTTCATTCTCCTTTGCTCCCAGTGGATTGAGACCAATTGATGCATCTTAGATGGCCGCTTGCTAGCATTTAAGACCCCAGACGCTACTCTTCAAAGTGGGATGCAGAATGTTTTGTTAATAGATTTTATTATGCCAATTGACTTAGATGTCCCCTGAAACCATGGTCCCCAGACCCCTGCCCCTGCTATGCTGGCCTTTGAAGCATTCAGTTTATTCAGGAAACTTCTTTGCTTTTGGTTTAGTCCAATTGTGCTGACCTCGCCTGTACTGTGTGCTGTCTTTCCCTTCACCTAAAGTAGTTCTTACTTACTATCTAATTAGTGAATACCCCTTTCCCACCCTTCCCCCCCATAACCACAAAAGAATGTTTTCTTCTCAGTTTAAACTATTTCTCAAGTTCTTACAATAGTGGTCTTATACAATATTTGTCCTTTTGTAACTAATTTCACTCAGCATAATGGCTTCCAAGTTTCTCCGTGTTATGAAATGTTTCACAGATTCCTCACTGTTCTTTATCGATGCGTAGTATTCCATTGTGTGAATATATCATAATTTATCCATTCGTCTGTTGATGGGCACCTTGGTTGCTTCCATGTTTTTCCTATTGTAAACAGTGCTGCAGTAAACATGGGTGTGCATATATCTGTTTGTATAAAGGCTCTTATTTCTCTAGGATATATTCCAAGGATTGGGATTCCTGGATTGTGCATGGTAGTTCTATTTCTAGCTTTTTAAGGAAGCGCCAAGTCGACTTCCAAAGTGGTTGTATCATTTGACATTCCCATCAGCAGTGTAGAAGTGTTCCAGTCTCTCCACAGCCTCTCCAATGTTTATTATTTTGTGTTTTTTGGATTAATGCCAGCCTTATCGGAGCGAGATGAAATCTCATTGTAGTTTTGATCTGCATTTCTCTAATGGCTAATGATCATGAACATTTCCTCATATATGTTAGCTACCTGAATGTCTTCTTTAGTGAAGTGTCTATCCATATCTTTTGCCCATTTTTTAATTGGGTTATTTGTCTTTTTGCAGTTGAGTTTTTGCAGTATCACGTAGATTTTAGAGATCAGGCGCTGATCAGAAATGTCATAGCTAAAAACTTTTTCCGTTTGTAGGTAGTCTTTTTACTCTTTTGGTGAAGTCTTTGGATGAGCAAAAGTGTTTGATTTTTAGGAGCTCCCAGTTATCTAGTTTTTCTTCTACGTTCTTTATAATGTTTTGTATACTGTTGATGCCATGTGTTAGGGCTCCTAACGTTGTCCCTATTTTTTCTTCCATGATCTTTATCGTTTTAGATTTTATATTTAGGTCTTTGATCCACTTTGAGTTAGTTTTTGTGCATGGAGTGAGGTATGGGTCTTGTTTCATTTTTTTGCGGATGGATATCCAGTTATGCCTGCACCATTTGTTAAAAAGACTGTCTTTTCCCCATTTAACTGTTTTGGGGCCACATGCATTTTTTTTAGTGTGTCTTTTGATTGCTTGTTGCAATTGCTTTTGCTTGCTTATTCTTTGGATCTGGTCATATTGCTCAAATTCTTTGTTACTGTTTCTTTACCTGAAAAGTGAAAACAAGTATATTTTATTAGTAATGTAGTTTAAGGTTTTATAGCATTAATGTGTTTGAAAAATAATACAAGTAAAGCCGAGTTGTCATACTGTATTCTGAGGTGTTCGTGTGTTTTGTTGTTTATTTTTCCTTAAGTACCATACAGTGGCTTTTGGAATGTACCTTTTGTTTTGCCTGTTTTGATTTTTTTTTTCAAACATAGCTGTTTGTCTTAGTTTTCTAGTGCTGCTATAATAGAAATACTACAAGTGGATGGCTTTAACAAAGAGAAATTTATTTTTTCACAGTAAAGTAGGCTGAAAGTCCAAATTCAGGGTGTTAGCTCCAGGAGAAGGCTTTCTCTGTCGGCCTTCTCATCAATCTTCCCCTGGACTAGGAGCTTCTCAGGCGCAGGGACCCCAGGTCCAAAGGATGCGCTCTGCTTCTGGTATTGTCTTCTTGGTGGTATGAGGTCTTCCTGTCTCTCTGCCCCCTTCTCTCTTTTTTGTCTCAAGAGATTGCCTGAAGACAGAATCCAATCTTGTAGGTCAAGTCCTGCCTTGCTAACACAACTGCAGCCCATCCTCCCTCATTAACATCCTGGAGGCAGGATTCATAACATACAGGAAAATCCCACAATACTGGGAGTCATGGCCCAGCCAAATTGATACACACATTTGGGAGGTGGGGGGGAGACATAATTCAATCCATGACACTATTCTAAGTAAGAATGATTTAATATCTTCATTTAAATATTTACCATTACTATTAAGTTTTACTGTAGAGCAAAGAATTCTTTAGAAGCCTTGGAATGGGGGACTATTTCATTATCTGTTATTGTTCAAGGAACTACCTACCCCCAAAACATAGTGGGTTAAAACAATAGTTTATTACTTCTCATGAACCTGCAGGTTGACAGTGCAATTCTGCTTCATGTGGGGTCAGCTGAGGCTGCAGTCATCTGGGGGCCTGGACTGGAATGGCCTAGATGGCTCGCTCACATGTCCAGTGCTGGGTTTGGCTAGAACACTGGGCTCAGGGCCTTTCTCTCTCCACTTAGCTACTCCATGTGGTCGCTCTAGCAGGGTACTTACCTGGTTATTCAGGGTTCCCCAAAATCCAGAAATAGAAAACGCCAATCCTTCTTAAAGATTAGTTCCTCGGCCAGAACTGGTACACTGCTACATCGTTCACATTCTCTTTGCTAAAACAAATCTCAGGGCTAGGCCAGACTCAGTGTATGGCAAGTGGCTGAGAAAGGGTGTAAATATGAGAAGATGCTTGCTGGTCATTCGAGGCCACCTTTGGAGGTAGTACCGTAGGGACATTTAGCAGCTGAGCCATGAAACCTCGTGCAGTTTTTTTTGAAACGTAAGGTTTATTCCAAGCAGTTATTCTGTATGCATGCAGGGAGACCATTCTGATTCAAAAAAACAAAACAAATGGCTTGAAGTAGGCTAGTTACAGTGAAGTTTATAAAGAGAAGAATAGAGGATCAGTCATTGGATAATCTTAACATGAGTGGTTGAACCTGCCCTCCCCCTTTTAATGAGATCAACTGATACTGTTACAAGGTGGGTCTCTGGCCCTCCACCCACCTGCAGCCATGATACTTTTTTTTTCTTAATTGTACTTTAGATGAAGGGTTACAGAACAAACTAACTTCTCATTAACCCATTAGTGACATACTGTTTTTATGACATTGGTTAACAACCCCATGACATGTCAACACTTTCGCTTATTGACCTTGGGCTCTCTATTACCACCTTTGCTGTCCCGCCCTGCCTTCTACTCTTTGCCCCTGGGCTGGTGTGCCACTTTAGTCTTGTTTTGTTTTATGGGCCTGTCTAATCTTTGGATGAAGGGTGAGCCTCAGGAGTGACTTCATTACTGAGCTAAAAGGGTGTCTGGAGGCCATACTCTCAGGGTTTCTCCAGTCTCTGTCAGGCCAGTAAGTCTGGTCTTTTTCTTGTGAGTTAGAATTTTGTTCTACATTTTTCTCCAGCTTTTTCTGGGACCCCCTATTGGGATCCCTGTCTGAGCAGTCAGTGGTGGTAGCCGGGCACCATCCAGTTGTGCTGGCCTCAGTTTGCTGGAGGCCGTGGTAGTTGTGCTTCATTAGTCCTTTGGACTAATCTTTCCCTTTTATCTTTAGTTTTCTTCATTCTCCCTTGCCCCTGAAGGGGTGAGACCAGTGGAGTGTCTTAGATGGCCACTCACAGGCTTTTAAGACCCCAGACACTACTCACCAAAGTAGAATGTAGAACGTTTTCTTTATAAATTATGTTACACCATCCCACTTTGGAAAGTGGTGTCTGGGGTCTTAAACACTAGCAAGCGGCCATCTAAGATGCATCACTTGGTCTCAACCCACCTGGATCAAAGGAGAATGAAGAACACCAAGGACACAAGGTAATTACGAGCCCAACAGATAAAAAGGGCTACATCAGCCTGAGACCAAAAGAGCTAGATGGTGCCCGGCTACAACTGATGACTGCCCTGACAGGGAACACAACAGAGAACCCCTGAGGGAGCAGGAGAGCAGTGGGATGCAGACCTCAAGTTCTCGTTAAAAGACCAGACTTAATGGTCTTACTGAGACTAGAAGGACCTTGGTGGTCACGGCCCCCAGACCTTGTGTTGGCCCAGGACAGGAACCATTCCTGAAGCCAACTCTTCAGACAGGGATTGAACTGGACAATGGGATGGAGAGGGATGCTGGTGAGGAGTGAGCTTCTTGGATCAGGTTGACACTTGAGACTATGTTGCCATCTCCTCCCTGGAGGGGAGATGAGAGGGTAGAGTGGGTTAGAAGCTGGCGAAATGGACACGAAAAGAGAAAGTGGAGGGAAGGAGCGGGCTGTCCCATTAGTGGGAGAGCAACTGGGAGTATGTAGCAAGGTGTATATAAGTTTTTGTGTGAGAGACTGACTTGATTTGTAAACTTTCACTTAAACCACAATAAAAAAAAAAAAAAATTATGTTATGCCAGTTGAGCTAGATGTTATCTGAGACCATGGTCCCCACATCCCTCAACCCAGCAATTCAGTCCCTCAGGGAGTTTGGATATGTCTGTGGAGCTTCCATGACCTTGCCATGGTCAAGTGGTGCTGGCTTCACCAGTTTTGTGTACTTACTGTCTTACCCTTCACCAAAGCTACCACTTACCTAGTGTTTTTCCACCCCCACCCTCTCCCCTCCCTTGTAACCATCAAAGATTGTTTCTTTTTGTGTGTAAACCTTTTCATGAATTTTTATACTAGTCGTCTCATACAATATTTGCCCTTTTGTTTTTGACTTATTTCGCTCAACATGATGCCCTCCAGATTCATCCATGTTGCTCATGCAATTTTTTTTTTAATAACTTTTATTAAGCTTCAAGTGAACGTTTACAAATCCAATCAGTCTGTCACATATAAGTTTACATACATCTTACTCTGTGCTCCCACTTGGACTTCCCCTATTGAGTCAGCCCTTTCAGTCTCTCCTTTCGTGACAATTTTGCCAGCTTCCCTCTCTCTCTATCCTCCCATCCCCCCTCCAGACAAGAGTTGCCAACACACTCTCAAGTGTCCACCTGATATAATCAGCTCACTCTTCATCAGCATCTCTCTCCCACCCACTGACCAGTCCCTTTCATGTCTGATGAGTTGTCTTCGGGGATGGTTCCTGTCCTGTGCCAACAGAAGGTCTGGGGAGTATGGCCGCCGGGATTCCTCTAGTCTCAGTCAGACCATGAAGTATGGTCTTTTTATGAGAATTTGGGGTCTGCATCCCACTGATCTCCTGTTCCCTCAGGAGTTCTCTGTTGTGCTCCCTGTCAGGGCAGTCATCGATTGTGGCCGGGCACCAACTAGTTCTTCTGGTCTCAGGATGATGTAGGTCTCTGGTTCATGTGGCCCTTTCTGTCTCTTGGGCTCTTAGTTGTCGTGTGACCTTGGTGTTCTTCATTTTCCTTTGCTCCAGGTGGGTTGAGACCAATTGATGCATCTTAGATGGCCGCTTGTTAGCATTTAAGACCCCAGACGCCACATTTCAAAGTGGGATGCAGAATGTTTTCATAATAGAATTATTTTGCCAATTGACTTAGAAGTCCCCTCAAACCATGTTCCCCAGACCCCCGCCCCTGCTCCGCTGACCTTTGAAGCATTCATTTTATCCCGGAAACTTCTTTGCTTTTGGTCCAGTCCAATTGAGCTGACCTTCTATGTATTGAGTGTTGTCTTTCCCTTCACCCAAAGCGGTTCTTATCTACTGATTAATCAATAAAAAACCCCTCCCTCCCTCCCTCCCTCCCCCCTTCGTAACCACAAAAGTATGTGTTCTTCTTAGTTTTTACTATTTCTCAAGATCTTATAATAGTGGTCTTACACAATATTTGTCCTTTTGCCTCTGACTAATTTCGCTCAGCATAATGCCTTCCAGGTTCCTCCATGTTATGAAATGTTTCACAGATTTGTCACTGTTCTTTATCGATGCGTAGTATTCCATTGTGTGAATATACCACAGTTTATTTACCCACTCATCCGTTGATGGACACCTTGGTTGCTTCCAGCTTTTTGCTATTGTAAACGGAGCTGCAATAAACATGGGTGTGCATATATCTGTTTGTGTGAAGGCTCTTGTTTCTCTAGGGTATATTCCGAGGAGTGGGATTTCTGGGTTGTATGGTAGTTCTATTTCTAACTGTTTAAGATAACGCCAGATAGATTTCCAAAGTGGTTATACCATTTTACATTCCCACCAGCAGTGTATAAGAGTTCCAATCTCTGCGCAGCCTCTCCAACATTTATTATTTTGTGTTTTTTGGATTAATGCCAGCCTTGCTGGTGTGAGATGGAATCTCATCGTAGTTTTAATTTGCATTTCTCTAATGGCTAATGCTCATGCAATTTTTATAGTATATAAAATTTAAGGATACATTTGGATTTTTGATGTCCCTGGGTGTGAATGCACTCAGCTGCTAGCTGAAAGTTTGGCAGTTAGAGTCCACCCAGGAATGCCTCAGCAGAAAGGCCTGGCCATCTGCAAAAATGCAGTCATTGAAAACCCTATGGAGTACAGTTCTACTCTGACACAAATGGGGTCACCATGAGTCGGATTTGATTCCACAGCAACTGTTAGTTTCTAACTTCCTTTGATTCTATGGACATCTGCCTACTTGCCTCTCTTACTCAAAGTAGAGCTTATCAAACCTCCCCTCTCCCTTCTCAAGTCACTTTCTGGTAGGCCTGAAGGGAGAAGTTTAAACCATAGTTGTAAACTAGTAGAGACCATTCAGAGGGCTGCATTTCTCAAGAGGTTAATTTATACCTCAGGGGACCTTAAGACTGAGCAGCTCTTCATGGAATCCCAGTTTCATACAGGAAAGAACCCCTGCCTATGATTCCTAGAAGCATTCTCTTTGGACACTTAAATTGGTCTTGGCAGTGAACATCTGCCATCACCCAGGTTGGTGTGGTGGGGGGGGGGTGGATATCATAGCAGGTAATCTGAACTGAATGGTCTTGATGAATTTCCACCAAAGTGAGTTATTTCAAAACGAATTGCAGTTAAATTGTTTTAACAGTAAATCTGCTCTTGCATCATTATCAGATGTAAATGTAAGTCATTTCTTTTTTTTATTTCAGTGATGTCCTCGCGTTGCCCATTTTTAAACAAGAAGAATCCAGTTTGCCTCCTGATAATGAGAATAAAATCCTACCTTTTCAGTATGTGCTTTGTGCTGCCACCTCGCCAGCAGTGAAGCTCCATGATGAAACACTGACGTATCTCAATCAAGGTTAGATGCTTCCTATTCATTAGTAGTATTACAGACGGCTGGATTCATGACATTTTATTAGGTACACTTGTATGTACACTCATCTTGTCTAGTGTGGTCTAGAAAGCCTTACTAGAAGCGTTACTTTAGAGATTTGAGTTTTAATGTCATATTTGTTATGCACTACTGACTTCTTTTGTCTACCTGCCCATTTTTAGTTTCCATTCTATTTCTAATCCATGTTCTCTAGACACCCCCATTGATTATTTTCTGAGAGGTATTACCCTACCTAGCTCTGTTATTTACCAGTTGTGTGGCCTTGGACAAGTTGCTTAAACTCTTTACATTTCAATTTCTTTATCTGTAAAATGGGATTGATAATACCATAGATAATGTATGGAAGCACTTAGCACAGTGCCTAGCATATAGGCTTATAGTTATTGATGTTACTAATACTAGTTAGTGTTATGCACTTATATATTCAGATAATTGAAATTTATTCTTTCTGAATCTTGCAGAGTTAACTTGTGATGACTGTGATATGTAATTACTTTTTCTTCTAGGACAGTCTTATGAAATTCGAATGCTAGACAATAGGAAACTTGGAGAACTTCCAGAAATTAATGGCAAGTTGGTGAAGGTAAAAGAAAATGAATAAACCATTCCTCTGCACAATATGCTTTTATTGACCCTTTTTTGGATATTTTGAATAATATTCTTTTGCTTCCATAGAGAACTTGATTGAAATCTCTTACTTGCCATAGTTCGCTGGCAGACTGGTAAACTGACGTGTTAATTCCTTGGGGTCAGAGCGGGCCCCTGTATTCACATGGATTTTTCGGAGCTGCACAAACCGAAGATTACCCTTCTGTGTCTAGGGTAGCCTCCTGGCTCAGCAAAATTCTGTTTTAGAGAAGCTCTAGTGTCTTTTTGGATACTTGGTCTAGTAGCAAGGAAAACAGACGCTGCTGTTGATGAATAGCAGTTCTCTTAGTCTAGACTGACGGTAACGACTTTGAGAATTCATAGCACAGTTGGGAAAGAGGAGTCTTTTTAGCAGCCGTGAAAGGTGGCAGGAGGGATTAATAGACACCTCCACAAAGTAAGAGTAACAAAAGGAAAGTTGATGGAAACATCAGTGTTTACAGGTTATATGGTGGGTTAGCAAGTGGGGGATTTAGTGAGTTTTTCATTTGCATCTGAAGAGTTTCTTTAACTATTACAAGATAACAGTAGAAGCATGTAGAAATGCTTCTCATAGGAGTCCTTTATGCCTGGTTACCATCAGGAATGATGTTTTGGCCAAGTCTTACACATTGTAACAGCTAAATATAAAGATTATATCTAAAAAATTATAAAAAATTTACACCGAAATAGAGCTTGGTGTGGCATGGGTTTTAGAGTGGAACAAGTCTTAAGAAAAATAATTTTAGATTTCGTCTAGAAACCAATTAGGAGTGACTCCTGGTTTTCTTTTGTCAGCACCGATTTTCAAGGGATCCTATTATAATTTGACTTTGTTGCTTCTTTTTTATAATGCCCTTTATTGCAGTGTACAAAAAATAATTTTTGAGGGGTAATTAGAATGATAAATGAAATTGTGATATAAACCAGAAAATATAAATACATTAGAGCAGAGTTTCCCTTGCTGCATTTCAGAGACCACCGTTCATTTTTGACCAAAAATAAAAATGATAGAGGGCTTCAAGTTTGAATAAACTTAAGAAATGTTGCATACAGTAGACTCCTCTCCATTATCACATGTGCCTTATCACATTAAAGGCTCTGAGAAGTTCCACAGAAAAGAAACCAATCCAACCTTTTCCAAAACTATTTGGAAAATGACCTACTTTTTCTGTGGTACATCTTGCAAATACAGTGAATATCTAGTGAGCATTTTTTTTAAATGTGGTAAAAATACATATAACGTTTTCCAGTTCATCGATTTAATTCAGTGACGTTAATTACGTTCATCATGTTGTGCCACCATTACCGCTGTCCTTTTCCACATTATGCTACCACCATTAGAAGCTCAGTGCTCCCTAAGCTAGGACTTATTTCACTCACTTTGTTGCTTCTTTTTAGAGTATATTCCGTGTAGTGTTCCATGACAGACGGCTACAATACACTGAGCATCAGCAGCTGGAGGGCTGGAGGTGGAACCGACCTGGAGATAGAATTCTTGACATAGGTGAGCTAAGAGAATCTGTTGCTGAGGAAATGCCTGAACTATGGACTGAGAGTTGGTTTTCTTACTTGCCGTGTACTTGATTCAGTGCTTCAGCAGCTCAATTAGCGTGAATCTGGGAGTGATTACTGACTAAGCATAAAAAACTACTTGTAAGATGATACCACAATTGAAGTTGGAATTGTAAACTCTTCATTTCCATAGCAGTTGCAACCATTACTTCAGGGTTATGTTTTGTTTTGAATAGTGTGTAAAAGAGAGCAGGTTTTCTCCCAATATATTGCAAGTTCCTTTATTTTACTAATACTTGAGGGCCAGATTAATGATATGTCTTACTAAAGTGGGAGACCTGTGACTAGAATCTACATCTTTTGGTTTGTAGTTGAGGTTTTTTTCTGCTTTGCTACATAGAGTAGAACTTGTTTTTCCTAAATCATACAGCATGAGGGAAAGATCTTCACAAACAAACACAGTCTCTTCGTGAACGTACTTTTAATGCTGGCATCTGTGTACAATACTCCAGAGTTATTATCTCCTATTGGCAAACATATTTGTTAAGCAAATCTAAGTAAGCACTGCTAGTATTACCTTAAAAAAAAAAAAAGTAGTTCTCATATACCCATTGCTGTCAAGTCAGTTCTGTTTCATAGTGACCCTATAGGATGAAGTAGAACTGCCCCATAGGGTTTTGAAGGCTATAATCTTTATGGAAGCAGACTGCCACATCTTTCTCCCACAGAGAGGCTGGTGGGTTCGAACCACCTACATTTTAGTTAGCAGCTGAGCACTTAACCACCGTGTCACCGTTACTGCAATTTCATGAGTTAGAGCCACCTGCCTCAAACAGCCAATCCTTGAGACAGGGGTGAGGTGGGTAGCAAGAACTTCATTAGATATACTGGTATATGGAGACAGAGGGGAATCATCTCCTCCTAAAGTCGTCTGTCTCTCTGAACTACAGGTCAGCTCTGGTTTTTAAGGGAAAAGGGGCCATAAGTTTTAGGGACTTGTGGAATGTGCACTCTCTTTCTTCTGTTTGGTTTCTGTAGTCGTATCTCAAACATGTTCTCTTGCCATTATCCCATAGGCTTGGGGGTGGCTGGCACCATCCTTCATCTCATTTGACAGGCTTAGATCAATATCACTTGTTTTCCCCAGTCCTAGAGGAAACATTGGTTAACACTTAACCTTTTGGGGGAGCTAAGATCAGGATCTTCCATGGAGACAGGGATGGGCTAGGGGAGGGAAAGAAGAAAGAAGGAAAAAAAATTGTCTCAGGTACTGTTCAAGATCTGGTTGAGCAGCCTGTTTCTCCACTAGGGCTCCTTCATTCCCATATAGATATTCTGATATGCATTTGATAGATTGGATGAAACCAACACAGCTAACACTGTGGAGTGGGATCCACTTAATGCTTTCGTGTTTGAGTCATTGATAACAAATAGTGGTATAGTTATAGCGCAATATGATAGTGAAGAATATCAGCTTGGCCTTATTTCCCCAGTTTGAATATTAATGGCAGTCAGGGAATAACATTTCAATATCTGCCATGTGAAATGGAGAGCAGAATTCTGCTAAAGTCCGTTAATTTTTGTTTCCCTCTTCAGTATAAGCTTCATCTCTCTGTTATAGGATTATTTGGTGACTTGATAAGTAACATGAATCTTTGTGATAAATTTTGCTCACTTCTGTTCTTGATACGGAGCCCCAGTGGTGTAGTGGTTAAGTGTTTGGCTTAAAAATCAGCAGTTAGAATCCATCAGCTGCTCCTTAGAAACCCTATGGGGCAGTTCTGCTTTGTCCTGTAGGATCACTATGAGTCAGATCAACTCGACAGCAGTGGGTTTGGTTTTTGGGTTTTATCCTTGATATAGTACTTCCTGTTGTTTTATTTTTGGGGGGGGGGACTCTCTGCTTCTCCTTTCTACAGTAACCCTTTTAATGTGCTTCTAGCAGTAATGCTAATTTTAGGAGTGTAAGTGATGCAGATTATAAATTATAGCTTTTATGTCACTAGGGCTAGTGTGTAGACTTAGTCTTTAAGCAGAATTTTGACAAATTAAAAAGAAACTGCTTTTAATTGCCTTATTTAAAAAACTTTTTAAAGTAGAAAAAAGATATTCAGGAGGAAAGTACTTAGGTCGGTTTTAGCTCTAATCAGAACCTTCTTTTATTGGCAAAAAAAGAAGTTTAGGGCGTGATACACAAGAATCTTTTATTGCTGGGGACCAGGAAATAAATGCTTTCTTATAATGCCAGTAGCCCATAGCATTGGTCAGTGATTACTGTTTTGTTTCTCAGATATCCCAATGTCTGTGGGTATAATCGATCCTAGGGCTAACCCAACTCAGCTAAATACAGTGGAGTTCCTATGGGACCCTGCAAAGAGGACATCTGTGTTTATTCAGGTAAGGCATCGCAGATGTGGTTCCAGTTATAAAGAGCATCTCTTACTACAGCTTGTTTCTTAAAGGGTAAAACATCTTGGTTATGAAATCTTCACAGGGCATCACCCTAACTGTCAAGTCCAGACACCTCAACGTGTATCTAAGAGCAGTGAGGAGTTCTGAATTGCTCTTCCAGTTACCCTAGTTTATTTATTCATCTGTCTCAAAAGTGCTTGCTAATGGCTATATCATATTTCATCCTTTGGATGTACCATAACTTACCTAACAATTATTTACCATTTAGATTGTTCTAATTTTTCATTATTATCAGTAAAATTATTTTGAGTCTTTATACTTAAATTTTTATTTGCATATCTGATCATGTCCTTTGGGTAGATTACTTGAAAATCCTTATTTATAATCAGGATAACTGCCAGTTTATTGTTTACCATGAGACATTGTGTTAAGAAAACACTTTCTACACATGATTTTTAATCTAATACTTTCAACAATAACCCTGTGGAGTAGAGGCTTATAAAGGTTGAGTAACTTACCCAGGCTAGTAAGTGGTCAGTCAACCAAGGTTCCACTGTTAGGATTCACCAAGGTCTTAGACTTTATGCAGTAGCCATGCAATCCTTTTCTCCCCCTATGGCCTGTGAGCTCATATTTAGAGTTTTCCCAGCACGAATGGTGCCTCCTCTTTTGAACATCTACCTGGAAGTCCAGGAAACGTTTACTATCAGAAATTATTTCTCTTTTATGTTAACTCTTCTGTTCCCTGAACCAGTTGATGTATTTAGCTCCCCACAGGAGCTTATGTTGGCATCATATCTGTACATTTACTTTGTTTGAATTTGTAAATCTTTTAGGTTTTTCTTATTTCCTTCATCAGACTGTGAGTTCTTCAAGATCAAAAAGACAAAGTGTTTCTGTAGCTGTTCATAAAACCTATTAAAGGTTTTGCTCTTAGTAGTTCTCAAAAAATGTTGCTGGCTGGTTTGGCTGGCTGGCTAGCATTACTGAAGCCATTCTGTATTCTTTCCAGGTACATTGTATTAGCACAGAGTTCACTATGAGGAAACATGGTGGAGAAAAGGGAGTGCCATTCCGAGTACAAATTGACACCTTCAAGGAGAACGAGAATGGGGAATATACTGAGCACTTACACTCAGCCAGCTGCCAGATCAAAGTCTTCAAGGTATTCTTGGGCATTGTGCTGGCTCTCAGATCCTTTTTCCTCATCTATTTTAACATTAATCACCAAGTCAGAGAGTTGACTTGTCTTTTTTCAAAAACTCTGACAGCTCAGTCTAAACTAGAGTTATTCAACTAATGGCTGAGATGCCTGATAATGAAATTTATGTGGGGATGGTGTAGGAAAAAGGGAACTTGGGGTCAGAAACAGAAACAGATGCTTCATGAAAGCTTTTAGAGCCTGTTGAAGTCACCAAAAAACCCCCAAACCCCATTACCATTGAGTCGATGCCAACTTACAGCGACCATATAGGGCAGAGTAGAACTGCCCCGTAGAATTTTCCAAGGAGCGCCTAGTGGATCCGAACTGCCGACCTTTTGGTTAGCAGCTATAGCACGTAACCACTACACCACCAGGGTTCCCCTTGAAGTCACAGGGACTTGTAGAAGCCCATAAAAATTAGAAAAGTTGACAATTTGATTCTCTTCCCTTATTTGGGTCTTTATTTTTATCATGTGTGATAAATATGTTCTCTTTGCAAAAGATTCAGTAATACAGAAGTGTTCATAGCATAATACCCAAGTTTCCTTTTACCACTCCCTCTTCCCTAAATCAGCATCCCCTCCCCAGAGGTAACTGCTGTCATAATTAGGTATGTGTCCTTTTAGTCCCTTTACTATGCTTTACATAGATATGTACATAGGCATATATTTTTTTCTTTGAAGCAAATAGAATTATATTGTATAAATTGTTTCGAGGCTTGGTTTTTTTTTAGTTAACCATGCACTTCAGGAGGAACCCTGGTGGCACAGTGGTTAAACACTCGGCTGGTAACCAAAAGGTCTGCAGTTCAAACCCACCAGCCACTCCATGGGAGAAAGATCTGGCAGTCTGCTTCTATAAAGATTTACAGCCTTGGAAACCCTATGGGGAAGTTCTACTCTGTCCTATAGGGTTGCTTTGAGTAGGAATCGGTTTGACAGCAATGGGTTTGGTTTTGGTTTGGATGTACTTCAGAGATCTTCCCATAGATCTATTGATAAGTCTATAGACAGTCACTGTAGGTCTGTCTCTTTCTTTTTTAACTCCATCAAGTATTTAAATTTTCTTTTTCAGACTTACATGCAGTGATACAATCAGCATCCTTGTATATAAACCTTTGTTTCATATGTGGATATTTAAGTTTTTAGAAGTAATGTTGCTGGGTCAAAAGTGAGTTCTTGAGGTGCCCGGCTACCATTAGTGACCACCCTGACAGGGAACACAACAGAGAGTCCCTGACGGAACAGGAAAAAAGTGTGGTGCAGAGCTCAAATTCACATAAAAAGACCAGACTTAATGGTCTGACTGAGACTGGAGGAACCCCAGGAGATGTGGCCCCCAGACACTCTGCTGACCCAGAACTAAAACCATTCCCGGAGCCAACTCTTCAGATAAAGATTAGACTGGACTCTAAAACATAGAATAATACTTGTGAAGAATGTGCTTTTTAATTCAAGTAACAAGACCAAATGGGCAGCTCCTGTCTGGAGGCAAGATGAGAAGGCAGAGAGGGATAGGAGCTAATCGAATGGACACAGGAAACCCGGGGTGGAAGTGGGGAGTGTGTTGTCATATAGGGATTACAACTAGGGTCACATAACAATATGTGTATAAGTTTTTGTATGAGAAATTAACTTGAGCTGTAAACTTTCACTTAAAGCACAATTTAAAAAAAATGAATTCTTGAGTTTAAGGCACACTTATTTCTCATTTCAGCCCAAAGGTGCAGACAGAAAGCAAAAAACAGACAGGGAGAAAATGGAGAAACGAACACCTCACGAAAAGGAGAAATATCAACCTTCCTATGAGACAACTATACTCACAGAGGTAAAAGGATTTCTTTTAGTGCCAATTTCAGCCGTTTTTGCCACTCCTACTCTTTTTTGATTGTTGTTTGCTTGCTATGTATTTTTTCCATCCTTCGAGTTTTAGTTTGTTTGTGTCTCTAAGTCTAAGGTCTATCTCTTTAGGCAGCATATAGATGGATCGTGTTTTTTTTATCCATTCTGCCACTCTCTGTCTTCTTATTGGTACATTTAGTCCATTTACATTCAGTGTAATTATGGATAGGTATGAGTTTAGTGCTGTCATTTTGATGTCTTTTTTTGTGTGTTGTTGAGAGTTTCTTTTTCCCACTTAATTTTATGTGCTGAGTCGTTTATATATTGTCTTTTCCTCTTATTCGTTGTCATTGATTTTGTTTCTGCTGAGTATTTTTTTCTTGTATTTTATTTTGATGAGTTGGATTGTTAGTTTCCTTTGTGGTTACCTTAGTATTTACCCCTATTCTTCTAAGTTTAAATATAAGTTTTATTTCTTTATATCGCTTTGTCTTCCTCTCCATATGAAAGATCTGTGACTACATTTCTTAGTCCCTCTTTATTGTTTTAATGTTGTCTTCTTTTACAAAATAACATCACTGTTGCCGTTTTGAGCGTTTTTTTATCTTGATTTATTTTTGTGATTTCCCTATATGGGTTGACATCTGATTGCTCTGTCTAGTGTTCTAGTCTTGGGTTGATACCTGATATTATTAATTTTCTAACCAAAGAACTCCTTTTAGTACTTCTTGTAGTTTTGGTTTGGTTTTTACGAATTCCCTAAACTTCTGTTTATCTGGAAATGTCCTAATTTCACCTTCATATTTGAGAAAGACAGTTTTGCTGGATATATGATTCTTGGCTGGCAACTTTTTTCCTTCAGTGCTTTATATAAGTCATCCCATTGCCTTCTTGCCTGCATAGTTTCTGCTGAGTAGTCCAAGTTCATTCTTATTGACTCTCCTTCGTAGGTGACTTTTCATTTATCCCTAGCTGCTCTTCAATTTCAGCCATTTTTCAAGGGTATATTATGATACTTTTCACTCTTAAAGGAAAAATCCATTATGTCCAGCCTAATCAAAACCTAATGGTCCTGGGCATATTTTCTCTTGCTTATTGGGGCCCTCATGAATTAAGATGGACTAATAAAGACGTGCTACTCAAGTAACAATGTTTTAGTGGGACCCTAGGGTCAAATGTGCTTTTTCAGTATCTGGGTTGTCCTTTGTTTATAGTGTTCGCCATGGCCTGAGATCACGTACGTCAATAATTCCCCATCACCTGGCTTCAACAGTTCCCATAGCAGTTTTTCTCTTGGGGAAGGGTAAGTCTGGGAAATGAAATTGGTTTGTGTCTGTCCCAAATATGTATTCTTTATCTTTCCATAAACAAGATCTTTCCAAATCAGTAAATACTTCCCTTTGGTCAATCTTTGGTAAATTCACATATTAACTGAAGTTTGGATTGTCTTCAAAGGAGACTGAAAGAGTTTTATGTAGCCCTTTTTCTCCTTTTTAAAAAAATTTCCATTAGAAAATAGCATTTTTGTTTGATTTTTAGTGATTTAAGGACTGAATTTTTAGCCTTTTTGGTTCTTCTTATTGCTGCTGATCTTGAGTTATTTCACTTCCTGATCATACTTTCAACAGAGAGTGGTCACTGGAAATTGGAAACACAGTTGTGCAAACACTAAAATTTATTCTGTTACTTGTTAAGAATGCTCCTGACATTTATTATGGGCCTTTGATAATTGGAGGGAGAAGTTTGAAGATGATGGCTAAAATGAAATTTTAGAATTATCTATGGGATATATTTAATCTTGCCTTATTGTCCTTTACCATCAGAGGTAATTGAAAGTTGGTACAGATGCCTTCTCCAGTTTAAAAAAAGGGTAGTTGTCTTATAGTTCTAGAACAGGCCATTTTGAAGCTTGAGATAGGCTACCAAATATGTGAGTATATTGTTTGGCTGTAGTGTTTGTTTTTAGATTTATTTAAGTTCTAAATTTAAAGGTATTTAAGGTAGCTTTAAAAAAAAAAATTTTTTTTTTTTTTTAATGTTCAAAATGGAACAATTCAGAATAAAAATATGTAGAAGTGGTAGGAGGCATAGATATAATTAGGGCCTTGAGCTAAGTTAATTACTGAATTTGAATTTTATAGCTAAGGGGAAAAAAAGAAGGAAAAAGATCTTTTTACTTATAGGCAATTTTAAATATTATGTAAAGGCTTAAGGGTTGTGTTTTTTTAAGTTTTCTCTTTTGTATGTACTTCATTATTAGGCTTTAATTTTTCTCCCATAAAAGAAGTAAGCATTAGGGAAGAGGAACAACCCATAAAGCAAAAGGGAGTATAAGGA
Source organism: Loxodonta africana (assembly GCF_030014295.1). Taxonomy (NCBI): domain Eukaryota; kingdom Metazoa; phylum Chordata; class Mammalia; order Proboscidea; family Elephantidae; genus Loxodonta; species Loxodonta africana. Next base: position 90,921,411 of record NC_087345.1, read on the forward strand.
AGAACCAAGTGTGTGGAGCTGGCCCTTGGATCATAAATTAAACAGCACTAATTTTTGAAGCTGCTTTAAAAATAATTATTAAGTGTTTTTTATTATAAAAGTGTATCATCCCATTGCATTGCGTAAATTTTCCTCCAATCTTTTTTCTTATGCATGTTTATATTGTATATTTATATATTTAATATAGTTGTAATATATTGGTATGCTTTTGTATCCTGATAGTTTATGTTCTAATAAATTTCCCATTATTCAATATTCTTTATGCCATAATTTATTTAATGAGTCCCAAGTTATTGAAATTTAGATTTTTTTTTCAGCTTCCCCAATCATAAATAATGTTATAAATGACATAGTTCCTTTCCCTCTCTCGTAAAGTCTTGAGGTCAGATTAACACATATAAACACATATAGAAGCATTAGATCAAAGAGTATGAATGTTTTATGAGACCACACAGATCTTTTAAATCTCTAGCTTAAGACTTATTGTGAGGATGAAGAATGAGGAGAATGAATTTCCCAATTCCCTAGTATTTGTCATGGACTCATTCTTTCATTTTAAATGTTTCTTTAGAAATGGTTCACCAAACCACCAGCCAGAGCCTCCCCCTCCAGTCACAGACGTAAGTCTGAAGTTGAATGTCAATTACTTGCAATGTCTAATAATACTTTGATGACTTTACAATTCAATAGAAATGCCCAGCTTTTAGGGAGGATTGGTATTCATTCATTAAGCAAACATCTGTTGAATTTTGACTATGTCCCAGGTACTGTGATAGGAAATAGAGATATGAAATAAGTAATGCAAGACTCTCACATTTGAGGGGCTTACAGTCTAGTAGGGAAGATAAGGATGAACTCCGCTGGCTTGTTGTGTGTTTAGATACAGAGAGATAGGTGTGTAAACAACTTCCAAGCAAACTGGGCCTGAGTGTGGGTGCATGTGGGTGTGTTTGTGCTACCTAATGAAATGACAGAGGAACATATTTAATTATGAAAAAATTCTCCTCTCTTTCAGAACCTTTTGCCAACAACCACACCTCAGGAAGCTCAGCAGTGGTTGCATCGAAACCGTTTTTCTACATTCACAAGACTTTTCACAAACTTCTCAGGTTAAATTTGCTTGTCCTTCCCCACCTACCCATTCATACAGCATGGGATATTCCTTTACATTTTATGGCCTCGTATTGTCTGTGACCCAACCCAGTGCCGTCGAGTTGATTCCGACTCATAGCGACCCTGTAAGACAGAGTAGAACTGCCCCATAGAGTTTCCAAGGAGCACCTGGTGGATTTGAACTGCCGACCCTTTGGTTAGCAGCCGTAGCACTTAACCACTACACCACCAGGGTTTCCTAGTGTCTGTAAGAGGTTATTTTTTTTGGTGAGATCTTAGTGTACTTTTCTGATGAAATTAATTCCATACAACCCTTTAGCCTTTCTCATCAGCTGCAACAGTGCTGTGAAATACTTAAAAAGAAATACTTAGTGTAAATGCACTGTAATTTTAAAGTATTAATTACGTCCAACACTTTTTAAAATGTATATTTCATATAGTGCTTTATCAAGGGACATTTAAAGGTAGTCTGAAATCTTTCCCTGGGTATCAGTATATTGTATTTTACTTAACACATTCCACTTTTATTTAGCACCTTCTTTTTTTATGTACCAGGGGTAGTAGGAACACAGAAATGGATAAAACATAATTCCTGATGAAAGAGCTCATCATCTAGTATAGGAAAATATAAAATAAATGAAACCAAAATAAAACCCCCCAAACAGGTTAACAAAGAATTGTGATGTAGTCGATAAGTCTTTCTACAGAGGTGGGTACAAGATGAGGCATTCAGGGGAGGTTCTCATGTCAGGGAACATGCGTGATGTGCGAAGTGACTCTCGAGGAGGGATGAGGAGGAGCCTGTCTTTTAGTCAGATAGTGGAAGGAAATTTCAGACAGGAAAAAAAACTTGCTCATTAGGCTGAGGTTCAAAAATCAATATGATGAAGGCATAGGGTTAAGTGGAAAAGTTAATTGGGTGGGAATCTAGGCTGGAGAGGAGGCCGGGCCAGGTCATGGAGAGCCTTGTATGCCATAGAAAAGATCTTGGACCATAACATGCTGGTAATGAGGTGTCCTTGTAACAGAGCCCATTTTAATCATCATTAACAGAGAATCTTTCCCTTTATCACACATTTTCTTTATATTTATTCCAGGGGCAGATTTATTGAAACTAACTAGAGATGATGTGATCCAAATCTGTGGCCCTGCAGATGGAATCAGACTTTTTAATGCATTAAAAGGCCGGTATGTAATTAGTGTCAAAATATTGGTGAGGCTGGATTTCAAATGGATTTGGATTCAGGGAGTCTTCAAAATACTGTTTGCACAGCTAAATACATTTCTTCAGTGCCAGCTACGTATCAAATAAAGAGAAAAAAATATCCTTTCTTACACTTGATCCATGAAATTCCTCCATAATATCCTACTTTCCATTCCCAGGTAGTTTTTTCATTCCACAAATATTCAGTGAGTCTCTGTCATGAGCAAGGTACTATTCTAGGCTCTGAGGACACCAGTCATAAGGATTGGCGAGCAAAAGAGAGAAGGTACGCAATACCATGGAGTTTCCTTTTAATGAGGAAAGAGATAAAGATATAAACAAATGAATATTCTGGATAGTGATAAGTGCTTTGAAGGAAAACAAAACAAAATTAAGCAAAAACAAGATATGGGCTAGAGAGTATACCCAGAGTACAGTCAAGAGAGGCTATTTAAGCTGAGTTATAAGAAGGATGAAGCTATGGGGTCATTTGAGAAAAGAATGTTCTAGGCAGAAGGAACAGCAGGTGCAAAGGCCCTGTTAGTTTTAACTGAGAAGAGCTTGGGTAGAAATTACCTAAGTGTCCACTTGCAAATATTAGTTGTGACACAGAGTAATTTGTAGTCTTTCCCCTTTTGAGATTTACAGTTTCAGATAAATAATATTGATGTAGAAAGCATACAGGTCACAAACCATGGTGTTTTCAATTGCCTCCTGTGCACGTGAAAGCTAGACAATGAATAAAAAAGACTGAAGAAGAATTGACGCCTTTGAATTATGGTGTTGGAGAAGAATATTGAATATACCATGGACTGCCAAAAGAATGAACAAATCTGTCTTGGAAGAAGTACAACGAGGATGCTCCTTGGAAGCAAGGATGGCGAGACTACGTCTCACATACTTTGGACATGTTGTCAGGAGGAATCAGTCCCTGGAGAAGGATATCATGCCTGGTAAAATAGACAGTCGGCGAAAAAGAGGAAGACTCTCAATGAGATGGATTGACACAGTGGCTGCAACAGTGGGATTAAGCGTAATGATTATGACAATGACTCAGGACTGGGCAACGTTTCATTCTATTGTGCATAGGGTTGCTGTGAGTCAGAATTGACTCGACGGCATCTAATAACAACAACAACAACAACAACCCTCACGGTGGAGTCAGGGAGGGCTTGCCTGAGAAGTGAACGCCAAGCTGAGATCTGAATCTGCACATTCAGGGTGGTGGCTCAGCGCACGGCCTCTCTCTCTGTGTATATCACTGTTTTGTTGAAATCTCCCCATCACTCCAGTCCCATCTCCACTGTCACTGTTGTGTGAGAGCCTTACTGACCTTTCAGTTAGATGTGACCTATTTGTCCTTTGAGCCCCAGTGGATGTATATTCTCTTATTCTGTTTTGTAATCCACTTACCTCCTCACTCCCTCACCCCTCCTGGAAGATATAAACTATCTCATCTTTCCATTAAATGTCTAGGACCCTACCTTATTGTCTTGCAAAAAAAAAAAGCATACAGGTCAATAGCAACAGAACCAAATCAGTGACTAAATAATAAAACAGATGGATAAGTATTCGTGTTTGTGTACCTCACAGGGATATTAAATCAATAGGGCTGTAATCTCAGAAACTTTTAAGGAAAGGTGAAATTCACAGGTTGGTGACTTGGGAAAAAAGAATCTTTTTTAGGGTATCGTCTGAAGAATATTTAATAGAAAGGAATACAATGATCAGATCAAGAGGTAACTGAATACCCTTGCCTAAGAAGAATAGAAAGAGGGCTTAGGCTACTTAGAAAAGGGTAATGAGGGACATAGATACCCCATGTACTTATTGGAGTTTTTAAGTAAAAGTTATCTGTCTTGAACCTGACCAATGGAGCAGTGCTCACAGATTTTGAATATTTCTAACCTTTACACCAAAAGTCACAAACTCAAATGACTACAGAGGTCCCATAGGTAATGTAACGGAGGGACGGCCGAGACTGGGCTGTACTGAAGAAAACACGCACCAGATGAGGAGGGCAGCTGACTGTTCTTGTGTGAAGATGAGAGCCTCGAATTGCCGGCCTGATTTTTCAAGAAAAGCCAAAACTTCAGCTTATATGATGTCTCCAGTTGGAACTAATTCAGCTTCAAAAGAAAAAAAGAAAGGAAAAAAAAAAAAACCACTGGGGAGCAAATAAAACATTGAAGAAGCTGCATCTGGCCTGTGAGCTGCCAGTTTTCAGCCACTGTTCTATACTGTTAGTCATGTAGACACACAAGTTCTCCCTTAAGTTGTGCTTCCTATGAAAACCCTAAACTGACAGGTTGTTGTTTTTTGGTTTTGTCTTTAGCATGGTACGTCCAAGATTGACCATTTATGTTTGTCAGGAATCCTTGCAGTTGAGGGAGCAGCAGCAGCAACAACAGAAGCATGAGGATGGAGACTCAAATGGTACTTTCTTCGGTAGGTCGTTCTGGACAGACCAGGACAGACATGAAGAGAGGTGAAGAGATGTCTTAAGGGCATGTGATGGGAATTCATCAAACAGCAGATTCAGCATTTGCTAGAAGTAATGGTAATCACTAATGTTTATTGAGCTCCTAATACATGCTAAGCACTACTCTGAGCACTTCTACATGCTTTAGTTTTACAACTGCTGTCTCATTTTCGCAGTAGATTTCATTGTTATCTTCAGTGTTTAGGTGAGGAAAAGGAGGCTTAGAAATGTTAACTTGCCTTAGATCACACAGCTAGCAAGTAGCTGAGCCAACATTTGTACACAGGCAGTCTGACTTCTTAGTCCTTCAGAAAAGTGGAAGTTCCTGACAGGTGCTTTGTAAAAGCAGAGAACCTTTGCGCTGACTGCCATTGCTCTCTCCCTTTGCAGTGTACCATGCCATCTATCTAGAAGAACTGACAGCTGTTGAACTGACTGAAAAAATTGCTCAGCTGTTCAGCATTTCCCCTCAGCAGATCGGCCAGATCTACAAACAGGGGCCGACAGGAATCCATGTGCTCATCAGTGATGAGGTAGATTTTTCAGGACCGCAACTCACCAGATGACAGTCAGTCTGTCAGGGCCTGGGATGGAGCAAGAGCAGCTCTACTGGGGCAGGATGCTCTGTCTTCTTGACCTGAAGTTTTCAAACTTTCTTGCTTGCATACCTTCTAAAATAAATTTTAAAAACTATCCCCTTGTGCAGTTTTAGGTTGACTTAAGATTTTTTGTTGTAAGTTTAAATAGTTGCAAAAGATGTCATTTCTGGGCATATCATATGACATTTACAAATGAAACAGTTACATCACTATTTTAATTGTATTCCATGAAACCTCCATACAAGCATGATTAGTGCCGTCATCCATCAAAAAACACATGACTGTGCTTTTCTTTAAGTTAGAAATTTTATATCATTCCTTTGTTTCCTTGAACTTGTATTTCCAGTTACCTCCTTCATAGAATTTTCTGTTAACATAGTTTTTATGCTTAACATCTTTTATTGATATCCTACCATAGTTCTTTGAAACAAAAGTTTATAAGTTGAGAAAAATTATTTCTTCCAAATAGAATTATCACTATAATTATAATTAATTAAAACAACATATGTATTACAAATTTTGACAAGGAATTATTAAACATAAAGAAAATGTATTAAAAGTACATCTATTAATGAGATGAATGGTGGTGTTCCATTCTCAGCCCCCACCCACAATTAGTTCATCTGTAGATGAATACTGCCCCTTGATTGCTAGAGAGAGAGTTCAGCATCAATTCCATCCCGTTTTCCCCCCTAGATAGAAATGATGTAGAACCCTATTTGCATAAATTGATAGATAGGAATGGATGGAGTTGTGTTATAGCACCATTGCTGGGTTTTCAAACTTCTGAGTTACATGCCAAAAATTACATCAGGATGTTATCAAAATAATTTTGAATCATCTGTAATTTGACAATTTTTGATTAGGTCACGCTTCAGTTCTGGTGCGAGGAAAGACTTGCAATCCACGTGACTCTCAAAAGGGTTTGTTACCCAGTCATTCGTTAGAGTCCACATTTTTAATTATATTTTGCTACCCTAGGGCAGAGCACTTTAGTAAGTTCCTAGGGGGGTGAGACTCGTGCCTTTATTTTGTAAAATGGAAGAAGAGGGGTTGAGAAGGGAAAGTGGGGAAGGAAATGAAGAGGTTTTAGAGAAAACTATGTATGCAAGTTGAAGACCTGGAAATGAGTTCTATATGGGACCTATCAGTGTCCGTGTATTCCTTGGAAAGTCTTGGGATTAACCCAGGGAAATGCATACTCCAATTTTGAGACCACTGTTCTAGACCGCTCAGCTTGTAAAAATTAAAAAACCAAAACAGGTGGCAGGGGACAGGGGCAGAGAACACAAACAAAAACAGGCTTTTAAGAAGGCTTTTTAAAGTTGGGAGAAAAAACTCCTATGATTCTACAGATATTCATAAAATACTGTGTTTAGGACCAGTAAAGACTTCCATCTACACCCCCCAGATGGAGCAGTCCTCCAGAAACAGAAATGGACAGATTATTTTTCATTGAAATTTGATATCATAAAAAGTTTTTAATAATCATCAAATTTTCTTGCTTCTTTTCAGATGATACAAAACTTTCAGGAAGAAGCCTGTTTTATTCTGGACACAATGAAAGGTAATAAAATAATAAGACAAACAAACACCTTTCTCTAAGGAGTTTAAGAGCTTTTTCATAATTCTTTGAGAAGAGATAGGGAAAGTATCAACCACCAAATGAGGAAATGGAAGCTTTTTTTTGCGATTTCAGCATTGTTTTTATGTGACATTGTTTATGTTCATGGCGTGCAGCTATCACCACTATCCATTTCCAGATATTCCCTCACCATTAACAGAAGCTCAGTGTCCCTTACAGCCACGTTGTTTTTATAATATACATTTATTAAAGTATTCTCTGCTAATTAAAAGGTATGCTGCCCTTTGTCCTGCTCTGTTGTTTTTGTTTTCTCCTTCTCCCAAAAAGCTTACCGTATTTTTTTTTTCTCATTCTGTGTTTTAAGGGTAACAGAAGATCATTCTGTTTTGTTTTTGTTTTTTTACAGCAGAAGCCAATGATAGCTATCATATCATCCTGAAGTAGGAATGAGGCATTCCATACTCAGTGGCTGATGCTTCCTTCACCTCTTGGAAACTCCCCTCTCGCAGAGGGACATGAGTGGGAATCTGAAGGTCTGCAGGAACCCGACCTGTCTGACTGTGTGTCGGGGAGTCTGGGCCATGGAGGCAGCCCTCTGTGTTGGTCCAAGCTCTTGTGGCACACACAGATTACTGCTCAACATGCAGTTCTGCAGCTATTTCTTAGTTACAATTTATGGACCCTGTTGTTACTGAGTATCAGAAACGCCACATCGTTTAGAGTGTATGTATGGCATAATAATGGTGGAAATCGTGTGATGTTTAACGGAGAGATGTTAAATTTGTGATATGGAGCCATGTAATTTTTTTCTAATATAAAAATGAACATCTATATTCCTAAGACTAGATCCTCAGTCTTTTTTGCATCAAACATACAGGCATCTCCTCTTTTTGCCACAGTTGGCTCCTGAAAACCTCATCAAAGGAGAGACATGCAGAGATAGGATTTTTCTTTTTGTTCCCTGGTAATACTACTAGGAGCCCTGATGGCACAGTGGTTGAAGTGCTTGGCTGCTAACTGAAAGGTTGGCGGTTCCAACTCATTAGCTGCTCCTCAGGAGAAAGATGGGGCAGTCTGCTTCTGTAAAGATTACAACCTTGGAAATCGTAAGGGTCAGGGCAGTTCTACTCTGTCCCAGTAGGTCACTGAATCAGAATCAACTCGACAGCATTGGTTTGGGGATTTGGGTAATACTACTAATAGTAGTACTTTTTGCCAACAGTAATTGACACATAACTAATGCCAGGCAATGTGATACAGTCTTTAAATAGCTTGTCTTGTTTAATCACTTAATAACCCTCTATGAAGTAGACACTATTGTGATCCCTAACTGAAGATGAAGAAACAGAGACACACAGTGGCTCAGTAACTTGCACCATAACAGGCAGCTAGCAGGTAAAAAAAAAAAAAAAAAATTTTTTTTTTTTTTTTTTCCAGTGACACTCAAATCCAAACCCAGGCAATCTGGTTCGTAACCACCAGACAGTACTGCCACCCTTTATAGCCTGCGCTTGCCATCATGTATTACTGTGGCTCTTCCGGTGAATAGCACGTAATGGTGCATGAGAAGTGAAGAATCAGCCACTGCAAGAGGCAACCCATACCTAAGTAATGATGAAAAAAATCAAGACTTCCAAAAAAATGAAAACATCGATGCAGTTATCAGATTTGCAGGATTCGAGGCAGTGAAAACTAGGGATTGTCTGTAACTCCCAAAATTCACTATCCTTGAATGACTTTCTCAGACTGTTTATTGAGTTAGGCTAATCTCTGCTCTCTGTTCCCTTCTCTGTGTCCTCTTCCTGTAGGGAGTTCTTTTACTCATATAGGACTCATGTGTAAGCTTCCCAAGAAATTCATTCCCATCTCATTCACACTGTATGTTTTTGTTCTTCCTTAAAAATGGTTGTATGCCTGTGTGTGTGTGCGTGTGTGTGTGTGTGTGTAAGACCATGGGTCTTCTTTTTCACATGTAACGTTTTATCCAGATTATGTTGACGTGAAAAAAGATAATGTTCTAAGATTCTGTATTGGCTTTGAAGTTTTTTTTGTGTGTGTTTTTAAAGCATTTGATAAAGCTTAAATGTTTTTATACAGAGATTTTTGTTCATTAAAATCAACCTGCAACATGACCTAATTCCTCTTGGTTTTAAACAAATTGAAAACCTTGAAACCAGAAAATTAAACAAGTCAATGATTATTTAAAAATGACTTGGGCAACTTGACATATTAGGCTGAAATACTTTTTCAGTGAATGATTACTAGATGTCCCCATCTGGGGGGGACATTTCCCAGTTGTATTATGTTCCTAGGACTGACTCAGTCCTAGGCTGACTTCCTAAAGAAGAAAGGTCTCCCCTCAGCAGGCTGCTATTGTTTGTTTTTTTTTTTTTTTTTTCAGATTGGGAAGGTTGGACTAGATGACTTTTAAAGTCTTTTCCAAATCTGTGAACCTGTGACTCTTGCTTAATGCAAATGATACATGGAATTCTACTCATATATCATGTAATGACTTAATAGTTAAGAGGGAGTTATTGGGGGAAAAATGGGGCAGGGGTGTTATTGCAGGACCCTAAGGACCGAGCACTAGTCACTACATGAAATGTGGCTATTTAGTAATTTTGTTTTACCCAATATTATTGCCCAATAAGAATGTCTGCTCACATAAATGATTTAAGAAGCTATTGAAAGGAGAGAAATGGGAGTTGGTCGCATTGGCTGGAAACAGATTACAGTATACAAATAAAAGACAACCAGATCTGTGAAAGAACTAAGAAAGAGAGGTCCATGTAAGGGGCAGATGATGCTCTGATTCCTAGAAGCCAGGCACCTGCAGGCACTGAGTGTGTTTTAGGGGCAGAGCATGATCATGACTCTCACCACAGTGAGCTGGAGGGGCACATGGCCTCTGGAGGCATCAGGAAACCTGAGGTGTGTGAAAAAAGCTTGGAATAAGGGGACCATACATTTCTGATTGATACTTACTGGAGTGCTCTCAAAACCCTTTGTTATCCCCAAGTACTCCAATGAAGTATTTTTAGGGTTGCTGCAGAGATTTGGACTGTCTTGCAAACCAACATAAAAGATCAAACGATGCTTCTGCATTCAGTTCTGAAAGTAACACCAATTTGGAGTACAAATATTTGAAGTCGCGGCCAAGCTCTTCCCTCTTCACGGTAGTTTTTTTCTCTGGCCACTGCCTAACAATTCCACATGATTTGGTACTGGAGAGCTGAAATTGAAGAGCCATTTTATCGTTATACTGAAACCTTTGTTAGCCTGCTTCCTCAGCCATGGATGGTTTCACTGTAGGAATGTAATCTGTTACCGCCCCTACTGGTCTGTTTCAAGAACTCCAATCTCAACTGGAACTGCACAGATGCCCCACCTGGCTGCATTGTTTATATACTAATTCATGTAGAATAGGAGCCCTAGTGGCGCCGTGATTAAGAGCTTGGCTGCTAACCAAAAGGTTGGCAGTTCGAATCCACCAGCAGTTCCTTGGAAACCCTAGGGGCAGTTTTACTCTGCCCTGTAGGGTCGCTATGAGTCAGAGTCGGCTTGATGGCAGTGGTTTGGTTTGCGTGTGGTTCAAGTAGAATAATCATGCATCATTTTCCTGCTTCTGTAAATGCTCTATTTTCTGAGTAGTGGGGTAAGGCTTTTTTTTGCTAAAATAGTTTGTGATTAAGGTTTGTTTCATTATATCAATTGTAAGGCTTAAATGAGGAAGAACACTGCAAAGTGGAATGAGCTGGAAAAGATGCTCCATGCGACTTGAAATTCATGCCATCAGCACCTGTTTTTTCTACATTATTAATCCTTTATTTCTCCTTCTTGCTTCTTTTAATGATCATGTATTTTACCTTTGACCTTGAACTTCCATCCATTTCCACTTCTTCCCTATTCTTTCTACCTCTTTCCTTCTCACTTCTAGATCTGTGTTGTTCCCTGTGAACATAGATCTAAGGTATTGTAGTCAATAATGTTACCTTAACAATTGCAACTACATCTAGCATTTCCATTCTCAAATCCAGATTTAAAATTGTATATGACTTAAATTTTTCAATTGGATTCATGTCAGTTATAAGGGAACTTGCTATTTAAAATAATGTTATTGTGTCTCCATTTTGTACTGTATGGAATCTTTTGGAACATGACTAATAACTGGTTTATGTGAATGTATATTTTCATATATTAGATTTGCTCAAGTTGAGGTACACGTTCCTCATTTTAATCACAGCAGATTCCTGTTTTCTTCTTGAGCTCTGCCTGATTTTTCATTAAGGATTTAACCTTGCTTCAGGTTTTTATTCACCTTGTTGAGTTTATTAAGTTTGCCCTCTCTAAACTCATCCCTGCATTTCACCCCCTTAGACCTGATGGCTATTTTGCTATTGAAATAGGTTCTGTGTGTTTGTGTATATTGTGTACATATAGAGATAAATTTGTGTATGTCCTTTTTAAGACCTTCCTTGATTCCACTCAAACAGCTTTTTTGTTGTTTGTGTCATGGGGCCATCTTTTTTCCAGATTTGCACATACTGGTCTCTTTCTCTTAGTGTAGAATTAGGAAAAGTAACATACAACTTCAGGGATAAATCTACAGGTTCCATATCAGAAAAGCAAATAGAATTGCTTAGAATTTCATCTTAATTCTTTTTTCTGTAAGAAGATCGGCACATAATACCCCCTCTCTCCTATTTATTTGCACCTTTCTGGAGAATGTATCCTTGTTTATCTTTTGGTGGTTAAGGGGGGGTAGTTGATACAGTGTACACTTTTTGGTCAGAGAGCCCTGCATTCAAATCCCAGATCTTGCTCTTTCTGGACATGACCTTGGAGAAAATAATCTCTGAGGCCTCAACTTTCTTATCTTAAAAAAAAAAAAGGAAAGATAATATTCAATTCATAGGGTTGTTGGGGTTAAGAGGGATGGTATGTGTTAAACACAGTTTAGCGCCTAACACCCATTCAGTTGTTCAGTAAACTCAGGATGCTGTTAACAGAGCACCTCCACGTGTAGACGTAACTGCAAGACTGATGTGTAAACACTGCCCAGGACATGAAATCTGACCTTTGGTTTTCATCTGTGGCAGCTGTTTGCAGTGCCTATTCTTTGTCCTATGTTTTTGTCTCCTATTCTGCTTTGACTTCTTTGCCCCCAAAACAAACCATCCATCCGTGATTTTTGTATTCTAAGCTGGTCCACACATATGTTGCAATGTGGTCTGGGACAAGCAGTAACATTTGGAATTGGATATCCAATGTTGTAATTATTAATGTTAATATTACTAGCATTTCTTCTCACTTTTCTTTGTAGTTTGTATTCTACTGCACTAAAGCTTCCTGGACACTTGCTGCCTGACACTTGCCTTCCATAGGCTCTGCTTAGGCTGGAGCACAATTGTAGTTATTATGGGCGAACCGTCAACACTGTAGTAACTTCCCTAGTGATCCTATCATGCCAACAAAATATGGTGAATAAGTGACTCTATGATAAATTGTTGTGATGTCTGTTAAAAGTCCAAGTATCACAGCCATGTAGTTTCAACATTTCTATTACTCTCAGATCTTTTTACTGATTCAGAGCTTGTTGCCAAATTGGATTCTGCTGTCTTCTCAAAGGATGTGCTAACCTTGGTTTGGCTATTTTCTAGTTTGGTGGCATTAACCAACAAAGCTTTGGCACTGGGGCCAGTGGTGCCCTAATTTCCATGACTCTGGGTGTTTAGGCATTTGAGACACATCCTTAGCCCACTAACCATAGCCTGTAGGGTGATTCTACAGAGTGGTCAGGGGCCTTCTCTTCCTTTTTGCCTTTTATCTGTCCAGGAAAAACAAAATCATGAATAGAACCTCTTGAACATCTGAATAGAAAACTTAGGATAAAAACAGCTAACATTTACATAGTACTAAACATTTTATAAGATGTTAACTACTTAATATTTACAAAACCCCATGAGATACAAACTATTATGTCCGTTTTACAGATCAGGAAGTTAAGGTACCGAGAAGTTATGGACTTTGCCCAAGGTCACACTGCTAGTAAGTGGAGCAGTTGAGGTTTATAATCAAGCAGTCTGGCTCCAGGGTCCATGCTCTCGATCATGAGCTCTTACCACCCCTAGATCTTAGAAGATAAGGAGATCATCAGCACAATGTACCTTAAGGATTACTTTCTGTCATCTGCTGCTTTTGCATTTTGCAGTGTTGTATCCTAGCCTCTTGGAGTCTCTGATGTCACCTGAGGGAGAGGACTGAAATTCTCGACACTTTTTCCAAACCATTCAACCTGTCTGAAACTAAAATGGTTTGGTAGCCAGCAGATCTGGCTTCATGGTTTCTTAGTGGCAGTGAAAAGTGCACCTGGCTTTGTAACAAGCCTAACCTGAGTTCAAATCCATCCATCCATTTATTCAGTAAATATGTTCTGAGCTTCTAAATGCCGAATACCAGGCTCTGTACAAACCAGTTCCTTGCTGTCATGGAATTTAGTCAAGTGAGAGAAGACTGAAAAATATATGTCAAATGGTAAATGCTAAGAAGAAATATAAGGCAAGGAGATAGAGACAGGGGAAGCACCATTTTAGAAAATGTGGTTAGGGAAGGTCTGTCGCTGAAAACGAACATTTGAGAAGATATTAAGTGAAGGAGTATGTGGTTAGCAGGTGGAAAAATGGAACTGCAAGGAGGTCTGTGAGCCAGTGGAACTGAAGCAGAGTACAAAAAAACAAACCAAACCCATTGCTGACGAGATTTCGACTCAGAGTGACCCTATAGGACAGAGTAGAACTTCCCCTAGGGTTTCCAAGGAGCGGGTGGTGGATTCGAAGTGCCGACCTTTTGGTTAGCAGCCGAGCTCTTAACCACTGCACCACCAGGGCTCCTAAGCAGAGTATGGAAGCAGAAAAATAGAAGGAAACAAGATGATAGATAGGATGGCAGGATAGCGAAGAGAGGATGCACCTAGATCCTTTAGGACTTTATAGGTGAAGGAAGATATATACTACTATTCTGAGTAGGTAAGAAACCAAGGTTGCATGGCCTTGGCTAATCTCATAAAACTTCTGACTTCTGAGTCTTCTTCCCCATCTTAAAAATGTGTTGCAAAAAAAAGGGTGGGGGGAGGGGGGGCTTGCAAAGTTGTTAAGATCAGACAATGTTAAAAAAAAAAAAAAGGATTAAAAGAAAACATCTAAATCAATCCATCATATAAGTAGACAACTAAATAATAGTTACTTGTTCGTTTTTCTCTATACCTTGCGCAGGTAGCAGCAAGTCAGGCTGCTGAAGACTAAGAATCCATGAGCTAGGAGAAGGGGGGATTGTGCTCCTTAGGCATGGGAGTGTGGCTCCATGTCCTGGAAACAGAAAAATGGGAGCGTTGGAGAATTTGTTTAGTCACTGAAGATCTGTCGCTGAGGGTCTCTCTTCCCCTTCAAAGGGCTGCAGCAGCCCCAAACTCGCTTTCCCAAGGTCGGCTGCAGCGGAGACTCCGCCTCCTGAACCAGTTCGCCGGCCGAACCTCGGCTTTGAGCCCCTGGCCGCCTCCAATTCCCGGCATGCCGCTGGACGTGGGGTTGGCACGTAGACTCCATTTCCCAGCCTGCCTCGGGGCTCGGCCAGGACGTGCCGGCGCCTATAAGAGCCGGAGCGCTGCGACCGGAGCCTATTGTTAGCCGGAGCCGGGGCGGTTCTGGGCGGCTGCTGCCAGGGGCACCCGAGTTGCCGGAGCCGCCCGCCCCCCGCCGCCTGCCGGCCGGCCTGCCCACCCGCCCTCCTTCCCCGCCCCGCCGCCCTGGGAGCTCCCCGACCATCGCCGCGGGGCCCGGGATTCGCTCTCTCCTCCCTCGTTTTCACCCGGGCTTGGGCGGCGGCGGCAGCGGGGGCGGCAGAGACCGTCACGGGAGGAGGCAGCCGCGGCGGGGCCGGTAATGGGCCTGGGGGTGCGGGGCGGAGGGTGCCGCCTCGTCCTTTTTCGGGATCGGCCCTCGGGCGGCTGTGGAGGAGTGGTCAAGCCTCGAGCCGTGCGGATGGAGGGGTCAGAAATGAGGGAGGATCGGACGGGAGCGGTCGGGGGGCGGGGAGCGAGGGCGCCGCTGGGAAGGAAGAGCTGGGAAGAGGCGTGGGAGCAGGGGGCACCGAGGACGCCGGCCGGGGCTGCGGGGGCAGCTCGGGGAAGGAGATGGGCGGCTCGGAAGTCGGCGGGATTGCGGGAGAGGGTTGTTGGGAATGGAATGGAGATGGTGTAGGATGGAGGGAAGTGAAGGAAAGGGAGGGGGAATAGAGGAAAATGTGGGAGGAGTGGTTGGGAATTTGTGAGTAGCAGGCAGGAAGGGATGAGGAGGGCTGGGTCGGGGCTGCAGACGATTGGAATGAGCGGGAAGGTTAGCAGGAATCAGAGGGAAATGGGTTCAGACCTGAAGGTTCAGCAGGCGTGTCCATTGAGGGAAACTGATGACTTGACATGTCCCTTCAGCTCCTGATGTTTCCCATTTTTCTGGCGTTGTGTGGAAAAATGGAAGCATCATTTGCCCTGGTTGCTAGCTTGATCTTTTTTTCACAGGCCCTAACATGCAGCTCACTGCCACCCATCCCTTTTAGTGCAGTGGCCTTGATTCATCCTTTTAAAGGGGTTAGAGGGGCAGTTTGACACCACAAACCATTCTTCAGTATGAAATGTTAGAAGGTATCCCCAAGAGGCACACTGTCCCCTTGTCCTGAAGTTTTCAGTTCAAGGTAAATTCGGACTTGATTCAGATTTTCCTTTCCTGACTTTCCATCTTGCACATCTCCAATGCCAGGATGTTGGTGTGTGCCAGAGTTACAAATGACTGGATGTAATGCTTCCTGCAGCATCGTGTTCCAGTTCTCCTACAAAGATCTTGTGTCCCCCATATGAAGATGGTTCAGACATGGAAAGCCAAATTCCAAACTTGTGTCAGTGAATGGGTCAAAAGAGGAATGAGGGTGTCAATGCTTTCTTTCAATACCTGGTTTAGATAGGATGTTTTCACTTCAGTGCTTAATAAATTCATGATAGTGTGATCACAAGGACACATGGATCTATGAAATTCCTAGTATTTGAAAGTTTCAATCACAGTATCTTCTAAAAGGAGAAACAGGACAAGTCATTTTATTCAGGTTTATCATAACACGCAGCAGCCAGCCTTTTTTTCTCTAACCCAGCTACTGTGGTAGCCCTGCCGATCTTGTTAGAGATTTTGGCCCCTTGACCTTTAGCAGAAGGTTGGGTTCCAATCCAGTGGAGAGGATTTCTCCTGTGAGATGTACCTTGTTTTATTATTTTGGACTCATTTAAGAGAGAGGCCTACACTACGTAAACTTTGCACGTACATGGTGCAGTCACAGATTTTTTTCCTGAGCAGTCCCTCCTTTGCTAGTCTCACATTTGCTCTTTTTTGGTGGTTGTTAGGAATCCTCATAGGCCTGAAAAAACTTAGATCTAATACTGAAATACAGATATGCTGATAGATGTATTTCGTTGGTGCCAGCTGAATGTCTTCTATATATTTGTAGACCTGAACTGTTTCATATACCTTTGGGAAATGCTTGACTAGAAACACTTGGGAAAAGACCATGAGGCATGTAGCCAGAAAGCATCAGCTGACATTTCTTTTCACTGGCATTTAAAAGCTTTTATAAAGCTTTGCATCATTTTCTCCAAAAACATTCGTTGTTTGAGTTGGTCATTTTGACAGTTAAGTGTCAGTTATGACCTGCATTTCCAGTCTCACCTTGATTATTTCTGCATGGTTTTAAATGAGTGGAGTATAACCTAGGATAAATGTATCTGTTGAACACAGACATTGATCTTTTACAAATGAATAGTTGAGAGAGGTGAGATAACTGACTTTTGTAGTTTGAAAGGAGATTAATTGATGAAGTGCAAAGTGTGAAACTTACTCTAGTTGTTGCATTGCAAAGAAAGATCTCTTCAAGCCACAGTGGCAGTGGATGGGGTTGCTCTTCTTGGTGCCCAGCTACCATCTTTATCTTAACAGGTCAAGTTCACACCAGAGAGTTGGGCAAGGAGAGCTGGGTTGAAATTTAAAGTTACATCAGTTGTCAGGACAGAGTAGTTTTTTTTGTTTTTTTGGTTATTAATAATGGGGTTCATGTCAGAGAAAGAGATGCTAACAGATCCTGAGTAGGGTGCAGATACCTAGAACAGCGGGGTCACCTTGAAAATTTTCCTAAATGCCATCTAAGTGGAATAGTTAGATTATAGGTCAATATGCACATTTTTTACACATATAGCCATAGTTTCAGCTTATTTTCTGGCAGTTTAAGGAAAATATTTTCTCCTATATTCCACACCTTTTTTTCTTCTTTCTCACCTATCCCCATCATTGCCCAGAAAGCACTATTTCAGAAGTGAAAGTGAAGAAGACAGAAAAAAGGGAGGAGGAGAATAGAAACAGCAGCCAGCAACCCTCGCTGCACCAGAGTACACAAAAAGTAACCCTAAGAGAAATGATAACCCCTGGGGGCAGCTGGGTTAAGACAGTGGAGAATTTTAGCAATAAAGATGATTTTGGACCAGATCCAAGCTCCTGTGGAACTTGAGGAAAAATACTCAAATGGAACTCACGTTCTTGGAAGCAGAGGGACACCTGAGCAAAGAACAAGAGTGTACATTTGCTTCTAGTCATAAGTCCCTGAGTGTTTCCAGCCTGAGGAAAAGGCCACTTCCTTAGTAGCAGCACTAACTGAAGCTCACTTAAAACTGAAGCCATGACTTGCACAAGCCATTTTTGAGAAAGCAGATTTTCAGCTCATTTTGATTTTTCATGTGGTTGATAAGGTATTTCTTAAGAAGGAAAATAGAACTTAAACCCCATGGTCAACATTATTATTATTATTTTTTAACCCAGCCACATAAATACTCAACTGTAAGTCCCCTCTCCCAATAATAGAATAAAATTAGAAATTCGTTAGTCAATAGATTATCTTTAAACTCAGTCTAAATCTTAACCCATAAAAATGCCCTTGGCTTCCTCTGTTCTTACCATGTCCTAGAAATGTGACCATGATAGCAGGATCAGTAACTTGAAGAACAGAACTGGTACTTTGGGCTTGTTTTTTAAATTTAATTACAATTTTTATCCAATACTCGATTATTTTTTTTCCTCCCTGACCAAATTTATTTCAGGAATGTGCTTGCCTGAGACCTATGAAGCCTGATGTTTCTTAGGTACATTTTGTTACTTGAATGCAGAATTTGATGGGATCTGGATAGATAGATTTGCGTAGGAAATATCTTCTCCAAAGTACTTATTAGGTCTGGTTGACTACGTAGAGCTGATCCAAGAGCAGGCCAATCGCTTCCAAGAAACACAGTCGAGAACAGCTCTGTAGCAGGCAGCTCTTGACACCACAGTGTATTCTGGTTAGCTGCTCTGCAGTAACGCAGCCCTGTCTTTCTGGGCAGTGTTGTTATTCCTCCTGCATAATTAGCAACTAGTGAGGTCATAGTCTGGGGAGATTCTGGCATTACTGAGGCAAAGCAAGGGAGGCTTCATACCTCATCACACGTGGCTCAAGCTCTAACAGCATTTCTGCAGAGTAGATTCATGTCCTTCCAGAACTTAAGTCCAAAGATGGAGAAGGAAAAAGATTTGTACCTTGGAAGTGGACTATCTCAAGACTCCTTGGTTGTGTTGAAAAAACTGTCTGCCATATTGATGTAATCAGAGTAAATTGTCACTTTTGCTATTTATTTTGCTGCTGCTTTTCAGAGGGCAAAGATTGTAAAGCTACCTTTTTATTGCAAAAAGGATGATGCTAGATCAGATGAGCCCTATTTTATGGAGTGGTGTGAGATTGGGAAGGATCGTGAGTTTTGAAACCAGTGCAGATTCGAATCTTCCATCCGTTCTGTAGTATCAAACTTGACGTTTTTAGGAGCCTGATGAGACACTTCATACTTGTGAAGGTCTGGTTAAAGGGCTTTCCTGGCTGCCAACGTCCTTAGAAATTCTAAAGTCGCATTTCCTGAGGTGTGTTCCAAGGATCACTTGCCCCCTAAGATACACTGGAAACAAAGGGTTCCATAATAACTGCATTCTGTGTTTTCTCCCACCCGTCACCATGTTCATTAGCATCTTTAAAGACTCTTAAGATTCTGCCTTAACAGTTTTCTAAACTGTTTTGACACAGCTGTCCTATTTCCATGTAAAAACTATTAATATCCTTGGAACTAGTGTATTTAAGGTATACACTTTGGGAAATGCCAGGCTACATTATCACTAGGAAAAATAATTGGGTCTAGTCTAGGTTTAGGCAAAGCCTAATTCTGCCTTTGATCCCCAGTCCCTCCTGCCGGTCCCTTGGAGAGACCTGGGTGGTCAGGAGAGCAGCTACTATTACCCCTGTGCTAATGAATCCACTCGACAGCCGTGGGTTTTGTTTTGTTTTTTGGTTAATGAAGCCTAGAGCCCAGCTGGCTTAGAACCAAAGGCCTTAACTCCACTGGGAAAGGTGGTGTTGCCACTCATCTCATTATCATAAGAGTGACTGAAGACTGGAGGGGCTGAGGGGAAACAAAAGGTGGGAGAATGTTGGCGGGAAGCAATAGAGAAATGACCTAGTCTCGAGACACCAGCCATCATTCATCGCTAGCTCAGGTGCTTGCTTTCTTCAGTTAGAGTGTCTGTGTAGACTTGGCAGGGGCCGGTCTTAGGACAAGAATGCTGATTCCTCTTCTCCCCTGGGCAGAATCCTAATGCGCCTGGCTAGCTGGTGGTGAGCAGGGGTTTTGGAGCCAACGTGTTGGGCTCCCCGAGGAAACCCCTTTGAAGCCAATGGATGCATTCACGGGCTCAGGTCTCAAGAGGAAGTTTGATGATGTGGATGTGGGTTCATCCGTTTCCAACTCAGATGATGAGATCTCCAGCAGTGACAGTGCTGACAGCTGCGACAGCCTCAATCCTCCGACAACTGCCAGCTTCACACGTGAGTGAGCTGCTCCCTTCCTCCCTGTGCCCAAGCATCAGAGCCCAGGTTGCAACTCTGGAGATAGCTTCTTCTGCCCAGCTGGGGGATTTGGCTTTAATCATAATCTTTCCTACTCTTAGCACAACCTTGTTCTTTGGAAGACTTTGTTGCTCTGATATCAAGGCTTAAGTCCATTTATTCTAGCTGATTTTACTTGTGCAGAATGAGTTGAATTATGTTGAAGAAGAAGGTGTTTGGTACTCTACTTTTTCCAACCAGAGTCCCAGAAAATTGTAGCTCTAGCAGGACATAAATGCTTACTCCCTGGACAACTGGAGTCTGGGATAAATCCAAACTTATTAATTCTTATGGGCCAATTAGTTCTTGGAAAGAACATCTGATACTATGGGTCAGGGGTTGTCCATGGGCCAAATCTGGCCTGTGGCCTGTTTTTGTAAATAAAGTTTTATTGGAACAGGGCCACGTTCATTTGTTTACATATTGTCTATGATTGCTTTCGCACTACGTGATAGAGTAGGTACAACAGAGACCTATGGCCTGCAAAACCTAAAATATTTACTACCTGGCCCTTTACAAAAAAAGTTTGCTGACCCCAGCTATGGATCAATACTGTCTAGTAGAATTTTCTGTTACGATAGAAATGTTCTGTATCTACACTGTCCAGTACTGTAGCCACTAGTCATATGTGGCTTTCGAGCATTTGAAATGTGGTTAGGATGAGTGAAGAACTGAATTTTTATTTCATTTTAATTAATATAAATTTAAATTGCTACATGTGGTTAGCAGCTGCTGTATTGGACAGTGTAGCTATAGATTGTTATATCCTGAAAAGATTACTTAGAGCTCCTCTTCCCAGCTGATGTCTAAAAATAGATTTTGTGGTCATCTGCTTAGGTAAAGTCAGTCTAGAGGCAGTGGTTTGGACCAGATTTTCAAGGTCCCTTCCAACTGTGCATTTATGATTTGAAAATAAGAAAGGTCTCTAGGAATAGGGAGCCCATTTGGAACAGAAGAGTTGGGAATCTAGGTGGATGAGAAAGAGCGAGGTTCCCAATCAGTCCATCTCTGGGTTAATAACACTGCCCTGTGCTCCTTCTCAGCCACATCCATCCTGAAGCGGCAGAAGCAGCTGCGGCGGAAGAATGTGCGCTTTGACCAGGTGACTGTATACTACTTTGCCCGGCGCCAGGGTTTCACCAGTGTGCCCAGCCAGGGTGGCAGCTCTCTGGGCATGGCTCAGCGTCATAACTCTGTACGCAGCTACACGCTCTGTGAGTTTGCCCAAGAGCAGGAGGTGAACCATCGGGAGATTCTTCGTGAGCACCTGAAGGAGGAGAAACTCCATGCCAAGAAGATGAAGGTGCCTAAGGGGTCTAGGATCGGGTGCTTCTCCTGTGCCAAGATGAAGTGGGAAACTATCTAGGTCTATTGTTTTTTTTTTTTCTAACTGTGGTAAATGTATAGGTAACAAAACATCTGCCGATTCAACAGTCTTCACGTTAGGTCCATTGATTCTTGGTCTTATGGTTTGCTTGGCACGTAGAGATTCCTATTGAGACTCCAAATCTTTCTAATGAGGACTCTCAGATTTGCAATCAGATCCCAGTCTGAGGCTTTTTCTTAAATTTAAGATGCGAATACCTGGAGGCGTGCAAGTCTGCCACCCCTGGAGCCTGAGGAAGCAGGGTTTCACTTACTTGTCAAATGACTGTCCACTGCCCTGATGAATGAAACAGGTTTTGGATCTTTTACTTTCTCTGAAGGAGTCCTTGGATTTCTATAACCTGTTGCTCCTAGGTCATAGTTTTCTAGATGTGACAGCAGCTTACCAGATCATTACTTAGAATTGTATGGTACTCTGCCTTCATCTGGTACAGCACCAGCTTGAAGAGTTTAGGAGGTGAAACGGGCAGGGAGAAGACCATCTCAGGTGAGTCTTTATAGCCACCCATTCACTATTGTACCACTGTTTGGTGCTCCACAGCCATAGTTTCCACCAGTCCTCAAAAATTTCCCCCAGAGTTTTTGTTTCCACATTTCGAGAGCGCTGCTTTAGGCCTGGCCGAGTTTCTTTTGGGCCCAAAATATGCTGGCCCATATGAAAAGAGGTGGCTGCATTATATCCAGTGTCTTGGGTGAAATCCTATTAAAACATACCCGAATGTCATAGGGTTAGAGAAGTAGAGGCAGAGGATGTAGGCTGACCAGATCTTATTCCTTTCTCCCTTTGAGAGTTCTGTGTTCCCTCAGCCGACTCCTAAAGCCTTACACCTGTTTTTCTAACTAGGATGACATTCAAACTTCTCTTCCTTCTGTCTGAAGAATTCCATCACTGACCCCCATCACCTTCCTGCTGCTATGGCAACAGCTGGGCAGATAAGCTGGGCAATGGAGGCTTTCTTCCCTCTCCTGAAAAGGAACCTCTCATCTCCTAAATCTTGTAGAGGACTGACCTGTCAAAACAGGAGACTGTCCTATTCTGTGGCCCCCATTGTAGGAGTTCTAGGTGCAAAGCCAGGCAAACCCAAGACTGCGTTACAGGATTCCTATTTTAGCAGATTTAGTGAGCAGTAGGAGTGGTGGCATTTTAGACATATTTATATGTCGAGAAAACCCTTACTTTGCTCTTCCCCCTCAGGCCCAGTTTACTCTTTTCTTAGAAATTTTTCCTATCTTAAGCATTCCGTAGAGGAGGCTTGTTATTATTGTTAGTTGCCAATCCTGACTCATGGCAATCCCGTGTGTGCAGAGTAGAACTGCTCTCTAGGGTTTTCAAGGCTGTGGCCTTTTGGAAGCAGATTGCCAGGCCTTATGTCCCAGGCGCCTCTGGATTGGTTTGAACCGCTAACCTTTCAGTTAGTAGTTCTATGCTTAACTGTTTCCGCCACCCAGGGACTCCTAGAGGGGAGGCAGTTGGTCTCAAAAACATATATTTGGCATTCGGTTTCAGAAATATATATTTGGCATCTCTCATATGCCATCTAATGCTTGCTTTCCTTTTGGGCTGCCATTACCAATAGCTCTTTGGTGCTTTGCAACTAATATTGTATTTTTTATATTTTGGCCTTTTACTCACATAGAATTCGTTATTATGAATGGTGTGAATTGGGAATTTAACTGTATTTCTTTTCAAAGAATATCCAGTTGTCCCAACACCATTTAATGGCTGGGAGACTCTTCCCGCAGTGATTTAAAAGGCCTGCTCTATCAAGATGTATTGAATTCTCGTATATACATGAGTTGTTTTCTGTTGCATCTCTGGTCTCTCTCCTTTAAGAGGATAGGAGGAGGGAGGGTGATTAGGAGGACGTCAACACTGGTGACGTGTAGACAGGAACAACCCCAAGGTCTACGGAAAGGCCCCTGGTACTTGGCCTAACAGGTACAGATAAGGGAACCCCAGAAACTCCATTTCACTTCTCTCATTTCTCCACCACCTGCCCTGCCCTGGCCCCCCAAAAAACCCCAAACTGCAACCTGGTCTGCAGCTTCTCATGCAGGTTATTGCATCACATCTCTCCCCGTGCTCCTTCACCAGCACTACTCTGTGGTTCTGATGACAGAAACCAAAACCTCCGTTACTGGCTTGCACACTGTTAGCAGCTTCCAGAGCCCCAGGGATTATGAGGCCTCATTTTCTTTCCTCGAATTCTCCTGTGAGTTTTCAACTATTCAGCCACAGATTCTCTTCAACCTGTCTTTCCTTTAAGACTCCCTTTCCTGGCTCTCTAGCCGTCTTAGAACCCAGATTTTTGCTTGTAAATAGTATGTATACTCAGTGTTATATATACCACTGTACCTCAGATACAGCTTTTCTTTGGAATCAAGTTAAAAAAGGATTGGAAAGAAGGAATACATTTCTTCTGGGGCCCTGGGTTAGAAGCAAGGGCTTTGATTGCTGTTAATAATTGGCTTATTTTTCCTCCTCCCAGTAAAACGAGGCTTCTCTGTGTATGCACAGGTAATTGTTCACGCTGTGGGGATTCGGGTTCATTGAAGACCTGGTGTCCTTGTTCTATACTTTAATGTGCCATTTTTCCCAGAAGGTGGTTTTGGGTTCAATGAGAGTACAAGTTAAAGGGTGTTTTGCAAGGTTATCTTGTATAAAAACCCTTTAACTTGCATCCAAGGAATATCCAGCCACTGATAGACCTCTTCGTCTGCGTTAAGAGGGCAAGGGAGCCTAAGATAAGGGAAATGGCTCTGGAAATGAGTCCAAATCTGGATGGGAAGATGAAGCAGGGGTTTGAGAAACTTGCACCCAAAGTTTGATGTCCTTTGTGTTGATGCGGTAGTATTAAAGAGTTACATCAGGCTTTCTGTTTTGGGCTTTATGCTGTTGACTTTTACAGTATACAATATGTTATATGTATGTGTGGCTATTTAATTAAACTTAAGTAAAATTTAAAACTCTGTCCCTCAATTGTACTAGCCAAATTTCAGGTAGTTAACAGTCACACGTAGCTAATGGCTACTTTATTGGACTGTGCAGACGTTTCCATCACCACAGAAAGTTCTGCTGGACAGTGCTGCTCTAGATACTCTCTGTGAAGATGCTTGTGCTGGTAATGCTCAAGAGGCTAACCTTTCCTGTCCCTTGGCAGCTGACCAAGAATGGGACAGTGGAGTCGGTGGAGGCCGATGGGCTGACCCTGGATGATGTTTCAGATGAGGATATAGATGTGGAAAACGTGGAGGTGGATGATTACTTCTTCCTGCAGCCTCTGCCCACCAAACGGCGACGGGCCCTGCTGCGGGCTTCTGGGGTCCACCGCATTGATGCTGAAGAGAAGCAAGAGCTACGAGCCATCCGCCTCTCACGGGAAGAGTGTGGTTGTGACTGTCGACTGTACTGTGACCCAGAAGCGTGTGCCTGCAGTCAGGCTGGGATTAAATGCCAGGTCAGTCCAGGTTGGCCTGAGATGGTATATCTCCACTAGTGTTAGGGGGTTGTGGTGTGCCAGTGAGCATGGGAGGCTGCCCATCCAGGGATGGATTCCCCGTAACGGTGAACACTCCCCAGTTCCACAAGCCTCCTCCATCAACACAGCAAGCAAGCATTATAGGATTCTCAGGCTGTGGGGATATCTGTTATCTTAGTTGTGTTTCACACCTCAGGTGATAGGAAGCCACTGTCAGCAGATGAACTGGGATTAGTATGTTTAACGTTTAGTGGCTGTTCCTTCAATACTGACTGACTCCTTGAGGTAATGAGGTGAGTGTTCTGTCTGCAAACAATTACAGTACCACTACACCAAATTTGTAAAAGCCAAAATAGTTTTCAGGTCCTATAGTTCAGGTTCATGGAATCTCAGAGTAGTACAAACAGTTAACATGATCGGCTGCTAACTGAAACGTTGGCGGTTTGAGTTCATCCAGAGGTACCTCGGAAGAAAAGTCTGGCAGTCTACTTCCAAAAAACTGACCATTGAAAACCATATGGAGAATGGGGAAGGAACAACTCAAAAAGAGTGAGAACGGTTGCACAACTCAAAAAATGTAATCAGTGTCACTGAACTGTACATGTAGACACTTGAATTGGTGTATGTTTTCACTATGTGTATTCCCAATAACAAAATAAATTATAAAACAAAAAATTTAATAAAAACAAAATCCTATGGAGCATGGTTCTACTCTGACAAACGTAGATTGCCATGAGTCAGAACTGACAGCAACTGGTCTTTATAATTTGAATTTGTACTTGGCCTGGTAGGGGCTTAAATCCAGTGTCCTGAAAGATAGAAAGCATCTTCTCCTTGCTGGCCTTCTGACAAGTCAGTTTGGGGGAGCCATTTCAATTAGAAGCAGGAGTACCATCCTAAAGGCTGAAACTCATATACTGAGGATGTGTCTTAGAGAAGGACGCTGAGTCTTTGCAGGTGAATTTAGCCTAACCAGCCTTTTCTTCCTTATTTTTAGATAGGTAACAGATAGCTGTAGTCAATCTGGCCAAACAGGCTTTTCAGACTGAAGTCCCATAATGAGTCAGTCCGTTGTACACAGACCTAAGAGCTGATAGCTCTGGAGTGGGGAGTTCTGCAAGCTGACATTGTAGGAAGACATTGTGTATTTGTATATGCTTATTTGCTTACTTGGGTTTTTAATGTTTTATTTTTTGGTATGTGTGTTTTTCGTCCTTTTGGGAGTCCAAAAGGGAGATAAAGAGGTAGAAAGCATTTCCCTTCTTGATATTCCTGGTCTGTAAGCTAATTATCTTGGTAACTGCTTTAGAACTAGACTGGCCTGGTCAGCCCTCAGCGAGGAATAAAGCATGTTGGCTGTTTACTTTGTTTGAACCTTCACTTTAGCACCTTAGCAAGCTAAGGCAGTTTTGCTCAGTTTCCCCCAGAACGTATTGCTTTGGAGTAGCATGATCTTCCAGACCCTTTCCCATGCCTGTGACTGCAGAAGGCATTAGGCTTGGGCCCCAGCCTTTTGTTCCATCTCAGTAAACCAGGTGAGTTCTGGAAAGGTCTCTGAGGTACTTAAATCAACTGTATTGTCAGCATTCAGAAAGATGGTATCTCTGGACTTTTTAACCGGAAGGGCTCTTTGATAGTTTTTGCCCACCTTTTTAGAAAAGGAAACAAAACCCTAGAAAGATAAATAGCTTTCTTGGGGATCACACTACTAATTAATAGCTGAGCTGGAATTGAAATATAAGTGGTCTAATAACTCATCTAGTGCCGTTAGCTCACACTGTATGTTTTGTTTCGAATTGGTTGCTTCTTGTAGGAAGACCTCAAGTTGCAACTGCCTTTATTTGCCAGCTCATGTCTCCTATCTCCATTGTTAGATGTGTTGGTCTCATCTTGAGTCAACTCCCTTGTCCCCTCCCTCAGGTGGATCGCATGTCCTTTCCATGTGGTTGCTCCCGGGACGGCTGTGGGAACATGGCAGGGCGCATTGAATTTAATCCAATCCGAGTCCGGACTCATTACCTGCACACCATCATGAAGCTGGAGCTAGAGAGCAAGCGGCAGGTGAGCCGCCCACCAGCCCCAGACGAGGAGCCCTCACCCACCGCCAGTTGCAGCCTGCCAGGAGCACAGGGCTCTGAAACACAGGACTTCCAGGAGTTCATTGCTGAGAACGAGACAGCAGTGATGCACCTTCAGAGTGCGGAGGAACTGGAGCGGCTCAAGGCAGAGGAAGACTCCAGTGGCTCGAGTGCCAGCCTAGACTCCAGTATAGAGAGCCTGGGGGTGTGCATCCTGGAGGAGCCCCTGGCTGTTCCCGAAGAGCTGTGCCCAGGCCTCACAGCCCCGATTCTCATCCAGGCTCAGCTGCCCCCAGGCTCCTCTGTCCTGTGTTTTGCTGAGAACTCAGACCACCCAACTGCCTCAACGGTGAACAACCCGTCCTACTTGAACAGTGGGCCCCTGGTCTATTATCAGGTGGAGCAGAGGCCAGTCTTGGGGGTGAAAGGAGAGCCTGGTACAGAAGAGGCCCCACCCTCTTTCCCCAAGGAGAAGGATCTGAGTGTCTTCTCTCTCCCTGTTACCTCACTGGTGGCTTGCAGCCCCACAGACCCAGCTGCCCTCTGTAAATCAGAGGTGGGGAAAACACCCACTCTAGAAGCGCTGTTGCCTGAAGATTGTAACCCTGAGGAGCCTGAGAATGACGACTTCCACCCCTCATGGTCCCCCTCAACCCTCCCCTTCCGTGTGGACAGTGAAGAGGGCTGTGGGGTGGAGAAGACCTCCCAGCAGAGTGAGGACCGGCCCCCGGAGGACTCTGCACTAGAACTCCCTCTGACAGTGTGATGCGGAATGGAGTCTGCCTCTTACCCATTCTCTATTTATTCCCTTATTTTATCTAACGCCATTTCAAAACAAAACTGTAGAAGCAGCTGCTGCTCCCATGTTATTTTATTTGGGTCTGTGGGGAGCGGGTGGGAAAGGATTGTTTGTTACAAGTATTTTTTAAAAGGGAAACAGAACCAAGGAGACCACCCCCAGCTTTGATCTGGGTGTAGGGTCCTGGGCAGAGGAGGCTGCATAGTGCCGAATACTGAGCTTTCTGGGCCATTGGAACAAAGAACTAGGATCTCACAGGAGAAGTTGGGTAATTCAAGCAGCTATTCTTTATGCAGGGACCATAACACAAGAATTTGAACATGGCAAAGCCCCTTCTCTCCTGAGCTCCAGACAGGGTACAACCTCATTTCTCAGTTATTACTCTGCTATCCCATTTTGGTGTATCATTATAATACAATTGGAAATGACAAAAAATTGAATCTGGAGATAAGGGGGTGGAAGGGTATCTGTATAAAACCTCCAGGATTTATGAAAATTTAACCTGCCCTTCCCCTCCCCCCTTTCTGGTAACTAAGTTAATGTTTGCCATGTTTACTTTTCTCTGACCTGTTCCCCACACTGGGGTTCCTGGTCTATAACCTGAATTGCTTCTTTCACAGGTTCTTAGGTACTAGAATTAAACCTGTCTATTCGTCCTTTCCCCCGATCCTTTTTCCTTTGGAGAACAGGAGCTAGACTGATACAGATGTGGTGTAAAGAGTCTGCATCTTCTCTAACACTAGCTCTGTCAGGCAGCTTTAGGTTGAAGCTCACACATCCCATGGGAGGCTTATATGGAGCATTAAACTATATCCAAAGGAGGCAGCAGGAATAGGCTGCTGTCTGGGAAGAAGATGGCTTTATTTGTGCCACGCCTGCCTTTTCAGCCAGGTTTTTCCCCTCTTTGAGAGATCTGAGCTTTAATGGACTATAGGATGTGGCAGTCAAGGTCACCAACTAGTTTTTTTTTTCCTCTATCTACCCTCCTCATCCTTCTTAGATGTACGGGGTTAGAGAGTCCTCACACTATTCCAGCTCACCCCCCAAGAACTATAGCTGTTTAGTGGACCCCTCTGCCTTGATGACAGATAAAAATTGGAGGCTGAACCAGTTCCCAAATGCCACATCCAACCCGCTGGAGGACACAAGTTCTGAAAACCACCTTTGAAGTCTGTAGAATAGGACTTGAATTCAGTTCTTACCTCTGTTGGAGGGATATGGTTCCTTTTCCTCTTAGGTCCAGTTTATATTGCAGGATGTGCTCCATCAGATACCACTGAATTCTGTTTTATCAGCAAAGTTACCTTGCCTGTTCTGAGTGGGCGCAGTAGGGAGCAAAACAGTATTATCACCCTTCACAGTGCGCTTCACTTCTGGTTTACCAACCAGGAAGGAAAACGTGGAAAACTTTTTTTTTTTGGTTGGCGGGAATAACTGTTCCTACTTATCTTGCTCATGAAGTGTTTTTTTGTGGGATATTAAGGCCCTGGTGCCTTAGAACAACCTTCATGTATGTGGCAGCATTTCATCTATAAAATCCCTATACCCCGAGCCTGAAAGGCGTGGTACTTAATAGAGATACATCTCATAAGCCATTCTGCTTCTCTGTTCCTGTTTTTGTTTGGAGGGATGTTCTTAAGTATATAGGTCCTTATCTCTGCCCCCCCCCCCGCCCTTACAAAACAGTTGACAGTCCCTGAGATCTAGATACTACCTTGAACTGAGCTATACTCCCCCATCTTAGCCTGGTACCCTCCACTACAAGACTGGAGCTTAACTGGGAATTTAGTTAACTCTTTTTTTTTTAGGGAGAAAGGCATCTTCTCTGAAAGTCCCTCCTCAGGAAGGCTCCCGCTTCATCTAGGAAAGTGGATTCCGGCTGCTCAGTGAGAGACAATAGCCTTTGGGATCAAGCTGTAATTACTAAACCCATTCCCAACCCATAAGATAGTTGATTTTTCTGAAAAACTACTTTCTTAAATCAAATCCATCCCTTTATTAACTATAATTCTGACTCACACTGATTCCAAGCTTCTGAATGCTAAATACTAACATTTAGCAGTAACTATCTTGTTGAGCAAAAGGCCTTTTCTAAACCTAGTGCATCTCATTTCTGGTGCTATCTGAGTTGGACAGGAGACTTATAGTTCATGGTTGCTAGGAAGCTAGCCCTCTGATCACAGAAGCAGATAGCTTCAGTCCTGGTCCGTCTAGGCCTAGATAAAAGAAATGACTTTGCAACTCCTATTATTTTCCAATTTCCTTTCTCACATAATGTACACAGGTAGTATTTTCAATGTGAATCCAAAGCTTGTCTGGTTCTCTGAAAAAAAAATTTTTTTTTGCCTTTAGGTCCTTTTCATTGTGATAATGCTGTATTTAAAGAGAATATTTAAATGTAATATTAAAGAAATATTCAAAAGGATGGTTTGTTATTCTTTTTCTTGGCAGGCCACAACTCAGGTACTTGTTAGAGAAAGGATGCTTCTTCAGCTCTGTATATAAAAGTAATTGGGCCAGTTAGGGATTAATGTTAACAATAAAAACATTTTAAGATGGGAAAATACAGTATTCTCTTTGGAACATCAAGAGCTCTTCAGCTGAAGCAGGTCTCACTCCTGCCCCGTTGAAAGTTAATTCCATTAACTTCAAATCTACGAAATTCTCTATTCCTATTAGGACATCTTAAGATGCCCATCAAGAGGAACAGCTTCAAATCAGTTTCTTCATAACTGCTATCCCCTTGGAAGGTTCTATTTCAACCAGCTGTCTCCCCATTAGTTAGGTTATGTCAGTCTTGCAAAAGGAGCCTTAGCAAAATGATTAGTGTGTGCGTAAGTAATTTCCAGCAACTAGTTTCAGTCAGTCTTTACTTGGGTTTAAAGACAGTGCTTCATGCATTTACAGTAAGTTACTACAAGTCACTGGTGTACACAGACAAATGCTGAACCTAACTTTCTATCTCGATGCTGACCTCCCCTGGCCTCCCCAGGTGGGCAGTAATTAGTACCTTACAGAACTGGATCCATGGCTCAAAGAAGGCAGCCACTGCCAGGTACAGCTGGATCACTGCAACACAGCAGAGGGAGCAAAGAGTTTAAGATCCACAGGGGCTGTCCTACAGCCCGGAAGTTAAGACACGGGGAACGAAGGCTGTAAACGCTGGAGAAGGGGTCAAGCAGCACTTGTGCTTCCTTTTATCTTTTCTGTTAAACTGTTCCCAGAAGTTGTTTCTTTGTTTTTTAAGTTAAGGTCAACTTTAAAGGTCAAAGGATTTGAAAAGGAAAGGGAATGGTTAGTCCATGCCAATGAGAACAAAATAAAATCCCTACTTTTGGTCATACCATGAGGAGAGTATCAAAGTACATGCATACATGTAAGTGCTCCAGTTTAACCAGTGCGGCTCCCACCAGCCAGAAATTATCTTTACCTCCCCCGCCCCCCGGCCCATAAAAAAAAATAAATAAACACAGCTATAAGAATATGGCAGTGGATGGGTCCTAGGTCAGATAAGAACTCCCAGCTGGGGCACCAACTCACTTCCTAGGACCTGAAATTTACACGTCACAGTAAAAGCCCAGTATGCAGCTGTCACCAACTCTGGCCAATTGTGAGGGAGTTAGGATGACACCTCACGTGGCCACCCCTGATGAGAGGGTTTGTTTCAGCTCTCGCTAAGGGGAATGTTGGTAGCCCTCCTATGGGTACCACACTGAGGGCTGTGGCACCTGCTCCGTAGGCTCCCACACAGCTAACAGTACACACAGGCTCTGCTGATTAGTGCCATTTGGTCTCATGCTGCTGTTATTACGTTGACTGCAGGACAACGCCGTCTACGCCACGGTTCGCTCAGTGCCTCTTCCTGATGTAGTTGGTGGAAAACAGGACCACGCTGTGCAGCAAGAGGGACAGCTCAGCTTCTGAAAACATCAATATCAGTGGTTTGGCCAGGGAACGATCTGCCTTCTGAGTGCCTTGGAATACAGGGCTTGATACTGGAGGCAGGACGCCAAGTGCAGGGAGGTGTAGCATTAAGAGCTTATTGTTCTCAGAGCTCTCCTGCCTTGTTCCAGCCTCTGCACGCATGCTTTCCTTTCCTTCTACTATATGTTCAGATTAACCCATTCTCTATTTCTTGATTCTGATGTAAAGGCAGCAGAAAACTCAGATGGTAATGGCACTAACCACCCTGTTACCTTGGGATTCTTCTGGTAGAAGCCTGTGCTCTGGGGACATTTCTCAGCTCCAAGGAGACTGGTAGGCCTCTCCTAATACCCAAAGGCCTAGAAAACATTGAGACCCAGCCAAAAGTGGCAAACAGGAGACCCACAGGCCCTCACATACTGTTTTGTTTAGCCAGTAGAGTGCTTTTCTTTTGTTTTGAATTCGCATGCCTTTCAATCAATGCTTCTCAACTGTGGCAATTCTGCCCCGCAGGGGACTTCTGGCAACATCTGGAGACATTTTTGGTTGTCATAACTGGGGGTGAGGAGGTGCTACTGGCATCTAGTGGGTAGAGGTCAGGGATGCTGCTAAACATCCTGTAATGTGTGACCAGCCCCGCAAAACGTCAGGAGTAACAAGGTTGAGGAACTGCTTTAGACTAGCATGCACTCACTCTCATGGCCCCACAGGGCCTACTACTCCCTCTTGTCTTGCACAGTCTCCTTCATTAACTGCCTAGCCCCTGTAGGCATGTGGGTTTGTACTGCTTCAATTAGAAACATGTTAGGTAAGGGTCTGACAAGTACTCAAAGGTTAGACCACTACCCCTAACAATCTTAGAACAGAATGCAGTAATGGTTTGGATTTCAGTGGCATAACCATGGGATTTGTCTTACCTTTTAGGCTGCAGGAAATCTGCAGCCATTCTCCCAGCCAAATTCGGCATCTGTCTTCAGCAATATGGGTAGAATTCAGGCCACGGAGATAACAAGCCTATACCACCCAGAAGAGAAACAGTCAATACTCACAGGGTGGGTATGCTAAAGAAGTAAAAACCCATAAATAATCCTAAATCTCCTTTAAATAAGTTGTTGCTGTTGTGTGCCATCACGTAGGTTCCAACTCATAACAACCTTACAGCAACCCTACAGAACAGAGTAAACCTGCCCCATAGGGCTTCCTAGGCTGAAATCTTTACAGGAGTAGACCATCAGGTCTTTTCTCCCTCAGAACAGCTAGTGGGTTCAAATCACAGACCTTTCAGTTAGCAGCAGAGCACTTAACCACTGGGCCACCAGGGCTCCTTTTAAATAAGTTACACACTTTAAGTAAGTTAAATCTCATCCACTTTGACCGTGACAGTTTGGGCAGGTTTCAGTTTCTCTTCATTGTGCTCAAGGAAGAGTCCATGAACTGGTGATGGACAAGATGACACGGAAAGAGGTTTATATAATCTAAAACAATTGGCCTAGAGTGTAGTATCTTTGGTTTTTGAAGTGCCAGAAAAAAAGAAACATAAACTAAGTCTTTCCCACTAGTTAAGTGGACTGAAAAAAGACATAGAAATGAGTTGAGAGAATAGAGTTGGAGCTTTGATACAACAAACAAGACAAAGAGCCCAGCTCCAGTACGCTCAAAAGCCCACCAGGGGTTGACAGTCAATGTTGCAATCGAGCTCTTACCGACTTCACTTCTTGAGCAGTCAGCTCACCAATCCCCAGCTTTGCCAAAGCTTTGTCCAGTTGATGAATCACAGTGGTATGATTCTTCAAACGGCTTCTCAACAAGAAAGGAGGCAGGTGAGGTGTGAGAAGCATAGCCCGGCTCAAGACTTTCTGTAACACAACAGAGATAAAGTCAACATCTATTACTTCAACCAAAGATCTGAAGCAAGGTGAGGCTGTGTGGAAAACAGAAGGCCTCAAAGTACTCACCAACTGCAAAGCCTGGAGATGGTTCATGCCCAGAGGATGGTTAGAGAAACACTCTCTCAGAACCAGGATATCATTTACTGCTGGCTGAGTACCATGCTGTGTCTTGAAAGAGGTGAGAGATTGGTAGACATTAGGAATGTCCTGACTAGCCCTCTCTCCTAGTTCAGTGCAACTGGATCTAATAAGATCCCTAGTTTATAGGAAGGGTCACCTGGGGACTACCTTGCTGCACAGCTCTGTCAGATGCCACCGGAGTCCTGCATCAGAAATGACAGGGATAGTCCTTTCCAAACAAGTAAGGACTTCTGGATGGGACTGCTTCCGGAGAGCATGATAGATATCTAAGAAAACAGTTTGTTGCTTTGGGGTCCAGAAGTGTCGGATCAGTAGTTGCCTAGGAAATAGGTACCTACAGGAAAAGGAATCACAAAGTCACTTGCAGAAATAGGCATCTTTCAAAGACAGCTAAGAAAGCATTTGGCAGACATGAATACTAGGAAGAAGAGATAGAGACATTATTTCCCTACCTCACTGTTCTTTCTGAGTGAGTCTCAGACCAAAATTTAAAGATACACAGAAGCACAATTTCAAACAGCACTACTGACGTATGTGAAAAGAAGCAGTGGTAGAATGGCCTGGCATGCAGCAATCACATAAAATAAAATGTGAAGAACTTTGGACAAAGTTGAACAAAGTTGCAGATAGAGCTAGACACCGTATGTGATGTTGACAACTTCACACCGTAGCATAGTCCTTAATGTGTACACAGTATAGAAGAGGTAATAAATTTACATGTCTACATGTATGCTGTTTCTATAACATGGCCACAAATTCTTTGACACACCTCTCATTGAGAGATGAGGTCTATATTCCTTTTTTTCAATCTGGATGACTGCTTCAACCAATGGAAAAGAACAGAAGTGATTCTATGTGACACCCAAGGGTTGGTTTATAAAAGGCCAGGCAGCTTCTGCCTCATTTGCTGGAGTACTCACTCTGGAACCCCAAGCTACCATGTAAGAAGTCCCACTACCCTGAGGCTGCCATATTAAGGGGGCCACATGTAGATACTCCAGGTGACAATTCCAGTCTTCCGGTCATCCCCATCAAGGCAGACCTTGGACTAGTCCATTCACCAACTATACCACTGAAGGACCTCTGTCAACGCCACACGGAACAGAAAAATCAATCATCTACGGAGTTCTGCCCAAATCCCTGACCCACAAATCATGAAAAGGGTAGTTGTTTTAAGCTATAAGCTATACGGTTGTTTGTTATACACTGATAGATAACTGCAACAACATAAAATGAATATAACATACATTTTTTTTCCTGAACAAAAATTTGTCCCAAATAAACATGCCTCCTGGGATTGGGTTGCTGTCTCCAGGAATGACGGAGTAGGTCATCATCTTATTTCACGCCACACAGGGGCAGTTAAGAGAAAGGGAGAGTCTAGGCCACCTACAGCTGTGATGCATCTCAGTTACCCCAGTGTTATGGAGTGGCTTTCGTGAACCTTGGGATAATGAGAAGATTGGAGCAGGAAGTTTGATAACTTCTGCCTAGCTTCTGAAATGGAAAGCTCTTCTTAAAATAACTTCTCATTAAAGAAAAAAAAAAAACTATATATCTTCAAGATGCTGGGGAGACAGAAGTCTGTACTCACATTAGCAAGAAGACCAGGTAGTTGGCAAAGGGTGGAATGGAAATGATACCCAGGAAAAGACACTTGGCAACATCTCGGCGGAACTAAGCAGAATAAAACACAGACACAGTTTTAACCCAGTAAGTTCTGAACGTAACGGACAATCCCTCCATCCCACTGTGCAGTCATCTTCCATCACAGCCCAGAAAAGATCAAGATGATTCCCATCTACCTCTGTACGGTAAGTTCCTTGAGGACCAAACCTGTTGCCATTGAGATGATTCCAATTCATAGCAACTATATAGGACAGAGTGGAACTCCCCCTTGGGGTTTCCAAGGAGTAGCTGGTGGATTCGAACTGCCAACTTTTTGGTTAGCAGCCGTAGCTCTTAACTACTGTGCTGTCAGGGCTCCTTCTTGAGAAGAGAGCTTCTGATTTGTTTACTTTTGTATCCCGGATAATGTCTAGTTCCAGGCCTGACATTATACCAAATCCCTCAGTGATTTCTTCTTGATATTCAGAATGGATCCACCAAATACTACTTTCAGTAGGATTTTAGTGTTCACACCTCTTATTCAGAAAGTGTGCCAGAAACTTTCTTGAAGCTTTGCTATGGAGGGCTGACAAATAATCTGATGCCCTCATTCAGTTCAATACTTGGATCTCAAGGCAAAGGGCAAAAGTTTGATCAGTGGTGAACAAGAGAAATAAAAAAATTGAGATCCTGGTTAATTTTATTTACATCACCATGAACTTCCAGCTATCTGTCCCCTAGCCCATACCTGTCTCAAATGCTCCATCTCCCGGTATGAAAGTTGATGAAACTTTATATTGTGCTTCAACATATTTGTCTTTATTCTTCTAGCTTTTTTGGCATCAGCCCATAACATCCGCAATCCTGCCTCATTAAAGTAGAGCACAGAGTGTGATGTTATCCCAGTTTGAATCTTAACACAGCTTCCTACTCCACGTTCACCCACATGTACACTTGTCCCTCTCTAAGCCTAAATAAAAGCTTCAAAGTAGGTAACTTGAAACTCTTAGGAGTCCAACCTGTATCTCTTTTCTCATCTCCCTCCTACCCCCACAGCACATCACCTCTCTTCCACCCAAGCTGGCTTCTGTGATCTACTTTGGAATGGTCTCCCTTTTCTGGTTCATTAATCATTTCCTTTTCAAAAATCAAGATTCAAAGCTTTCTACAAGACCAAAAGAGCAGCTCCTGTCCATGCAGGAAGAGAAGGCAGGAAGGAACAGGAACTGGACGAATGGTCACAGGAACCCCAGAGTAGAAAGGGGGAGCGTGCTATCACATTGTGGGGATTGCAACCAATGTCACAAAACAATATGTGTATAAATTTTTGAATGAGAAATTAACATGAGCTGTAAACTTTCACCTAAAGCACAATTAAAAAAAAAAAAAAAAAAGATTTAAAGCTCCCTACCCCCAAGAAGTCTTGCTCAATTAACCCTATGTATTCCCTGGCCAGATATCATTAACTCACCTCCTCTCTGGAACACCTTTATAATTACTGTAATTCATTATATTTCTAAGATATATTTTTAATTGTCATTCTATGATAATGCTTATATTTATCTAACACTTTAGTTTTTAAAAATGCTTTCATATTTATGAATGAAATGATATGATGAATAGATTGACGTAAAAAAAAATCCAGGAGAAGGCAGGCATATAGATGAAATAAGATCGGTGGCCAAGAGTTGATACTTACTGAAGTGAGGTTAAGTATATGGAAGTTTACTATACTATTCTCTCTCCTTTCATGTATGTTTAAAATTTTTCCATAATAAAAGTTAAACCAACCAGAATGTTTTCAATTGATTTTCCAATTCTATCCTGATTACATGGTAGACATAAGGGTAGACAAAGCAGGTATTTTTATCTCCATTTTACAGAAGAGGATAAGCAATTTGTACAAGTCCATGAAGCTAGTAATAATGATCATAACACTCAGAATTTATAATGCGGTAGTTTATTGTAACTTTTTTTTTTTTTTAGGATTATAAGTATAAAGTATAATAATTACCAAAAACTAACACTTATTGAATGCTTACTACAGATCAGATCCTAAGTATTTTACATGCATGTATTTACTTATTAAATTTAATTAATTAATATAGCTTATTTAATCTTTACAACCATGCTGTCAATAGGTAGGTTCTATTATTATCCCCATTTTACAGATAATAAAGCCAAAAGACAGAGAGGTTAAGTAACTAGTCCAATCACACAACCAGTAAGGACAAGCTGGCATTTGAACCCAGGCACTTTGGCTATAAAAAGTGGACACTTGACACTATACCATCTCCTAGTAACTGGCAGAGACATTCAGAAACCAAGTATACGAAGCACTATTTCCACCACAGCATGCTACCTAGAATAGGTTTGTGACAAGCATTAGACCACATTTCCTTATGAGCCAAGTCCACTGATACATCACAGGACAGGTCTGTGCAGCCATTGATCCTGCTCTTGTGCATGACAAAGAATTTTTACTATACTCAGGTGTGCAGTTAAGAAAAGTTAAGCGCAAGAATATCTCCCCACCCCTAGGTGTTTCAGCAGTTGTTTCCCCTTTCTAGAAACATCCTCAAGAAGTGCTGATGTATAAGGATTAGTTTACTATTCTAGTATTTAAGAAAAAGAAGATATCCCAGCTCTCGTCCCCAAAGCAGAACCTGCAAACAGTCCTATTTATTGTAACTCACCAATAATGCCAAAAAGCTGATTCAAGGAATTTCTGTTTTAGTTTTGTTTTTACCTTTCGTGAAGATTGTGTACAGGACATAGAAGCGAGGGAAATTACGGTCCAAGAAACGATGGTATTTCTCATTAACCGCTTTTGTCTTGGTCGCCATGTAAGAGATCATGCTCTTCACATCCACCTTTGGAGAGAGATGAAGCTTTGAAGACCTACAAGGAACATCAAAGAGACTATCTGGGAACCAGGCCTGGAAGCCCCCTCACACCTCCGGTCCTAGTATTAAACATCAGCCTCGAAGAGTGCAGGCCAACACCTGAAACTTCTGAAATCCAGGGAAGGTCTTGGGGTCAAGGAGAGATAAGCAATCAAACTGAGGAAGGTGGATCCAGGCAGAAAAAGCCCACGATATATAAGATGCCAGGCAGGAAGGGATGTGAGGTAGTGATATGAGTCTGGACAGAGTGCAAGGAACGAGGGACAATTTGTGCGACAGGTTAAGACCGATGAGAGATGTGAGCGAGGTAGCAGCGGTAAAACCCGAGGTGAGAAAGCGAGGCTTAAAATTTGAGCTCAGGACGCGCGGGGAATTCAGTGTGGGGCACTGAAAATTAGAAGTGGTCAGGAAGCCGAGTCATTGTCGGGGGCCGGGGTGTGAATCCCGAGCACAAGAACAAAAACGCAGGGGCGGGGGCACGGGACCCTAAGAGTTACGATGGGGGCTCAGAGACAGCATGCAAGCAAGGGTCAGCCACTGGAAGAGCCTGGACGTCAAAAATGCTTTTCTCTTTCCAGGTCCCTCACCAAGGGGCCCCCGAGACTAGACTACAGCGACCAAGTTGCAGTCTCCGAGTGACAAAAGGTCCAGGGGTGACCGCTGAGCCCCACACAGCTGCCCGAGCCAGACACACTCCGGAAAGCGCCATGTTAACAGAGAGGGAGGGGGAGACAAGAGGTCCTCAGGTCAAAACTCACTGTAGGTCGCGTTCGTTCGAAGACGCATGCGCCTTCCCTGAGCGCTGATTGGTAGCCATAGGCCGCCACTGTCCAGTCGAGGGACGGACTCAAAAGCTGAGTGCGGAAGGAGGAACAAGATTGGACACAACCACAACTTCCTGGTTTAAAGACCCGGAAGTGGACTATCCCCGATGGAGTGACGGCAAATGCAGTAACTGGGTTTGTAATCCTGAGGACGTCTTACCCCTGAGGAGCCTAGTGAACCCCAGCGATTCCCTAAGGCCACAGGACTCCTCAACACCGCCCTTTCTGTCTACCTGTACCCCGGATGTCGTTTTACCTTAGGTTCCAGATGTCAGTGTGGCAGTGCCTCGGGCGGCCAGTGGCGCCTCCGAGGGCTGGGAGGACCCGCCGCGCCCTCTAGTGGTGGCGGCCGGACTAGGCCGGGAACTGTCCGCTTTCCAGTCATAGCCTGGGGGCGAAGGCAGGAGTACACTATTTGTCGGTGTTTCCCAAACTAAGTCGATGGGGAAAAGCCTTTCATTAAGTACTTAGCTTGGATTTCAGCGTAAATGACACTATTCAGAAAGGTCTTCTCTGACCATCCTATCTAAAGTAGCACCCAAGAGGGCACATGTTTTCACTCACATCCATCACCTGTGTGTTTTCTTTATAGCACTTATCACTTTTATCGTTGATACATTTGTTTGAGGGCAAGCACCTTCTCTTACTATAACCCCCAACAGTAGGTCTAGCTCCATGCTGGGCACGTAGTAGGTGCTCAGTAAACATTTTTAAATAAATTGATACTTGAAACCGGGAAGAATTCCCAGAAGTGGCTCTTACCTGCCTACAAGAATTAAGTTATCTTAGGTAAATACGGTATTTTCAATCGCATCATATGCATGTGAAATCTGGACAGTGAATAAGGAAGACCAAAGAAGAATTGACACCTTTGAATTGTGGTGTTGGTGAAGAATATTGAATATACCGTGGACTGCCAAAAGAACAAACAAATCTGTTGTAGAAGTACAGCCAGAATGCTCCTTAGAGGCAAGGATGGCGAGACTGCGTCTTACATACTTTGGACATGTTGTCAGGAGGGATCAGTCCCTGGAGAAGGACATCATGCTTGGCAGAGTACAGGGTCTGCGGAAAAGAGGAAGACCCTCAACAAGGTGGATGGACACAGTGGTTGCAACAATGAGCTCAAGCATAACAATGATTGTAGGGATGGCTCAGGACCGGGCAGTGTTTGGTTCTGTTGTGCGTTGGGTCGCAATGAGTCGGAACCAACTCGACGGCACCTAACAACTACAATAGGTAAATATGAATACCACACTTAATCTACAGGGATAAAAGAGCATTCCATTTGGAACCAGGAGATCTAGGTTCAAATCTTAGCACTGCCATTTTCTTTAGTGTGTGAGATCTTGGACATGTAACTTTAGCTCTGAGTTTATTTCCTGTATAGTAGTACCCAAGGAGCCCTCGTGATGCAGACATTTAAGTGCCGGGCTGCTGACTGAAAGGTTGGTAGTTTGAACCCATCCAGCAGTTCCACGAGAGAAAGACCTAGAGGTCTGCTTCCTAATGACTACAGCCAAGAAGACTCTGTGGGGCAGTTCTGCTGTGTAACATGGGTCGCTGTGAGTCAGAAACAACTGGATGGCGCCTAACAACAACAACAACAGTAGTACCTATCTTATAAGAGTTCTGTGAAGATCCAGGAAAAAATGGTTGTGGAAACTCCAACACCTGTGTGATGTTTTGGGCCACAGCTTTACATTAGTGTAGACTGTTTTATCACTCATGCAGTCACTTACAGGAAGAGTTCTGTAAGTATGGGTCTGGAGTGGTTGGGTCTCTGCAAGTGTTAGGTAAATGGGGTGGCAGAGGTAGAAAGTTGACTTCAGGCAGTTTCTACGTCCTCTAAACTACTATGCTCAACTCTAAAATTCTAGAATTCTCCTGGAAAAAAGAGGGACATTTTTGTGGAGAAAACAGGAAGGGACTGCCTAGAGGGATAGCTTAGTAAAAGAATATAACAGGAACACAGGAATTCATTTCTTCCTGAAGTATTTGTTTAGAGGCTCTCCTTTCCTGCCACCTCCCCGCAACACACACACACATACAAAGTCTTGTTGGTTATACCTTCTAACTATTTCTTCAGTCAGCCAGCTTCCTTCCATCTTCTCTGTCACTCACCTAGTCCAAACTACCAGCCTCTGGTCCAGACTGCTATAGTATCATCCTTACTGGTTTCTCTGCCATCTATTTTTATCTCCCTCCAATCAATTCTCTATGCCGCAGCCAGAGAAAGCTTTTAAAATTGCAAATATAAACTTGTCACCCTCCTTTACAAAACCCTTCAAATTTCCTCTGGATCTTAGGATAACGTTCAGACTCCTCGACCTAACTTACAGAGCCTTGCATTATTGACATTGGTGATACCAGACTTATCTCATGGTATCCCTTTTCTCTTAGGTTTCTATGTTAAGAAGCATCGGCCTTTCAGTTCTGCCAGGGGTCAAGCAACTTTCTGCCTCTGACTTTTTGCACGTGTCGCTCTCCCTTCTTGGAGTTTCTTCCCTCCTAGCCAACACCTGCTTTCCTCCCTCCTAGCTAACTACTACTTGTCTTTCAGGTTCCAGCTGAAATAATAATAGCTAACTGTCTTAGTTGGCATTCCTGGGTGGTACAAATAGTTAACGCACTTGCCTGCTCTGCTGTAGCAGAAATACCACAAGTGGATGGCTTTAACAAACAGAAGTTTATTCTCTCGCAGTCTAGGAGGCTAGAAGCCTGAATTCAGGAGTGCCAGCTTCAGGGGAAAGCTTTCTCCCTCTGTCGGCTCTGGAGGAAGATCCTTGTCATCCATCTTCCCCTGGATTAGGAGCTTCTCAGTTGCAGGGACCCAGGGTCCAAAGGACACGTTCTCCTGGCACTACTTTCTTGATGATGTGAGGTCCCAGGTCTCTCTGCTCCCTTCTCTCTTTTATATCTGGAAAGAGATTGGCCTAAAACACAATCTAATCTTGTAGATTGAGCCCTGCCTCATTAACATAACTGCCACTAATCCCATCTCATTAACATTATAGAGATAGGATTTACAACACATAGGAAAAACACGTCAGATGACAAAATGATAGACTATCACACAATACTGGGAATCATGGCCTAGCCAAATTGAGATACATATTTTGGGGGAACACAATTCAATCCATGACAGCTGCTAACAGAAAGGTTGGAGGTTTGAGTCCACCCTGAGGTGTCTTGGAAGA
This sequence comes from Loxodonta africana, assembly GCF_030014295.1. NCBI lineage: Eukaryota > Metazoa > Chordata > Mammalia > Proboscidea > Elephantidae > Loxodonta > Loxodonta africana. The sequence continues at coordinate 90,963,669 of NC_087345.1, forward strand.
AAGGGCTGGTGATCTACTTCTGAAAAATCAGCCATTGAAAACCCTGTGGATCACAGTTTTACTCTGACACACATGAGGTTGCCATGAGTCCAAATAGACTCAAGAAAAACTGCACTTAATTATGAGTGCTGTCTTAACAAAAAATACCACAAGTAATGGCTTTAAAGAACAGGGATTTTTTGTCTCACAGTTCTGCAAGCTGGAAGTCCTAATCAGGGGCTCATCTGTGTCCATTCCTCCTGTGGACCTCTCTCCTGGTTTCTGGCGACTGCTGTCAATGCTTGGTAACCCTTTGCTGCTTATAGATGCATCTGCCGGCATCTTCATGTGGCATCTCCCCCTGTGTCTCTGTATCTCTGAAACAGTACTCTGTGTTATAACACTCAGATGGGATTAGGTTTAGGACCCACCCTACTCCAGTGTGACCTCCTTAACAATACAAAAAAAAAAACCTATTTCCAATCACTTTTACGGGTACAGGGGTTAGCACTTCAACATATGTTTTGGGAGGAACACAATTCAATCCATAACACTAACATTAATTGAATATATACTGTGTGCATCATCGTTCCTTGTACTTTACATGTATTAACTCGTCTAATCTTCACCATAACTTCATGAGGCTCTCTGTGGTTATTGTTATCTCTACTTTATCAATGAGGAAAGTGAGGGTAAGTAACCTGCTCAAGATTTGAGCCAGGCGTTGAATTGCTGCTGCAGTATACATAAATAGGAAACCCTGCTGGTGAGTGGATAAGTGCTACAGCTGCTAACCAAAAGGTCAGCAGTTCAAATCCACCAGGCACTCCTTGGGAACTCTATGGGGCAGTTCTAACTCTGTCCTATAGGGTTGCTGAGTCGGAATCAACAGCAACAGGTTTGTTTTTTTGTTTGTTTATAGGAAACTTTTTTTTTTAATTGTGCTTTAGGCAAAGGTTGACAGAGCAAATTAGTTTCTCGTTAAACAATTAATACACATATTGTTTTGGGACATTGGTTGTTGTCATGGATTGAATTATATCCCCCCAAAAATGTGTGTATCAACTTCGTTAGGCCATGATTCCCGGTATTGTGTGGTTGTCCTCCATTTTGTGATTGTGATTATATGTTTAAAGGGATTAGGGTGGGATTGTAACACCACCCTTACTCAGGTCACCTCCCTGATCCAAGGTAAAGGGAGTTACCCTGGGATGTGGCCTGCACCACGTTTTATCTCTCAAGAGGTAAAAGGAAAGGGAAGCAAGCAGAGAGTTGGGGACCTCATACCACCAAGAAAGCAGAGCGCATCCTTTGGACCCAGGATCCCGGTGCCTATGAAGCTCCTCGATCAGGGGAAGATTGAGGACAAAGACCTTCCTCCAGAGCCACCAGAGAGAGAAAGCCTTCCTTTGGAGCTGACCACCTGATTTTGGACTTGTAACCTACTGGACTGTGAGAAAGTAAATTTCTTTTTGTAAAAGTCATCCATGTGTGGTATTTCTGTTATGGCAGCACTAGATGACTATGACAGTTGCCAACCCTGTGGCATGTCAACACTATCCCCTTCTCAACCTTGGGTTCCCCATTTCCATTCATCCAGTTTTCTCGTGTCCTCCTGCCTTCTTGTCCTTGCCCCTGGGCTGGTGTGCCCATTTAGTCTCATAAACATGGTTGAGCTACTTGTATTATTGTTTTTTTTTATGGGCCTGTCTAATCTTTGGCTGAAGGGTGAACCTCAGGAGTGACTTCAGTACTGAGTTAAAAGGGTGTCTGGGGCCATACTCTATGGGTTTCTCCAGTCTCTGTTGGCCCAGTAAATCTGGTCTTTTTTTTGTGTGTGTGAGTTTGAAAATTTTGTTCTACGTTTTTCTCCAGCTTTGTTTAGGACCCTCTATCGTGATCCCTGTCGGAGCAGTCGGTGGTGGTAGCCAGACATCATCTAGTTGTGCTGGACTCAGTCTGGTGAAGGCTGTGGTAGTTGTGGTCCGTTAGTCCTTTGGACTAATCTTTCCCTTGTGTCTTTGAGTTTCTTCATTCTCCCTTGCTCCAGATGGGGTGGGACCAGTGGAGTATCTTAGATGGCCACTCACAAGCTTTTAAGACCCCAGACACTACTCACTAAAGTAGGATGTAGAACATTTTCTTTATAAAATGTGTTATGCCATTGAGCTAGATGTCCCCTGAGATCATTGTCCCCAACCCTCAGCCCAGTAATCTGGTCCCTCAAGAAGTTTGGATGTGTCTGTGGAGCTTCTATGACTTTGCCTTGGTCAAGTTGTGCTGACTTCCTCAGTATTGTGTACTGTCTTACCCTTCACCAAAGTTACCACTTATCTATTGTCTAGTTGGGGTTTTTCCCTCCCCACAACTCCCTTCCTTCATAACTGTCAAAGATTGTTTCTTTCTGTGTGTAAACCTTGTCATGAGTTTTTATAATAGTGGTCTCATACAGTATTTGTCCTTTTGTGATTGACTTATTTCACTCAGTGTAATGCCCTCCAGATTCATCCGTGTTGTGAGATGTTTTTCAGATTCATCATTGTTCTTTATTGTTGCAATAGTATTCCATTGTGTGTATGTACCATAGCTTGTTTATCCATTCATCTGTTGATGGGTACTTAGGTTGTTTCCATCTTTTTGCTATTGTGAATAATGTGGCAGTGAACACTGGTGTGCGTATGTCTGTTCACGTGATGGCTCTTATTTCTCTAGGATATATTGCTAGGAGTGGGATTGCTGGATCATACGGTATTTCTATTTCTAGTTTTTTAAGGAAGTGTAATACCGTTTTGCATTCTCACCAGCAGTGAGTAAGAGTTTCAGTCTCCCTGCAGCCGCTCCAACGTTTGTTATTTTTTGTTTGTTTGTTTTTGTGTGTGTGTGTGTGTGCAGTAATGTCAGGGTGAGATGGTATCTCATTGTAGTTTTGAGGAATGTCTTCTTTGGTGAAGTGTCTGTTCATATCTTTTGACTATTTTTTAATTGAATTATTTGTCTTTATAAGGTGTTGAATTTTCCTGTAGATTTTAGAGATTAGACCTTTGTCAGATATGTCATAGCCAAAAATGTTTCCCAGTCTGTAAGTTCTCCGTTTACTCTTTTGGTGATGTCTTTTGCTGAGCTTCAGTGTTTAATTTTTAGAAGATCCCGGTTATCTAGCTCATCTTCTGGAATTTATGTATTGTTAATTATGGTTTGTGTCCTGTTTATGCCGTGTATTAGGGCCTCTAGTATTGACCCTATTTTTTCTTCTATGATCTTTATAGTTTTGGGTTTGAAATTTAGGTCTTTGATCCATTCTGAGTTAGTTTTGTGTCTGGTCTGAGGTATGGGTCCTATTTCGTTTTTTTACAGATGAACATCTAGTTTTGCCAGCACCATTTGTTAAAAAGACTGTCTTTTCCCCCATTTAGGTCTTTGTCAAAGATCAGGTACTTGAGGTGGATGGATTCACAGCTGGGTTCTCAATTTTTTTCTGTTGGTCAACATGTCTGTTTTTGTGCCAGTATCAGGCTGTTTTGACTACCGTAGCTATATGGTAGGTTTTGAGGTCAGGTCGTGTGATGCCTCCTACTTTAATCTTTTACAGTAGTGCCTTACTTATCTGGGGCCTCTTCCCTTTCCATATAAAGTTAATGATTTGTTTTTCCATCACATTAAAGAATGCTGTTAGTATTTGTCAGAATTACGTTGTATTTGTAGATTGCTTTTGGTAGAATGGACATTTTCACAATGTTGAGTCTACCTATTCATGAACATTGTATGTTTTTCCATTTATATAGGTCTCTTCTGGTTTCTTGCAGTAGTGTTTTGTAGTTTTCTTTGCATAGGTCTTTTATGTCCCTGTTTAGATTTATTCCTAATTATTTTATTTTTTTAGGGGCCACTATAAATGGTATTGCTTCCATGATTTTCTTTTTATAGTTCTGTTTATGTAAGAAACTCTTTCTTAACCTCCCAGATTCAAGTTCTCCTCTTATCCATTTTGTAGTTAGCAATAGTTATCCTTCATAGTACTTAACACGAACATAATTAATTAGCTGTGTCATTGTATATTTAACGTTTGTCTTTCACCACTGATTCTAAACTCAACGTATTTCCAGTTCCTAGCACAGTGCCTGGCACACAAGAAGTGCACATTCAATATCTATTAAATGTACCACACAACCCAGAAATCCCACTCCTCGGAATATACCCTAGAGAAATAAGAGCCTTCACACGAACAGATTATGCACACCCATGTTTATTGCAGCTCTGTTTACAATAGCAAAAAGCTGGAAGCAACCAAGGTGTCCATCAATGGGTGAATGGTTAAATAAATTGTGGTATATTCATACAATGGAATACTATGCATCGATAAAGAACAGTGACGAATCTGTGAAACATTTCATAACATGGAGAAACCTGGAAGGCATTATGCTGAGTGAAATTAGTCAGAGGCAAAAGGACAAATATTGTATAAGACCACTATTATAAGATCTTGAGAAATAGTATAAACTGAGAAGAACACATACTTTTGTGGTTACGAGGCGGGGAGGGAGGGAGGGTGGGAGAGGGTTATTTACCGATTAGTTAGTAGATAAGAACTACTTTAGGTGAAGGGAAGGACAATACTCAATACACGGAAGGTCAGCTCAACTGGACTGGACCAAAAGCAAAGAAGTTTCCGGGATAAACTGAATGCTTCAAAGGGCAGCAGAACAAGGGTGGGGGTTTGGGGACTATGGCTTAAGGGGACTTCTAAATCAATTCTCAAAATAATTCTATTATGAAAACATTCTGCATCCCACTTTGAAATGTGGCGTCTGGGGTCTTAAATGCTAACAAGTGGCCATCTAAGATGCATCAATTGGTCTCAACCCACCTGGATCAAAGGAGAATGAAGAACACCAAGATCACACGATAACTATGAGCCCAAGAGACAGAAAGGGCCCCATGAACCAGAGACTTGCATCATCCTGAGACCAGAAGAACTAGATGGTGCCCGGCCACAACCGATGACTGCCCTGACAGGGAGCACAACAGAGAACCCCTGAGGGAGCAGGGGATCAGTGGGATGCAGACCCCAAATTCTCATAAAAAGACCATACTTCATGGTCTGACTGAGACTAGAGGAATCCCGGCGGTCATGGTCCCCAAACCTTCTGTTGGCCCAGGATAGGAACCATTCCCGAAGACAACTCATCAGACATGGAAGGGACTGGACAATGGGTTGGAGAGAGATGGTGATGAAGAGTGAGCTACTTGTATCAGGTGGACACTTGAGACTGTGTTGGCATCTCCTGTCTGGAGGGGAGATAGGAGGGTAGAGAGGGTTAGAAACTGGCAAAATTGTCACAAAAGGGGAGACTGGAAGGGCTGACTCATTAGGGGGAGAGTAAGTGGGAGTATGGAGTGAGGTGTATATAAGCTTATATGTGACAGACTGACTTGATTTGTAAACGTTCACTTAAATCTCAATAAAAATTATTTAAAAAAATCTCTTAAATGAATAAATACTGTTAATGTGCTCAGCTGCTAACAGAAATGTTAGAAGTTCAAATTGACCCAGAAGTGCCTGGAAAGAAAGGCCTGGCAATCTACTTCCAAAAAATCAGCCATTGAAAACCCTATGATTGAAATGGAAATTATTTATTACACATATGCTTACCACAACAAATAAACAAAAGGAAAAGAAAAGAAAACTCTGTGGAGCACAGTTCTACTCATGGGGTTGCCATGAGTCCCAATTGACTCAATGGCAACTGGTTTTTTACTAGAAGCTGAAATAGACAAGGAAGGACCTCTCTCTAGAGCCACATCCAGAATTTGGTCTCCTAAACTGTGAGAATATGAAGTTCTGTTCTTTAATTAGTCCAAAGGACTAATGGACCACATCTACCACAGCCTCCACTAGACTGAGTCCAGTACAACTAGATGGTGCCTGGCTACCACCGCTGACTGCTCTGACAGGGATCACAATAGAGCGTCCCAGACAGAGCTGGAGAAAAATGTAGAACAAAATTCTAACTCAAAAAGAAAGGCCGGACTTGCTGACCTGACAGAGACTGGAGAAACCCTGAGAGTATGGCCTCCGGACACCCTTTTAGCTCAGTAATGAAGTCACTCCTGAGGTTCACCCTTCAGCCAAAGATTGAACAGGCCCACAAAACAAAACGAGACTAAAGGGGCACACCAGCCTTGAGGCAAGGACTAGAAGGCAGGAGGAGACAGGAAAGCTGAATAGGGGACCCAGGGTTTAGAAGGGAGAGTGTTGACACGTCGTAGGGTTGTTAACCAACATCATAAAACAATATGTGTACTACCTGTTGAATGAGAAACTAGTTTGTTCTGTAAAGCTTCATCTAAAGCACGATAAAAAATAAAGTTCTGTTCCTTAAAACCACCCATTTGTGGCATTTCTGTTATGACAGCACTAGGTAACAAAGACAGAGGTATATGCTTCTTATAGGATCTTTATGGCCTACTTTCAAAATTTTCTCATTTTACTTCTCTTCCTTATTAGCCCTGTGAGCTTTTTCTGTCGTTCGATAGGAGGTTGTGAAACTGAGGAATAGAATCACAAAGAAGTTGTTGGTGAATCTAAAATTAAAACTAGGTCTTTGAACTGTTCGTTCCATTTCTGCCCCAGATAAGGAAGACCGAAGAAGAATTGATGCGTTTGAATTATGGTGTGGGTGAAGAATACTGAATATATTACGGACTACCGGAAGAACAAACAAATCTGTCTTGGAATAAGTACAACCAGAATGCTTCTTAGAAGCAAGTATGGCGAGACTTTGTCTCACATACTTTGGACATGTTCTTAGAAAGAACCAGTCCCTGGAGAAGGACATCGTGCTTGGTGGAGTGGAGAGTCAGTGAAAGAAAGGAAGACCCTCAACAAAATGGATTGACACAGTGGCTACAGGGATGAGCTCAAGCATAGCAATGATTGTGAGGATGGAGCAGGACCTGGCAGTGTTTCATTCAGTTGTACATGGAGTCACTATAACTGACTCAGTAGCACCTAACAACACCCCCAGATATGCTGAATCATAATCTCCATTTTAATAAGATTCTTGTATATACATAAGAATCACACGGGGATCTATAAATCCCCGGGTGATTTTTACAGATCCCTGGGCAATTGTTAAAATGGAGATTCTGATTCAATATATCTGGGAGCCGCAAATTCTCAGCAGAGGGTCTAACTGGAATGAACCCATTCGAAGTCCTGACCATTAAACTGAAAGGGCTTTCAGGAGACTCCAACTGAAACCACTTTGTGAGAGACGTGTAAGAGAGACGGTTAACATCTTCAGAGAAGCGATATTTCAAGATTATAAGAAGTAGCCTTTAGTTTCTAGAGTACTGTGATCATTGCAGTTCTAATCATCATCAAAAAGCCTTTGTCAAGTGCCTGCTTACAAGGGGCAATTAGGGTAGACACAAATAAATTTAGAATGTTTTGTCATGAACACGGTCTAAGAATGTACAGTCTATGAAAATTAATATAAACAGAGAAGCAAGGGAAATATCCATATGACAATGAAAACAGTAAACCAGTCTAGAACTACTGTAGACAGTAAAGAATTAACATCAAACATGTCAGAGGTCAGTACAATTTCAGGATAAGGACATCACAGAACGACAAGCAGGGCCTAGTGGGAACTGGTTATAAACCCACTGACATCAGGTTCCAAATCCAGGAAAACTCACCTGATCAATTAGAGAGGGCGGGTCCCTTGCCTTCTGACTCCCCTACCCCCTTCCACCCTCCACACACGTGTCCCACCCTAAGTTTTTTCCTCTCTGGGGCAACATAACCTTTGCTAAGGCTTGAGATCAGAGGAGTTTTTACTTTGTGTTAGTCCTTGTCTCTGAATAAGGGGACCTTTACCCAGCATCAGCAAGAACCACCCTCAGGAGCCACTTTGTGCCGCCTGGCACGTCCACAGCAATTAGAGCAAAAGGACAGAGTTAAGGAAACTCCTGGAGAGATCGTCTCCCCGCCCAACATGGGCAGGGCCACCCCATCCCTACCGTCTGGGTTGATCCTCACTGCAGTGCATACCCATTATTCTGCCAGCACCATTTGCTGAGCTTCCACTGAGTTCAGCTCCCACAGGGGAGAGGAAGCCCCTACCTTCAAGGTACTCTCAGTCTAAGCACGTTTGCACACTCAGCTTGGTTCAGAAGTGTCTAACTTCACTGAATCAATATTAAGAAGACCTCAAGGCTTTTTCAGTTTAATGTCATTGTAGGAAAATAAAGGGTTAAGACATTCATATATACATGTCAGTAAAGGCATGTGTGTGACTCCAAGGGGTTGCTATTGGCGCTATCTCAGGGTCTTTGCACTTGCTGTGCCCTCTCTACCTGGAAGTTCATCACCTGCATACATATCCATGTGACATGCTCCCTCACTTCAGTCTGCTTTATGCTTCAAAGTCACTGATGGGATGGAGGTTCTCCCTAACCATCCCCTCTGAAGTAGTCCTTATCTCCCTCGTCTAACTCCTGCTCCTCCTTACCTTGCTTTATTTATTTTATCCAGTTTATCACTCCTTGTCGCAATTGACTCCACGGCAACGGGTTTGTTTGGCACATATTTGGAGCTTTGGTGGCACAGTGGTTAAGAGCTTGGCTGCTAACCAGAAGATCGGTAGTTCAAATCCACCAGCCCCTCTTTGGAAATCTTATGAGGCAGTTCTACTCTGTCATATAGGGTCGCTACGAGTTGGAATGACTCAATGCCAAAGGGTTTTTTTTTTTTGGTCGCACAGTTATTGACTTATTTGTTAAGTATCTGTCTTCCCACAGAATAGAAGTTCTCTGAGGGCAGAGACTTTTGTATGTTTTAATATTGCTATATCCCAGTGCCTAGAACAGTGCCAGGCATATAGTCATTGTGGTTAGCTGCCACTGAGTCTACTCCAACTCATGGTGAGCCATGGTGGCGATTCTGTGCACAACGGAACAAAACGATGCCTGGTCCTGCACCTTCCCTGTGATCACCTGTGGATTGGACCCTTGTGATCCGCAGGGTTTTTATCAGATGATTTTTGGAAGCAGATAGCTTGGCCTCTCTTCCTAGTCCATCTCAGTCTGTAAGCTCCCCTGAAACCTGTTCAGCATCAGAGCAACAGTAAAGCCTCCACTGACAGACGGGTAGTGGCAATGCATGAGGTGTATTGGCCGGCAATCAAACTCAGATCTCCAAGTACAAAGCAGGCTCTCAATAAATAATGCATTTGTTAAATGAGTGAAATGAGATGAAACCAACACATGTGTTTGTGTGTCCTTACTCTAATGGTACATGATGAAATTAAACAAAACAGAAGAGACTAACAGCAAGGTGAATATCATCTAAGACTCCAAAAAGTCTTCCTAAATTAACCCCATTTAAGTGTAGACACTCAGTCATTTTGAATCTCTGACCCCACCCTTGAGAAGACCCCCCAACAAAACTTATGCTCAGTCGGATGCCTCAGGTAGGACTGGTCCCATTCCTTAGCTCCAAGGGTCAGCTTGTGTCCCAGGCACCCCTAGGCCACTGTTTTTGGCTTAGGACATGACTCATGACGCAAGCTAGTCTATCAGAAAAGCCGTCCCTGGACTTTTGCTGGATTTCTTTACCTGCGAGGGTCACGTCAACATAAAGCAGCCGGTGGCCATCATTCTACTGTGCAGGGAGAAACTGCCTGAGGATAAAACCATTACCGAGACCGAAGCAGAGCCCAAAGACTAAGAGAGAGGCACAAAGAGAAGACAAGTGGACAGTGGCTCGATGATCGTATTTGGGTCTCCAGATCCAGCCCTGCCCAAAGTTAGCTGTGCAGTTGCGTTTTCTAGTCATGTGAGCAATTAAAGTCCCTTTGAGCATATAATCTGTTTGAATTGGGTTTCTACCACTAGCAACCAATAAACAAAAGAAAAAAGCTATATTATTTGTGCTGCATTCACTTTCACATTTTCGTTATTAACATATGCAGGTTTTATCCTAAAACTGAAAATTTTTATCGTTTGCAAAAATAATCTCGTATATACACGAATCACTTACTTTTAACACAATTATGTTATTCTTTTAGTCGATTAAACTGAAGCACAGAGAAATTAAGCACTTAATTCAGTGTCACGTAATAGATGTAGTAAATGGCAGAGTGAGATCTCTGATGGACTCTAAACCCAAAGCCTAGTCTCTGGCTCCACGGCTGCTTCCTTACGTATTTGTTTTAGTCATCTAGTGCTGCTAGAAGAGAAATACCACAAGTGTATGGCTTTAACAAAGAGAAATTTATGTTTTCACAGTTTAGGAGGCTAGAAGTCTGAATTCAGACTGCCAGCTCTAGGAGAAGTTTCTCTCTCTCTCTGTTGGCTCTGGAGCTTTTGAGCTTCTTCTGCTCCTTGGCAATCTTCACGTGGCTTGGCTTTCTTCTTCCCCCATCTCTGCTACTTTCGCTTGCTTGTTTAATCTCTTTTGTATCTCAGATTGATTTAAGACACACTCAGCACTAATTCTGTCTCATTAACATAACAAAGACAACCCATTCCCAAGTGGGATTATAATTACAGGCATTGCAGTCCAGTCCAACTCTTAGTGACCCTTTAGGACAGGGTAGAACTGCCCCATAGGGTTTCCAAGGAACAGCTGGTGGATTTGAACTGCCGAGCTCTTAACCACTGTGCCACCAGGAAGGTAGGATTTATAACACATAGTATTAGGGGACACAATTCAATCCATAACAGGCTTCAAGGAGGAGGTGGCATTTGAACTAGGTCTTGAAAAGTAGACAGAAAACGTGGATGGAGGTAACAGCAGAAGCCAAGGCACAAGGTCAGGAAAGCCCAGGGTATGTTCAGGAAGCAGGGCGTGTATGGATTGAATTGTGTCCCCTCAAAATATGTGTTGGAATCCTAACCCCTATACTTGTAGATGTAATCCTGTTTGGAGATAGGGTTTTCTTTGTTGTGTTAATTAGATCATAATTAAGGAGGGTGGGTTCTAATTCTAATCACTCTGAGTTATAGTCAGAACCCGGTCAATGACAGAGCATTTTGGGATTTATAGACACAGAGATAAGCAAGCACAGAGTGTTGGGGGGTGAAGGTGGGTGGTAGGGTAGGGGATGGGGGGGCAGGAGAGAGAGATAGGAACTAGGGAATGCTGAGGCTATAGAAGCTGAAAGAGATAAGGCTCTTTCCCCTGAGCTGACAGAAAGAGAGCCTTCCCTTAGAACCAAGGCTATGAATTAGCATTTCTAGCCTCCTGAACGATAAGAAAATAAATTTCTCTTTTTTAAGGCCACCCACTTGTGGCTTTAAAGTGTGTTATAGTAGCATTAGGAAACCAAAACAGAAATTGATACCAAGAAGTGAGGTGTTGCCCTAACAAATACCTAAAATGTGGAAGTGGTTTGGGAATTGGGTAATAGGTAGAAAAAAAAATAGGTAGAGGCTGGAGGAATTCTGATGTGCTTGATAGTAAGAGCCTTGATTGCCTTGAAGAGATTGTTGGTAGAGTTATGGACATTCAGAGCAATTCTGACGAAGGCTCAGAAAGAAATAAGGAATCCTGTAGAAAACGCTTCTATTGCCATGAACAGAATGTTACTAGAAATGTGGACATTAAATGTGTTTCTAGTGAAGCTCTAAAAGGAGATGTTGAACACATGATTGGACAACGGAGGAAAGGCGATCCATTTTATAAGGTGGCAAAGACATTTGTCTGAATTATTTTCAAATGTTTGGTGGAAAGTAGAACTTGTGAGTGATAAGCTTGGATAGTTAGCTGAGGAAATTTCTAAGCAAGATCTTAAAGGGGTAGGGTGGCTTCTCCTTGAAACTTATAGTAAAATGCAGGAGGAAAGAGATAGACTTAAAAATGAACTGTACAGATTAATGGAAATAAAACTACCAGAATGGAAACAATGAGAATGTTGACACAACGTGGAAAATGTAACCAATGTTGTTGTTGGGTGGAAACCCCAGGTTCTGCTTGATGTGACTCGTCTTAGCTAATAAATGAGAGACCAAGGTAGGAGAGTAGAAAAGCACCTTTATTTCATTGTGCAAGAAAAGGAACAGTTGGGGCTGCTGTCACTAAGACTGCTCAGCAAGGATGAAGGGGAAGGTTACTTTTAAGGGGTTTACAAGTAGTAAGTTTATACAAGTTACATCAGCAACATTCTTGATCATACTACACAGGCACAATGGGGTTTACATATAACTTCATTTATCGCATGTTCAGAAAATAGTGGTTCAACTCCACCCAGAGGTGGGGAAGTTACCATGTATGAGATACTTAATGAGCTGAAAGGTTATCTTGAATGTCAACATGGTGCCTAAACCGGTTTCTGCCAATTTCCTCTAGTTTGGGGCAGCAGTTAAGTAGAGGGGAACCAGGGTTTTAATGTAAAGCTACCCGGTGCATGCCAAGCAAGCTGCTTGAGGCAGTGGAATTTTCTGCAACCTGGGGACCTTTGTCTTAATGTCACTGAACAGTATGTTTACCCATAGCTGTCGAGCCCAGCCAATTCTAACTCATAGCGACCCTGTAGGACAGAGTAGAACTGCCTCATGTGGTTTCCAAGGCTGTACTCTTTACAGAAAGAGACTGCCACATCTTTCTCCTGCGGAGTGGCTGGTGGGTTCAAACCGTCAGCTACTTTTCAGTTAGCACCTGAGAGCTTACCCACTGTACCACTAGGGTTCCTTGAACAATATGGATAGAAATTGTTAAACTAGAACCTAATTTGCTGTGTAACCTTTCACCAAGACACAGTAAAATGTTTTGTTTTTAATCAATTGTGCAAAAAAACCCTAGAACTTAAAGATTTGGGAAATTCTGTTTTAGAAACTAAGGAAGCCTGTCCTAGAACTTTCACCAAGGGTGTGACTATACAATCTTTTGCTGAAGAGATTAGGCCTGTGACTGATGGATCTAATCAACCACCTCAGTGTAAATCCTGTTGGCTTAGACTGAAAGGGATACAGACAGGACGATACAAAGGAAAGCTGTCTGTCTGCCTCCTGTAATTCTACAGGCAGGAAACAAGCCAATGGAGCTACTTGGTTTCAAACATCTGTTGGCCTCCAAGAAAAGGTGTTTGTGCTATGTATGTCATAGCAGCACTAGAAGGCTATGGGGCCCTCGTGGCACAGTGGTTAAAGAACTTGGCTGCTAACCAAAAGGTCGGCAGTTTGAATCCACCAGCAGCTCCTTGGAAACCCTATGGGGCTGTTCTACTCTGTCCTGTAGAGTCACTGTCAGTTGGAACTGACTTGACGGCAATGGGTAGGAAACTAAGACAAGGAGTCTGATGTGTGGGAAAGATGAGATGGAGAGTAGGCTGGAACCACGGTGTGGGAAACCTTAAATGCCAGATGAAAAGTCTATTCTACATTTAAGGTAGGCACTCAATAATGTGAGCTCTCTTCCCTTTCCTTCTCCTTTACAATAGGGAACTACTGAAAGTATCTGAGGGGAAAGGGAAATGATCAGATTCATCAGTGGGAGTTGCAGTTGTCCAGATAAGTGGAGTGGAGGCCTAAAGATGACACTAGCAGTGGATATAGAAAGAAAAGGACAACTGGCCTTGTCTAGGTAGACTCCACAGTAACTGGCATTATTTGATGTCAGGAAGAACAAGGAGTCAGTAACAACTTCCAGGTTTGAAGTCCCAGTAACTGGGAACATAGGAAGTTATAAGAAGAAGATGGTTTGGGTCAGGAGGAGTATGGTTTGGGATATACCAGTCTTGATGTTCTGGCTGGAGAGCCAGGGAGGAAGCCTGACAGGCAGTTGTACCTCAGGGAGAGAGACTGCAAGAGAGTGACATTTGGGAGTCTTCACCACGAAGATGAAATAGTGCTGTGGAAGTGTAGGAAGACTGCTGGCCTTGGTGGCTTTCCTGGGGCTACATCAGTGTCGTGCAATGAATCACTTTTAAATGGCCCTTCTCACCATGGTCTTGTAACTTCCACCAAAACATTGAGTGGGACTATGCAAATAAGATGCTTGTAGCCCACCAAGGGATTGGACAGCTTGCTGATAATGCAAATAAGGTGCATGGCACACTTGTGGGGGTGGGATCATAAAAGTAAGTTGTATTTAAAATGAGTAATCCCAGAGGTGGACAGGTGGGCTCTCACTACGACCAAGAAGAAGAGATGAAAGTGGGACACATCCTTTGGACCCAGGATCTCTGCACTGAGAATCTCCTAGATGCAGGAGACAGACAGCTGTAACACCAGAGACAGCACAAGACAGTGAGAAGAACAGGCACAGAAATGGCAGCAGCAGAACCAGGAGACTAGCATGAGACAGCTCAGTGGGCCAGGATGGAGCAAGGCAGTTACAGTGGGTGTGCTGACTCATGGAGGGAGAGAGCTGAGTGCCTCTGGGTTGAGGCTTACTGGCAGATTTCGGTGTCCCTGGGTACTTGTTGGTGGAGCTAAAGAGCTTTGTAACACTTGCCTGAGAAGGGCAATGGATGGGCTGGGCTGGCCCAAGAGGCCCATTAGGAACAAGAGATTGGAGAGGCCAAGGGCTGAGATGCTGACAGCCAGAGAGAGGCCTGCCTTTGGGCACAGCTGAGAAGCTGTCCTGATCGAAGAACTGTATCCTGAATAATTCCAGGTCCTGCTACTACCCTAATAAACCCCACAACTGTGAGCATGGTCTGTGAGTTCTGTGTGGCCATTGCAATGAATTATTGAGCCCTGTAGAGAAGTAGAGAGTGCTGTGGGAAGGAAGGCTCATATCAGAATTGGTAAAAAGGTTGGAGGGTAAAGATATGTCTGACCTCTACTTCAAAGGAATTAGCCTTGGGCTGTTGATCTTGATTCTCCTTCACCCTTGTGAAGTTACAGAAGGTCAAATGCTGCCACCACACTATTTTACAGTTGGTGACATTTTTTTTACAATCAGTGAATAGGACAAAGTCCTGACCCTCAAGGAGAGATATAGACAAATAAACAGCAAACACAATTCAGTGGGACAGTGCTATGGAAAAAGGAAGAGTACAGTATAGGGTATTATAGTGCTACACAGAAGGCATTCCCCACTCAGCCATTAGGGTCAGGAAAGGCTTCCTGGAGAAAGGAACATCTAAGCCAAGACCTCAGCGGTGAATACGAGTAAGGCAGAGGGTAGAACGGGCAAGAATGTTCCAACACATGCACAGCGTGAGAAAAGACAGGAAGGCAAGTGAGAGCATAGTGCATTTGGGGGACTAAAAACACAGGGAGTATCCCTATGAGGCTGGCAGCATTCCCACTTCACAGACAAAGTAGTGAAACAAAAAGATTTAGTAACTTGCCTACAATTTCCCAGCTGGCTGGGTCTGGAATTCAAGTCTATTTTACCCCTAAGAGTTTGTTCTTTCCGTTACTCTGCCCTGACAAATGAATGTCTCTAATGCAGGTATTATTCATTGAAACAGCCGAGTGTGTAGACTTAGAGGAGGGCTAAGGAATAAACCTAAGCAATGCCTACAGTTAAGGAGTAGAAGGAAGAAAAGTGGCAAAAGAAAGAAGTAGAGAAAGAGCAGTTCACAGAGAACTACTCAGAGAGTATAGTCTGATGAAAGCTAAAAAAAGAGTTGTTGGAGGTGTGGTATAACATTTCAGATATAGAGAAGGTTGAAGGGTCAGTTGGTTCTGACTGTAGGTAGCCGATGACAATCTCATTTGGCCAATGAGAAAGTAATTTCCAGAGTGGTTCACAAAGAGTGGAAAAACAAACAAATAGTAAGGAAGTAAAGTACATACAGTTCATTTTTTTTGAGAAACTCTGATTTCAGATACCGGAAAGGAGGAGGGAAGCAAACACTGAGACAGAAGCAGGAGGTTTATTAGGAAATGATCTTGGAGTCAACACCAAGGGAAGAGAAGAAAGCAAGATTGAGCAGAAGGAGAAGTTGAGCTATGATGCAGGACAAAGTCTCACCCAAGCTTCAAAGATGTTCCCAGTTGGGGCGAGAAGGCTGAGTCTTTAACCCCATGTAGATCAGTCACTGGATATGGCTGTCCAGGAAGGGAGCATGACCTGACAGCTGAGGGCTAAGAGCCAGCAGCAGTCCTACTCCCAGCAGCTGAGGTAATAAGTCCTTCATCCTGAGCACTGCATTCCAGAGTTTATCACAGTTACAGCTTACAAGGCCAGTAGAGTCAAGAGAGGAATCTTTTTTTAGGATTCTTAAAAACCTAAATGTATAGAGAAATACCAAAAATTAGTGTAACAGAATATATTTATAGTGACCAGATACAAAAATATCAGGAAGGCGCTCTGAAGAGGAGATAGTTAAAGCAGGTTATATAAGTGGGGTCCGGGCAGGGGAGTCTCCTGAAGGTCACTGTAATTCTCCAAAAGAGCCCAATGACTCAGCTGCTTACTAGGCTATTGTCTGAGTTGAAGGTGATTTTAGGAAAACAGTTCTTTAAAGGCTCAAGGTTCAGAAGGACACCTAAAGGCAAATGGCCTGGCTGGGTCACCCCAACTCCATGAACCCAGAAATCTGGATTCCAGTAGAATTAACAGTTTATAAGGATAGATAAGGCTCAAATAGTTTGGAAATAAGTTCATAGATAGAAACAGAAATATTTTAATTGTTATTCTTTATTGCCAAACAGCCATGACATATTCAAAAACAGAATACATTGACAGAGAATCTACTACATTTCTGGCATTTGCTACCACCAGGCATGCAAAGATAAATAAGATGATCTCCCTTATTGAGAATCTCATAATTTAGTGGGAAAAGAAAGCACAGAAACAACAGCTACTGTTAAGGGCTGTGCTTATCTTATTTGTGATTGTACCTGCTACACTCGTTCTATGCCTGGTATGTAGTAGATGCTTGAGAAATAGATGTGTAACTGGACTGCTCCAGGTCTGCTCAGCATGGCTGTAGAGGCACAATACGGGTAAAAGTCAAAGAAGAAGCTTTATTTGATTGGCCAAGCAAAGGAGCACACTGGCTCTGTGAACAATGGCTGAAACAGTATTTATTAGGGGCAGGGTCCTGGGGAAAGGAGCAAGGTCGTTGATTGGTCTGGGCTGAAGAAGATGTTCCAGGGACTGTTCCATTGTCTGCACCTGCTCAGTCCAAAAAGGGGGGTGTCTCAAACTGGATCTTAGGCTTGGGTCCCTCACTTCTGAAAGTCTTCCCCCAATCTTGGCTTGGTGGTAGAAACAATGCAGAAGATTGAATGAGAGAATTTTGCAAGACCAATGACTTTTTCATTGCAAATACCTTTTTTTACCAACATAAACAGCAACTATACACATGGACCTCGCCAGATGGAGCACACAGGAATCAAACCGACTACACCTGTGGAAAGAGACGAAGGAAAAACTCAATATCAATACAGCTGTGGAAGAGACCATCAATTGCTCAAGCTGAAAAAGCAGAGCAAGTCCACAAGAGTCGAAATACGACCTTGAGTATCTCCCACCTGAATTTAGAGACCATCTCAAGAATAGATTTGACACGTTGAACACTAATGACCAAAGACCAGATAAGTTGTGGAATGACATCATACATGAAGGAAGCAAGAGGTCATTGAAAACACAAGAAAGAAAGAAAGAAAAGACCAAGATGGATGTCAGAGGAGACTCTGAAACTTGCTCTCAAATGTTGAGCATTTAAAGCAAAAGGAAGAAATGATGAAGTGAAAGAACTGAACAGATGATTTCAAAGGGCACCTCAAGACTACAAAGTATTATAATGACATGTGCAAAGAGCTGGAGATAGAAAACCAGAAGGGAAGAACACACTTGGCATTCCTCAAGCTGAAAGAACTAAAGAAAAAATTCAAGCCTCTAGTTGCAAAGTGAAGGATTCTATGGGGAAAATATTAAAAGACTCAGGAAGCATCAAAAGCAGATGGAAGGAATACACAGAGTCATTATACCAAAAAGAATTAGTCGACATTCAACCATTTCAAAAGGTAGCATACCAGAAGGATGTTTACCTGTGTTTTATTGACTCTGCAAAGACATTCAACTGTGTGGATCATAACAAATTATGGATAGCATTGTGAAGAATGGGAGTTCCAGAACGCTTAATTGTGCTCCTGAGGAACCTGCACATAGATCAAGAGGCAGTCGTTTGGACAAAACAAGTGCATACTGAGTGGTTTAAAGTCAGGAAAGGTGTGCGTCAGGGTTGTATCCTTTCACCATACCTATTCAATCTGTAAACCGAACAAATAATCTGAGAAGCTGGACTATATGAAGAACAGGGCATTGGGATTGGAGGAAGACTCATTAACAACCTGCGTTATGCAGATGACACAGCCTTGCTTGCTGAAAGTGAAAAGGACTTGAAGCACTTACTGATGAATATCAAAGACCACAGCCTCCAGTATAGATTACACCTCAACATAAAGGAAACAAAAGTCCTCACAACTGGACCAATAAGCAACATCATGATAATCGGAGAAAATATTGAAGTTGTCAAGGATTTCATTTTACTTGAATCCACAATCAACACCCATGGAAGCGGCAGTCAAGAAATTGAAAGATGCATTGCATTGGGCAAATCTGCTGCAAAGGACCTCTTTAAAGTGTTGAGGAGCAAAGATGTCACCTTGAAGAGTAAGATGCGCCTGACCCGGGCCATGGTATTTTCAGTTGCATCATATGCATGTGAAAGCTGGACAATAAATAAGGAAGACCGAAGAAGAATTGACGCCTTTGAATTGTGGTGTTGGCAAAGAATATTGAATATACCATGGACTGCGAAAAGAACAAACAAATCTGTCTTGGAAGAAGTACAACCAGAATGCTCCTTAGAAGCAAGGATGGCGAGACTGAGTCTTACATACTTTGGACATGTTGTTAGGAGGGACCAGTCCCTAGAGAAGGACTTCATGCTTCCCAAAATACAGGGTCAGCAGAAAAGAGGAAGACCCTCAACCAGATGGATTGACACAGTGGCTGGAACAATGGGCTCAGGCACAGCAATGATTGCAAGAATGGCGCAGGACCGGGCAGTGTTTCATTCTGTCATGCCTAGGGTCACCATGAGTTGGAACCGACTTGACAGCACCTAAAAACAACAATTTTGGGCCGCCAAAGTTTGGTTCCATCTGGCAGGAGAAAAGTTCCAAGGTCACTCAGAGGATGGGGTTGATGGTTCTGCGTATGTCAGGTGGGCCAGATTGGTCTTAACTGGTTCTGTGGTCTGCAGACCCAAGCCTCTTTTTTTTTTTTTTTCCATCTTGGGCAGGAGGTTGGCCAATTGCCTAAAAAAACATCTGGAGAAACCAGTTAGAAGGGGAGGTGGCTCATGCCACTCTACTTAGAAGTTGGGGTTTGGTAATGGTGCCCAGAGGCTAATGTCTCATTCCCTCCTTCTCTTTTCAGGATTTGGGTGTTCGATCCAAATTCTGACTCTCATTAGGGAGTAGGGACGAAGGTCATTCTTCTGTAACTGCTTTGAGCTGGACAGGGGTGCTGGCATAGAACTGAAGCCTGGCTTGTACGGGTTCAGGAGGGATGGGTCTGTAACCCTGAAGAATATACAGGCCTGGGTCCCTTAACATTTTTCTATAAATTGCGTAAGTACTTACAAGTGGCAGGGTCCAAAAAGGCAAAGGGCAAAAATAATTAATACAAGTGTTATTATTGGCCAAACCGATTTAAGCAAAGTGGATACCCAACTACTTGCAGTTTGGGGATTGAAATGAGGAGACAAGCGGTTTTGCTTGAGCTGCTTGTTTGAAAATTTCTTGGACCTTGTTTTCAACTAGGCCCGAAGTGTTAACATACATGCAACAAGAAATATTTTGGAGGGAAAATGCCGCCTTGTTCAGCTTCCATGGCGTCTGTTAGTTTCCCAAGATGGACGCATGTTGGACTAACCCAACCTGAGGAATGGTGATACAGGGTGTTTTAGAAGCCCATCTACTGTTTGTTCAAAAATACCTCTTTTATGGTGGGATGGACTTGCCTCCAGAACAGTCACATTTGCAGTGGGCGTTTAGGAAGGAGGGAGTACAATTATACATTTGGATATGACCAGGGGTGCTAATCAAACATGTACAATTACAGTTGCTTGATGTATTACACTGTTGCTGATTTTTGGCCCAATACAACACATTGTTAAACAGCACTCCAGTTATAAACTCCTAATAGGAGGTGATGTTGAAACTGTACTGTGGGGTTGCATTTGATTTTACAAGGAACATGGGAATGAGCCAAATATTGTCGAAAGTGGCACTAGGCACAGAACTGAAGTTATTTATGGTAAGAGCAACTGGAAGATTTGAATCTTTAGTTTGTAGGTGGTTATGACGCACCCAACAGTTTGTTAGTTGTCCTCCCTAAGCTGCAGCCTGAGCTAACTGAACTAGACTATTAGTCATCTGTGGAGCTGCTTTCACATGGGTTAAAACAAGGGGCAAACTAATAAGTAAAACCCACATTTTCTTATTTAGAACAAGGAACTCTAGCAGCAGAAGTTTAGGAAGTAAACTGTTGGAAAGTAGCTTAAGGTTTCAAGAGTCTATTGAGAGCAGGAAAAGTGATTAAATTTCCACGGCGGTACGCACAGTAAGGACAAAAGGTAAAAGATTAGAACAAACAGAGCAAGGAGGCTCACACTTATGCACCATGGATCAACCATTGGTACATGTCACTTATCTGGAGTGTCTTTCTTTTTCTTGAACAGCCACCGCAACCCTGTTATTGGTTCAGCCTTCCAGTCGCTGCTGTTCTGCAAGGTCTGTTGTTCAAGGTCAAGTGTAGAAGGCAACTTGATTCTGGTGTAGTGAATCTAGTGGCTCTTCTTGCTGACCATCTCAGCTGTTGGTGTGGACATCAGCACTTCATAGGGACTTTTCCATTTCTTGGCTAAGGTCTTAGGGTCCTAGGCTTTCACAAATATCCAGCTTCTAGGCTTGGTAGTGGAATAGTCTGCCAGATGGGACTGGTGTACTTGTGGAGAGACACAGGAGTTTCCCCTGCGAGACACAGGTACTGTTTTACAGTTTACCTTGTTTATGAATACTGTCGGCCCCTAAGTCTCTAGTCACGTTGTTGTAGTCTAAATCTTAGATATTATGGTTATGGAGCAAGGGGCACCCATAGATAAGCTCAAATGGACTTACTTTTAACTTAGTTCTAGGAACAACTCTTACCCTGAACAGAGCCATAGGGAGGACTTTAGGTCAACTTGGTCTCTTAACACAGCTTAGCCAGATGTGTTTTTAATGGACCAGTTTATTCTTTCAACTTTTCTACTGGATTGAGGCCTCCAGGCACTATAGAAGCGCCATTCAAACTCAAGGTGTGTAGTGACTAACTGAGTCACCTGGGCAGTGAAATGGGGCCCGTTGTCACTGCCAATGACTGGGGCAAGCTGAACTTTGAGTCAGTGTACAGAGTTGGGTCCCTAATTTTAGACTATTGACCAAACCCCTCTATGCTCTTCTGAAAGAAAAAAACAGATAGGTTTATATAGACCAGCCAAGAACAGGTGGCATTTGAACAAGTTAAAAAGGCCTTAATGGAGGCCCCAGCCTAGGTCTGCCTGACTTGCATGAGCCCTTCGGTTTATTCATTCATGAACACCAAGGTATATCGGTAAGGATACTCACCCAGCATTGGGGGTCATGGAGGCACCCATGGCTTACTTTTCCAAAACCTTGGACTCAGTGACCTTGACTGGCACCCTGTTGTGGGTATATCCTGCCCGTGTACTTGTCGGCATTGTTTGGCTTCCTCTGGTATCGTGTTACCTGTCTGGGCATCAAAGTTGGGCACTGGGCTTCTTCCCTTGCTTTTCAAATACCATTTGTTTTTCCTCAGGAGTCAATTAGTATTTTAAAGAGACTGATAGTCTGTTCAAGTAGGTTCAAAAGAATTAAAAATTGTGGTAAACAGTTCATACATTTTAGTGGATCTTCTCTATATCCTGCAGTATAATTTTTCCAGTTATGTAAGAGGTAGTAAAAGGCACACATACTCGCATTATGGTGCCATCTCACCCTGAGGTCTGCCTAAGAGGATATCGTCCTGAGGTTCCCTGAATACAGCTCTGATCAGGCAAGGGCTCTTTTTGTGTCGAATCTGAAACTTCATCGGGTGTCCCCTGTCTCATGTGGGGTTGGGAGAGAAGACACTTCCCTTCCCCAGGACTTCCAATAGCCACCGAATTTCCCAGTTCCAAACCTGGGTCTGGGTCAGGGGTAGGCTGGGTTGGATATGGTGGCAGCGGCTGTGGGAGTCCCAATGGATCATACGTATCCTCTCCTCTTAATACAGAGGATAAAGGCTTTTTCCTAGTTTCTTTTGAAAAAGGATTTTACAAGATTGTTGAGTTTTTTCATCATGGAATCATAAGACAACTTATTCCAGAGTTTTAAAATATACCCTAAGGGGGAGCATTCAGGGATGCTCCCAGTGTTTCCCATTTTCTTCTACCTAAAAGAAAATGACTAGTCAAACCAAAATACCAAAGCTCCAAAACTAGCTAGTGACTGACCCGTTAAACAACCTAGCGCTTATTGCCTCCCTTTTCCTGCTCAAATACCGGACCCCAAAGGAGCCCTCAACTCAGATCCAAATAGTATGGCTATCAGGTTGAATTACAAACCAAGTCCCAAATAGATCATTTACTCGTATTCTCAAGGTTCTTCTCCCACTTTCTGAGGGCCATTATTGGGTCTGAGACAGGTTTGCCTTGGGGGCTGGAGGTGAAGTCCCTCTGGAGAAATCTCCAGTGCGGGCTGGGTGTTCTCCTCCAGTCCCGGGCAGGCCTCTCTGGACACCGAGTGACACCCTCCTGGCTGGCTCTCCAGAAAACGTAACCCAACTTTTCCAGGTCTGCTTGACCTGGCCATTGAGTCACAAAATTGGTGAAAGTGAAAGAAGAAGCTTTATTTGGTTGGCCAAGCAAAGGAGCACACTGTGATTTGTGTCTCCAAGATGGCCCCCTGAACAATGGCCAAAAGAGTATTTAGTAGGGGAAAGGTCCTGGAGAAAGGAGCAAGGTTGTTGATTGGTCTGGTCCGAAAAAGATGTTCCCAGGGTTATTCTGTCGTCTGCAACACTTGCTCAGTCCAAAACGGGGTTCTCTCAAACCGGATCTTAGGCTTGGGCCCCTCACTTCTGAAAGTCTTCCCCCAATTTTGGGACACTGAAGTTCAGCTTCGTCTGGTGGGAGAAAAGTTTTGGGGTCACCCAAAGGACAGGGTTGATGGTTCTGCGCATGTCAGGTGGGCCAGATTTGGTTTTAACTGGTTTTGTGGTCTGCAGACCCTAGCCTCTTGTTTTCCTTATCTTGGGCAAGAAGTTTGCTGATTACCTAAAAAAACATCTGGAGAAACCAGTTAGAAGGGGAGGTGGCTTGTGAGACTCTACTTACAAGTTGGGGTTGGTAACGGTGCCCAAAGGCTGGGGTCTCAGATACAGAATGAGTTCAATTGCTAGGGTCAAGTAAAAAGTGCTTGGGTGGCAGAGAGACTCATGGTGACTCTATGTGTGTCAGAGTAAAGCTGTGCTCCACAGGGTTTTCAATGGCTGATTTTTTGGAAGCAGATTGTGTTGTAGGGTAAAAACATCATAAAGTTTAGTAAAGCAAAAAGAAAGTTTTATTCAGCATATATTCAAAAAGGCAAAAGTGGGAAGTGGACAAGTATGTTGCTGGAGGCATGTCTGCCCGAGGCCAAGGAAATGTTACAGAACAGACAAAAGTGGGAAAATGGACAAGCATGCTGCTAGAGCCATGTCTGTCTGAGTCCAAGGAATATTACAGAATAGGCAACAATGGGAAGACCGGCAAGCATGCTGCCACCGCCATATCTGGCCGAGTCCAAGCGAACTACAGGATAAGCAAGATGGGAAAACGGACAAGCATGCTGCCATAGCCATGTCTGCCCAAGTCCGAAGAATATTACAGAGTCATCAGTATATATTAACATTATAAAATGGGCAAAACCATTGAAAGCTTCATATTTTCACAGATTGGCTAGATACTATGATCCTACATTTTGAATTGCCTTTCTTAACAATCACTGGTACAGGTTTCAGTAAGGACAGTCAGGAGGGTCTTCACTGGTCCAACAAACTTCTATTCACTAAATGCTATTAGAAAAAGGTCAGAGTGGGAAGTCTTTTGTGTTCTGTTAGACTTGCTTATGTGACAGTTTCCCTAAAAGATATTTTTCCAAGATTATCCTATTGTTTTTATGCCTTAGGGTCCAGTTGATATGTCCTTGTGAGTCCTTGTGAGCCCTTGTGGGCACAACTCCAGTTGGGTCACATTCTCTATGCTCAAGGACAGAGAATAATGACTCCAATATTATTTCATAAATCAATTGCCAGGCCTTTCTTTCGAGGTGCCTGTGGGTGAACTGGAACTTCTGGTTAACAGCTGAGTGAGTTAGCAGAGTGTATTAACCGTTTGCACCACCCTGGAAGCCTACCTTGACTAATTTGAATTGATTACTGCTTTTCTTTCTTTCCCATTCCAAGGTATTTATTTTCACCATACTTATTTGCATAGGTTTCTATGGTACTAATTGGATTTTATTACAAACTACCTGAAAGCAGCAACTGTCTTCTCTTTCTCTGCTATATCCCACCCCTGCCTCCTTAGTACTCAGTGCCCATAGCCTCTCCTTTCTAGCTTTGCCTTCCCCTGGCCATCTAAGCCATTTCCCTGAGGCAAATTCTTGTTATTCTTTCTATTCCACACCTTTCTAAGGAATTCTGGGCTTGCTCTGGGTTTCTTTTCTTGCTGTCTCAGTGTTTTATTTTTTTCTTCCCTCTCTTTCTCCCCCCCCCCCCGCCCCAATCAGGCACAGAGTCCTGGGGTTCGCATGGCTTTGTTGTCTGCCCATGGATCACTGATTGACCAGGCTGATGCCAGCGGGTCCTTCAGATCTGGCGGGATAGACGGAGCGGCATTTTCACTCATTCTTAGAGACTCCTGATAATTGCATCAGTGCTGCACGTACGTATATACATGGACTGTCACACTTGGGGTTAATTGGTTTCGGCTCCTGTTTCAGGGGAGCAGAGTCCTTGTGCACAAGCACACCTGCCCTGGTACAAGTACCTGAACTGGCCTCACTCCTAGGGGAGTGGCGTTTAAAAAAAAAAAAGAAGTATAGTAATTCCTCTGACTCCGCCTCTTTCAGCCCCTGGCACTCACTCCCCCACCTTTGGCTCCAGCCAAATGGGACAGGGATGAAAACTTAGAATAAAAGTATTCAAATTCAATTAACTGTTGATTAATATTCAGGAGTGACAGATATATGATGCTTCCCTTTTCATGGCAGGTCAAAGATGAAATCTGATTATGCTTTGGAGGGTGCGGTTTGCCTCTTCAAATTCCCTACCATGTCTGTATCAATGCTGTTACCTAGAGCAGCCTAGAGTGCCCGTATTTAACCAAGGGAGGTGCACCTGTCTGCCTATATAGAGGCAGGAGTAAGCTCTGGGAGAAATTGAACCTGTTCTTCACAATGGGAAAGAAGCAGCTTAAGACAGAGTCAGCTCCACACTGTGAGCTAAGTAAGTAGCCAGCAAGTATGCGACAGCCAAGGGAAGCTGCCCAGATGAGCAGATCTGGAAGGGAAACAAGCAATGGCTCCAGTTATTTTATTTTCCAGTTGAACCAGAGGTTCCCAAAAGCAAGGTTCTAGCCTGGAGGGACTTTGTCAAGCCTTCCTGAATGAAGCTCCACAGATGTGTTGTAGATTCAGTATCTCAGAACTAACCTGTGCATTTTTCTTTTCTCTCCAGGAGAAACTCTTTGTGGAAACCAGCCTGCCCTAGGAAGCTGATGATGACACTTTTATTTTATTTTTGGTCCTGAGTTTGTTATTTTGTACTTTATTTGGATTTGTCTTTTTGCAGTTCACTTTCCTTTCCTTATACCTATTCTCCTTATACCTTATATCTTATACCTGTTCTCCTAGCAGTTTTTACGTGAAGAAAGTTTAAAAGGTTTATGCTTTTTATTTCTAAGCTTACAACGTGCGTAGATAGCTTGGTTGTTTTTAATGCTGTAGCAGTACGGGGTCTAAGAACGTTTCTGGTAACTCTAAAGGACATTGCAGAAAATCAGGGTGATTTGTCAGACCATTTATTTCTCCCCTCTCCAGCACCACCAGTCTGGCTATCATTTTTGGAACGACAGACAGCAGGCTGTGAGGCTGAGGCTGGTATTGCTTTTGGGTAACCCACTGCCGTGGAGTCGATTCCGACTGACAGTGACCATATACGACAAAGCAGAACTACCCTATAGGGTTTTCAAGGAGCGGCTGGTGGATTCCAACTGCCGATCTTTACAGTCAAGCTCTTAACCAGTGCACCACCAGGGTTCCTGCTTTTTTTTTTTTTTTTTTTAACCAAACCTGTTGCCGTGGGGTCGATGCCGAATCATAGGTGAGGGTAGTTTGGGGAAGAAGCGAGACAGCTGGGTGGGTTGGAGGAAAACAATAGACTACTGAGGTTTGGGAGCAGGATAGCTGATGCAGTCGAACTGGCTGCACCAGCTGGGATTTCGCAGTTTCTCCCAGGTGTGGAGCGCTCTTGGTGGGGCACCACATACCATGATGTAGTCCTGCAGGCGAGAGGAAATACTTTATAGGGTGGAGCTGTAATCTCACAGTGCCACGTCCCCAGGAGAAAGACTGCCAGTACCTAACGTGAGTTGGTGGCGAACTCCGGCAGGAACTAATCTGTCCCCCGGCTGCCTGCGAGGAGAGAACTTCCAAGTCCAAGATCTGTGCGGGGCTCCCCACGCGGTGCAGCCATGCATGTAGCACCTCCCCCCGTCGCCTCTCTGGGCCCGCCCCCAGCCTGACCGCTGTGTGGGCGGAACCTCGATACTCGCCGTAGGCTCGCCACGTGCGTAGGGCGCCGCGGGGAGTCCCGCCAATAGGAATGCGCGACTGCGGCTCCGCCGGCCAATCGCGCGAGTGCAGGGCGCTGGCTGGCTTGGCGCTGGCTCCAAGGCTATGGAGCCGCTGGCGCGGGGGCGGCGTGTGAGGTGGTTGCGGAGCAGGTAAGGTGAGGGGCCGGCGGGGTCAGGGGTCACGCGGCGCCTGTGGATCCGGACGGGCGGGGAGGGACCTGGGCTGCTCGAGAGCCGGCCTGGGAACTGGCGGTGGGGCCAGTACTGAGCACGAGGGGCGCCGTGCGGGGCTGCGAGGGGAGGGCAGGCCGTGGGGCGTGAGGCGTCCGGCGCGTGTCTCGGTGGCCAATGGCGCCGGATTGTTCAGGAGCTCGGCCGGAGGGCACCAGGGATCGCGGGGCCACGCCATTTCCCCGCCGCGACCCAGGGGGAAATGGCCGAGCCCGCGGCTGGATCCGACGTCCCGCGGGGACTCGCGGTCGAGGGTGCGCTGAGCGATTTCAGTGTCGCCTCGGAGGCCGGCGGGCTTCGGGGGCAAGGTTCCCCGCGGCTGCCTTGTTGGCGGAACCCTGGGGCCTAGTCCGCTCTCAGGGGCCTCCCTACCCAGTTCAATTAAAAAAAAAAAAAAGTCATTTTAGGCCAGCCGAAACCCGTGCGGGGAACGTCTTGGGTGTGCAGGGCCTGGGCAGGCCGCTCAGTACCTGCGTGCAGACCGGTGGTTCCTGCAGCTCCAGGGCCTCTCTGGATTCCAGGCCGCAGGACAGGGGTGTTTTGTAGGGGACACATTGCACACGCTGTGTAAGTGGAGTGTGTACTCACCAGCTGTGCGGTTCGTATGCCCTTACTTTTAAAGCTATCGTTTACTTTTTGATATTCTTTCTTTGGATTTCTTTTAACTTTTGGTTTTTCCCAAATTCGCTACCTCATACCGGACAGTTTCAAAGAGCATTATTCGAGGACTAGTTGAGGAACATGGGCTTGAGTTTTGCGTGTATAAAATGCAGATATTCTCATATTCTCCCCCACTGCTTCAAAGGGGTGTCATGAAGTTAAAGAAATGTGACATCTCTTTAAAGTAGAAAGCAAAAGCGAAAATTATATGGAAGGAAAAGAAAGGCAAGGGGAGATAGGTTTCCAGAAATTTTTGCTGGCCGGTGAAACCAGGGAAGCCGTGTTTACGCTGACTCTCTGTGGAACGTGAAACCCTACCAGTTTGCACCACTGTGGCTGTTTAGATCTGTGGGCAGGTTGCTTAGCCTCTGTGTTCTTTGTACCGCCACATGCTTGTAATGGGGATGGAATGGATACTGTCAACAAATTATTTGGTTGTTGGTGAGTATTAAGTGAGTTAATACAAAGGGCTTAGGACAGTGGCTGGCATATAGAAGTTTTTATTCTTACCTACCTGTGCCTGTTGTTAGTTGCGGTCCAGTCAGTTCCAACTCCTGGTGACCTTATGTGTAACAGCAAAATGTTGCTCAGTCAGGATCCTTGATATATTTGAGCCTGTTGTTGCTACTATTGTGTCAATCTATCCCATTGAGGCTTTCCCTCGTTTTAGCTGACCCTCTGCTAAATGTGATGTCCTTTTCTAGTGATTGATATGTGTGCCTACTTTCCTCTTAAAGATGGGTAAACCGGAAATTCTGGCCTTTTTACTCTTTTTTGCCCAGAATCCTATGAGCTTATTGCCAATGATCCCTTAGGCCTTTGTCTTCCAGCCACCTCATCATCTTTGATCTGACAGTATAGTGTGATTACAGGTGACTTTTCATTCTTCTAGTTGTTTATTTTAAATCATTAAATAAGGTTGGAAACATCATTATATTAGGTCACCTACTGTGATAGCAGTTTTGGGTAATTGTAACCTGAGAACTTTGGTTCTTTATTTCTTCATTGGGTAATATTCACTGTCTTGGCCTGGGCACAGTTTATTTTGGATCTAGTACCAAAAAGGCCATGATTGCAGCATATGTGGTTTCTTATGTTCCCGGAATGGCTAGGGGACTTGGAAGGGGAATTTCTGGGACAGCTGGTAAGCATTTCTTGTTAATGAATGGGGAAGCTTCGTATGAATCTGATGTCATTCTTCTCTAAGGAAGTCAGCAGTGGTCCCTTTGGATTATATCACGTAGCTATTCTACTAAGCAGCTTTGGTTCAGCATTGAATTCAGCAGTTGACTCAGAAAGAGAGTGGTGTCCACAAAGTGGGATGTTTTTTGCTTGACTTTTAGTGCCAGGAGCTTGGGTTGGTGCTGTTGAATCAAAGACATTAGTCCCTGACTCCTCACCATGCGTATATATACAAATCTGTTGACAGATTTATGCCCTTTCTGTGGGCTTAAAAATCTCCCTCAAGCTCTCTTGGGGCTATCTGGGAGACTCTAATGGAAGACTGTTTTGTCTTCTAATTTTCCCCTTCAAATGAAGACGTTACTTACACACTTACCATTGTTGGGAACTAATCTACCAGGCACTCCTTGGAACCCTATGGGGCAGTTCTATTCTGCCTGTAGGGTCACTATGAGTTGGAATCGACTTGACGGCAATGGGTTTAATCACAAAATGAGAAACTTTGAATTTATGAAAAAAAGCATTGCTTACTGTAGCAGCATGCTGGCCAGATTTGGCTGAAGCATACGAGGTAAAAATGTTATTCAGCTTTGAAATAAGACAATTGAATAACTCTTTAGGATTGAAAGTTGAATGCTGGCGTGGTAAGAGTGGAGGATAGTGTCTTTGTGAACACTCTCTGCTTATGCTTGCATAAGAAGGAAAGGGAGAGGCATCCTCAAAGAATTGAGTGTTTTTGAGGTAGAAAGGAAAGATTACTACCCTAATATTGTCTTTATTATCTCTCGAAACTCTGGTTTGAAGAAAAAATTTGAGTGGACAGACGATGAGAAGTTAGAAGACATAGACTCTTAATCGCACTCACTGGATACCATTCTTTTTGTAATTTAACAAATATTTATTGAACAATTAATATTTATTATGGATTTATTGCTCCCTGAAGACACAAAGAAGAGTTCTTCAGATATTATCAGGAATATCATGGAATATGTACTATAGAATATATTTTAATGAAATCAGAATGGAATATAAAACAGTTGAATAGGAATGATAAAATATATTTGTCTAACTCTCCTTCCACCCTTAATTTAAGATCAGAGTAACTTATTTTTTTGTGTGAGAGCCAAAGTTTCCAGTAAAGACGTAGATGGAGAAGTTAGGGTTCTCAGTCTTGTCCTGCTTGTTGCTGGTATGGTTTTTTTTGGTCCCGTTTATCTCTTAACGCTAAATGGCACACACTCCTAGGTAATGAAAGGAGAAAGCTACAATGTAACTATTAAAATTTTATCAGGCTCCAAAGAGCAGAAGGAAGCATGTATGAGGTGGAAGACGCTTTTAGTTTGTGTCGTCTGTTTTTATATATAATTTTTCTTTGCCTTAAGAAACTTCAGGGAACGCATGTACATAAAAACAAGGTCAGTGTACGCCTGGAGGCCAATATCTGTCATTAGAATAAACAGGTTAAATATAAACTAATGATAATCATTCTTCATATTTGTTAGAGAAAAGCTTCTTAAGAAAGTATGAGGACAAAAGGTTTTTCTGAGGCAGGGTGTTGTTAGATGTTGTAAAGTCGGATTTTGACTCATAGGGTTTTCTAGGCTGTAATCTTTATGGAGCAGACTGCCAGATCTTCCTCCTGTGGAGCTGATTGGGTTCAAACCACCAAGCCAAGCACTTAACCGTTGCTTCACACAGGGCTCCTTAAAAAGAGACGATAGATGGATTTGATAAGGGAATTCTTACTCTGCTGGAGAGGAATCTTTGAAATTATCCACAAGGCATGGAGTTGTGTGTCAGGATAGATGTGTCAGGCCAGGAGGCCAGGTTGGCTCACTAAATGAAAATATACTGCTGTAAACTTCTGATTAGGGGGAAGTTCAGAGAAGCTCACATAGTGAGAATTGGGAGGAACAAAGCCCAAGCTATAGTCGCTGGAAGTCGACTTTAGTGACCTTGAAATGTGAGTAGCCAGGGAAGTTTGGAAGGTGGTAGAACATCAGAGCTTAGAGCAGAGAAAGCAAAGACTTCTGTTTAGCAGGTACCAGACCCGTCTAATTGTTTGATCTCTGGTCGATAAGTGATATTTTTGTCCAAACGGTTGGTTACCTCTTTATAGCCTGGCCACATTTCTCCTAATTGTTATCATCTTTGACACCCAGGCAGCTGGTGGCTTCATTATCAGCTGTACTCTTCACTCCACATCTTACTCCCTCCCTCTTCCTCTTGCTTCTTAATGTTTTCTCTTTTTCATCTTTAGGTGGTCTACAGTGTCAAGTTTTTCTTTTAGCCATTAAACATACTCTCAAAAGTTCAACTCCGGTGAGAAACAGCCACCTTATTGAGCTGAAATTGTAGTTCTGTGGTCGAATAAGCAAAAAAAAAAAAGTCTCCAATTTTGAGATTATTTTTATGGCACAAAAAGTCAGTAAAATGAATAAACAATCTAAGCTGGTATCTCAGTGGCCTTTGTGCCAGAGAGAGAGAGAGGGAGACAGACACAGAGAGACAGATGCCCCAAGGGTGCTAAGCACATTGTATAATAGTAGCACTGTTTGTACTTTATGACCTGAGTGTGTTTTTGTGGCTTTCGGTTGAAGACATTCTAATATTATCCACTTAGGTAGAGAGGATTAGAGTTTCAAGGCCTTTTTCGTAAACTAACACTTACCAGAGGCTTTTCACTTTGTTTCTTCAATCATGAAGTAGATGTAATCTGGGTCTTCAAACTGTCTTTTTTTCATTTACTAATGTATATCAAAATCAGTTTAATAAAAGAAAAATAGAATAAGTTTATCCAGGTTAAAAAATATAATTCTAAACTTCACATCCTTAAGAAAGTCACAGACTTTCCTAAATTGTTTCTCTCCCCTCCCCGCCAGGAGGACAGATTGAGTTTTGGAACTAATTAGATGGATGTCCTCGATACAGAGACTCAAAGTGGTGCTTCTTCATTGCCCTAGAATGTAAAAACAGAGGAAGTAATAATCTCTCATTAAGAAGAAAAGTGGCTAGTAATCTTCCTTATTAAAATACATTCCATTTGTCGTCGAGTCAACTCTGACTCATGGTGACTCAATGTGTGTCCGAGTAGAATTATGCTCCTTAGGGTTTTCAGTGGCTGATTTTCTGGAAGGAGATTCAAGGTGCCTCTGGGTGAATTCAACACTTAAGCCTTTTGGTTAGCAGCTCAATGTGGTAACTGTTTGTACCACCCAGGAAGTTCAATAAAATACACAGTGTTCAGAAAAGTTAGCTCTGTTTGAACCACTGGAGTATTTCAGTAAGAGTTTTTGTTGACTCACAATTATCCAAAGGGTAGGAGCTCACCTTCATGGAGAACATCTTGTACCACATAGGTGTTAGATTAGTAGTAATGGTTTAGTAGAACCATCAAGTACTTCAGCCTTGAAGTAGACCTGTAGAAATTTTAGAATTTCTGGAAATCTTTAGGACAGATGGAATCTTTTGATCACAACTCCTGTTGCTCTCAAGTAAACACTTGGCTATCACTTTTTAAAGCCTTGATCTGTGTACCTGGCAGTTTCTACTTGTAACCAGCTTGTCTTCTGGCACTGAACAGGGCATGAGGGAAGCATCAAGAGGGAGAAAAGGTGGCTTTGCCAGTCACCTTTAAACATTCCTGCTTGCATTTATTTTATCAGTTACTTTCTGGCTTCCTCTATGAAAGTTCTTTTCCTATTTAAAGCTATTTTTTATTTTACTGAGATGGGGAAGGGGGAAAGAATTAGAAACTGTTCAAAAACATTCCTCCCTAGACCTTACAATTAATTTTAGTGAGACCTTTGCAGCACTGAGTACAGCTCTAAAGTCAATCCAATGGTTTTGAATGTCTTTGCTCTCTAAAGAGGTTCATAGGTAGCACAAATGGTTTGTACTCCACTACTAACTGAAAGGTTGGTGGTTCGAACCCACCCAGTAGTGCCACAGAAGAAAGGCCTGATGAGCTGATTCAGTAAAGATTCCAGCCAAGAAAATCCTATGGAGCAGTACTAGTCTATAACATATGAGGCCACCACGAGTCAGAATCAACTAGATGGCAACTGGTTTTTGGTCTCTAAAGGAGAATTTTATAAGAAATTATTTCAAACTTTTGGGGATAATTTTTTAAACAGGTTTGGACTGTTCACATTGTCTTCCAGAATTCTTCTAAGTGTTAAGAGAACATTATTGTTAATTAGATGTTCAGGATTTACTGTAGCTTTAGTATCTTAGTTATCTAGTGCTGCTATAACAGAAATACCACAAGCGGATGGCTTTAACAAAGAGAAATTTATTCTCTCACGGTCTAGGAGGCTAGAAGTCTAAATTCAGGGAACCAGCTCTAGGGGAGGGCTTTCTCTCTGTGTCAGCTCTGGAAGAAGTTCTTTGTCATCAGTCTTCCTCTGGTCTAGTAGCTGCATAGTGCAGGCACCCTGGGACCCTGGGTCCAAAGGATGCTGCTTTGATGTTTTCACTCACCCACAATCATAACGTGGCACCTTCTCTTAAACCCAGTAAGTTTCCTCCTATCGAAAATAGCAATCAACAACAGGAAGATTGCAGGCATGGTTAAATGTAATATGACTTTTTTATTCTATTTTTTACCAGAAGTTCTAAGATTGTTTTTCAAGATTAAAATGCTAGTAAAATTACATTCTCTGTCTAGAATTTCAAAAATGTACATATCCTCTGAGCCAGTAATTCTACTTCTAAGAGACTTACTGTGTGACCCACCAAGCAGGGACCCTGGGTCCAGAGGACTCCCAAATGAGGGAGCCATGAAAGGCTTTCATGAAGAGAGACGGCTTCTGCTTCCTTGCCTTCAGGTGAAACTCCCACATCATGATTCAGAACATGGCAATATGGGCACCAAGACAGACTTAGTAATGTCTTAAACTTAAGGCAAGAAATGCTTTAATCTGCAAGACAGTTGCAGATCTCCAATTATCCATTGCAGAAGCTTTATCAGAGAAGGTTCACTGATCATCCCTAAAGTGTTTGTTGAGAAGCTGTGTGAATACATGTGACCTTTAATTTTTAAAAAAAAAATAAAGACTACATATCATGGTAAAACATTTTTTTTTTAAAGTGCCAAAGGTGTGGGATATATATTCAGTGAAAAGTCTTTCACCTGACCCTGTATGTAACCCCCTCCCCTTTCTTATAGACAACCAACCGTTATTACCAGTTTCTGACATGTCCGTTGGCGATAGTTTATACATATACATGTGTATATTCTCCTTCTTGCTCTTCTTTTTTTCCTACGTAAATGATAGCATACTGTGGTTAAAAAAATAAGGTCCCCCTGTCTTTTTTTTTTTCAATTGATAATGTATCTTGGGGATTGTTTCCTATCAATACACACAGATCTGCTTTATTTCTTATAATGACTGTGTAGTATTTGGTTCTGTGAATGTTCACAGTTTATTTAACTAGTCCCCCACTAATGTCTAGATTGTGTTTTCAGTCTTTTGATACCAGAAACAATGCTGTGGGAAATAGTCTTGCATATACTTCCTTGTGTGAGCGTTTCTATGGGATACGCTCTTAGAAGTGGAATTACTGGCTCAGAGGTATGTACATTTTTGAAATTCTAGACAGTGAATGTAATTTTACTAGCGTTTTAATCTTGAAGAAACAATCTTAGAACTTCTGGTAAGGAATGGAATAAAATAGTCATATTACATTTAACCATGCCTTCAATTTTCCTGTTGTTGATAGCTATTTTTGATAGGAGGAAACTTACTGGGTTTAAGAGAAGGTGTCATGTTATGATTGTGGGTGAGCTAAAACATCAAAGCAGTATTAACCATAAGTATGAGTGTCTCACTGGATTGATTCTGGTTATTTGTGTCCCAACTCTGGATTGTTTCCTTAATGCAATGAAATGACTGAAAGGACCCAATGGTACAGTCCTAGAGAGCAAAAATTGTCTTAAATTAACTTACTGTTTCCATATGAGCCATAAATTTTCATGCAGATTTGCTGCGTGGCTCACCAAACGTAACTGGCCCTCTCTATTCCTTGCCCCAGTTATATTCTGTAGACACTGCAAGCAGTGGACCAAAAGCTTTGATGAGAACGTTGGAATCTAGAATCAATTTTTTCTCTTGGAATGATACATTCTGGGGATTCCAGAGAGCAGACTAGACTTGTACTTTATTGGCTCTATACGTATTTGGTATAGGAATAATCATGTAGAATACTAAAAATAATTATTAAATATTTTGCCATGAAATATTTCTGTCTAAAATTATTTAACTGTCACCTTTCCAGACTACCTGTTTAAAACAAAACCAAACCTGTTGCAATTGAGTCGATTCTGAACTCAACAGTGGCCCTATAGGATAGAGTAGAACTTACCTGTAGAGTTTCCAAGGAGCGGCTAATGGATTTGAACTGCTGACCTTTTGGTTAGCAGCTGAGCTCTTAACCACTGGCAGTACCAGGGATCTTTCCACACTACAGTCTTGGGGAAAAATACACTACTACCACAATTAATTTGCTTTTTAAGTATAATAACTTTTTAAAGTTGATTTTGGATGGAAACCTTCCTCAAATGTATTACACACTTCTATGCTTTCTTACCCACAGGGTTGCTATGAGTCGGAATCGACTTGATGGCAACAGGTTTTTTTTTAAATGCTGTCTTAGGAAACCCTGGCAGCATAGTGGTTAAGAGCTATAGCTGCTAACCAAAAGGTCGGCAGTTCAAATCCACCAGTTGCTCCTTAGAAACCCTGTGGGGCAGTTCTACTCTGTCCTGTAGGGTCTCTATGAGTTGGAATTGACTCGACGGCAACGGGTTTGGTCTTTGGTTTTTTTATGCCTTCTCAAACAGGACATTGGCCACCATTACAAAAAAAGCCCATTTAATCAGTCCTTGGTGATTCAGAGCCGTCACTGGAAACGTGAGTTATTGTACTCTTAGCAATAATGGTCTCCGAGCTGATTGAAGTAGAAGGGCTCTTTGCCTTCATACAACATGGCCCGAGATTCATGCAATTTTTTAGTTTTTCTGATTGTTCAGGGGCCAGGTTCGCTTTTTTCTGTAAGGGCCCTGATCCTAAATCTGATTGTCGTTTCTAATTTGTTGTAGATTAGATAACCTGATACATATAAAACAAAAATAAATAGGCTCTGGGTGGGATCAAGGTGGTTGTCCTGTGATTGGACTCTAAGTCCTACTGCTACTCTGATTGGTCAGATACGTAAATCCTGTATTAGTGAGGTGTTAATTGAAACTGGCTGAAAGGGGTTGGATTTGGTCAGTGGTCTTGGACTCTATTGGTGGCTGGTGTTTAGCCATCCAGTGACTCAAAACCTGACAGTAGGAACATGATTGCTGTTCGTTATAACACTTGATATTGGTGACAGTAGAGATAAAAGATTGTTTTCCAAATTATCGGATACTGGTATGTTTTACACCTTACGGATAGAGGAACTCTAAAAGCCCCCTTCTGTCTGAATTCTGTAATTCTGTAGGACAAGTACAGAATACACTAGTAGACAGATTATGCAAAAAAGAAAGCAGAGGGCTGTTCAAATAGGAACAACAAGAGAACAAGGGCGAAAAAGACTGTTCAGGCAGTAAAAGAGATGGATAAGAGGAGGCTTCATGTCCTTTTTCAGTAGGATAGTTACGATTCGGATTTAAGTAGATTAAAAAAAAATCAACCTTACTGGCAGGCTGGAGAATACAGATCTGTGGCCAAATGAGCTTGCTAATACTGTGTCGCCAGTATTCTCCCCAGTCACAGGAAGCTGGAGATCAGAGACCCTTTCCCTCTTGGCCCCACACAGATTGTCTCCTGCAGGGTAGAGAGGTACTGGTGTCCTGTAGACATTCCTAGCCGAGAAGGGGCAGGGCCAGTGATGATTAGTTTCTTCCAGTTGCCTAGTGAGGGTTGGGGAACGAGGGCTGGAGCATTATAATAGCAGAAGTCTCCCCTCTGGGAAACTTTTGTCTGCCCAACAGAGGCCTGCCACTACCAGTATTCTGGTGTGTTGGTTTCCTTTTTTTTTTTTCTTTTCCAGAAGATCGAAGCATAACCTTAAATTGTTAGTTAGACGAAAGAGATTTATATCCCTGTCTTAACAGCCCTTAAAAATAGGGAAAATCAGCTTGGTTTTAGATATTTGGAGTAAATGCATCCCTAATCTAGAGGCAAAGGCAGAGACTGGGTGATTGCCTGGCAGCCTCCCTGTGGATGCTTATTGGAAAGTATTTGCCTACTTCTCTGAATTACCTTTGCTTCAATTTGGTTTTGAAGTTTTGCCAGCAAAAACGTGATTAAGACCTTTCCATTTTTGTTAAATTCCTCTTAATCATATTCTGACAACTGCAGTTATTTTCAAGGTTATCTAATTTGGTGGAAGAGTTATTCTTTTCACACAATAAGGGTTCATTCATACGGAGTAACAAACTGCTGTCTCTCATTTGCTGTTTGTTGTTGTTCAATTCTTTCCTTCCCTTTTCTCCATTCCAGAGTCCTATTCTAAGGACACGGGCTTGCAGGTTTCCACCATGGTGTTGGGTGCCGATCAGAAGATGCCAGATGGTAATTTACAGCTTCGTTATTGTCTGATTTTTATTTGAAATTAGGCTTAAGTCACTAACAGGAGTTTACCATGTTTTCCTTCTCATTGTCTATGCCAACAAAAATTGTCCATGTCTCCCCACTGAAGTCACCATCTGGTGATTTAGACTGTAAATGAAAATGGATTTATAACCACTGAGGCCTGCCTCATATTTTATTTCTAATTCTGAGATGAAGAGACAAGATTAGCATTATCTGTAACAGTAATGCTTGCAAGGGCAATATTATTCTCAGACTTTGGCTGCTCGTGACACTTGCTGATATTTCAGTTGTGTATGGAGCGTTACGCTACCCAGGGAGTGCCGTATACTCTGTACTGTATTTGATTGGAGCTTCTTGAGTGCTTTGGCAAATCCTTCCTAATTCTAAAATTCTAACTTTCCTGATTCTAAACTTTTGAAATTTCCATTCCTTTCCTGTAATTTTCCTTATTACTTCAGGGCCACTTAAGATGATGTGGGTCAGCTCCCTATAGACAAAAAGCTTTTGTCTTTCTGGCTGGGAGTCACAAGGGCATTTTGGAAACACAGAAATTAGAGCTGTGTGGTTCAAAATAGACATTTGGTGGCAGCAGCAAACTGGGTTTTGTGTCTGACAGATTAGCCCTCTTCTCCAACCTCCTCCCTGCACTTAAGAGTAACAGAAAAATGCCAGTCTCAGGGAAACACTGATCAGTCTGAGAGGAGCCGCCTGTCACGAGGGTCCAGCACCATGTGACCTGTGCTCTTCCCTGAAGGCCTTAGTCAGAGGCAAAGGGTTCCTCATTGGTGGGTTTCCTGCAGCAGCAGATTTTAGCCTGAACAGTAGCAGCCCTTTGCAACTTCTACATTTTCTGAGAAGCCTAACAGAGATAGCATGACCAAGGACAATTCCTTCAGTAAGTGCTACCAAATGGGCAAGGGAGGAGAAAAGAAGGGAGTTGCTCCACCAGAGCATCCTAATTTTTTTCTTTTAAACGTTAAGATTCTAAGTTACCAGTGGAACTGGTTTAGGCATGGTCTATTTTGAGCCTTAAACATCAGGCTTTTTAGAGGAAAATGGAATGACTGTAAACATTACCAAGTAAGAATAGACATGTGAAAGTGGGAAAACCACTGTGAGATTAGTGGTAAAACTGATCTAGAGCTGAGTGACTCGGGGATGGGAGAGTTTCCACCATAGCCTTTTTTTGTCCTTGAATTTTCAGCCATGTGACTGTATTACCTGTTCAAAAATTAATTTATTTAAAAGTAAGTAAACTATTTTAAAAATAAGTTGAACTGTAGTCAGGTTGGTCTTGTACTTTCAGGTGTTTTAAAGACTTAATTTTAATACTAATAAGAATGGATTATTAGTGTATTTTGTTTATTTTTCAGACAATGGTTCTGGAGACCATGGAGACACTGCCAGTCTTGGTGCCATCAACCCTGCTTACAGTAACTCCTCTCTTCCCGAGTCCACTGGGCACTCAGCGGAGCCCTTCACCACCTACTTTGATGAGAAGATCACCATTCCTGAGGAGGAGGTTAGTGAGAGGTCCTTGGAGGAGAACATGATTGCTAGGGAAAACCTACGAGTCAAAGGCCTCCTGGACAACTCATATAAAATTGCTAAGTTGCACATGTGAATATTTTTTGGCAAGGAAAGTATGAATTTCATGTTTTTTTTTTTTTTTAACTGTGGCTATTATTCCATTTGGATAGTGGTTGGGTAAAGAGGTACTGATATTGTTACTCTGGTTTTAGAATGCAAGGCTAATGGGAAGGGCAGGTAAGAGGAGGGTTCTCATTTGGTCTGAGAAGTGGCCAGCTTAATGATAGAAGTGGTTAAGATGGAAGTAAAACTTGGACACATGCAGTAGCCAATATCCTAAATCTTTTGTTCCTGTGAGGCTGATATTGTTACTTCATATGTGATAAAATACAGATAAATTAGATCAGTAGTTTGGAGGGTGATACTCACTTTGATCTTTTTATGTCTTGTGTAGTATTCATGTTTTAGCTTTCGGAAACTCTGGGCTTTCACAGGACCAGGCTTTCTTATGAGCATTGCCTACCTGGATCCAGGAAACATTGAATCTGACTTGCAGTCTGGAGCTGTGGCTGGGTTTAAGGTGAATATCTAGTCCTGCCCCTGCCCATTTTACACATGTACAATGCACCCTCACATCCTTTCCTTTACCCAGCCTCAGGGGCTACATGCATATACTTTATTGGTGGTGACACTTATGTGAAAAGCACTTTCCCATCTGATTTCATATTTTACCCACGTAGTTTTCCTTGAACAAAGGAAGGGTTTACCATGTTTGCAAATGGGAAAAATAGGTTCAGAAAGGTTCAAGGTGGTCTAGTAGTTCATGCGTAGAAGTTGATGGAAAACTCAGGTCATTTGATTCCTGACTTGGGCTCTTTCCTGAATGTGGCACTTCCTGTTCATGTTGTCAAACAGACAGACCCCATTGTCTGACAAGCATCATGGGGGAATTTTGTTCTTCTCTAGTTGCTCTGGGTCCTTCTGCTGGCCACCATTGTGGGGCTCCTGCTCCAGCGCCTTGCAGCTAGACTGGGAGTAGTCACTGGGCTGCATCTTGCGGAAGTGTGTCACCAGCAGTATCCCAAGGTGAGCAATGCATTGTCCTGTGTGTTCATCCCCCAGATCACAGGAAACTGTGTGTCCGGCAGCATGTGCTGGTCTCACTGTGTACTGAGATAGTGGAGGAGGACTTGGCGGTTAGTGGCCCCAAGGACTCAGAATCCCAAGGGAAACTGTGTAGTCCCTCTTGCTGCCAAGTGAGCTTTCTTCCCTTTTTCAAAATCCAACTTGAGACTCACTTTTTCCCAGAAACTTTTCTTAGAAAAATTGTGTTTTAGAAAATATTTGTCATCTGGTTTACCTTCTAGCATCTAGCAGTGCCCAGCTCCTGGCGGTTCCTCTCTCTGAGCACTTCTGTTTGTACATCTGTGTAACAGCACCAGATTGCATTATATGTATTTTCTTTTTTGCTTGACTTTATCCCATCATTTTGAAGAAAAAAAAAAAAAGCAACAGTTTTTTCCATTTTACTACAAACTGTACGTGGCAGGTTCTTTGAATTTGCTAATAATTATTTTTCAATTTACCCTAGCCTTGGAGGTTACACTGTCCTGCTATAATCTCTCTATAGCGCCCTTCTGGACATTTCGGACCAGGAAATGACCGAGATGACCCAACCCCCTTTTGGACATTTTTTGACCATCACTGAAAACCCTGTGTTTGGAAGACATTTTTAACTTTTAGATTAGATAGCAGCATACCTCTAGTTTGGCCTAAGGCCTGACTGCGAGCAGGAAGTATCCTTGTATACTTTTCAAAAATGTTTACCATCTTGGTAATTTATAATTTCTTCCAGTTTCTCTTCATGTATTTTAACAGTTGTTTTTTCGTGACAAGAAATTTTTGGTGCTTTTTCCGGCCTCAAACCAGCCAGTATTAACAAAATCTTTTAGCTAAATTATTCGGCCGGATTAATTTCCTGCTTTTTATCCTGTCACCCAATTCTGACAACTTTACACCAAGGCCCTTTGCATATCAGTCCTTTTTTATTTGCTTGTGTATTATTACACTGAGACTGACTATCCAGCTTTTTCATGTTTATTGTCTAGAATAGATCTCTTCTGCAGTCATTTCTGATTCTCCTTTGAACTCTGTTTTGACCATATTAGCAGCTTTATTTTCTCCTAAAACTTTTGGGATTGTTTTCAGCCAGGAAGTTAAGCCCCCGGCTTTACCGAAACCAAAAACCAAACCCACTGCCGTTGAGTCTATTGAGACTCACAGCGACCCTCTAGGACAGCTTAGAACTGCCCCATAGTGTTTTCAAGGCTATAAAAGAAGCATATTGCCACATCTTTCTACTGAGGAACTGCCAGTGGGTTAGCAACTGAGTGCTTAACCACTGCACCAGCAGGGCTCACAGGTGGTGTCTTAGTTATCTAGTGCTGCTATAACAGAAATACTGTAAATGGATAGCTTTAACAAAAAGAAATTTATTATCTCACAGTCTAGGAGGTTAGAAGTCCGAATTCAGGATGCCAGCTCCCAGGGAAGGCTTTCTCTTTCTGTTGGTTCTGGGGGAAAGGTCCTTGTCATCAATCGTCCCCTGGTTTAGGAGCTTCTCGGCTCAGGGACCTGGGTCCAAAAGATGAGCTATGCTCCTGGCTCTGCTTCCTGTGCTCCTTGTCTCTTCAGCTTCTGCTTCCTGGTTGCTTGGTCTCCATCCCTCAGGCCTCGCCGCCCACTTCTGCCCTGCTTGGACAAATTTTCCAAAGCTTTTTACCTCCAACTATAAGTGCCTGGAGGCACCCCACTCTGTCAATACACTTTGGCCAGAAGGCATTCAGCTGTCTTGCTGCATGCGTCAACAAACGTAACTGCACCGATAAGTGTCCGGATGCATCCCACTCCACCAGTAAACTTTGACTGGAAGGCATTCAACTCTCTTGCTCCGTGGGTCGACAAGCCAAGCTCCACCAATAAGTGCTTGGAGGCACCCTCCTGCGCAGAGGCACTCAGCTGTCTTGCTCCATGGGTTGGGTCTAGCGCCGTCTTGTGCAGGTCTCCTGGTTCTGCTGCCGCCATCTCTCTGCTGCTGTTTCTTGCTATCTGTACTGTCTCCTGTGTTACAGCTCTCCTCACTTCTTTCTGAGTCCTCACCAGAATTGTCTTTGATGTCTGTAATTCAACCAACTGTCTCTTCAAGGCAATCTAGGCTTTTACTGTTAGGCACTTTAAAACTCTTCCAGTCTATCTCCGTTCAGTTTCAGAACCGCTTCCACATTTTTGGTGTCTGTTAGAGCAACTACAACAAATACTACAAGTGGATAGCTTTAACAAAGACAAATACATTATTTCATAGTTGAGGAGGCTAGAGGTTCAAATTCAGGGCATCAGCTCTAGGGAAAAGCTTTCTCTGTGGGTTCTAGGGGAAGGTCCTCATCATCAATCTTTCCCTGGTCTAGGAGCTTCTCAGCATGGGGACCTCTACCACCAAGAAAGCAGAGCTGAGAGCGGAGCGTGTCTTTTGGACCTAGGGTCCCTGTGCTGAGAAGCTCCTAGACCAGGGAAAGATTAATGACAAGGACCTTCCCCAGAACTGACAGAGAAAGCCTTCCCCTGGAGCTGACAACCTGAATTTGGACTTCTAGCCTCCTATACTATGAAAGAATAAATTTCTCTTTGTTAAAGCCATTTACTTGTGGTATTTCTATTATAGCAGCACTAGATAATTAAGACAGATGGCTTTACCCAGGGACACTCAAATGAAAAGGAAAGAAAAAAAGTTAGGATCAGCTGCCTCCCTGTCCTTGCTCACACCTTCCACCACTGTAGGCCCACTTTACTTCTCCAGCTGGGGGCCACAGTGTAAGGATGGGCTAAGTGGAGCCGAAGTCTGGTATTTTGTTTCTAGCCTGGAAGCATATAAGCTCTGTTTGTGGGTCTATATGAAAATATATGTGAATTCTAGAATTACTGAGGAAGTACTCAGAAATAATTAAAGAGAACCACATCTTTCTACTGTTTGGTGTTTAGGTTCCTCGAATTATCCTATGGCTGATGGTGGAGTTGGCTATCATTGGCTCAGACATGCAAGAAGTCATTGGCTCAGCCATTGCCATCAATCTCCTGTCTGTGGGAAGGTAAGGGGGTTTTTCTCTAGAAAGTAATCAATTATTTTGCTGGATTTCAAAAAACTTTAGTCATTTTCAATTTTCAAGATTCAGCTCAAGTATTATTTTATCTGTGGAACCTTTCTGAAGCCACCTCCCTCTCCTCCAGCAGACATTGGCTGTACATTTTCCATGTTCCCATCTTGGTTTATATATACCTTTGTTTCAGAGTGGGTGGCATTTTGTGTTTATTTGTATGTCAGTTTATTCCACTAGATAGTAAGCTACTTGAGGGTGAGACCCATACTTATCTTTGTATCCTAAATGCCTGACAGATAGTAAACTCTAAAATCAAAGTTTGAATGAATGTAGTTAAGTTGGTGCTGTGATTGTAAACTGACCCAAGGCCTGGCTTCCTGCCGCTGTCCCTCTCAGCCAAGTCCTAGCTTCTCAAAGTGTTCTGTATCTAGAAGGCTGTTGGGAAGAGAGGGTTTTCCAATGTCCTCTTTCCCTTAATTCCATTTCTTGTCTCTGACCTAGGGTTCCACTCTGGGGTGGAGTTCTCATCACCATTGCAGATACTTTTGTGTTTCTCTTTTTGGACAAATATGGTAAGGAGAATGGGGATATAGGGGTAAGTCAAAGGTGCCACCTTCCATCTGTGTGGCAGCTGGGGAAATCTGCCCCTTGCTAGGGAATCAACTTTTGTGAGCTCACTATTGTGTTTTCTCCTTAGGCTTGCGGAAGCTAGAAGCATTTTTTGGCTTTCTCATCACTGTTATGGCCATCACATTTGGATACGAGGCAAGTGTTAGGGGCTATTCATTAACTC
This sequence comes from Loxodonta africana, assembly GCF_030014295.1. Taxonomy (NCBI): domain Eukaryota; kingdom Metazoa; phylum Chordata; class Mammalia; order Proboscidea; family Elephantidae; genus Loxodonta; species Loxodonta africana. The sequence goes on from NC_087345.1 coordinate 91,007,641, forward strand.
TTTAAAGCAAATTTGTTTTTTTTGTCTTTTGTAAAAGACAGTATAATGCTAGGATGGTTTGACTGTGTCATATGTGTCAACAAAAAGCCAGTTTAGCCCTGGGCCAATTTTTTTTTTTTTTAATTCTTTTGTATTTTTTTTATTTTGAAATAATTTTAGATTTACAAAAAGTTGTAAGAATTGTGCAAAGAACTCGCATATATTCTTCAACAAGACTGCCCAGATGTTGGTATTTTACCACATTGAGTTTATTTTCTCTTTTGTTCTCTCTCTGTGTTTAGATATACTCTGTGTATAGATATAACATACACATACATACATATATGCATGCGTATGTGTATATACATAAATTATGTATGTATATATGTGTGTATATATATGGTTTTTGTTGTTAGTTGCTCTAACTCATGGCAGCCTTACATAGAACGATACATTGCCTGGGCCAACTTTGATAAATCTGATTTATAGCTACAACCAGTGCCCAGGAACACCTCCAGGGATTTGTAGGTCAAAAATGACTAGACTTTCTAGATCTATTCCAGATCAGACTCACTGGTTCCAAGTTGGCTGTCCTGACAACAAGACAGTCACAGAGAAGGCTGAGAAGGGGGGTATAATCACCTTCCTGTGTATCAGTCTTGGCTTTTAGCTCGGGGTGGGGAAGGCAGTTCTGTTTTTCGCTTGTCCTGGTTTATACTACCTTTAGCTTGAACTTTTCCTGTATTGGAGCAGCTAGTGAGCTGTAAGGTATATAGTGGATAGTTTACACTTTGTGCCCCAACCTAGCACTCCTAGGAGTCAGTGCCATTATATTGCAGTAAAAGCGCTTTCTGTGTCCCACTCTTATAAACTGATTACAGCTTGCTGGCCTGGCTGAACTTTAAAAAGTATATTTTACCCATGAGTAGATTATCTAGCTTGTTCTAAGGCTTCCAAAAAAAAAATACCGAAGGAGGGGAAAGTATGTATGAGAAGTGTTTATGAATGAGTCTCTCACTATATGTTAGCGGCAAACATAAGTGATTTGTAGATGAACATAGGTGAACAGAGCATGCAAATGTGGATAATCAAGAATTGACTGTTTTTGGCTCTATCTCACAGGAATTATTGTGAAGCTAATAACAGTAAAGCCTTTAGTAAACACTTTATTTCCTTAGAATACTAATTATATTCTATGCACATCTGTGTATCTTAAATATGATATAAAATTTCTGGTTGCCGCAGCCTTAAATGTACTTCTCTGACCCCCAGCAGTGAGCCCCCTTTCGTTGCCTGATTTTTTGATGATTCTGTAATCCTCTTTATCCTAGGCAGTGGTTGAAAAAGAAGGGGTTACAAGGAGTAAAGGATGCTGACTGTTCCCCAGTATTACTATGTTACTCCCCCAGTCATGTGTTCCAATAAAGGCTAATAGTTCTGTTGGCGTGTAGTATGTTACAGTGAAACCCGACCAGAGACAGGTACTCAGGGGCATGTTCGTGCCATCCTGTTCAGGCTGTACGACCCCACAGGTCGAGCAGGCTGTGGGCATCGTGGGAGCTGTCATCATGCCACACAACATGTACCTGCATTCTGCCTTAGTCAAGGTGAGCAAAGGCCCAGATCTCACTGGCCTCATGGATAGTTCATGGTATCTTTTTCTTTCATTGCAAGGGGCGCAAACTTAGTTTACAGCTGTTAGTCCCCTGAAGGAGCAAGATGTTTTTCCAGGGCTGGATGTTATAAACTCCACATACTTGGACTTTGTTTATATCACCAAGGTTGATCAGAGATTATTCACTTTAGAGAAATTGGGTCTAAAGCTGAAAAAGGCCTGGAAGTATATCCAGCCTCTTGTGCTTAAATCTCAAAATCGTGAGTGGTCTTGTGGAGGTTATAAGTAAAGAGCCCAACCACGCTTCTACCTATCAGTCTTATGCAGTGGTTTGCTGGGAGATATCAGAGACCTTTATAATTAGGGTAGCAAAAAACCTGCGAAAGCTGAAACCTGTATGAGTTGGAAATCTGTCAGCGAAGGAAAACAAATGTTTTCAACTAAAAGGAACAATAGGAAAGTGGTAAGACCACACCTTGTCAAAGCTGGAAAACATGCAAATTGAGGACAAAGCCGTCCCGTTGAGTTCTGGCTCTCCCAAGTGTCACTGTATATCCCTTGAGACTGAAGTCAGGTTTTTTTTTTTGGGCCAGTGGTCCTTCCAGCCAAAACAACTGTGAGAGCTCAGTAGTCAGTCACTGCTCCCTATTTGGGAAATGAGCAATGTCTGCAGTGGGTTCTTAATCACGTAATAAGCTAGGAGGAACTAAGAGAGTGTTGGCTGTCTTACCTCTCATCTGATCAGTTGTTTACCTTCTAAATGTAAATGACTCCAGACTCATGAAGTGTTACAGAAAGACTTGTTCCAACTGGTCAGAATAGTGACTGCTGCTGTTCTTTCTCTAGTCGAGACAGGTAAACCGGGCCAAAAAGCATGAAGTTCAAGAAGCCAATAAGTACTTTTTCATTGAATCCTGCATTGCTCTCTTTGTTTCCTTCGTCATCAACGTCTTTGTTGTCTCAGTCTTTGCTGAAGCATTTTTTGAGAAAACCAACGAGCAAGTGGTGAGTACGCCAGGGTGACAGGTGGTAGTGAATAGTGGAGAGGGTGAAGTGAAGACTGAAATGGGGTAGGAAAATAGAAAAGTGACTTGGAGCTTAGAGGAAATGGATATCAACCTTCGGTACCGCCCCTCAGAACCACTGTGCATCAGCCAGGATCTGCAGTCTGGAGGCAGCCAAGCCTGAACCGACTTTCTCAGCTTTTGGTAGGCAGGGAACTTGCCGCAGACTCAGGACTGCTTCATTCTTTTGGGCTAGTGGCTGCATTTATTTGACTCTTTCTCATCCTCTTTTGTTGCTTGTGTTATCAGCGTCTGCCTACCTGTCTGCCAGTCCAGCTGTTTGGTAATGAAGACAGGCTGGGAGGAGTCAAACAGAAAACAGAAACTGGCTAGAACAGACCTTGTTTTGTCATTTTGAATTCTGTATCCTCTTGATTGCTAATTATCTGGTATTTGTTTTGTTTTTTTATTTTTACTTTTAATATATGTATTTTTTAATATTGTGGTAAAAATATATACAAGAAAACATACACTAAGTTAACAATTTCTACATATATAATTCAGTGACACTGATTACATTCTTCAAGTTGTGCAACCATTCTTGCTATCCCTTTCCAAATTATTCCACTACCATTAATGAAAACTCAGTGCCCCCTAAGCAAAAAATTTCCTTTCCCTCTCCCTCCCATCCCTGGTAACAGTAATAAGTTTTGGTTTCTATATATTTGCTTAGGAGTTCTGGTGGCACAGTGGTTAAAGCACGTGGCTACTAACCGAAAGGTCAGTGGTTCAAACCCACCAGCCACTCCACAGGAGAAAGATGTGGCTGTGTGCTTCCGTAAAGATTTACAGACTTTGAAACCCTGTAGGGCAGTTTTACCCTTCCCTGTAGGGTATCTATGAGTCAAAATCACCTAGACAGCAGTGGTTTTCGTTTGGCTAGAGTACATATTTGCTTATTTCATGTGAGACCATACAGGTTTTGTCCTTTAGTGACTAATTTTGCTCAGTGTAATATTTCCAAAGTTCATCCATGTTGTGGCATACATCAGTTTTGCCTGTTACTTTGTTTCCCATCTCTAGGACCTGTGACTTCTGGCTCGGCTTTGACTAAGGCACTCTATTCTGGGCTTTCTTTCATGTTCGAAGCCTTTTGAAGGACCTCTCCTCCTATCATTGTTTAAAATGACCTTTGTACATGTATCACCATGTTCACTCAAGCTCAGTGCATATTTCTGATGGCATGGGAGTGTAGAAAGATGGTGGAGGAAGACCACAAGTGATGTTGCTGTCAGGCTCTGCCCACATCATGATCTGGATCCGGCTGTTTATCTCCAGCCTGTATTTCGTAGATAACTTGTGTGTGATCTGTAGGAGAGCTCTTCTGACCTGATACTTGCTTCTGAAATAAAAGTTGTTCCTAAACTGCTTTGGGTTCTAGGTGCAAGTCTGTAAAAACACCAGCATTCCCTGGACTGGCCTCTTCCCTGATGATAATTCAACACTGACTGTGGACATTTATAAAGGGGTAAGCGTGTTCTGTTTGTGATCCCTGCTTTTGAGATACAGTCTTGGCTTACTCTCTGGTCTTTTCTGTGGTTTCACTTCAGATTGGAGCATATCTCTGCTGGAATGTCATTTTTTGCAGAGTTCTAGATGCCAGACAAGCATTTTGGATTACTCAGGAAAGAATACAGGATCAGCTGAAAAGATGAATTGTACGCTGCAATTCTCAGACTAGGGTTGTTAAAATATGGTTCTACGAGATATTAGTCGGGGTGCCTCTAAAGAAAGGGTTCCTGGTAAAGTAGGCCTTCTCAGTCCCTTCATGCTGATTACATTGTGAATCTCCAAAAGTAGAATATCTAGTATGTAGCATTTTCCAGAGGAGTTCTGTTGGCGTAACATTTAAGCGCTTGGCTGCTAACCAAAAAGTTAGCTGTTTGAACCCACCCAATAGTTACGTGGGAGAAAGACCTGGCAGTCTGCTTCCGTGAAGATTAAAAAAAAATAGAGCCTAGGAAACGCCATTGGGCAGTTCTGCTTTATCACATGGGGTTGCTATGAGTGGAGTGCCACGGAACCCAACAACAGCAACAAGCATTTCCCATCATTTTCTGACCTTTTCTCAGGGCTCTTATTACCATCTTTGAGAATAGTGTTTTAAGGAATATAATTTGGAAAATGCTGGTATACATTTGGTTAAGTATTTAAGGCATAGGTTAAAGGTGAAGGCATTAGGAGCTTGGAGAAGAGAAAGGACTAGGCTGAGGAATAAAGAGGTACCCAGCAAAACTGAGCTTGAAGGCCTCTAGCATGAGAGCAGGGCCTGAGCCTAGCTTCTGAGACAGTGCTTAGCATAGCACTTGGTGTACCAAAAACCCAAAAACCAAACCTGTTGCTGTCGAGTCGATTCGGACTCAGCAACCCTATAAGACAGAGTGGAATTGCCCCATAGGGTTTTCAAGGTTGTAATCTTCTTGGAAGCAGACTGCCATATCTTTCTCCCATGTAGTGGCTGGTGGGTTCGAACTGCCAATCTTTTGGTTAGTAGCTGAGCGCTTAACCACTGCATCTCTATAGCTTATTAGCACTTGATGTAGGAGGGTATATAGTGAAGAAGAGGGAGCTGCCACAGAGAAATGCTGTTTAGGGTGCTGTCTACGCAGATCATTGACACAAACATATCTTTCTCCCCTGTTGCTTCCAGGGTGTCGTGCTGGGATGTTACTTTGGTCCTGCTGCACTCTACATCTGGGCGGTGGGGATCCTGGCTGCAGGACAGAGCTCCACCATGACAGGAACCTATTCTGGCCAGTTTGTCATGGAGGTATGTGCTATTTTAACTGATATGGGATAGAAGGAGAGGGCGTGGCCATTTTGTTACTGTCTCTCTCCAACCTTTCTGAACCTTTTTCTCTTTCCTGTTCCTGACATTTATCATGCTCCTGTGTTTTCTTCCAGGGATTCCTGAACCTAAAATGGTCACGCTTTGCCCGAGTGATTCTTACCCGCTCTATTGCCATCATTCCCACTCTGCTTGTATCTGTCTTCCAAGATGTAGAGCATCTGACGGGAATGAACGACTTCCTGAATGTGCTGCAGAGCTTACAGGTGAGGAGGGAGCTGGGGAAAATTGAGAGGAAGGAGGAGGCACAGCCTTGGTCTACAGTAAATATATGTGAAATCCCTGGCATCTAAAAGGCTTTTAGAAATGGCTTGGTTTTTTTAAACCTGTTGAATGGAATTATGAGCCATAATTAAATACAGAAAACAGAATTACAGTTCATTAATCCAAATAGAGGTTCATTAAGTGAACATATAGGACACTGCACTAGATACCTCAGAGATTAAAGAAGGCAAGGCAAATGCAAATACTTGTAAAAAACATCTATGATCATAATTGAAACTAGATTAATGACAGCTCTACAGATTTCAGCATAATGCTGGAGCAGGTTGGGATGATAGGAATAATTATTTCTTGTGGAATAAATGAAGCAAAATCTATTCTGGCATTTGGCTAATAGTGCTGCTCTCTGAGATAATACAGGGCCCCCAGTGACTCACTCCGATCGTCTTTCTTTTCCAGCTTCCCTTTGCTCTCATACCCATACTCACATTTACGAGTTTGCGGCCAGTAATGAGTGACTTTGCCAATGGAATGTGAGTATACTCTTCTCTCAGTTCCCCAAAGGGGATGCAGATATGTAGGGGAAAGGTATTTTCATCAAGTGGGCCCGTCAGAGAATGACACGTACAGAGGAACTGTATGCTTTGAGAGATGATCTCTAGAGCTGCCTTCTCTATCCTTGGCTTAGAAAGTGGAGACTGTGAATGTAGTAATGAAGGAAAATACATTTTTCATTTCTGGAAAAAAAAATAAGCTTTTAGGGCTTTAACTCTTCAACTTCACTAACTGAAATTCAAAGCACTTTAATTACATGTTCAGTGATCTTAATGAGAAAGGCAGTGTGAGACATATCAGATCCTCACTTCTCACTTGTGACACCAGTGCACATTCAGCCCCTCTCCTTCTGGCCCTAGCCACTGGGTCTAGGTCAGACCTTGTCAGTTAGAGGACACAGTCCTCCACATTGCTGGTTAGGCCTAAGACATCAAATACCAATCGTGAGTTTGGGAGTCCCCAGGTGTGATGGATTGAATTGTGTCCCCCAAAAACCTGTGTTGTAAATCCTAACCTTTGCCTGTGGTTACAATCCCATTTGTGAATGGGCTGTGTTTGTTATGTTAATGAGGCAGGATTAGGGTGTATCTTGAGTCAGTCTCTTTTGAGCTATAAAAAAGATTAAACAAGCAAGCAAGGCAAGCAGAGATGAGGGAAGATTGATGCCAAGCTACATGGAGATCTCCAGGGAACCAGGAAACAAGCTGAAGATACAAGGACCTACCCCCAGGGCCGACAGAGAGAGAAAGCCTTTCCCTAGAGCCAGCACCCTGAATTCGGACCTCTAGCCTCCTAAACTGTGAGAAAATAAATTTCTGTTTGTTAAAGCCATCCACTTGTGGCACAGAATTTGGTACCAAAAGAGTGGGGTGCTGCTTTTAACGGATACCTAAAATGTGGAAGTCGTTTTTGAATTGGATAATGGGTAGAGGCTGAAAGAGCCTTGAGGTGCCTAAGAGTAAAAGCATAGATTGCCTTGAAGAGACTACTGGTAGAATTATGGATTCAGGAGGGCTCAGAAGGAACTGAGGGGAGCTATAGAAAAAATCTATAAAGAAAGTGTCATCAGAGGATATACATGGTGCCAGCATCTGGACTTTAAATGTGCTTCTGGTGAGGCTGTAAAAGAAAATAATGAACCTGTGATTGGACGTTGGAGGAAGGACGATGCTTTCTACGTAGTGGCAGAGAACTGGCCTGAATGGTGGAATGTAGAATTTTTAAGTGATGAACTTGGGTATCTGGCTGATGAGATTTCTAAGCAAGATCTTAAAGGGGCCACATGGTTTCTCCTTACTGCTTGTAGTAAAATACAAGAGGAAAGAAATAGACTTTAAAATGAACTCTGCAGAATGAAAAAAAAAAAAAAAATTTGGAAGATTCTGTTATAGAAAATGAGGTTGCATGTCCTAGAATTTTCACCAAGGACATGGCTACACAAACTTTTGTTAAAGAGATTAAGCTTGTGACTGATGGATCTAACCTACTACCATGGCAGAGAACTTAGACTGAAGGGGACAGAGAAAGAACGAAAGGAGAGAACATTGTCTGCTTTTGGAATTCTACAGGCAGGAAACAGGCTGAAGAAGCTACATCTGTTGTCCTCTAAGAAAAGAAAAGAACCATCCCTGGAGCAGCTCGGAGATCAGCAAAACTGTTGGAAGGAGCATGGGAAGCAGAGCTGCCACAGTCTCAAAGGATGGGGCCATGGCCTCTGGGGTTTCAAAGGGTGGGGTGATGATCTCCTGGACCTCAAAGCATGGGGTCACAGTCTCCTAAGTTTCAAAGAGTCGGATCTTCACCAACTTAGTTCCAGAGCATGGGGATACTGTTAAGGTGTGCCAGGGAGATGGGGTCCACCATCCAAAGCTGAGGGGGTGGAGCTTCTGTGCCCAAGGGGCAGAAGAGTGGGGCCTGCCGGGGCTGAGGTGTAGGATCACTACTCAGATGGACTAGGGGAATGAGGCCACCCAAAGCCAAGGGAGCAGGGTTTCTGTCCCTGTGGACTTAGAAGGCAGAGCTGAAGCCCAAATGGTCTCAGAGAGGAGAGGATCATTTTCAAGTGATTTGTTCTCCTGGATTTTGGACTGGCTTGATGCCTGTTAATGCCTTCTTTCCCTCCAGTTTCTTCTGTTTATAATGGAAATGTCTACCTTGTGCCTGTTCCACCATTGTGCTTTGGAAACAGCTTGTAGTCCAGATTTTACAGGCTCACAGATGAAGAGGAATTTTGCCCCAGGATGGAGTACGCCTAGAGTCTCACCCATGTTTGATGTAGATGATTCAGGAGATGAGATTTTGGACTTGCAGTCGATTCAAGACTTTTGGGATGATGTGAAGGGGTGAATGTTTTACATGTGGCAAGGACATGAATTTTTGGTGGCCAGAAGGTAGAATGTTATGGATTGAATTGTGTCCCCTCCAAAAATATGTGTTGTAAATCCTAACCTCTGCCTGTGGTTATAATCCCATTTGTGAATAGGTTGTGTTTGTTAATGAGGCAGGATTATGTTATGTCAGTGAGGATTAGGTTATGTTTATTATGTTAATGAGGCAGGATTAGGGTATGTTTTGAGTCAGATCTCTCTTGAGATATAAAAGCAAGTGAGAAGCAGAGATGGAGGAAGATAGATGCCACATTACATGAAGATCACCAAGGAACCAAGGAACAGGGACCTTCCCTTAGAGCCAGCACCCTGAATTCAGACTTCCAGCCTCCTAAATTGTGAGAAAATATATTTCTGTTTGTTAAAGCCATCCACTTGTGGTATTTCTGTTATAGCAGCACTAGATGACTAAGACACTAGGGCTTCCCTTACTTCTGACCTGCCGCTTTCCACTACTCCCTCGGGTTTGATGATTCACTAGAACTCATAGGACTCACAGAAAGCACAAAGAAGAGGCTTATAGGGTAAGGTCTGGAAGAGCTAATGAGGAGCTTCCACATCCCCAAAAAGGGACATGCTACTTTCCAATGTGCACTGATGTTTTTCACCAATGAGGAAAACGGTGGAACTTCTGTGTACAGAGCTTTTATTGGGGTCTCATTATGAAATCCCCACGAATCTGTCAGTTTGTTTTACTGTGGTAGCTTGCAGGGTTGCTGCTATACTGGAAGCTATGCCACCAGTATTCAAATACTAGCAGGGTCACCCATTGTGGACAGGTTTCAGCTGAGCTTCCAAACTAAGACCAAGAAGGACCTGGCAGTCTACTTCTGACCCAAGCCATGGTGTTTTCAGTCGCCCCATGCATGTGAAAGCTGGACAGTGTATAAGGAACATCAAAGAAGAATTGATACCTTTGAATTATGGTGTTGATAAAGAATATTGAATATACCACGGACTGTCAGAAGAACGAACAAATCTATCTTGAGAGAAGTACAGCCAGAATGCTCCTTAGAAGCAAGGATGGCAAAGTCTCACATACTTTGGACATGTTATTGGGAGGAACTGGACTCTGGAGAAGGACATCATGCTTGGTAAAGCAGAGGGTCAGCAAAAAAGAGGAAGACCCTCAACAAGATGGATTGACACAGTGGCTACAACAATGAGCTCAAGCGTAGCAATGATTATGAGGATGGCGCGGGACCGGGCAGTGTTTCCTTCTGTAGAATGTGAGGCTGCTGTGTGCTGGAACCTATTTGATGGCACCTACAACAGCAACAACATTATGAAATTCAAACTCCAGCCCTTCCCCCCAGAAGTTGGTCAGTGTCACCATGGGATCTTGAAGCTGGTATATGCCGTGGGTATTTCCAGCCTGACTGGCTCCCACTCAGAAATTACCTTATGAGCATAATCTGTTAGGTTAAGTATGGTCTGGAGCCCTCATCAAAGACAGTTATGATTACTGAGGCAATTATAAGGATTTAGAGGTTATCTATTGGGAACCAAGGACAAAGACCAAATTTCTTGGGCAAAGTTAATGTAAACCCCATAGGCTTGAAGGTAATACCTGTTGTATACAGTTTACAGTATTTTTGTTTCACTGTCCATATCACTAACTTTGGTTCATTTAACGTAATCTGGGATATACGAAGAACGATTTTGCATTCATTTTGAAATGCCCCTTATTTCTCTGTCTTGGTTACCCCACAAAGTGCAGGTTCCTTTTCTGGTTGTGGCCAGGTTAGACTATTCCGCTGCTTGACTGTGCTGATTCTTTTACAGAGGCTGGAGGATTGCAGGCGGAATCTTGGTCCTTATCGTCTGTTCCATCAACATGTACTTTGTGATTGTTTATGTCCAGGAACTAGGGCATGTGGCGTTGTATGTGGTGGCTGCTGTGATCAGCATAGCTTATCTGAGCTTTGTGTTGTACCTGGTAAGTCCAGTTTGGAGGGGATAGGGGCACAGGTATCAGGGATAATGGAGGTGGGCTGACATTCTGAAATGTAGGAACTCGAAAGAGCACGTAACAGCCTACTTCCAAGTTATGAAACAATTTATATGGAATTGTCAGATCAGCTACTTATGAAACAATATTTCTAACCATAAAATTTACCTTGGTTCCTAAAATCTGTTTGTGTCACTTCATTTGGTTTCCATTCTTAATTCTTATCAAGGCAGTATAGTATGTTTGAAGAACTGAAAGAAGGTAGCAGGATAGAGAACGAAGGAGAAGGTGGAGAGTGGTAGAGACGGAGCTTGAGGAGGGGGCCGTGCACTGTGATTAAGAGCTTTAGGGTGGGACACATGTGGCTTTGCAGCCCAGTTCCACTACTTACTAGCTATCTAAGAAGGAACTAAGTAAATAGTGTTATTCTCTCACTGGATTATGCTATAGTCATTAGAAAATAATGGTCATGAAAACCATAGCTATGTGGAAAAGGAATGTAAAATTTATTAATACCCAGATTATCAGATTAGATAAACAATTTTAAAGTCTAGAGTAAGATTATGCAAAAATGGTAATAGAAGTTGTCCTAGGGAGGCAGGATTATGGATATATTCTTTTTTCTATTTTCCAATTTTTTGCAAATTTTCTGTAAAATTGGTTATATTAATTAAAAGCAGCTACGGCAGGAACAAGAAATCCATCTCTGTCCTGTGCAGTGGAAACCCTGGTGGTGTAGTAGTTAAGTGCTACAGCTGCTAACCGAAAGGTTGGCAGTTCAAATCCACCAGGTGCTGCATGGAAACTCTATGGGGCAGTTCTACTCTGTCCTGTGGGGTCCCTGTGAGTCGGAAGTGACTCGACGGCAGCAGGTTAAACTGGTCCTATGCAAGTTTCTGTGAAAAACACAAGGATTGGGAATAGGGATCAGCAGAATTTATGCCCTGTCTGCTGCAGAGAATCCCCTTAAGGATGGAGGCTGGAACCTTGTTGCTGATCTCTAGAATACTTACCTAGTCCCCATGCCTGCCACAGGTTAGGTACCTGAATGAGCAGATCACTTAAGTGGATATTGAAAAATTGTGTCTCGGATTGATAGAGCCCTTCTTTTCTCCTCTCCAATAAACCTTGGTCACACTAACATTATGCTGACCTTTTTTTTTTTTTTTTTTTTATCCATTTAGGGACTTACTCCAAGGAAACCCAAGTAACTGAATATGTCCTTGACAGGAATTGTTTTCAAAATTCAGTATAGAACTTAAGGGAATGCTTCCCTCATGAGAATTGGTTGTGAAGGCCCACTTTTTCCTCAAACTGCCAGTGACTAGTAAGATTGTTGAAGACCCACTTTTAGGGCTAAGGGCTGATTCTAGAGTTGGGTTACTGCTGTTCAGCTCCAAAATAGGAATCTCATTAAGCAGCTCAGAGACCATTCCAGTTGTATTTGTCAGCCATTCCCCCTGATCTTGAGCACTCTTAGAGGTGAGGAATGAGATAGGACTGAAGGAAAAGTGGTCTTCAGGGAACTCCCAGCCTGATAAAGGAACCAAACCGTAAACACAAATCAGTGGGAACGGTCAGACAGAACCCTGGCAATCAGTACTGAAAATAGTACCGGGGAAATTTTGTGGAGGAGAGCCAGGTCCATTTGAAGGGGGGTTGAGGTTGGGGGAATGACTTGTGCAATCCTTGGTGGTAGAAGACAGGCAAAGCTGGATGTTAAAGGAAGGGAGCAGGGTTGCCTCTGAGCAGTGCAGTGTGAACAATCATTGTGGGCAAGGGGTCTTGAGAGAGGCTGGGTGAATGATGACCATGTTTTATCTTTTCAGGGTTGGCAATGTTTGATTGCACTGGGCATGTCCTTCCTGGACTGTGGGCACACGGTAAGCATCTCTAAAGTCCTGCTGACCGAAGAAGCCACCAATGGCTATACTAAGTAAACACGGACTGGATCAGTTTGTCTGTCTTCTGCAGGTAGCCATCAGAGCCAGTGTGTTTCTATGGTTTACTGTGTGAACATAGCTAAAAGTATGTGCTGTTGCACAGAGATCACTTAGGATTCAACTGTATGTTGGGAAAGACTTTGTTTCATACATGTTTGGAAGATGGAACTTAACTTTCTTCCTCTCCTCCTAACCTGGGAACTAGATTAGGTAGGATCTTTGAAAAGCTGACAGTTGCTGCTATCACTCCAACACTAAACTCTTAATTAGCTGCTCAAGGGCCACCTTGTTTTACCCTTTTGAGAGATAATCCTCTATACATGATTCTTAAGCAGTCTGTATGTTAAAAAGTATTGTATTTGGAAAAATGTAATAAATTTTTCACAATATAAACTACAGTATGGGTATGCAAATTTAATCAAAAGATGTTGGATTTTAAAAAGCTGAGAAATACTTTTCTTTTGCATACCCTTTCACTTATGTTAATTATAAAATATAAAAACTTAGCTAGAGTGGTTTCATCCATGTTAAGTATAAAATGAAGAGATATCTACCTCTATCAAGCTCAGGATTCTTTTAACTTTTTCCCACTTTAAATTTCTCAGTGGAAGTTGACAGAGGTGAGAAAGCATAAAGAAGGTGGAAAATAGATAAATAGCAAAACCTGCCTGTAGGTGGTGGTTACTAATCACCTTCCGAAGAGTCTCCTCAGAGAGCGAGCACGAAAGCTTAGAAGGATTCCCTTCTTGGGAGTCCTGATTTTAATAACCTTCATGTTAGTATAGGGCTTTCCTGATGATGTTTCCTCTCAGGCACATAGTTGTTAAGCCTCCACCGTCCTCCAGGAGGGTGGTGATAGAAGATGGTAGAATTTGTGAACTGGTGTTCTCATGAGACTTTGGGTGCTTGGAAGGGGTGGGGAGAAAAAACTCAAAAGGAGAAGAAGAGCCATCTGCATTATTCCTAGAGGCCACCTCTCAGCAGAATCATGTTTTTGCTGAAGCATCATCCTGCTTCTTGTCCAAGAGGACTTGCAAGGCAATCTCAGGAGCAATGGACCTAAACGTTGCAAAGCTCTCTCTCAGTAAGGTTGTACTGGCCTACCTCTCTTCACCTATTCCCTCCTAAGGGAAAACTTTGAGACCAGATGGTGGAGCTCTGGAGTCAGAGGAAATGAGTGTTTTCAGCCTGAAGCTGCAACTTTTAACTTCAGCCCCTTCTGACATTTTTACATGTGGAGCCTGAAACTATGTGATTATCTCAAGTCAAATCACGTTATCTGGTGGAAATAGTCAAAAGTCTTTTATGGCCATTGACTTGGTGAGAACATGGGAATGACATTAAGGGACTTACCATTTTTGGAACTTCCTTCCGGAGTCCTGATTTATGTTCTATGTTCATCTGAGCCCCCCAAAGCATTATAGCTGATAATTTTGCACACCGTCAAAAATACAGACTGGATGAATTGTCTTCCATAAGGTACCAAGGGCAAACCACTATGTTTCACTGACCATGCGTTTATATGTTATAGTAATATAGTAAGTAATTATAGCACAAGACCATGAATGATGAGTCCTCTCTTTCCTCCTTGTATCCACCCCTTCCCACCTACCATCATTCCCCAAATTTGTCCTAAGGGAACTCTGAAGATATTGGGGACTGACATTTTAAGCTCTCATCTGCAGTGCTTGAAGGCCAGACTGACAAAAAATTCTCTGTAAATATGGTAGCGCAACATTTACCTTTGCACTCGGTCTCAGATTCTCAACAACAGAATTAATAAAATTTAGAAAAAAAACCACCCACTCCCGTACATTATTCCATTTGATCCTCACACATAGAAGGTATATTTCAACTAGTATTCTGGGTGCAATAAACACTATTTAGAACTGAAGTCTTCCAATGCCAGCATGTGTAGTGCGTTTTTGGCAGTGTGTTCGTGTGGAGTATTTAAGGACATACAGTTGTACTTTGTGTAAATTGGTCCTTGTTCTCTTTAAATGTGACATGAAATAACTGCGCTGCTGCAGCCATGTTGGGAATTAACAGGGAGGGGAAGAGTGGCAGTGTGGCTCCTGTGAGGACCTGCTAGTGGTGTTAAGGAGCGGTTACAACTGAGCTTTTCAGTGTCCATTTAACCATGTGTAAACTTGGTTTATAATTAAAAAAAGATTCTTTTTCCAAATTGGTTTCCTGGGTATTTTTTTTTTTAATCTTGAAATTACTTTATTAATGAGGTCTCCACAACTTTGATACAGAAGTATTGAAACTTCAACTACCACCTGGAATGACATATTAAACCCACACTGCTGGTGATCATCTCTTAAGAAAGGATAGAGAAATAAGTGGGTTTAGTCCTCAGAAGACTTGGATTAATTAAAGACAGTTTACCCACTTAGTCAAATGGCCTTGCTAAACGTCACATCATTACCATGTTTGAACTTGAAAAATATTTTTTCTGACTTTCTCTACTATAAACTAAACATTTTTCTATATTTGTAGTCTTGTTTCATTACAGAAATAGGCTTTTAAGATCTATAGCCAAAACAAAACCAAAGCAATTGCTGTCAAATCAGTTTTGACTCAGTGACTCTATAGGACAAAGTAGAACTGCCCCACAGGATTTCCAAGGAGCAGCTGGTGGATTTGAACCGCTGACCTTTTGGTTAGCAGCTGAGCTCTTAACCACTGTGCCACCAGGGCTCCAAGTTCTATATATGCTGCCGGTAAAAATCATTGAATATTTAAAAAGAGAAACCAAAGTTGTTTAGCCTAGAAGAGAATGAGCACTGACAGACCTGATGCAGATGGGAATACTGACACCATTCGATAAAGACAAAGCTCAGGCACGGGGAACTCCTGGCGCCCATTAGAAGCGTGGCGGGAAAATCTGTCCGCGCTTAGTTTGTCCCACGAGTGTCGCTGGAACTGCATACTCCCTTTCCCTGCTGCAAGCTTTCCCTGCCTGTATCAACAGGAGCTGAACACTGACACCATAGAAGTAGTCTGGGAAGAATTTTGTTCTGCATGCTGTCCGTCCTTGTTTAACTCTCCCTTCTTGATTTGGGTTTAATTTCATAACTAAAAAAGGATGCAAAAACATTTGAAGATCCTGATTTGAGACATTTCCTGTAGCTCTGCCCTCTGGGATGCCTTCTGGTCCTTCATTGGGTAGAACCAGTGAATGTAAACATGTCAGCTTCTCAGCGCCTTAGCTTAGGAATGTCAAAATGGCAAACGTAAATTACTCTGTGCCAGTCTTGGTCTGAGCACTGTTATCTCAGTTAATCCTTACAACAAGAGGGTTAGATCTCTTTATATGAACAAGGCAACTGAAGGACCAAAAAGTAAAATAACTTGCCCAAGATCATACCACTAATAAATGGGCAATTGGCATTTGAACTTGAGTAGCTTAACTCCAGACCCCACATTTCCAATCTCAAACCACAGTATTAACGTACAGTATACCCTTCATGCTGGATTCAGATGCCAAACTTTGTTGTTTAGCAGAAGCAGGCAGTACTTTAAACAAAAGTAACAATACATGGAAGCATTTTCTTGATAACTCTGTTGTTAGGTGCCATCAAGTCGATTCTGACTCTTAAGACCGTATAGGACAGAGTAGAATTGCCCCATAGGGTTTCCAAGAAGCAGTTGGTGGATTTGAGCTGCTGACCTTTTGGTTAGCAGCCGAGCTCCTAACCACTATGCCACCAGGGCTCCAACTCTGATTAGTGCTAGAATAAAAAACCCATTGCTGTCAAGTTGGTTCCGACTCATAGCAACCCTATAGGACAGAGTAGAACTGCACCATAGAGTTTCCACGGAGTGCCTGGTAGATTCAAACTGCCCACCTTTTGGTTAGCAGCCGAAGCTCCTAACCACTATGCCACCACGGTTTCCAGTGCTAGAATATTTTAATATATTTCAACTCAGATGTTGCCAACTGGTAGACTAATTTTGTTTGGCCATATGCTAAATGAAAATAAATAAATTTGAATGCTTTTGGCAGAGACAGAGAAGGGCAGGGCTCTCTCTATGGTCTTACCCCAGCAATAGTTAATGAGTTTACCCATTGGCATTACCCATCTGCCCTTGAAAATGCTTTAAGCTTTCTAATCCTATGCCATTTAGGCCCATTTCTCATTGCCTCATCCAAATGATATTCTGGAATTAATAATACGACTCTTACATGATAAAGTCCACCAACTTAGCTCACTTGGGAAAAAAGCTGCAACGAATTGTCAGTTCACTTGACAACTGCTGTTAGTTACTGAAGACTAAGGTATAGGACCCTAAAGTGAATAAGGAGGCTGAGATCTGAAGACACAAGCTGAAGTCTGAAGAACTGTGTCCCTTCCAGCATGGCTCAGTATTTTCCTAGCCCACAATTTGGGAATAGTTTTTGTTTTTAATCTTGGGCTCCATTTGATATATATTGTCCTCACATAATCATCACAACAAGTATGTGAGGTATACAGGGCAGTTTGTAATGTGTTAAAAATACATGTTTATTGAAGACTAAAATGAGATAGTATGTTAGAAGGGTTGGCATTTCCAACCCAAAAAAAAACTCCATTGAGTCAATTCCACCTCAGCGACCTGGAGGAGAGTAGATCGCTCCTTTAGGGTTTCCGAGGCTATAAGCTTTACGGAAGCAGACTACCACATCTTTTTACCGTGGAGCCTCTGGTGGGTTCCAACCACCGATCTTTCAGTTAGCCGAGCGCATAACCACTGTGCCACCAGGGCTCCTGACATTTTCAAATATTGCATTTATTCTCATTTTACAAATAAGTTCAGTAAGGCTCTAGGAGGATACATGCCTTGCTCAAGGTCATAGACGTGGTGGAGTTGGGGCTTCAACCCAGATTTTCCAGTGTCGGTGCCTCTGTACCAGGAACACTTCCTTCCTACAGAGTCGTCTGCGTTCTTCATTAACAGAGTTAGACTGGTAGTGTCAAGGAGGGACAACATTCCTATACTCTTAAGTAGTAACAGTCCGGCTAAAATGAGACTCAGTGATTGTTCTAGTCATGTGTAGGCAGAGGAGAGAAAGAGTAGTAAGAAATACAGATTCACAGATGCCAACATAAACCAGGAGTGGGGTTTGGGAATGTTTTTGAAAGCAGCCAAGGTGATTCTGATTCCAGCTGACAAACATATGGGACCCATGGCTCATCTCTTCATTTAAACAAACAAACCAGTTGCCTTTGATTCAATTCCAACTCATGGCAACTCCGTGTGGGTCAGAGTAGAACTGCTCCATAGGATTTTCAGTGGCTAGTTTTTCACAAGTAGATCACTTGGCCTTTCTTCTGAGGCTCCTCTGGGTGGAGTCAAATCGCCAGCTTTTCGGTTAGCAGCCAAGCACGTTAACCATTTGTAATACCCAGGAAGTCCAGTGTACACGGTACTAAAGTAAAAAAGCACTTGATACCTGCTTGCACTCGTTAGGATCAGAAGAACCCACCCTGTATCAGAGTGTATCACAAGAATAGTCAAAGTGATAATTTTGCCGAGGGCAGTTGACACTAGCTCGATCCTTAACTATTTCAACTTCTAGCTATTATTTTACGCATCAGAAACCATTCATGCCTCTAAATTTCTTTTTGGAAATAAAAATCAGTATAGCAGTACTAGAAAAAGGTCTAAGTTGATACGCAGATTATAGGTGCTTAAATGCCAATTTAAATACTTAAAACATTTGAAAATTGGTCTAACCCTCTTCCATCTTTTTGTCCTTAGTACCATCTGGGATTGACAGCTCAGCCTGAACTCTACCTTCTGAACACCGTGGATGCTGACTCACTTGTATCTAGATGACTGACAGCCTGAGAGACTATATAAGAACAACTTTCTTTAAGCCCTGTTGTGCCAAGTGTCCTGTTACATATATTTGTTTAGTTCAGAGGTGAGTTTTGTTCAAACATCTTGAACAAAAGGCACAAATTTCCTCTTGGGAGGGTGATAAAAGCTCACAGCTGTAAGTGTACGTCAGAGAACCATCCGCCTTACAACAGCCACATATCAGCCAGAGTTAAGTAATTGGCCTTGTGATGGCCACACACCCCTATGGGCTTGTGTCTTGACTTCTGGGATATAAAAAATATGTATGTATATATATTTATGTACCTGAACATATCAGTTTGGGTAGAGTTTTTAAGATTATATAAAATCGATAAATCTTTTGTATTTTCTTAAAAATATTGTTCCGATAAATCAGATATTTGGTTTGGATAACAAGAAAGAAAAAGGACTGATGTTCTTTTTCAAAATGAACTGGTCAGATTGACTACCTTTTAATGTGATGCTCTACTATGCCAGTTAAAGTTTACCTCAACTTTAATCAATCAGGTTACATCCCTGTTATCTACTGATACTGGCCCATTCTTTCTGGAGAACCATTTCTTCTATTTGCCAGTCATATTAACCCTGATTATCAGCCAGGTTCGATAAAATCAATTTTATTCTGCTCATTGTAGCTTTTCTTGAATTTTTTTCTAGTTATTAAACAGATTTTTTATCATGGTATTTGCCAAAGAGCTTAATACTTAGTAATATGTAAGATCCCAAAGCCATATTTTAACCAATAATCGGTTCTGTGTTGTATTGTAACTCAGCCCATTCTGGTATTCATGTTTTAGGTGTAAACAGAAGAAAACATCTAAAGCTTAACTTTGTAAATACCAACATAAGATAATGGAGGTAGTCTGGTCTCTCAAGTGTGGATAGCCCTACCATATCTCTTGTACCTGTTTTTCCCATTTCAAGGTTCAAAGTCTATTTCCAGGAGTAACTAATATTTATGTTGTTGAATCTCCTAAGGGCATGCTGAGCATCTCCCTTTATAATATTTATACCAAGTAATATTAGATTAGAACTAGACTGGGAATTAGAAGACTGCATGTCACAAACTGCCTGCCTAAATGTAGGTTGTAGATTTTTTTTTTTGACCTGTCTTCCTAACCAGGATTTTTTTTTTCTTTAAAATTTTTATAGTAAAAACTTCAATATTTAAAAATTGAAAGCTTTCTCATAATTATCTGATCTGGCAACACTGGGCCCACATTCCTGCATGGAAGTACAGTTGGCTGGAACTGAATGGCAGCTGCCTTCTTGAAATGGCCTATCCTCCCCATTTCCTTCCAGCCCCAAAGACATGGAGTCTGCAGACCCTGCAGCCTTTGTGTGACTTTGAGCAAATCACTCCTCTTTTGGTACCAAAGTGAGTGTCTGAACTCTCCACCTTATTTTAAAAGTTTTAACTTTCCAATAAGATGTATTTAATTTTTTTTTTTTTTTAGTTCAGACATTGCCTATTTTCATTTATAATGGCTTGGCCCTCTACGTGGCAAGGCTTTTTGTAAAAAGATACATGAAAATTCCCTCATGTCTACTTCAGGGGCCTGTGAAACTTCTGATAGTAAGAGCGGTAGCCCTGCAACCCAGGCTAGAGTCCTTCTGATCTTAAAATTGAGACCTAGTTAACATCACTTACAAGCTTTCACTTGGAAAAGAGGCTCTAGAATGAGTTTCAGTGTTCTGGTTTCTTTTTACCCAAAGAAGATAACTCTAGAGGAACCAATTTGTTGGATCCCCCACCCCCTCTCTGGGCAATTTCGTTTATTGATAGTTTCAGGTGTTTTGGAAAAGGAACTAAAGGCAAAAATAAAATGGACCCTAATGTCCTTTTGCAACTCATAAAAAAGTGAAGTGGTTGGTTAAACTGAGGTTAAGTACTTGCTTAATTTCTATAGCTCTTCTCCATTCTAGGAACAGACTAGTGTTTACAAATATACCTCTCAGGTCACACAACTCTTATATCCAGAAAACTTGATAGTAAAGCTTGAATCACACTAAAACCAGTAGGGGAGACTGACGTCTCAAGAGTGAGTCTGGGGTAAATTTTTTACTAAGTTAAGAACACTTAATCATTTTCTAATTTATAGTTTACAGATCTGGATTTCCATATCAAATATGGTTATTGTAGATATTAATATATTCAATTTTGAGATTAACCTAGGTTGCATATGCTCAATTCTTGAGGTTTAACACTATGGAGTCAGTCTGTAATAGGATGCTCTGACAATATAGGCACAGAATATCAGAAAAATGCAAGTAAATAATTGGTATTAAGCAGCTGCTGCTACATAACTGGGGTGGGGGCGCTAATAAAAGGCAATCAGAGCATATCCAGGCACGTGGAATAGTTTCATTAGCAAGTGAGGCATCAGGGGTTACAGTATCCAACGAAAATATTCTTCTCAATTTCAAACATTAAGCCCACAAAGCTTTGCCCAGGAAGTATTTTGCAAATTCAGGTACAGTATATTATCTATTTGTAGGGTCTTCCTGCAATGACTGTCCCCCTTTACCCAAGCTAAAGAGGGTAAATGAGCATCTTTTACACTTCCTAACCCTTCTCCAAGTGTAATTTTATGTCTTAATTTAAACATAATTTGTGGATTCTCATGCATAGCTACCCTCAATAAATGCTTTGCATTGCTTTTTTCAAGCAATAAAAATATTATTTTGTTTCCTTCAGAGTACGATTAGAAAATGCTGGAGCCAATCTGGCTTTGTGAGATAGGCCAGTTTCTAAATAAACACTTCTGTTAAAATGTTTTAATGCTGAGCATATATTGAGATTGGAATCTTTCCAGGAGCCTGCTTAGAAATATGTTTTCATTGCACAGTCAACATGAAGGAATGACTGTGTCTAGGCCAACTGTCCTCAATTTCCCTGACCTTCATGGAACATCTTAGATCCAGCTGCTGAGATATTTACTCCAGTGGAATAAAGCAGTTGTCTGTTTTCCAAAGAGGACAGCGTTGACCAAAATATATGCACTTTTTGGTGGCACTTGAAGAGCCTCAGGATAGGCACAGATAGCAACTTCTAAAATAATTACTTATGCTAATGAGAGAAGTGTATATAATACACAGAACAGCCTGATAATATCTAGAATGGAGACATATTTTCAGATACTCCTAAATCTTTCCCTTCCCCAACTACTGAACTTCCCCTTCCTGTCAGCTTAATCCTCCCCTATAGGAGACACTGAGGAAAACACCATAGGTCATCTTACAATGCAGCGAAAAAATGTTTTTGGATTTCTTTCGTAGGCTTGGAGTCTTAGGGAGTAAGCCTGAGCCAAGACAGTTCCGACTTCAGCAAAGTCTGGTTACTTTTTTTAGAATCCTATTTTTTTATGACAGTTAGAGAAGTGTTTGAGGCCACAGATACACTTAACGTTTAACATCTACTTTGAACAGTGTTCTACCAGGTTAATAATAGTCCTTCCAGACTAGATTCTTTCACCCTGCAACAGTACTGCCATCTGGGAGAAATGGGATTTGTAGCAGTTTACCTTTGTACTCCTAGAAATCTGTTCAAGAAATAGAAAAATACACAGATATTTAATTGTTAAGCATTTATCTTTGCAGTAAAATAGTCAAGTTTCCATATTAGAGTGAGGAGTAGAGTGGTGGACAAACTTTAAATAACAACATATCTATTCTTCTCTGATACAATTGCTGGTCACTCTAAAAAAGAGTTTATGAAAGCCTCAGTTACATGACCCTGTTTGGGGAGAATTAAGCATATGGAGTGTTAAGAATGGAGTATTGCATTTAAAATGGAGATAGAAAGTTTTTCTGTAGCTATTATTTAACTACTACTTTGCAGATTGGTTTGGCATAATATAGATTATTTTCTTGCATTAAGTAGGAAATAACGCTAAATGTTAGAAAATCATGTCCTGGGTTTTGAAAGATGCCAACAAAGGGTCTTTCTGAGTTATTTATGATTGTTGATTTAGAAGCTAACTTTTTAAAACTTTGAGGCACAGTATACCAAAGCCATGAGAATTCTGTCTGATACTTTTGCAGTGTAATTTGCTACTATGAAAAATTCATTCCTCCTAATAAACAGTTTTCAGAAGCCTTCTTGTCTGTCTTTTTCCAGCCAGTAGCTTCATTTTTTAGTCACACTGAAGAATCGAGGTTTGATGTAATCCTTGTACATGGAATAGAGAACACCTAGAAACATAAAGATGTATACCAGTAAATAGCACATCCATGGGAAACAAACACTGAAATCTTCCCACCGGTTGTTTTCTGAAATTAGCCTATAATTTAAAAACAAACAAAAATCTTCCACCTTACTAATTTTTGATTTAGACATTACAGGTGGCCCCAGAAAAAACAAAACAGAACTAAGAGCCCTTTAAGAGCTGTATGAATCCGAATTGGTCATGTTGCTCTGTCATCCTAAAGTTTGGATTTTAAAATACTGTTGAAAAGAACTAGGAAACTGGGCAGATTTTACCAGACACTAAGATAAAAAATGAAGAACATCATGCTTGGTAAAGTAGAGGATCAGCAAAAAGAGGAAGACCCTCAATGAGATAGATTGACACAGTGGCTATAACAATGGGCACAAACATAGCAATGATTATGAGGATGGTGCAGGACCGGGCAGTGTTTTCTTTCTATGTACATAGGGCCGCTATGAGTCAGAACCGACTGCATGACACCCAACAACAAGATAAAAAATAGCCAGCTCAATCAAGCATTTATTCAGTATCTGATTGTGCTCAGGATCCTTGGGAAAACAAAGGCGAAAAGCTCTAGTCCCTGCTTCTAGTAGTTGACAGTCTGGTAGGTGAATTAAAGGTCCCTGCTGGTGCACTGAAAACCCTGGTGGCGTAGTGGTTAAGTGCTACAGCTGCTAACCAAAAGGTCGGCAGTTCAGATCCACCAGGCGCTCCTTGGAAACTCTGTGGGGCACTTTGTCCTACAGGGTCGCTATGAGTCAGAATCGACTCGACAGCAACAGGTTTGCTTTAGGTTTTTGGCTGGTGCAGTGGTTAAGAGCTCAGCTGCTAACCAACAGGTCAGCAGTTTGAACCCACCGGCTGCTCCTTGGAAACCCTATGGGACAGTTCTACTCTGCCCTGTAGGGTCGTTATGAGTAGGAATCAACTCCACGGTTATGGGTTTGGTTTTTTGGGTTCGGTTTTTTTTTAGCCATGAATTTAGGCAGATGAGATGTATATATGGCTTCTATAAAGATGAAAAAAAAAATTTTTTTTTTTTTATAAAGATGAGGTCATGCAGAAAGGGGGATGTAGCCAAGAGAAGTCGCCTGGGGACTAAAGTAGCTGCTTCAGTGAATTTCAGGAATACCAGCACATGTTCATAAACAAAAGCAAGCTAAAGAGTCATGTAGATTTAAACTACATACAACTCACTCCCTCCCGCATCTCAGCAAGGCTTCAGTTTATCTGGTAGGTTGCCTAAATTAAACCTTTATTCCATTTTCCTTCTGCTTTCTTTCTACCAGAAACCCTGCTGTCATAGTAGTTATGAGCAACAGCTGCTAACCAGAAGGTCGGCAGTACGATTCCACCAGGTGCTCCTTGGAAACCTTATGGGGCAGTTCTACCCTGTCCTATAGGGTCGTTACGAGTCGGAATCGACTCGACAGCAGTGGGGTTTTTTTGTTTGTTTGTTTCCTTTCTATCAGTACTCGTTAACTTCTTCACCAAAGAATGAACACAGGAGAAAGGGTGGGTAAATTAGTAGTTCTCACATCTCAATATGATAGCAATGTGAGGCAGGTGTCTAATGAAAAATATTATAAGTATAGACAGGAATGTTTTTTAACTTGAATCATTCTAGTACCTGTGGAAAGATCATTTTCAGATTCAGAAGGAATTATAGGACTCTTTTCCCTGTCCTTTGACTTGTTGTTGTTAGTTGCCATTGAGTCTGCTCCAACTTATGATGACTTTGTGTCCAACAGAACAAAATTCTGCCTGGCCCCATGCCGCCCTCATAATTGTTGGCATGCTTGAGTTCATTGTTGCCTTCCAGCCCAGGGGGCTTATCTTCCAGCACTGTATCGGACAATATTGTGTTGTGATCCGTATGGTTTTCATTGGCTGGTTTTTGGAAGTCGATCTTCCTTGTTTGTCTTAGTCTGGAAGTTCTGTTGAAACCTGTTCACCATGGGTGATCCTGCTGGTATTTGAAATACCGGTATCATAGCTTCCAGCATCATAGGAACATGCAAGCTACCACAGAACAGCAAACTGACAGACAGATGGTGGCTTATTAGATACAGATGATTCTTCCCTCTTGCCTACCCCTCAAATGTTGGCACTCCCTGGAGTTCTGATTTCAGCTCTTTTCTTACCTAATTCATGCCTGTTGCTTCACTTACCAACTGTATGCTGCTCGTTTCCCTAAGTTAGATCACTCTTCTGAGTGCCAGACCTATATATTCATTGTATATGTAACGTTTCCATTGTATGCTGTATCCCATAGGAAAGGGGTCTCTAAACTTTTTTTTTTAATAATACTTTATTGTGTTTCAGTGAGAGTTTTCACAGCCAATTAAGTTCCCATTTAACAATTTCTACACAAATTATTCAGTGACATTGATTACATTTTTCACAATGTGCTAACATTCTTATGCCATTCTGGTTGTCATGTGAGTTTTTTTTTTTTTCTTTCTAAATTTTATGTTGTTGTTGAGAATATACACAGCAAAACATACACCAATTCATCAGTTTCTATGTGTACAATTTAGTAACATCGATTACATTCTTTGAGTTGTGCAACCACTCTCATCCTCCTTTTCTGAATTGTTCTTCCCGCTATTTACATAAACTCACTGCCCCCTAAGGTTCCTATCTAAACTTTCTGGTGGCTGTTGGCAATTTGATCCCATATAGATAGTTCTTAAAAAGAGGATAATGCTCAAGGCAGACCTTTTTTATTAGTTAACCAAAATAGTTTGGCTTTAAGAAGACTTCAAGGGATTTTTTTTATATATATATAATTTTTATTGTGCTTTAAGTGAAAGTTTACAAATCAGGTCAGTCTCTCTCACAAAAACCCATATACACATTGCTACACACTCCCAATTACTCTCCCCCCTAATGAGACAGCCTGCTCTCTCCCTCCATTTTCTCTTTTTGTGTCCATTTCGCCAGCTTCTAACCCCCTCCACCCTCTCACCTCCCCTCCAGGCAGGAGATGCCAACATAGTCTCAAGTGTCCACCTGATCCAAGAAGCTCACTCCTCACCAGCATCCCAAGGGATATTTTTGGTTTAAGTTTAAAAATTATCTCAGTTCAAAAATAGTTTCAGGGGTTCATCCACCCTCCATGGCTCCAGAAAGTCTAGAGTCCACGAAAATTTGAAATTCTGTTCTGCATTTCTCCTCTTTTGATCAGGATTCTTGTATAGAATCTCAGATCAAAATATTCAGTAATGGTAGCCAGGCACCATCCAGTTCTTCTGGATTCACTTGAAAAGGATGCAGTTATTCATGGAGGCAATTAGCCACACATTCCATGTCCTCCTCCTATTCCTGACTCTCCTTCTTCCTTTGTTGCTCCAGGTGAATGGAGAGTAATTGTTGTGTGTTGGATGACCACTTACAAGCTTTTAAGACCCCAGGTACTACGCAACTAACTAGGAGGTAGAACACAAGCACTAAACATGTTATTAGGCCAATTAACTGGGATGTCCCATGAAACCATGACCCTAAACCTTCAAACCAAGGAACCAAATCTTATGATATGTTTGGTTGTACAGAAGTTGTGTGTCATTGTTGTAAATACATCTATCATAGAACTTTTGCCAATTTAACTTTTTACAGGTGTACAGCTTATTGACAGAAATTACAGTAATTGGCTGTGCAGTCCTACCCTTAATCAGTGTGATTTTCTATCACCGTTAACTCCCCTTCTCTCCCTCCCTTCCGCCTTTGGTAACTACTAATAAATTTTGTTCTCTGTACATTTGCATTTTCTTGTCTTTTTGTATAAGCAACCAGAAAAACCAAACCCATTGCCCTCGAGTCAATTCCAACTCATAGCAACCCTACAGGACAGAGTGAAACTGCCCCATAGTGTTTCCAAGACTGTAAATCTTTATGGAAGCAGACTGCCACATCTTTCGCCCACAGAGCAGCTGGCAGGTTCAAACTGCCAACCTTTTGGTTAGCAGCCAAGCACTTAACTAGGGATCCTTTATAAAATAAGGTCATACAATATTTATCCTTTTGTGATTGGCTTATTTCACTCAGCATATCTTCAAGCTCCACCCATACTGTAGCAGTATCAAGACTTCATTCCTCCTACTGGCTGAGTAGTACTCCATTGTATATATGTACCACATTTTGCTTATTCATTTATCTGTTGATGGGCATTTAGATTGTTTCCACCTTTTGGCTATTGTCAGTAGCACTGCAGTGAACATTGGTGTATGCATCTCTTTTTGAGTCTTTGCTTTTAAGTCTTTTGGGTATATAGTTAGGAGTGGAATTGCTGGGTCATATGGTAGTTAGGAGTGGAATTGCTGGGTCATATGGTAGTTAGGAGTGGAATTGCTGGGTCATATGGTAGTTAGGAGTGGAATTGCTGGGTCATATGGTAGTTCTATTTTTAGTTTTTTGAGGAACCACCATACTGTTTTCCATGACGGCTGTACCATTTTGCATTTCTACCCGTAATGGATAAGGGTTCAAATTTCCCCACATCCTTGCCAGACACTTTTCTGTGTTTTGTTTTGTTTTGTTTTAAATCTTAACCATCCTAGTAGGAGTGAAATGATATCTCATTGTGTTTTTGATATGCATCTCTCTGATGGCTGATAACACTGAGCATCTTTTTATGTGTTTGGTGGCTATTCGAATGTACTCTTTGGTGAAATGTCTGTTCAGGTCCTTTGCCTATTTTATGATTGGGTTGCCTTTTTGTTGTTAAGTTGCTGAAGTTTTATATATATGTTTTGGTTATTAGATTCTTGTCAGATATATGGTTTCTGGAAATATTCTCCCAGTCGGTAGCTTGTCTTTTCATTTTTTTTGTAAAGTCTATTGATGAACAAAAGCTTTTAATTCTTATGAGGTCCCCAGTTATTTATTTTGTCTTTTGCTGTTTGTGCTTTTGTTATTAGAGAATCCATTGTTGAAAGCTAGGCCTGACAGCGTTGCCCCTGCTTGTTCTCAGAATTTTATGGTTTTAGTTTGCACATTTAGGTCCTTAATCCATTTTGAATTTGAGGCATGGATCCTGTTTCATTTTTCTGCATGTGGAAATCCAACTTTTCCAGCACCATTTATTGAAGAGACTCTTCTTTCCCCATTGAATGGACTTAGCACCCTTGTCAAAAATCAGTCGACAATAGATGTGTGGGTTTATTTCTGGACTCTCAATTCTATCCCATTGGTCTCTATTATTATATCAGTACCTGGTTGTTTTGATTACTGTAGCTGTATAGTATGTTTTAAATGAGTCCTGCTACTTTGTTCTTCTCTTTCAACATTGTTTTAGCTATTCAGGGCCTCTTGCCATTCCATGTAAAGTTGAGGATTGGTTTTCCTATTTCTGTAAAGAAGGCTGTTAGAATTTGGATCGGATTGCATTGGTCTCCAAACTTTTAAATTATACATAAGAAGATATGTTGAGCATGCCTCTCAAAATGTGCATTTATTTGTAAATAATATAAAGTACTATAGTCAATCTATGTATTAGTAAAGCTTTTTGTTTTTAAGATAAAAATATTTTTTTCTCACATCTCCATGGGTATAAGTATTCTAATTTGGAGATATCTGCCCATAGGCAATCAGTCAGTATAATATAAAGTTAAGAGTTCAGGCTCTGGAGTAGATTGCCTGTGTGACTTTAAACAAGTAACTTTTTCTCTCTAGATCTCAGTTTCTCCATCTGTAAAATGGAATAAAAACAGTACCTAACATAATAGGGAAACCCTAGTGGCTGCGTGCTGTGGCTGCTAACCAAAAGGTCAGCAGTTCAAATCCATCAGGCACTCCTTGGAAACTCCATGGGGGCAATTCTACTCTGTCCTATAGGGTCACTATGAGTTGGAATCAACTCGACGGCAATGGGTAATGGGTAGCCTCATAGGGTATTTACTGTGATACATGATATATAAAACAGAGTGGCTGGCACATAGTAAGCACTGATTAGTGTTAGCTATTCCAGAACACTTAATTGTGCTCATGAGGAACCTGTACATACCAAAAGGTAGTCATTCAAGCAGAACAAGCAGATACTGCATAGTTTAAAATTAGAAAAGGTGTATATCAAGGTTGTATCCTTTCACCATATATATAAATGGCGTGGGGGTGGTACCTGACCTCCTCTAACTTCACAAGGGGGAAGGAGAATCAAGATCAACAGCCCAAGGCTGATTCCTATGAGGCAGAGTTCAGACATGTCTCTTCTGTCTGTCACCTTTACCAATTCTGAAACCAGACATCCCTCCCACAGCACTCCCTACTTCTCTGCTGGATTTGGTAATTCATTGCAGTGGCCACACAGAACCCACAGTCAATACTCATGATTATGGGGTTTATTAGGGAAGTAACAGTTACAATTAAGGCTCAGGAACACTCAGGGTACAGTTCTTGCATCAGGACAGCCTCCTTCTCAGCCGTGCTTAAAGGCGCACCTCTCCCTGGACCTTGGCCTCTGCCCAAAGGCACTCAGCTTTCTCTCTCCATGGGCCCGGAAGCCCACCACTGTCTCCTGCTGCCAAGTCTCTGCTGCCAGCTCTCGCTTCCTTCAGTGTTACAGCTCTCTCTCTGTCTGTCTCCTGGTTCTAGGAGGTCCTCAGCACAGGGATCCCAGGTCCAAAGGATGTGCTGGCTCCTGGCTGTTCTTCCTTAGTGGTGGTAGGATCTTCTCTTTCCTGCTCCTGGGGTGCCTCATTTCAAACCCAGTGGAATGGCAAAACTGACCAATCCCTTTAGTAGGCCACAATCACCCTATCACACAGTCCCACCCAGTCACTTGTGTGGGAGTTACAAACCGTGCCAAGAAAGGCCACACAAAAGTGATCCATCGTACCACACCATACTTATTCACTCTGTATGCTGAGCAAATAATACAAGAAGCTGGACTATATGAAGAAGAATGCGGCATCAGGATTGGAGGAAGACTCATTAACAACCTGCGTTATGCAGATGACACAACCTTGCTTGCTGAAAGTGAAGAGGACTTGAAGCACTTACTGATGAAGATCAAAGACTACAGCCTTCAGTATGGATTATACCTCAACATAAAGAAAACAAAAATCCTCACAACTGGACCAGTAGGTAACATCATGATAAATGGAGAAAAGCTTGAAGTTGTCAAGGATTTCATTTTCCTTGGATCCACAATCAAGGCCCATAGAAGCAGCACTCAAGAAATCAAACAGAGCAGGCTGTCTCATTAGGGGGAGAGTAATTTGGACTATGTAGCAAGGAGTATATAAGTTTTTTTGTGAGAGACTAACTGGATTTGTAAACTTTCACTTAAAGCACAATAAAAATTATATTAAAAAAAAATCAATGTTTTGATTGAGCACATCTCTGCAAAAGACCTCTTTTAGGACTAAAGTGTTGCTGATCCAAACCATGGTATTTTCTGTCACCTCATATGCATGTGAAGGCTGGATGATGAACAAGGAAATCTGAGGAAGAATTGATGCCTTTGAGTTATGGTGTTGGCAAAGAACATTGAATATAACATGGACTGCCAGAAAAATGAACAAATCTGTCTTGAAAGAAGTATAGCCAGAATGCTCCTTAGAAGCAAGGATGGTGAGACTTTGTCTTATGTACTTTGGACGTGTTATCAAGAGGGACCAGTCCCTGGTAGAGGGCATCATGCTTGGTAAAGTACAGGGTGAGCAAAAAAGCAGAAGACCTTCAACGAGATGGAGTGACACAATGGCTGCAACAGTGGGCTCAAATGTGGTGAGTATGGCACAAAATCGGGCATTGCTTCATTCTCTTGTACATAGAGTCGCTATAAGATGGAACCGACTCAACGGTACCTAACAACAACAGCATTATTGTTTTATTCAAAGGACATCCATCTTCCCACCAAATCTGTTGCTTCTTCTTTTTCCTTTATATTAGTGAAAATTAAAACCTTCCATCATATTACCCAAACCAGAAACTTGGGAATCATCCTTGATTCCTCCTTCTTTACTTTCCCCAATGTCTTGGTTGCCAAGTCCTCAGTTTTTTTGGAATCCATCCCTTCCTCTCTATTTCCACTGCCACTGGCTTAATTCAGATTCATTTAATAGTCTGATTGGTTTTCTCTGTCTTAATTTTCTCCCCTTCTTTTCAATTGAGTCTCTAGGCATTTCCTTGTTCCTTTTAACATTTTTTTTCCCATGGTGAAATATAACATGCATGTAGACTAGCACATGAAATGACCTGATTAACCAGTAGTTACAGAGTGAACGCCTGTAATTATGAATCAAGAAATAGAACATGGCAGGTATTCTAGAAGCCTACCAGATTTCCTTTCTGACTATAGACTTCTCTCTTTCCCATAGATAACCATTGTTCTGGGTTTTACAATAATCATTTTCTTCCTTGCCTTTATAGTTTGACCATCTGTTTATGCATTCTTAAACAAAACAGTTCCATATTGCCTGTTTCTGAGCTCTGTACAAAGCAAGAAACTGTCTGACTATGTTATTCTCCTATTTAAACCCTTCACTGTCTCAGCCTCATCTTTTCTCTCTTCAGCTTGCAGTCATATAAACCTGTTGTGGGTTTAAGCTATTACTACATATCCCAGAATTCCCTTGCCTGCATAGTTCTGAGTTAGCCTGGATCATAAGAGACATTTTGCACAAGATTTGGAAGGCAGGAATTGAAGCAGCAGCCATATTCTTTCCACACTTGGAAAGTTGATTGAGGGCAGGAGGCGCAGTTCCAGCTCTTTCATGTTGCTTATCTGCTGGATCATCTTGCTGTTATTATAAAAGTATTATAATGACGTGCAAGGACCTGGAGATGGAAAACCAAAAGGGAAGAACATGCTCTGCATTTCTCAAGCTGAAAGAACTGAAGAAAAAATTCAAGCCTCAAGTTGCAATATTTAAGGATTCTGTGGGGAAAATATCAAACGACTCAGGAAGCATCAAACGAAGATAGAAGGAATACACAGTAACATACCAAAAAGAATTGGTCGACATTGAACCATTTCAGGAGGTACCATATGAGCAGGAACCAATGGTACCGAAGGAAGAGATCAAAGCTGCACTGAAGGCATTGGCAAAAAACAAGGCTCCAGAAATTGACAGAATATCAGTAGAGATGTTTCAACAAATGGCTGCAGTGCTGGAAGCACTCGTCTGTGCCAAGAAATTTGGAAGATGGCTACCTGGCCAACTGACTGGAAGAAATCTACATTTCTGCCTATTCCCAAGAAAGGTGATCCCACCAAATGTGGAAATTATTGAACAATATCATTAGTATCACACACAAATAAAGTTTTGTTGAAGATCATTCAAAAGTGGCTGCACCAACGTATCGACAGGGAACTGCCAGAAATTCAACCTGGACTCAGGAGAGGACGTGCAACCAGGGATATCATTGCTGATGTCAGGTGGATCCTGGCTGAAAGCAGAGAATACCATGAAGATGTTTACCTGTGTTTTAATTGACTGTGCAAAGGCTTTCCACTGTGTGGATCACAGCAAATTATGGATAACATTGTGAAGAATGGGAATTCCAGAACACTTAGTCGTGCTCATGGGGAACCTTTACATAGATCAAGAGGCAGCCCTTCGAACAGAACAAGGGGATACTGCGTGGTTTAAAGTCAGGAAAGGTGTCCATCGGCGTTGTATCCTTTCACCATACCTATTCAATCTGTATGCTGAGCAAATAATCTGAGAAGCTGGAATATATGAAGAAGAATGTGGCATCAAGTTTGGAGGAAGACTGACTAACAACCTGCATTATGCAGATGACGCACTTTGCTAGCTGGAAGTGAAGAGGACTTGATGCACTTACTGATGAAGATGAAAGACCACAGCCTTCGGTATGGATTACACCTCAACATAAAGAAAATAAAAATCCTCACAACTGGACCATCATCATAAATGCAACATCATGAAAAATGGGGAAAAGATTGAAGTTGTCAAGAATTTCATTTTACTTGGATCCACAATTAACACCCATGGAAGCAGCAGTCAAGAAATCAAAAGATGCATTGCATTGGGCAAATCTGCTGCAAAAGATCTCTTTAAAGTGTTGAAAAGCAAAGATGTCACCTTGAAGACTAAGGTGCGCCCGACCCAAGCCATGGTGAAATGCCTTTCACATGCCTCCTATGCCTGTGAAAGCTGGACACTGAATAAGGAAGACTGAAAAAGAATTGAAGCCTTTGAATTGTGATGTTGGTGAAGAATATTGAATATACCATGGACTGCCAAAAGAATAAACAAATCTGTCTTGGAAGAAGCACAACCAGAATGCTCCTTAGGAACAAGGATGGTAAGACTGCATCTCACATACTTTGGACATGTTGTTAGAAAGGATCAGTCCCTGGAGAAAGACGTCATGCTTGGTAAAGTAGAGGGTCAGCAAAAAAGAGGAAGACCCTTAATGAGATGGACTGACACAGTGGCTGCAACAATGAGCTTAAACTTAACAACTACTGTGAGGGTGGCGCAGGACCAGGCAGTGTTTCATTCTGTTATAAGTAGGGTTGCTATGAGTCAGAACAGACTCAATGGCACCTAACAACAACAACAGCATCTTGCTGCTGTGGGGCAGCAGCTAGGCCCACAGTTCCTTCTGAATCACCTCCTTTAGCTGCTCTGGATCCCGGGCCGGTTGTGGTCTAACTCCATAATGTAGGGTGCCAGCTTCTCCTGCAGGTCACACCATGATCAAAGTTGGAGGTGGTAAGAGATTGATACAAGTTCCAATTGTGTTTGTGGGCTCCAGTTCATATTTGCAGATTCCAGTTTACTTTTCCTTCCCATCTGCTGCCTTGCTGACTTCAAGCCCCAGCATTAGAAACATAAGCAACAGCCTCATGTGGCATATTTAAGTACCTCCCAAATTAAAAAAAAAAATTTTTTTTTACCTCTATAATAAATCACTTATTGTGTATCGTTACTAGTAGTTTTGCTTCTCTAATCAAACCCTGCCTGTTATAGAAATTAGCATTAGAAGTGCTTCCAGAGAAACAGAACCATGAGGTTCTCTGCATTGGTTCTGGGTTATCTGGAATTGGTTCTGTGATCTGATTAAGGGCGTTAGTGATCATTTTTCCGGCGGGAAAGGGGATGCCAAACGTCTATGGCATGTAGTATCAAAAATTTCTTAAATTATCACTGATAGGTACCTATATTCAAGTGTCTATAGGAAGCAGGGCTTTCAGTAATCAAGTATTTGCTGCCACAGAACATTTAGTGGAAATAAAGAACATAATGAGGTTGATTGCTTCTACTCGTGCTGGCGAACTTGGCTTTCCTGTCTTCATTCCACTGTGGCCTCATGGGAAAAAAAAAGATGGGCTTTTAATTTGAACTCAAGGTCCCGCTCAAGAGACCTGAAGGCTTTTATGACTACCCATAAAGAAACCCTTAACTCCTGCAGCTCTAAGACTGATACTTTTAAAACCACACACAAAGGCTATGAGTGGCTAATCACAAAAAAATCAACACAAGTTAAATTCCCAACTTTCCAGAATCTCTTATGTTAAAGTTAGGGCATTGCTTTGGAAGGAGTAGACCCTGAAAATTCAAATGGAGACATACGAGCAGATTTCAATAAAACTGGGTCCTTGAAGCCCTATATTCTACTGAGACTTCTTTGCTGGTAGAAGCAGTCCTTCCATTCCTGTCTAAAGCTGACTCAAACCTGGACCAAAAGGCAGTCTCCACTAACTGAAGCCAAGATGCTAGAACTTCCTTGGTATACTCTAAAGCAGTGGTTCTCGACCAGGGGTGGTTTTGTCCTCAGGGACATTTAGTAATGTCCAGAGACATTTTTGGATGTCACAACTGTAGAGGCCAGGGATGCTGCTAAACATCCTGCAATGCACAGGTCATGCCTCTACAACTAAGAATTGTTCAGTCCAAACTGTCAGTAGTGCTGAGGTTGAGAAACCCTGCTGTAGGGGAAGGCATCCAAAGGCTTAGAGAGATTGGAATGTTAGAGTGCATTTATCCTGCTCATTCACCCCCTAAATATACCCACTCCCTTCAGCAAGGCTTTGAGAAATACATTTGTGAAGGGAGCCCCAGCGTCCTTGAAGAGTTTTGTGGTGACTATTTTTGTGAACCAGAGATGACAGTGGGAACTTCTGGGCTTCCTAATTCAATGCAAATGATGGGATCTTGAGGTGGCAGAGATCAAGTGGCAGCATTTAATTGACAGAGACAAGGTAGACACAGTTGCTGTAATGGGCAGGAAAGGCTTAGCAGTAATCAGAATAGTCTCAGCCACAGAAATCTTTGGCACTGACTAATTGATCATGGTGTACCTAGAATTGAAATCGATGGGCAGCATATAAGCAGACAAGCTCTACATCTGGTGAACAAAAGTCTCACCACAATAGAGAGCCATGGCCCTTTGACCAATTGCCACATTTGAGTCAGTTTATTGACCCTCAGCCCGTTGAATACAGCAGAGGCCAGATCCTCTTCTTTCTAGCCTTCCCCAAATGGACCTGTGGCCATATACCAGGGTGTCTGTACACTGAGAAAGAAGCATTAACCACACTTTGGAGGGGTTGCTGGATACCGTTTCTGATTTGACACTATTTCCTGGGGCATTAGTTTGCTCTACCGCTCGAAGTAGGGGCTTATGGAGGTCAGGTGATCAATGAGATTTTGCTGTGGGTCTGTTTCACAGTAGGCCCAGTGGCTCCCCAACCCACCCTGTGATTATTTTCCTAGTTCTAGAATGTGTAATTGAAATATACATACTTAGCAACTGTCAGAATTCCACCACTGGTTTCCTGACCTGTGGAGTCAGGGCTATTATGGTAGGGAAAGCCAAGTGGAAGCCAGTATAATTGATTCTACTTACCAAAATAGTAAACTGAGCAACACTGTATTCCTGGACCCAAAAAAAATTCCTGGAGGGACTGTAAAAATGAGTGCCATCGTTAAGGGCTTTAAAGATGTCAGGGAGGTAATTCCTACCACACCCTCCAACTTGCCTATTTGACCAGAAAACAGATAGATCTGAGAGAATGATACTGGATTACTGTAAACTTAATCAAGTAATGACTGTCATTGGAGCTGCTTGCTATCCCAGATGTGGTTTTGTTGTTAGAGCAAATGAACACAAGTTTTGTTACTGGATATGCAGCTATTAACCTGGTGAATGCTTGCTTCTGTATACCTTTTGGTAAAGACCATCAGAAGCAGTTCGCTTTTAGCTAGCAGGGCCAGGATGTCTATTCTCTTTCACTGTCCAGTGTCAGGGATATGTAAACTCTCCAGCCCTATGCCATAATCTAGTCCATAGGAACCTGCATCATCTTTCCACTCCACAGGATATCACGTTAGTCCATTACACTGATGATATGCTGATTGGACCTGGTGAACGTAAAGAAGCAGCTACTGTAGACTCATTGGTAAGACATATATGCCAGAGGATGGGAAGTAAGGCCCACAGAAATTTAGGGGCCTGCCACCTCAGTTAAGTTTCCAACAGTCCAGTGATATGGGGCATGTCAAGATGTCTCTTCCAATGTGAAGGACAAGTTGCTTCATCTGGCACCATCTGCCATTAAGAAAGAAATACCACACCTAGTGTCCGCTTTGGATTTTGCATGTACTATTCTGACCCATTTATCATGTAGCCAGAAAAACTGAAAGTTTTAGTGAGTTCCAGAAAAAGAAACAGCTCTGCAAACAGAAGGTCCAGGCTGACTTGTAAGCTGCTCTGCTACTTGGGCCATATGACATAAGTGTAGACTCAGTGGCGATTGAAGTGTCTGTGGCAGATAGAGATGCTGTGTGGAGCCTATAAGAGCATATAAGTGAATAATAATGTAGATCTTTTTTTTTAGTATTTGGAGCACAGCTATGCTCTGCAGGTAACTATTCTGCTTTTGAGAAACGGCTTCTGGTTTGCTACTGGGCCTTAAGAGACTGAAGGCTTGACCACTGAAGGTTACCAAGTTTCAGGCCTGAGTTGTCCATCATGAACTGGATGTCTTCTAACTCACCCATGGGGAAGTGGTATATATGACACTGGGCTCAAACAGATCCTAAAGGCACAAGTGAGCTGCATGAGCAAATGACAAAGGTAAATAAAATGCCCAAGTCCATGGCCCATACGCTTGCCACACCAGCTTTTCCCTGTCATCTTGCAACTATGGCCTCGTGGGGAATTCGCTATGACCAACTCACTGAGGAAGAAAATATTTAGACTTGGCTTACACTGGCACTACCAGTAAGTAGAAGTATAGTCCTAGTCTGGGGTGGCCCTAAAGGACAGAGACAACAGGAAATTCTCCCAGAAGACAAAACTTTGAGCACTTACTCTGGATGTTCATTTTGCCTGGAAGAAGAGATGCCAAGCAGTACTTATCTATGCTGACTCATGTTGTTAGTTACTGTCCACTTGGCTCCGACTCATGGCGGCGTTATGTATAGCAGAACGAAATGCCCATTCCTTCGCCATCTTCAGGATCATTGATATGTTTAAGCCCATTGTTGTGGCTGTTGTGTCAGTTCATCTCATTGAAGGTTTCCCTCGTTTCGCTGACCCTCTAATTTACCAAACATGATGTCCTTTGTTAGCAATTGATCTTTCCTGACGACGTGTCCAAAATAAGGAAAATGAAGTCTAACCATGCTTAGAGCATTCCAGTTGTATTTCTTCTAAGACTGACTTGTTCGTCCTTCTAGCAGCCTACAGTATATTCAATATTCTTAACCAACACCACAATTCAAATATGTCAATTCTTCTGTCTTTTTTCATTGTCCAGCTTTTGCACACATATGAGGCAATTGAAAAGATCATGGCTTAGGTCAGGTGCACCTTACTCATCAAAGTGACATCTTGCTTTTTAAAACTTTAAAGCGATCTTTTATAGCACATTTGCCCATGGGCAGTGGCTAACAGTTTGGCCAGATGGTCAGGGACTTGGAAGGAACACAACTGAAAAATAGGTGACAAGGAGGCCTAGGGAAGAGGTATGTAGATAGACTTCCCTGAATGCATTCAGAATGTGAAGATATTTGTGTCCCATGTGAATGCTCATCAAAGGACAACCTTAGCAGAGGACGATTTCAATAATCATAAGGGCAAGATGACTCATCTGTGGACACCAGGCAGACTCTTTCCTCAGCCACCCCTTGTCCTTGCCCAACAGACTCATGAAAAAATGTGCTATGATGGCATGGATGGAAGTTATGCATGGGTACAGCTACAGCAACAAAAACTTCCACTCATCAAGGCCAATCTGGCTTTAGCTGCTGCTGAATGCCCATCTTCTCAATAGTCCCTAGTATAACACCATTCCTTGGGGGAATCACCCAGTCACCTGGTGGAAGGTTGATTACATTCCTTGTCTGCAATGCTTCTGCCAAAACCACCATCCATGGACTTACAGAAAGCCTTGTTCACTGTTACAGTTTTCAGCAGAGCCTTGCCTATGACCAAGGAACTCATTTACAGCAAAGGAAGTGCAGCAATGGGTTCATGCTCAAGGAATTCACTGCTCTTTCCATGTTCTCCATCACCCTGAAGCAGATGGCCTGACAAAACAGTGAAACGGCTCTTAAAGTTATTGTGATGAAAATGTACACAACAAACATTTCCCAACACAACAACTTTTAATTCAATGTGGAATGGCTTTTCGAAGACTTAATTACAGTGACAGTTGAATGGCATCTTGCAAGGCAGGGGTAATGTTCTCTAGTATGCAATATGTGCTTTAAGTCAGCAACTACTATGTGACTTCTTCTTTCCCATAACTAGGATTCACAGGCCTGGGAATCAAGGAGTATGTACACGTGGGAGTGTTTCTTTCGCTGTTACTCCCAGTGATTCACATGTGAAATTTTCGCTTCCCGTTCCCGTACCTTTGGGCTCTGCTAGTCTAGACGTCTGAGGATAGTGGTGGGTTTGTATTGTGGCAGCTTACCTAAGGTGTAACTGCATTTTTTTTTTTTTAATAATTTTTATTGTGCTTTAAGTGAAAGTTTACAAATCAAGTCAGTCTCTCACACAAAAACCCACATACACCTTGCTACACACTCCCAATTACTCTCCTCCTAATGAGACAGCCCGCTCTCTCCCTCCATTCTCTCTTTTCGTGTCCATTTCACCAGCTTCTAACCCTCTCCACCCTCTCATCTCCCCTCCAGGCAGGACATGCCAACATAGTCTCAAGCGTCCACCTGATCCAAGAAGCTCACTCCTCACCAGCATCCCTCTCCCACCCATTCTCCAGTCCAATCCATGTCTGAAGAGTTGGCTTCGGAATGGTTCCTGTCCTGGGCCAACAGAAGGTCTGGGGGCCATGACCACTGCGGTCCTTCTAGTCTCAGTCAGACCGTTAAGTCTGGTCTTACGAGAATTTGGGGTCTGCATCCCACTACTCTCTTGCTCCCTCAGGGGTTCTCTGTTCTGTTCCCTGTCAGGGCAGTCATTGGTTGTAGCCGGTCACCATCTAGTTCTTCTGGCCTCAGGATGATGTAGTCTCTGGTTCATGTGGCCTTTTCTGTCTCTTGGGCTGGTAATTGCCTTGTGTCCTTGGTGTTCTTCATTCTCCTTTGATCCAGATGGGTTGAGACCAATTGATGCATCTTAGATGGCTACTTGCTAGCATTTAAGACCCCAGACGCCACTCTTCAAAGTGGGATGTAGAATGTTTTCTTAATAGATTTTATTATGCCAGTTGACTTAGATGTCCCCTGAAACCATGGTCCCCAGACTATGCTGGCCTTCAAAGCATTCAGTTTATTCAGGAAACTGCTTTGCTTTTGGTTTAGTCCAATTGTACTGACCTCCCCTGTAGTGTGTGCTGTCTTTCCCTTCACCTAAAGTAGTTCTTATCTACTATCTAATTAGTGAATGTCCCTCTCCCACCCTCCCTCCCTCTGCCCTCGTAACCACAGAAGAATGTTTTCTTCTCAGTTTAAACTATTTCTCAAGTTCTTATAATAGTGGTCTCACACAATATTTGTCCTTTTGCAACTGACTAATTTCACTCAGCATAATGCCTTCCAGGTTCCTCCATGTTATGAAATGTTTCACAGATTCCTCACTGTTCTTTACCGATGTGTAGTATTCCATTGTGTGAATATACCATAATTTATCCATTCATCCACTGATGGGCACCTTGGTTGCTTCCATCTTTTTGCTATTGTAAACAGTGCTGCAATAAACATGAGTGTGCATATATCTGTTCACGTAAAGGCTCTTATTTCTCTAGGATGTATTCCAAGGAGTGGGATTGCTGGATCGTATGGTAGTTCCATTTCTAGCTCTCTAAGGAAGCGCCAGATCGATTTCCAAAGTGGTTGTACCATTTGACATTCCCACCAGCAGTGTATAAGTGTTCCAGTCTCTCCACAGCCTCTCCAACATTTATTATTTCATGTTTTTTGGATTAATGCCAGC
This sequence comes from Loxodonta africana, assembly GCF_030014295.1. NCBI lineage: Eukaryota > Metazoa > Chordata > Mammalia > Proboscidea > Elephantidae > Loxodonta > Loxodonta africana. Next base: position 91,047,648 of record NC_087345.1, read on the forward strand.
CTTGTTGAAGGTGAAATCTCTTTGTAGTTGTGATCTGCATTTTTCTAAAGTCTAATGATTGTGAACATTTCCTCATATATCTCTTAGCTACCTGATTGTCTTCTTTAGTGAAGTGTCTATTCATATCTTTTGCCCATTTTTTAATTGGGTTATTTGTCTTTTTGTAGTTGAGATTTTACAGTATCATGTAGATTTTAGAGATCAGGCGCTGATCAGAAATGTCATAGCTAAAAACTTTTTCCCAGTCTGTAGGTACTCTTTTTGCTCTTTTGGTGAAGTCTTTCGATGAGCATAGGTGTTTGATTTTTAGGAGCTCCCAGTTACCTAGTTTTTCTTCTACATTCTTTATAATGTTTTGTATACGGTTTATGCCATGTATTAGGGCTCCTAACGTTGTCCCTATTTTTTCTTCCATGATCTTTATTGCTTTAGATTTTATAGGTAGGTCTTTGATCCATTTTGAGTTCGTTTTTGTGCATGGAGTGAGGTATGGGTCTTGTTTCATTTTTTTGCAGATGGATATCCAGTTGTGCCAGCACCATTTGTTAAAAAGACTGTCTTTTCCCCATTTTACTGACTTTGGGCCTTTGTCAAATATCAACTGCTCATATGTGGATGGATTTATGTCTGGATTCTCAATTCTGTTCCACTGGTCTGTGTATCTGTTGTTGTACCAGTACCAGGCTGTTTTGACTACTGTGGCAGTATAATAGGTTCTAAAATCAGGTAAAGTAAGGCCTCCCACTTTGTTCTTCTGTCAGTTTGGCCAGTGGTTTATCGATTTTGTTGAGTTTTTCAAAAAAACCAGCTTTTGGTCTTGTTAATTCTTTCAATTGTTTTTCTGTTTTCTATTTCATTTAGTTCAGCTCTAATTTTTATTATTTGTTTTCTTCTGGTGCCTGTGGGTTTCTTTTGTTGCTCTCTTTCTACTTGTTCAAGTTGTAGGGATAATTCCTTGATTTTGGCCCTTTCTTCTTTTTGGATGTGTGCATCTATTGATATGAATTGGCCTCTGAGCACTGCTTTTGCTGTGTCCCAAAGGTTCTTTCCGATAGGAAGTGTTTTCATTCTCATTGGATTCTGTGAATTTCTTTATTCCATCCTTAATGTCTTCTGTAATCCAGTCTTTTTTGAGCAGGGTATTGTTCAGTCTCCAAGTGTTTGATTTCTTTTCTCTGCTTTTCCTGTTATTGATTTCCACTTTTATGGCCTTATGGTCAGAGAAGATGCTTGTAATATTTCAATGTTTTGGATTTTGCTGAGGCTTGCTTTATGACCTAATATGTGGTCTATTGTAGAGAATGTTCCATGTGCATTAGAAAAGAAAGTATAGTTGGTTGCTGTTGGGTGGAGTGTTCTCTATATGTCTACGAGGTCAAGTTGGTTGATTGTGGCATTTAGATCTTCCGTGTCTTTATTGAGCTTCTTTCTGGATGTCCTGTCCTTCACCAAAAGTGGTGTGTTGAAGTCTCCTACTGTTATTGTGGAGCTGTCTGTCTTACTTTTCAATGCTGATAGAGTTTGTTTTATGTATTTTGCAGCCCTGTCATTGGGTGCATAAATATTTAACATGGTTATATCTTCTTGGTGTACTGTCCCTTTAGTCATTATATAGTATCCTTCCTTATCCTTTCTGATGGATTTAACTTTAAAGTCTATTTTGTCAGAAATTAATATTGCCACTCCTGCTCTTTTTTAATTGTTGTTTGCTTGATATATTTTTTTCCATCCTTTGAGTTTTAGTTTGTTTGTGTCTCTAAGTCTAAGGTGTGTCTCTTGTAGGCAACAAATAGATGGATCTTGTTTTTTAATCCATTCTGCTACTCTCTGTCTCTTTATTGGTACATTTAGTCCATTTACATTCAGGGTCATTTTGGATAGGTATGAATTTAGTGCTATCATTTTGATGTCTTTTTTTGTGTGTTGACAAGTTTCTTTTTCCCACTTGATTTTATGTGCTGAGTAGATTTTCTTTATATATTGTCCTTTCCTCATATTTGTTGTTGATTTTGTTTCTGTTGAGTCTGTATTTTTCCCTTGTATTTTAGTTTGATGAGTAGTATAGTTTGTCTCCTTTGTGGTTTACCTTATTATTTACCCCTATTTTTCTAAATTTAAAACTAAATTTTATTTCTTTGTATCGCCATATCTTCCTCTCCATGTGGAAGGTGTATGATTACATTTCTTAGTCCCTCTTTATTATTTTAATGTTGTCTTCTTTTATATAATAACATCGCCATTACCCTGTGTTGGGCATTGTTTTTTTAATCTTGTTTTTTTTTTTTGGATTTCCCTGTCTGGGTTGACTTCTGGTTGCTCTGCCCAGTGTTCTAGTCTTGGGTTGATACCTGATATTATTGATTTTCTAACCAAAGAACTCACTTTAGTATTTCTTGTAGTTTGGGTTTGTTTTTTACAAATTCCCTTAACTTGTGTTTTTCTGGAAATGTCTTAATTTCACCTTCATATTTAAGAGACTGTTTTGATGGATATATGATTCTTGGCAGGCAATTTTTTTCCTTCAATTTTTTAAATATGTCATCCCATTGCCTTCTTGCCTGCATGGTTTCTGCAGAGTAGTCTGAGCTTATTCTTCTTGACTCTCCTTTGTAGGTGACTTTTCTTTTATCCCTCGCTGCTCTTATAATTGTCTCTTTATCTTTGGTTTTGGCAAGCTTGATTATAATATGTCTTGGTGACTTTCTTTTAAGATCGACCTATGTGGAGTTTGACGAGCATCTTGGATAGATATCTTCTCATCTTTCACAATACCAGGGAAGTTTTCTGCCAACAAATCTTCAACAATTTTCTCTGCATTTTCTGTTATCCCTCCCTGTTCTGGTACTCCAGTCACTCGTAGGTTATTTCTCTTGATAGAGTCCCACATGATTCTTAAGGTTTCTTCATTTTTAAAAAATTCTTTTATTTGATTTTTCTTCAAATATATTAGTGCCAAGTGATTTATCTTCGAGTTCAGAAATTCTAGCTTCTACTTGCTCAATTCTGCTCCTCTGACTTTCTATTGAGTTATCTAATTCTGTAATTTTATTGTTAATCTTCTGGATTTCTGACTGCTGTCTGTCTGTGGATTTTTCCAGCTTATTAAGCTTTTCATTATGTTCCTGAATAATCTTTCTAATTTCTTCAATTGCTTTATCTGTGCATTCCTTGGCTTGTTCTGTGTATTGCCTCATTTCCTCCCTGATGTCTTGAAGGGTTCTGTATATTAAACTTTTGTATTCTGCATCTGGTAATTCCAGGAATGCACTTTCATCTAAAAGATCCCTGGATTCTTTGTTTTGACAGCCTGTTGAGGTGATCATGGTCTGTTTCTTTATGTGACTTGATATTGACTGTTGCCTCTGAGCCATCTATAAGTTATTGTATTAGTTTATGCTTGCTTACTGTGTCGTAGCTGCTTTCTTTGCTTTGTTTTGGTGTACCCCCCTGGGTTGCTTGAGTGAGCTAGCTTGATTATTTTCGCCTTTGGAGCTCTGATGTCCTGTCCCCAGCTGGCTAGAGCTGTTATCAGGTATATCAGTCTAGGAGTCCATTCAGTTTTCTTGTATGAATTCAGCTCAGGTTTCTAGGTAGCTGATATCAAGTGTGTGGTACAGGCTCTGACCTACAGTCTTAGAGGGGCAGGGGTGATTGGCGTATATACTGGTATCTGATTGCAGCAGGGGGTCACTCTCTGAACAAGGCAGGGGGCTGAGAACCGACCCCCAAGTGTCTCTGAGGAAAACGCATCTCTGTTCCCTAAAGCGTGCTGGTGGGAGGGTTCTGCAGAGGGACCATGGGCACCCAAAATTTTTGGATGTAAGGACTGGGAGGTACCAGTTATCTTTGGATCCCTGTTGCGGGTGGCTGGGTGACCTGAGTGGAGCTACCAGTCCTTAGGTCCCTCATGTGGGTAGGTGAGGACCTTATTTAATAGGCAAAGCAATGTCAAACATCAAACACCCACCTCTCCACCGCACAGCTGAAATGGTTGGCGTTTGCCAACAAGGGCCTATTCTCCCAAAATAGGCCCACACAGGTCCATGCAGAAGGGAAGGGTGCTCAAGGTCCACGGACGGTTTATGCCTGGACAGGAGCTGCTTCTGTCCTGAGCTCCCCCGGTTAATGGAGCTGTCAAATTATCTTTTCCCCCCAGCTGCAAGTTTTTCCTTCCCCAAGGCTAGGAGGATGGCTCTAGGTGCTCTCCAGGGTCTATCTCAGGCCCAGGGATTCAGCTGCCAAGGCCGGCTTGGGGGTGGGGGTGGGGGTGCAGTAAAATATACGTAAGTACTTAGCTTTTGCCGAGAGCGCCCTTCTCTTCAGGTTCTGGAGGTGTGAGTGGGCTGTGTGGCTGGCTGCTTCTCCCTGAGGAAACTGCGGCCGAACACTAGTACCAGCCTGCCACCGCTGCCGCCGCTCTGGAATGGTGCCTGAGGGCTCCCGGCGATTCAGGTCCGGTAACTCCTCTCTACTTCTGAACGGCCTCTTCCTCCCCCTGCCCCTCAGTTCATTGTCTAAGCTTGCCTTTGATGCTCAGGGCTCCCAGCTTGTCACAAATAAACTCGTTTCGCTTGTTTTTTCCAGTCTTTGTTATAAAGAGTGCTCAACAGAAGCGTCTGTCTGCTCCGCCATCTTGGCCCCGCCCCTCCGGTGTAACGGCATTTTTCACAATTGCTTTCCCTTTATTCCCTGTGTTGGTGCACATGAGATTTAGAAGGCAGAAACGAAGCCAAATTCTTTTTACACTTGGAAGGCACAGTTGCAGCACTTTTTTGTTTATCCACTGGCTGACCTTGTTAACCAAACCTGCAGTTCTAAGGCCCCTGCTGAATTTCCTCCTTCACCTTCTCTGACTTTTTAGTCAGGTCATGTTTAGTTCTGGATGAAGATTATCAGCTTCTACTTATAGGTCACTCCCAGCATTGAATTGGGAGGCTTGAAGATCGTGAGAGACCCGTGAAGTTTCCAGTCCATCCTTGTGGGTTCCAGCTCATCCTTGCAGGCTCCAGATTATCCTTGCTTCCCCTTCTTTGCATCCATCTTTCCTTCCTATCTGCTTATCCTGGCCACTTCAGGCCCCAGCTCTAGATACATTAAAAAAAAAACAAAAACCCGTTGCTGTCGAGTTGATTCCAACTCATAGCGACTCTATAGGATGGAGTAGAACTGCCCCATAGAGTTTCCAAGGAGTGCCTGGTGGATTTGAACTGTGGACCTTTTGGTTAGCAACTGTAGCTCTTAACCACTGCACCACCAGGGTTTCCCAGATATATAAGTAAGAGCCTCACAATTGCATAAGGCCAAATACCTATAATAAATTATTATAACTTACTACTAGTAGTTTTGCTTCTCTGACGGAAGCCTGACTGATCCACTCACCATACTGCTATGTGGAGCTCCAGTGACATGCCATGCTTCCATGTCTTTGTATTCTCTTCTGCCTGGAATCCTGATTTCCTTCTCTGCCTAATTTATTCCTCCATGTCCTTGACTCATCACACACTTTACCTCCTTAGAGAAGTCTCCCTTGACCTCCCAGTCCTAGTTTTGTGCTTCCATGGCAACCTGTGCTTTCTCTGTCAATACCTATCATTTTATAGCACCAGAATTGGATTCTTTTGTCCTTGATTTCTCTCCCTAAGGAGACCAAACTCAACTATTTGAGGGACTGAGTCTTATCTCTGTAACTTTTAGGTCAGTAGTGTCTGGCACGTAGCAGGTGCTCATTAAATGTTTGCTCAATGATGAAAATAAAGACTATAACTACAAGTTTACTTATATTTGGTTCTTGTTGTATTTGGTTCAAGACTCAGATCTCACAGCTCAGAGTAATAAGATAATTACCATATAACTCATTCCATAACCCTGGACCTACTCTTAGGCTGATCCCACTCTGCACAGAATGAAGTAGAAATAAGAACACTGTGACTTGTTCTCATCATTAACTGGAGACAAAAAAAAGAAAATTAGATAATTTAGGTCTCATAATGGATTTCTTGTTAGAACTATCTGATTTAGCTTGAATTAACCAAAATTTTTTTTGCGTTTGATTCATGTGACTCCAGATTTACCAAAAAAAAAACAAAAAACAAAAAACAAAACCTGATTATGATTTGATATTTCATGAGGAACATACAAGCTGTCCAGCATGCCTAGAAGGAATTTCTCACTGTTAACTGACAAATTGGCTTTTGACTATGATGTGGTATACCCTGTGGCTTGGTACAGGGAAGACGTATACTGATCTCAAGGACAGTCAGATCCCAGTCCACGTGTCAGCTATATTTTGCAATGTAAATTAATAAATTGAAATTCCAATTTTATTCCCCGTTCCTAAAATTAACCAGATAATTTTAAACCTGTTCTTTGGATTTGACTGTGTAGGTCTTGCTTAATTTATGGGTTAACACACACATACACACAAAAAAATTCCCTATTGCTCAAACATGTAATAAAAGGACAAAGATACTTGTGGGCTCCAGTAATGTCTTCTTCCCAGTTAAACTACTTTAATAGGCACATCCACTGTTCAAATATCCAGTGGATACGTGAGAGTTTCACCCTAACTCTTAGCTGTGCAGTCTAGGGTAGGAGCTATGCCCACTGCTCTTAGCTGTGCCATACAGGCTGGGAACTATGACTGCTGCTCTTAGCTGTCTGGATAGGACCACTGCTTTTGGCTGAGGGACATACAGTGGGACATATTAGCTCCTCTTTTCACTGTTACCTTTTTCAGGATAACAGAATCCACCATGCTGGTTCTCTGCTGGAGATTTTGAGTCAGTGCTGAAAATTCTAAGAAATATTTAAGTCCACAACTGGACAGCAACCCCAACCAAGTGAAGATCAGTATCTTTTGTACTCTTCCTTACCCATTATACTTACCCGAGTCTCTCCCCTCATTTGCCTAACCTCACCATTCAAAACAAGTATTGTCACCTTCTAATTTAAATGAATAAAAAATACTCTCGAAGACAGCTGAACACAGATACAAATTAAACAGGTTACCTAGAGTCAGAGCTCCTACAACAAATCCTTGTGCAGCGACTCTCATGTGAATAAGATGAATGGACATTTTCTGATCTCTTCTGTACTTTAACTTGTAAAGACCGTAGGACACCACAGTCACAAAGCCTGCTATCCCTGAGAATTGAAAAAATAAGGGTTATGTAAATAGCAGGACAGTATTCCCAAGAGTTTAGAGAGTTCAATGAGAAAATTTACAAAGGATCAGTACCTGGAAGATAAGCAGGCAAGACACCAAAGAATATTTTAAAATATGTAAAATCCAGAACCATGTTGGATTTGACTGACTGGATTTTAAAATGTGCCCTGAACATTCTTGAATTCAATATTTGTGGTTTTGTCTCTTCCCAGAAAAATTTGGACTACATAGTAATTTGTCTAATACCTTGTAATTTTCCTGAGGCACAATTTCAAATTGTGCATGCTGGAAGGCTTTTATCTGGGGCAAGTCACTTAGCCAGTGAGTAAACCCACGAAATATCTAGCATCCAGCTTTTGACCTTTTGGCTTTGCTCCTTGCTACTTGTCATCAAAGAAGGAGTAAATCTAGTCAGGTGATAAAAACTTTGTTTCTCTAAAAAAATGAGAAGTTACATTTTAATGAGAGCTGAAAAGATAGGAATATATGCACAATAAGTATATACCTCTGGGAAAAACTGTGATTCTAGAAAAGTATATAAAAATGTGATTGATTTTTATGTGGAATAGCAAGTTTTGATGAGCCATGCTGGCACATGTGTGTTTCCGTGTGTGGGTGAGGGTGTTTGTATTCTTTCAGGATCCATTTAATAACTGGAAACAAGTATCAGAGTAAATAATCACATTTAACGTATATTTTTATAAGCTGATTAGCAGTGAATAAAATTAAAATAAAAATGATGCACTACAGGAGTCCTGGTGGCTCAGTGGTTAAGTGCTTGGCTGTTAACCAAAAGGTAGGCAGTTTAAATCCACCACCCACTCCTTGGAAACTCTATGGGGCAGCTCTACTCCGTCCTATACAGTTGCTCTAGGGTCGCTGGGGTTGGAATCGACTCGACAGCAATGGGTTTGGTTTTGGTCGGGGTTTGATGTGCTATAGACATAAAAACAGCAAACAACGAAAGACAATAAAATGATGATTGTAGGCACACGGAAAAACAGGTACAATGCTGAAATCTCTGTAAGTCTGGCCAAATCAGTCTGGAAATAACTCTAGGAATATGTAATAAATAATATTAAACTGAGCGTGATTTCTGCTCTGGAAATTCCACTTTTAGAAACATACTCCAAGGAAATAACCAAAACAAAATTCAAAAAATTGACACAAAGATGTTCCTGGCTACGCTATGTGTGGGCAAGACTAAACAACCCAAATGGTCCGACCTGAGGAAAAACTGCCATAGCTATTAAAAAATTATAAATACCTAAAGTTCTAATATACAGAAATGTGCATATGAAGTGTTAAGTGAAAAAAGCAAAACCAAATAATCTATCAGAACAGATTTTAAATACATTTAATCCATACAGAGACCTTACTAGTGGCCCCAAAAAGATTTTAAACAAGGTAAATAGAGTTTTACGTGAATGGATTTATGATCACAGGAGTTGTTTAAGGTAACAAATAGAAATATTTTGTAAATTATCTGCTCAGGACACTCTATTCTGTGGCAGGAGGTACATAGTAGATATTGTTAAAATAACAATACCCAGTGCCTTGGAGCCGATTCCGACTCATAGCGACCCTATAGGACAGAGTAGAACTGCCCCACAGAGTTTCCAAGGAGCGCCTGGCGGATTCGAACTGCCAACCCTGTGGTTAGCAGCTGTAGCACTTAAAATAACAATAGCTGAACAAAACTATTCAATGATATGTGTCCAATTTTTATCATTATTTACTTTCTGGTAAAAAAAAAAAAAAAAAAACAAACTGGCTGTCTTCCCTTGATTAAATCAAAGCTCTGTTCTTACTTAATTTGGCTTTGTTTCTTTTAGCGATTAAAGACAGACCGTTACTGTTTTCCATGTAGTCTCTCTGGTGTTTGTATATAATTGAATTTAGCTAGAAACACTTTTATCTTTCTGCTTTAATCATTAATTTAATGTAAACCAGGAACAGTGATTAATCTCTGTTCGTTATAGTGATCTATTTAAGTAGTAAGTTCTTGAATTGTTTTTCTAGTTCAAAATGCTAAGATGAATAAGTCACTATTAAATTATTTTTTTCCATTTCTAGTCGGTACTATTACAAACCTTAAATGAAACTTCTAAATATGGGGTATTACTGTAAAGTGAAATTTTGATTCTTGTTGATATGTGAATAATGACACTTATGAAGTTAGTAGATTAGCAGCGACACTTAATGGAAACGTGATTTATATCTATTTACCAGGTTTTATGGAATCGATATATTCACAAACTTATATAAGTTTGATTTAAACAAGATATTTTAACAGTTTCCAGAAACACTGAACCCAAGAGTCATGGCTGCAGTATACGATAATAATACTTAGGGCAGTTTAAGCATCCAGAAAAGAAGAAAGAGAATGCTTAGATTTTAAAGCATAATATTGGTGCTTAGATTCTGTTTTTTTTTTTTTTCAGTCTGCATAATATTGGTGCTTAGATTCTGTATTTTTTTTTTTTTTTTTTAATGTCTACAGACATATAGTATTTGTTGAAAATGTAAACACACTAAGTGTGGGTGGGAAAAGGGTGAAGAGGCTAAGGCTCCAGGTGCCATTATAATACCATTCCTTTTATCCAGAGTTTACTGAAGCATCGACCTCAACATGTGGAACACACCAGGAAGCCAGCAAAAATGGCCTCTGAGCAGCCAAATGAACACCACAGAGTTCATGCTCCCCAGTGACCAGGTAAGCCCAGGCTTTCACTCAGAGCTTCTTTACTCTGAATGGACTCACAGTTCTGTCAAGCTTGGGTATTTAGCTAGAACATTCGAAGCAGAATTTTTTTGATCGACAGAATTACGGTATCCACAATAATGGAAGAAACAAAAATCTGTAAACAGCAGACACAAGAGTTCTTTAGTTGTAGGACGAAGAGACCTATACATCTCAGTAATCCCTAACAGACTCTCAGTGTAATATGCTCCTGCTGATCCCGAGTCATCCTGAGAAAGTAAAAGTCCGTTCAGTCAATCCCACCTGGATCGGCTGGGAACTCATAATTTATGTTAGATAGCCCTATATAAAAATGGATAACAAGAGCTGAACAAAACTATTCAGTGATATACATATATCCAATTTTTATCGTTACTTACTTTCTAGCAAAAACCTGGCTCTCTTTTCTTGATCAAATCAAGGCTCTGTTGTTACTTAAATTGACTTGGATCCTTCGTAATGATAACTAACATTTACTGAGAATTCACCATGTACTAGAAACTGTTCTGAAAGCTTAAATCATACTCATGCTTAGAGGGGTTAGCTTCGATTATCTGAAAAAAAAAATTCAATTATATGAAGTACTTAAATCCTCAAAGATACTGGTAAGCCATTTTTATGTTGTTACAAACAGTTTTCTGGTATCCAGTCAAGGCTCATACTTACCTACAGGGACAAAGGGGGAGTCTCTAGATTTCCTGGTCAGCCGGGACAATGGGCTCTCATCCTCATCTGCTGACCACTGGTTATCTGATGACATTTTCTCTCTAGTAACAGGCGAGGGTAAGTGTAGTTGCTGTGAATCATTAACAAGAATCCATTTACCCTCTCCCACTATACTCTTGATTATGTGTTCTTCTGTCTTTATTTGCTTGATATGCCTGTCTGCTCAATAGAAATAAACAGTCATCTTCAGACTTCTCAATATAGAATTTTTTAGTTTTGTCTTGGGGGTCGTGTAAGAGACGCATGTATAAAGAGAGGGAGTAACAATCAGATTCCATGCATACAGAGTAAAAATTAACACAGCTCACAATTCTGTTATTCAGTCTCCTCTCGCCAAGATACACTACTCAGCATTTGAGACCACTGGAAACCTCAGGACTTCTTCCACAAACCTTAAGAGCTCAGATTCTTTTTCGAAGTCTCATTTTAAAGAATGATGCCAGTGCCGACATAGGCAGAAACAATCCCAGATGTACAGGTCCTGGGAGAATGATGACTCCAATTCTGGAGAATGATGACTCCAATTCTGGAGAATGGGCAGAGTGTTATAAAGTCATGCAGGTATTTACCAGGCATCTACTATGTGCCAGGCGCTGTGCTAGGCCACGGGCATTCCCTTCCTTGTCTACACAGCCTGAATGAGGACACTCAAAAAAGCAACCAAAATAAACACAGCTTAGAAGCACCTCAGTCTCTTATCAGTGCAATCCACTGTTTTCACCGCAAAATTCAAATACACTGGCTTCATCCTGTGAATAAGCTTTCATCAGACAATGTACCCCGGTAATTGGCAGAAGTACAATACCTTTGCTGAGTCCCCACTACCTGCTGTCTGTCTCCCGAGCAGGAGGCTGTAGATCAGAACAGACTGCAAGGCAGGGACATATTTATGTGCATTTCCAACTAATTGATAATGGGAAAGCCCAGAAACACACATGGGGGCGGGAAGGAGACTGGTATTGGCCAAGGTTTCCTCCGCACCCACTGGAAGCTCACTGGTAGCGGCACCTGGGCCACAAGTCAGCTTAAGACTTCCCAAGAAGATGCATTTACTTAATTCCTCCCGTCACTGGGGAGCTCCCAGCTTGCTTCTGTGGCCATGAGCCCCAGTACCGGACCCCAGGGTGCAGGGTTCCAACACCGGGATAAGGGGAGTGGCCTTAGCCATCTGAGACTGAGATGCATTGGCCAGAGGGGCGCCCACCACAGGAGAGATTCTGGGACAACGCACCAGAATTCCGGCCGGGGTCACCTGGCGATGGGAGCCCCACGCACCTGCGGTCACTGCGCAACTCCGAGCCTCTCTGAGCCTCTGGCATGCCCTGCGGGGAATGACAGACATCACCAGCCCATGACCAATCCAAAGGCGGAGGACCTGCTCTGGAAGGAGGTGAGAGTGCCCACTCACCTGTCCTTGCACATCTAACCTTAGGGGCTGTGGCCCAAGGAACAGGTGTGCCGGAGAAAGGCATGGGTCAGTCGTAGGCGCTGCCCTCACTTCCGACTGGCCTTTGCTGTCTTGGGACCCCTTGAGGCTTCAGACAAATCCTTGCTCACTGCTTCCCTCCATCTGCAGCCTCATAGACCTGGGGATGAGGGAAGGGGACGGGGAGGTTTCACTTTTTTTTTTCTTTTATAACATAATGTTTAAATAGTTTTAGGCGGAAGAGTTCCAAGAATAGTACAAAGAACTGTATGTCCAGCGCCCAGAGTTCCTGTTGTTAACATTTAGCCACATTTGCTTTATCATTTTTCTCTAGATACAATTCTTTCCCCCCGAACCATGTGAGTAAATTGCAGATCAGTGAGTGGGTCTTTATCCCTGTACAATTCTGTATTTAGGGCATTCTCTTACATATCCCATAGTACAATAATCAAAATCAGGAAATTCACACTGATAATACTCTTATCATTGTTATCCAATCATAGTTCACAAATTCCCAATAATGTACTTAAATAGCAAACAATTTTTTTTTCCTGTTCCAGGATCCACCTAGGATCACAAATTGCATTTAGTTATCATGCCTCTTTAAAAACAAACAAACCGCTGCCTTCCAGTCGATTCTGACTCATACAGACCCTATAGGACAGAGTTGAACTGCCCCATAGGGTTTCCAAGGAGCAGCTTGCAGATTCTAACTGCTGACCTTTTGATTAGCTACCAAGCTCTTAACTACCAGGGCATGTCTCCTTAGTCTCCTTTAGTCTGAAACAGTTATTTAGTCTGTCTTTGTCTTTCATGACCTTGATATTTTGACAGTGCAGGCCTGTCCTTTTGTAGGATGGCTCTCAATTTAGGCTTGTCTGATGATTTCTCATCATTACATTGACGCTACACATTTTTGACAGAATACCACACAAGTGATGTTGTGTCCTTGGTGTGTAACTCAGTGTTGGTAACTTCGATCCAGTGTTGTGCTGAGAAATGTTTTAACAGCTGGTTTTCCAGAAGAAGAAAAAAGAAGCAGCAGTCCTGATTTATAACATTTGCCTATTTCCATGGTATAAATACTACCAGTGAGACTAGTTTCAAACTACGCCTGACGTCACTGAACACAGAGTTGGGAAGAGATGTGCACAGTTGCCCGTTGTGAGTTGGTATGAGTCGGCTCTAGCACACCACTGCTTTGGCCACTTGAGTTGAAGTGGTCTCTGCCAGCTTCTCCGCAGTAAAGTTACTGTGTTATCCCTTTGTAATTAATAAATATTTTATGAGGAGATACTTTAATATTACACAAATATTCTGTTATTCATTAAAATTTTACCTATTAGTTTCAGGATTCTTTGCAGGGGTCCATGTTCCTTGCTTGAATCAATTAAATCTATGTTTGCCAGATGGTAGTTTTCTAAATCTGTCATTCCTTTTATATTTATTAGTTGGCATTATGCTATAAGGAATAGCTTTCCCTTCTTTCCTACTTATTTAATTATTCACTTATTTATATAAATGTGGATTCATGGATTCCTATTTTATTCTGTGGTTTATAATCCATTACTACAATTATTTATTTTAATGGTCAAATTGTCCCAGATTTGGCTAGTGGGAGCCCCTTCAAGCTGGCTCCTGTGTCTTTTTTTTTTTTAATGTGGTAAAATATATATAACATAAAATGTTCCACTTTAACAATTTTCAAGTGTACAATTCGGTGGCCTTAATTACATTCACAATTTTGTCCAGTCATCACCACTCTTTCCCAAACTTTCATATCACCCCAAGCACAAACTTAGACTCCGTTAAGCAATAACTGCCTATTCCTTCCCCCTCCCCCTGCTGACCACTAATAACCTTTTGTCTCTATGCATTTGCCTGTTGTAGATATTTCATTTAAGTGGGATCATACAACATTTGTTCTTTTATGTCTGTCTTATTTCACTCAGCACAACATTTTCAAGGTTCATCCATGTTGTAGCACGTATCAGAACTTAATTTCTCTTTATGGCTGAATAGTATTCCATTGTATGTATGCACCACATGTCATTTATCCATTCATCCTTGGATGGACACTTGGCCTGTCTTCGTTTTTTGGCTATTGTGAGTAACTACAATGAATATGATGTCCAAGTTTTTATGTGTTTTTGACATGTTCTCATCATTCTTTGAAGACTTCCTTACATCCTGGCATAACAAATTATTCCAGACTGAACTTGTTCTTTTTCTGTCCTAGCCTGGAAATCAACTATTTCTTCAAGGAGCCTTGGTTCATTTTCTTGGAGAATGGAATTGAGAAATCAAGATCTGGGCATTAGGGGTATTCATTCTCACTGGAGCGTAATTGCTTCTAGGCCCTCTCAGCAGGCAGGGTTAAGATTTATATGTATGTCTATACCTACATCTATCCATCTGTATATCTATGTTGAATATATATATATATTCCTGTATATATATACTAAAAACGATAAATTCAGACTAGTATCTATGTTATGGGTTGATTCGTGTCCCCCCAAAAGATATGTTTAAGTCCTGACCTTCAGTACCTGTGAATGTGACCTTTCGGAAATACGGTGTTTGCAGATGTAAGCAGTTCAGTTAACATAAGGTCATCCTGGAGTAGGGTGGGCCCTAATCCAATATGACTGGCATCCTTATAAGAAGAGGAGAAGAGAGAGGAGAAAAGACACAGAGACAGAGACAGGCAGGGAAGCTAGCCATGTGATGTCGGAGAAGAGATTGAATAGTGTTTGTACAAGCCAAGAAACTCCTGGGGCTACCAAAAGCTGGGAGAGGCGAGGAAGGACCCTCCACTAGAGGCTTCAGAGGGAGCGTGGTCCTGCCAGCACCTTGATTTTAGACTCCTCGGCTCCAGAACTGTGAAAGAATAAATTTCTGTCGTTTTATGCCACCCAGGTTGTAGCACCTTGTCGTTACTTTGTATTAGCCCGAGGAAACTAATATGATCTTCAGTTTCAATCCAACTTCACCGGGTTCATTCCAGTCTTCTCCCTTTTCCTATTTGTGATTCCCTTCTCTCCCTGGTGGCACAGTGGTTAAGAGCTCGGCTGCAGTTTGAATCCACCGGCCATTCCTTGGAAACCCTATGGGGCAGTTCCACTCTGCCCTATAGGGTCACTGTGAGTTGGAATTGACTGGATAACAACAGGTTCTTGGTCTCTCAGTATGAGAAACACAGCTCCCATTGTCCTCAATATATTTGTTTATTTGCTCAATTCTTTTTTTTTTTAATAATTTTTACTGAGCTTTAAGTGAACGCTTACAAATCAAGTCAGTCTGTCACATATAAGCTTATATACACCTTACTCCATACTCCCACTTACTCTCCCCCTAATGAGTCAGCCCTTCCAGTCTCTCCTTTCGTGACGGTTTTGCCAGTTTCTAACCCTCTCTACCCTCCTATCTCCCCTCCAGACAGGAGATGCCAACACAGTCTCAAGTGTCCACCTGATACAAGCAGCTCACTCTTCATCACCATCTCTCTCCAACCCATTGTCCAGTCCCTTCCATGTCCGATGAGTTGTCTTCGGGAATGGTTCCTGTCCTGGGCCAATAGAAGGTTTGCGGACCATGACCACCGGGATTCCTCTAGTCTCAGTCAGTCCATTAAGTCTGGTCTTTTTATGAGAATTTGGGGTCTGCATCCCACTGATCTCCTGCTCCCTCAGGGGTTCTCTGTTGTGCTCCCTGTCAGGGCAGTCATCGGTTGTGGCCGGGCACCATCTAGTTCTTCTGGTCTCAGGATGATGTAAGTCTTTGGTTCATGGGGCCCTGTCTGTCTCTTGGGCTCATAGTTATCGTGTGACCTTGATGTTCTTCATTCTCCTTTGATCCAGGTGGGTTGAGACCAATTAATGCATCTTAGATGGCTGCTTGTATTAAGACCGACCCCAGATGCCACATTTCAAAGTGGGATGCAGAATGTTTTCATAATAGAATTATTTTGCAATTGACTTAGAAGTCCCCTTATATTTGCTCAATTCTAAAATACAAAAAAAGAAGTTTCAGAATTTCTAACCCATACCTCTGTCAAAAGGAACCCTGGGGGCACAGCGGTTAAACGCTTAGCTGCTAACCAAAAGATTGGCGATTCGAACCCCCCAGCTGTGGCAGATGTGGCAGCCTGAAACCCTATGGGGCAGTTCTACTTTGTCCTACAGGGTTGCTATGAGTCAGCACCAGGGACGAATTGTCCAATAAGCAAGCTATACACGGCTTACTTGTGCTTACTTAGTCATCTGTAATGCACAATTTCATCTGTGACGAAAAACAGGTGAAACTGGACTACAGAATAGTAAGTAAACACAGTGTGTAACTTGCTTATTGGTTAATCCACCCCTGGATGTCACACAGCGATAAAAACAGTAACCTCTATGAAAAAGAAGTCTATTAACTGGATTTAACTATTAGTTCTTTTTGTCTGAGGGTATACAGTTAAAATACTGTGTTCAAAAATCACCTGGAATGAAAACATATGTTCACACAAACACTTGTACACCAGTGTTCATAGCGTCACTATTCACAATAGGCAATAAATACATGGAAACAACCCACATGCCCGTAAACGAATGAATGGATAAATTAAAAATATATATATGGCATATCCATACAATGGAATATTATTCAGCTATTAAAAGAAAGGGAGTGATACGTGCTACAACATGAATGATTCCTGAAAACATTATGCTAAGGGAAAGAAATCAGTTACAAAAGACCATGTACTGTATGATTCATTTATATGAAACTTTCAGGATAGGTGAATTTATAGAGTTAGAAAGCAGGCGGGACTTGTGGTTTTCAGGGGCTGGAGATGTGGGAGAATGAAGAGTGACTGTTAATGGGAATTTCCTTTTGTGATGATGAAAAATGTCCGGAACTAGGTAGTGGTGATAGTTGCACAACACTGTGAATGCACTTAGTGCCAATGAAACGTACACTTCAAAATGGTAGATTTTATGTTACATGCATTTTGCCACAATAAGATTTTTTTTAATGCTTTTAAAAAACAGAAATTAATTTTGTCACAGTTTTGGAGGCTAGACGTCTGAATTCAAGGTGTTGACAGGGCCATGCTCCCTTCAAAGGTTCTAGGGAAGAATCTGTCCTTACTTTTCTAGCTTCTGGTGGTTTTAGCCCAGTGAGACTCATTTTGGCTTATGACCTCCAGAATTATAAGATAATAAATTTGTGTTGTTTTAAGGCACAAAGTTCGTGGGTATTTGTTACAGTGGCAATAGGAACTATTGGAAACAACATGTGCCCAGAATTTTTCTGTGCAGCCAGTCTGCCCAGCAGGAGAGGAGAGGGTAGAAATGTAGAATTGGGCACCACAGCTCTGTTGAGTTCCCACAAAGGGAAGTTTGTAGGAGTGAAGAGGACTAAGGATGGAATCCTGGGGAAAGAGAAAGCAGCAAAGGAGGTTAAGATGAAACAGCTGGAGAATGTCAAGAAGAGTAGTGCCTCAGAAGCTACAGGGATGGAAGAACATCTGAAGAAGGAGGCCCAGAATCAGATATAACACAACTCACTCGTAGGATGAAGCTGTTATATATGAAAAGCAGGAAATCAATGGTGACTTTCTAGAGGACAGTTTCAGACGGGGCCGGGAACCCAATATAATGGGCTGTGGAATGAGTGGGAAGTGAGAAAATGCATTTGACACTTTTAAGAGATTCGACAGGAGTCCCTGGTAGCACAAACGTTTAAGCACTTGCTACTGACCGAAAGGTTGGCAGTTTGAACCCACCCAGAGGTGCCTTGGAAGACAAGCCTGGCAATCTGCTTCTGGAAGGTCACGGCCACTGAAAAACTTACGGAGCAGTTCTACTTTGCAACACATAGGGTCCACTCAGGGGGAATCAACGGCAACTAGCAACAACAATAAGAGATTTGATAGTGAAGGGAAGAAGAAAAGGCAGTGGTTTGAGGCGAAAGTAAAGCTAAAATTTTTGTGTGTTATTTTGTTCTGATTTTACTGGAGAAAGGTGTAGGGGATTTTAGAATGTGTGAACACAGGGGAAGGAATTACTGGAGAGGGGAAGAGTGAAGATACAAAAGGAGTGTGACTTGGTGGAAGAAAGACATGGAAGAGATGGATCAAGAGCCCCCAGGGCTAGTCTTTCAAAGCCTGGGAGGAGACCTCATCTTTAGGTCAGGAGAGGAAACCTGTGAGGTTCTTAAATTTCCAGTCCCACTGAATGGCTCATTTTTTTTTCCTGGTGAAACAAGTAATGAAGAAGGAGGAAAGGTCATGGAAATAAGATAGGATGATGAGTGTGCTAAAGCTTTGGCCTTTGTGGCAGTTGAGGGTGAATTAAAACATTTCTGAGCAGCCCTGAAGGTCTTGTACTTTCTCCAGAGCTCTCAGAAGCCTGAGAGCAGAAACAGAGAAAGCAAATGGTTGGAGTTATTTGTACATTTAACAAAGATTAACAGAGTGGTCCAGATATAAAGATAAGTTAAGATAAGTACCCTGTCCTCAATAAGCTTACCATCTAGTAGAGTACATAGACGAGTAAACCAACAACTAGAGCACACTGAGAAGGCGAGAGGTTGGAGACATGGGCCTTTAGGAGCTGTTATGGATTGGATTGTGTACTCCAGAAATATATGTTGTAAATCCTAACCCCTATAAAAAAAAAAAACCCCTATACAGGTGGTTATAATCCCATTTGGGAATGGGTTTTCTTTGTTATATTAATGAGGCAGTATTAGTGTAGGGTGTGTCTTAAACCAATCACTTTTTGAGATATAGAAAGAGCAGATCAGGCACAAAAGAAGCAAACAGAGATGGGGGAAGATAGATGTCATGCCATATGAAGATCACCAACAAGCCAAGAAACAGAAACTGAAAAGAGACAAAGACTTTCCCCTATAGTGGCTGTTATGGATTTGAATTGTATCCCCCAAAGATGTGTGTCAATTTGGCTAGGCCATTGTGTGGTTGTTCTCCATTTTGTGATGATGTAATTATCCTATATATTGTAAATCCTAGCATCCATGCTTGTGGTTGTGATCCTATTTGGGAGTGAGCTCTCTGTTATGTTAATGAGGTAGGATTAGAGGCAGTTATGTTAATGAGGCAAGACACAATGTACAGGATTTGGTTGTATCTTTTTTTTCTTTTAATCCTGCTTTAGGTGAAAGTTTATAGAGCAAATTAGTTTCTCATTAAACAAGTAATACACAAATTGTTTTGTGATATGGATTGCCAACCCCAAGATGTGTCAACACTCTCTCCTTCTCCACCCTGGGGTTCCCTGTTTCACTGGTCCAGTTTTCCTGTCCCTTCCTACCTTCTCATCTTTGCTCGTGGACTGATGTGCCCATTTAGTCTCATATATGTGATTGAACTATGAGACATTTTTCTTATGTGTGTTATTGTTTGTCCTATAGATCTGTCTAATCTTTGGCTGAAGGGTGAAAATCAGGAGTGACTTCAGTACTGTCTTAG
Source organism: Loxodonta africana (assembly GCF_030014295.1). Classification (NCBI taxonomy): domain Eukaryota; kingdom Metazoa; phylum Chordata; class Mammalia; order Proboscidea; family Elephantidae; genus Loxodonta; species Loxodonta africana. The sequence continues at coordinate 91,067,185 of NC_087345.1, forward strand.
TCATCTAGGGCTGTTATAACAAATACCACAAATGGATGGCTTTAACAAAGAGAAGTTTATTCTCTCACAGTCTAGTAGGCTACAAGTCCAAATTCAGGGTATCAACTCCAGGGGGAGACTTTCTGTTGGCTCTGGAGGAAGGACCTTGTCATCAATCTTCCCCTAGTCTAGGAGCTTCTCAGGCACAGGGATCCTGGCTCCAAAGGACACACTTTACTCCCAGTGCTGCATTCTTGGTGGTATGAGGTTCCCTTTTCCCTCTGCTGGCTTCTGTCTTTTACATCTCAGAAGAGATTGGCTCATGACACAATCCAATCTTGTAGATGAGTTCTGCCTCATTAGCATAACTGCCACCTATTCCACCTCATTAACATCATAGAGGTAAGATTTACAACACATAGGAAAATCACACTGGATGTCAAAATGGTGGACAACCACACAATACTAGGAATCATGGCCTAGCCAAATGGATACACATATTTTTTGGGGACACAATTCAATCCATGACAAGTACTGACTTAAAACAGTATCTGGGGGCAGTACCCTTGGGATTTCTCCAGTCTCTGTCAGACCAGAAAGTCTGGTCTTTTTTGTGTGTGTGTGAATTTGAATTTTGTTCTACTTTTTTCTCCCACACTGAGGTTGTATCTCGAGTCGACCTCTTTTGAGATATAAAAGAGAGAATTGAGCAGAGAGGAGAGGATCTCATTACCACCAAGCATGAAGAACCAGGAGCAGAACATGTCCTTTGGACTCAGGGTCCCTGTGATGAGAAATTCCTAGACCCAGGGGAAGATTGATGACAAGGACCTTCCCTCAGAGCCAAAAGAGAGAGAAAAAGCCTTCCCCTTGAGCTGGTGCCCTGACTTCAGACTTCTAGCCTCCTAAGCTGTGAGGGAATAAATTTCACTTTGTTAAAGCCATCCACTTGTGGTATTTCTGTTAAAGCATCACTGGATAACTAAGACAGGAGCATAGATAAAGGACCTAAAAATCAAACTGGAGAGTTAAGAAAGGTTTTTGGAGAAGACAACTTTTGTGCTGTTTTAGAGAACTAGTGAATGTTATATGAAGAGAGGGTAGGGGTATTCCAGACAGAGGGCACAGCATGTGGAAAGGCACAGAGGCAAATGGCACGAACAACACAGCGTGTAAAACCAGGGCTGGGAAGCGGCTGTAGAGGGTAGAGCTGCAGAGCCAGCAAGTCAGACTGACTTTTTAAAAAATTTATTGGAGTAAAATATACATAACAAAAATTTCACCTTTTTAACTATGCCTAAGTGTACAATTCAGTGATATTTATTACGTAAACAATGTTGCACAACCATTACCACTATCTAGTTCCAAAAGTTTTTCATCACCCTGAACAGAAACTCAGTGCCCATTAAGCAATAACTCCCCACCCCTCACTCCCTCTCGTAACCGCTAATAACCTTTTATCTCTATGCATTTGCCTAATCTAGACATTTTATATAACTGTGATCATACAATATTTGTTCTTTTGTGTTTGACATACTTCACTCAGCATGTTTTCAAGCTTTATCCATCCCATAGCATGTACCCAAGCATCACTTCTCTTTGTGGCTGAATAATATTCCATCTTATGTATATATGGAAACCCTGGTGGCATAGTGGTTAAGTGCTACGGCTGCTAACCAGAAGGCTGGCAGTTCGAATCCACCAGGCACTCCTTTGAAACTCTATGGGGCAGTTCTACTCTGTCCTGTAGGGTCGCTATGAGTCGGAATTGACTCGACAGCAACAGGTATGTATATACCACATTTTGCTTACTCATTCATCTACAGATGGAAGCTTGGGTTTTTTCCATTTTTTGGCTATGGTGAATAATGCTGAAATGTTCATTTCAAGGTTACAAGTATCTGCTTGCATCTCTGCTTTCAAGTTTTTTGTGTATATACCTAGGAGTGGAATTGCTTAGTCATATGTTAATTCTACATTTAACTTTTTGAGTAACTGCCAAACTGCTTTCACAGCAGCTGCACCATTTTACATTGCTACTAACAATGCCCGAGGTTCCAGTTTCTCCACATCCTCACCAACTCTTGTTTTCCATTTTTCTGATAAGAAAGCCTTGTGTTTTAAGCTAAGGATTTTGAACTTTAATCTGGAAGCTATGAGGATTTCAGGCAGGAGTGATTTAGATTTAGGTTCTGGTAGCAGCATAGAGGTAAGATCGCAAGGAGATCTGGCTGGAGGCCTTTAATCCAAGCAAAAAGTGATGTGTACAAAGCAATGGGGGAAGAAAGGAAGGCGTAGTGACTGGTTGTGGGAGGTTAGATGGAGAGAGCCAAGGTGATGCTCAGGTTTCCAGTTTTTGTGACAGGGTAGATGATTTTGCTGTTTACTGAGATAAAAACTGCAGACTAAGAAGCAGGTTAGGGATAAAGGAGACCCCATCATGATAATGAATAATTTTACTCTGCAGTTTAGCATGGCTAGAGAGATGAGTCAATGCAGCTGATAGAGTAACAAAGGCAGGGTGGAGTTATTAAACCCACTGCCATCAAGTCGATTCCGAGTAGAATCACCCCATAGAGTTTCCAAGGAGCACCTGGTGGATTTGAACTGCCAACCTTTTGGTTAGCAGCCGTAGCAATTAACCGCTATGCCACCAGGGTTTCCGGTGGAGTTAGTAGAGGTCTTTAAATTGAAGAACAAATATAGTGGGAGAGGTAAAAGGCTACCTGTTGCCCTTGAGTTGATTCTGACTCATAGCGGCCCTATAGGACAGAGTAGAACGGCCCCATAGGGTTTCCATGGAGCAGCTGGTGGATTCGAACTGCCACCCTTTTGGTTAGCAGCCGTGCTTTTAACCACTGTGCCATTAGGGCTCCAGGTAAAAGGCTAGGAGGCTGTATTTGGCGGTAATGGCAAGATGTTTAGAGAAGCACTTAGCATGTCTGTTTTCTTCCTGAAATGGTAAGCTTATTTGTTGTTGTTGTTAGATGCTGTGATCATTCAGGTTGTGTGTCAACTTGGCTGGGTTATGATTCTCAGTGGTTTGGCAGTTATAATGTAGTTTGGCAGTCCTGTAATTATGTGATCACCTCCATGAGGAGATCTGATATGATTACCTCCATGATGGGATCTGTTGTGAGTAGCCAGTCAGTTGAGACGGATTTTCCTTGGGAGTGTTGCCAGCATCCAATATAAGTGGACTTCCTGGCAAAGCTCCTAAGTTTTTAAGACAAGTATTGTATGAGACAACTATTGTAAGAACTCAAGAAAAGGTTTACACACAGAAAAAAAATTCTGTGATGGTTGTAAGAGTGGGGAGGGTGGGGGAGGAGGAATCACTAACTAGATAGTAGACAAGTGTCAACTTTGGTGAGCAGAAAGACAACACACAATATAGGGGAAGTTAGCACAACTCGACCAAAGCAAAAGCATAGAAGTTTTCTAGACAAATCCAAACACTTTGAGGGGCCAAGTAGCTGGGGTTTGGAGTTGGGAACCACAATCTCAGAGGACATCTAATCAATGGCATAACATAGTTCATAAAGAGATGTTCTATATCCCACTTTGATGAGTCATGTCTGGAGTTTTAAAAGCTTGTGAGCACCATCTCAGATACATCTATTTGTCCCATCCTGTCCAGAGAAAAGGAGAATGAAAAAAAACAAAGATACGAGGAAAATATTAGCTCAAAGGACTAAAGGACCGACCACATGAACCAGAGACTCTACCAGAAGAGCTAGATGATGCCGGGCTACCCCCACCAACTGCTCTGACAAGGATCATAACAAACAGTCCCAGACAAAAGGGAGAAAAATATAGAACAGAATTCAAATCCACAATAAATAAATAAATAAATAAACAGACTTACTTGTCTAACAGACTGGAGGGAGGAACCCCTAAGACTATGTCCCCCAGCCACCCTGTTGACTCAGAACTAAAAACACTCCCAAAGCCCACTTTTCGACAAAGATTAGATGGGCCTATAAAACAAAAATAACACATGTGAGGAACATACTTCTTAGTTCAACCAAATATAGAAGACCAAATGGGAAACTCCTGCCCAAAAGCAAGATGCAAAGACAGGAAAGGACAGGAACCAGATGAATTGAACATAGGGAACCTATGGTGGAAAGGGGGAGCACACGGTCAGATTGTGGGGATGGCAACCAATGTCACAAAACAATATGTGTATAAATTTTTGAATGAGAAATTAACTTGAGCTGTAAACTTTCACGTAAAGCACAGTAAAATTAAAAAAGAAAATCAAAATATATGGTGCTATTTTTTCCATAGCCAGGATTCATAGGTCCAGGAATCAAGGGGTAGATATGGGAGTGACACCACTCACTATTACCCCTAATGACCCATTTGCAAGATTTTTGCTTCCTGTCCCTGTGACCTTATTTTCTGCTGGTCTAGAGGTCTTAGTTCCAAAGGGAGGAATGCTCCCACCTGTAGACAAATCACTGATTCCACTGAATGGAAGCTAAAAATGCCACCTGGCCACTTTGGGCTGATGTCTCTGATCAACAGGCAAAGAAGGAAGTTACCATATCGGCTGGTGATCGATCCTGATCACCAAAAGGAAATCAGATTGATATTACACAATAGAGGTAAAGAAGAGTATGTTTGGGATACAGGAGATCCCTTAGGGCGTCTCTTAGTACTACCATCCCATGTGACTAAAGTCAGTTGAAAACTACAGCAACCCAATCCTGACATGACAATTAATGTCCTAAACCCTTCAGGAATGAGGGTTTGGATCACACCACAAGGCAAAGAACCATGACCAACTGAGGTGCTTGCTGAGGGCAAAGGGAATATGGAATGGGGGGGTAGAAGAAGGTAGTTCTAAATACCAGTTACTACCACGTGACCAGCTGCAGAAACAAGGACTGTAATTGTTATGAGTATTTCTTCTTTGTATGTGTGCATCACATGTTTTTGTTTCTTTCACTTATAAAGTACAAGATGTAAACAGGGCTAGTGTGTTTTCAGTTGTACGTGTGTTAGTTGTATCACGTTAGGTGCAAGTATGACTTTATAATTGTCTTTTTTCAGAGGTTATATACGGTTTAAGGAGATGTGTGCAGGTGCCAAGGTGACAAGTGGTGGACTGTGATCATTAAGATTGTGTGTCAATTTGGCTAAACCATGGTTCTCAATAGTTTGGCAGTCATATACTGATGTAATCACTTCCATGATGAGATCTGATATAATATGATTACCTCCACGATGGGATCTGCTGTGAGTTGCCAGTCAAGTGAAAGAGAGTTTCCTTGAGGGTGTGGCCTGTATCCAACGTAGGTGGCCTTTCTGGTGGGCAATCTGGCTTTTGCTCGCTCTGGATCCTGCAGCTGGCTCCTGTTCATCTGATCTGTAGTTCTTGGAACTTGACTAGCAGCTTACTTGCTGATCTTGGGATTTGTCAGCCTCTGCAGTCTATGAGCTAGCAGCCTGCTGGCTTACCTGCTGATCTTGGGATTCATCAGCGTCCACAGTCTGTGAGCCACTGGCCTGCCAGCTTACCTACTGATGTTGTGATTTGTCACCTTCTGCAGCCCGTGAGCCAAAGGCCTATTGTCTAACCTGCCAATCTGTGGTTCGTCAGCCCCTGGAGCTAAGTGAGTCAGGAGAAGCCTCCATCATGACCCATGGACTTGAGACTTTCCAGCCTCTACAATAGCATGAGCCATTTCCTTGGTATAAATCTCTCCCTCTAGACACGCACACACACACACACATATAAATATACACGCTTCGCTGGTTTTGCTTCTCTAGAGAACCTAGCCTAAGAAAGGTGCTGTTGAGTCGGTTTCGACTCATAGTAACCCTATGTACAAGAGAACAAAACACTGCCCAGTCCTGAGCCATCCTCTCAATCAATGCTATGTTTGAGTCCATTGTTGCAGCCACTATGTCAATCCATCTTCTTGAGGGTCTTTCTCTTTTTTGCTGACCCCCCACTTTACCAATTGTGATGTCTTTCTCCAGGGACTGATCCCTCCTGATAACATGTCCAAAGTATGTGAGACAAAGTCTCACCATACTTGCTTTTAAGGACCATTCTGACTGTACTTTTTCCAAGACAGATTTGTTAGTTCTTCTGTGTGTCCATAGTATATTCAGTATTCTAGCCAACACCATCATTCAAAGACATCAACTCTTCTTTGGTCTTCCTTATTGTCCAGCTTTCACATGTATATGAGGCAATTGAAAATTCCATGGCGTGGGTCAGGCACGCTTTAGTCCTCAAAGTGACATCTTTGCTTTTAACACTCTGAACAGGTCTTTTGCACCAGGTTTGCGCCATGTAATACCTCATCTGATTTCTTGACTGCTGCTTCCATGGACATTGATTGTGGATCCAGGTAAAAAAAAATCCTTGACAACTTCCATCTTTTCTCTGTTTAACATGATGTTGTCTATTGGTCCAGTTGTGAGGGTTATTGTTTTCTTTATGTTGAGGTGTAATCCATACTGAAGGCTGTGGTCTTTGATCTTCATCAGTAAGTGCTTCAAGTCCTCTCCACTTCCAGCAAGCAAGGTCGTGTTGGCTGCATATCTCAGGTTGTTAATGAGTCTTCTGCCGATCCTGATGCCCCATTCTTCTTCATGTAGTCCAGCTTCTCGGATTATTTGCTCGGCATACAGGCTGATTAAGTATGGTGAAAGGATACAACCCTGACACACACCTTTCCTGATTTTAAACCATGCAGCATCTCCTCGTTCTGTTCAAATGGCTGCCTCTTAGTCTATGTACAAGTTCCTCATGAGCATGATTAAGTACTCTGGAATTTCCATTCTTCACAATTTTATACATAATTTGTTATGATCCACACAGTCGAATGCCTTTGCATAGTCGATAAAACAAAGGTAAACGTCTTGATGGTATTTTCTGCTTTTCTCCGAGATCCATCTGACATCAGCAATGATATCCTTCATTCCACGTCCTCTTCTAAATCCAGCTTGACTTTCTGGCAGTTTCCTGTGGATGTACTGCTGCAACCATTTTTGAGTTATCTTCAGCAAAATTCTGCTTGTGTGTGATTTTATTAATATTGTTCTATAATTTCCTCATTATGTTGGATGACCTTTGTTTGGAATGGGCACAAATATGGATCTCTTCCAGTCAATTGGCCAGATAGTTGTCTTCCAAATATCTTGGCATAGATTAGTGAGCACTTGAAGAGTTGCATCCATTTGTTGAAACATCTCAACTGACATACCATCAATTCCTGGAGCCTTGTTTTTCACCAATGCCTTCAGTGCAGCTTGGACTACTCCCTTCAGTACCATTGGTTCCTGATCATATGCTACCTCCTGAAATGACTGAACATCAACCAGTCCTTTTTGGTACAGTGATGCTGCATATTCCTTCCATCTTCTTTTGATCCTTCCTGTTTCGTTCAGAATTTTGCCTGTGAAATCCTTCACTATTGCAACTACAGGCTTGAATTTTTTTCTTCAGTTCTTTGGTTTGAGAAATGCCAAGCGTGGTCTCCCCTTTTGGTTTTCTGTCTCCAGGTCTTTGCACATGTCATTATAATACTTTAATCTGTTTTCTTGAGCAGACATTTGAAGTTTTCTGTTTTGCTCTTTTATATGATCATTTATTCCATTCGTTTTAGGTACTTGATGTTCAAGAGTAAGTTTCAGAGTCTCTTCTGACATCTCTTTTGTCTTTTCTTTCTTTCCTTTTTTTTTAAATTGTGCTTTAAGTGAAAGCTTACAGCTTGAGTTGGTTTCTCGTACAAAAATTTATACACACGTTGTTATGTGACCCTAGTTGCTCCCGCTATAATGTGACAGCACACTCCTCCTTTCAACCCCAGGTATCCCATGTCCATTCAACCAACTTCTGTCCCTTTCTACTTTCTCATCTTGCCTTTGGACAGGAGCTGCCCATTTAGTCTCATGTATCTACTTCAACTAAGAAGCATGCTCTTCACGAGTATCATTTTACGTCTTACAGTCCAGCCTAATTTTTGTCTGAAGAGTTAGCTTTGGGAATGATTTTAGTTCTGGGTTAACAGAGAGTCTGGGGGCCATGTCTTCTGGGATTCCTCTGGTCTCAGTCAGACTATTAAGTCCGGTCTTTTTCTGTTAATTTTAGTTCCGCACCACACTTTTCTCCTGCTCTGTCAGGGACTCTGTTGTGTTCCCTGTCAGGGTGGTGATTTGTGGTAGCCAGGCACCATCTAGTTCCTCTGGTCTCAGGCTGATGGTGTCTCTGGTTTATGTGGCCCCTTTTGTCTCTTGGGCTAACATTTTCCTTGTATCTCTGATGTTCTTCATTCTCCTTTGCTCCAGGTGAGCTGGGACCAATTGACGCATCTTAGATGGCTGCTTGCAAGCTTTTAAGACCCCAGATGCCACTCACCAAAATTGGATGCAGAACATTTTCTTTTCTTTTTTTTATTATGCTTTAAGTGAAAGTTTACAGTTCAAGTTAGTTTCTCATATAAAGATTTGTACACACATTGTTATGTGACCCTAGTTGCTCTTCCTATAATGTGACAGCACGCTCCTCCTTTCCACCCCGGATTTCCTGTGTCCACTCAACCAGTTCCTGTCCCTTTTTGCCTTCTCATCTTGCCTACAGAGCTGCCCATTTAGTCTCATGTATCTACTTGAGCTAAGAAGAACTCTCTTCACAAGTATCATTTTATATCTTATAGTCCAGTCTAATCTTTGTCTGAAGAGTTGGCTTTGGGAGTGGTTTCAATTCTGGGCTAACAGAGAGTCTGGGGGCCATGTCTTCTGGGGTTCCTCCAGTTTCAGTCAGGTCATTAAGTCTAGTCTTTTTGGGTGAGTTTGAGTTCTACATCCCACTTTTCTCCTGCTCCATCAGGGACTGTCAGTTGTGTTCCCTGTCAGGGCAGTCATTGGTGGTAGCTGGGCACCATCTAGCTTTTCTGGTCTCAGGATGATGTAGTCTCTGGTTTATGTGGCCCTTTCTGTTTCTTGGGCTAATATTTTCCTTGTGTCTTTGGTGTTCTTCATTCTCCTTTGCTCCAGGTGGGTTGGGACCAGTTGATGTATCTTAGATGGCCACCTGCTATCTTTTAAGACCCCAGATGCCACTCACCAAAATGGGATGCAGAACATTTTCTTAATAAACTTTGTTACGCCATTTGACCTAGATGTCCCCCAAAAACATGGTTCCCAGACCCCCACCCCTGCTACTCTGTCCCTCGAAGTGTTTGGTTGTATTTAGGAAACTTCTTAGCAGTTGTGCTGACTTCCCCTGTATTGTGCGTGGTCCTTCCCTTCACCTAAGACAATTGTTTCTTTCTTTTTTTTTTTTTTTTTTTACAAACTAGTTTCTCATTAAACAGTTAGTACACATATTGTTTTATGACACTGGTTAATAACCCCATGACGTATCAACACTCTCCCTTCTCGACCTTGGGTTCCCTATTACCAGCTTTCCTGTCTCCTCTTGCCCTCTAGTCCTTGCCCCTGGCTGCTGTGCCCCTTTAGTCTTGTTTTGTTTTATGGGTCTTTCTAATCTTTGGCTGAAGTGTGAACCTCAGGAGTGACTTTGTTATTGAAGTCACAGAGGCCATACTCTTGGGGTTTCTTCAGTCTCTCTCAGGCCAGTAAGTCCGATCTTTTTTTTTTCTGTGAGTTAGAATCTTGTTCTACATTTTTCTCCAGCTCTGCCCAGGAACTTCCACTGTGATCCCTGTCACAGCAGTCTGTGGTGGTAGCCAGGCACCATCTAGCTGTACTGGTCTCAGTCTGGTGGAAGCCATGGTAGATGTGGTCTATTAGTCCTTTGGACTATTCTTTCCCTTGTATCTTTAGTTTTCTTCATTCTCCCTTGCTCCTGAAGGGGTGAGACCAGTGGAGTACCTAAGATAATTCATGTCTACTATCTAGTTAGTGACTACCCCCTCCCTCCCTCTCCACCCTTGTAACCATCAAAGAATGTTTTCTTCTGTGTTTAAACCTTTTCTTGAGTTCTTATAATAGTGGTCTCATATGATATTTGTCCTTTTGTGACTGATTAATTTCACTCAGCATAATGCCTTCCAGGTTCATGCGTGTTATGTTTCGCAGATTCATCCTTGTTCTTTATTGCTATGTAATATTCCATCGTGTGAATATACCATGATTTGTTTATCCATTCACCTGTTGATGGGCACCTAGGTTGTTTCCATGTTTTTGGTATTGTGAATAGTGCTGCGATGAACATGGATGTGCATATACCTATTCATGTGATGGCTCTTGTTTCTCTAGGATATATTCCAAGGAGTGGGATTGCTGAATCGTACAGTACATCTATTTCTAGCTTTTTAAGGAAGTGCCAAATCAATTTCCAAATGGTTGTACCATTTTAGATTCCCACTAGCAGTGTACAAGAGTTCCAGTCTCTCCACAACCTCTTCAACATATATTATTTTGTGTTTTTCAGATTAATGCTAGCCTTGTTGGGGTGAGATCATATCTCATTGTAGTTTTTATTTGCATTTCTTTAATGGCTAATGATTGTGACCATTTCCTCATGTATCTGTTAGCTGCCTGAATGTCTTCTTTGGTGAAGTGCCTGTTCATATCCTTTCTCCCAATTTTTAATTGGTTTATTTGTCTTTTTGTTGTTGAGGTTTTGCAGTATCTTGCAGATTTTAGAGATAAGACCAATCAGATGTGTCATAGCCAAATTTTTTTTCCCAGTCTGTAGTTTGTCTTTTTACTCTTTTGGTGCAGTCTTTGGATGAGTATTAAGCGTTTGATTATTAGGAGCTCCCAGTCATCTTGTTTCTCTTCTGGTGTTTGTGCATTGTTAGTAATGTTTGGTATTCTGATTATGCCACGTATTAGGGCTCCTAGCGTTGTCCCTATTTTTTTCTTCCATGATCTTTATCGTTTTAGATTTTATATTTAGGTCTCTGATCCATTTTGAGTTAGTTTTTGTGCATGGTGTGAGGTATGGGTCTTGTTTGATTTTTTTGCAGATGGATATGCAGTTGTGCCAGCACCATTTATTAAAGAGACTGTCTTTTCCCCTTTTAACAGACTTTGGGCCTTTGTCAAATATCAGCTGATCATAGGTGGATGAATTTATGTCTCAATTCTCGATTCTGTTTCATTGGTCTATGTGTCTGTTGTTGTACAAGTGCTACCAGTGTGAGGCTGTTTTGACTACCGTGGCAGTATAATAGATTCTAAAATCAGGTAGTGTGAGGCCTCCCATTTTGTTTTTCTTTTTCTGTAATGCTTTACTTACCCAGGGCCTCTTCCCTTTCCATATGAAATTGGTGATTTGTTTCTCCATCTCCTTAAAAAATGTTGTTGGAATTCGGATCAGAATTCCATCGTATCTGTAGACTGCTTTGGGTAGAAGTGACATTTTCGCAATGTTGAGTTTTCCTGTCCATGAGCAGGGTATATAGGTCTCTTTTGTTTTCTTGCAATAGTATCTTTTAGTTTTCTTTATATAGGTCTCTTATGCCTCTGGTTAGATTTATTCCTAAGTATGTTATCTTCTTGGGGGGTATTGTAAATGGTATTGATTTGTTCATTTCCTCCTTGAAGTTCTCTTTATTGGTGTAGAGGAATCCAGCTGATTTTTGTGTTAATCTTGTACCCTGATATTTGCTAAAATCTCCTATTAGTTCTAGTAGTTTCGTTGTGGATTCTTTGGAGTTTTCTTCTTTCCTGTCTTTTTAGTGACCTCTTGCTTTCTTCATGTATGATATCCTTCCACAACTCATCTGGACTTTGGCCATTAGCGTTCAGTGTGTCAAATGTATTCTTGAGATGGTGTCTAAATTCAGGTGGGATATTTTGAGGTCATAGTTAGGTTATTGTGAACTCGTTTTAATTTTCTTCAGCTTCAACTTGAACTTGAGCAATTGATGGTCTGTTCACAGTCGGCCCCTGGCCTTGTTCTGACTGATGATATTGAGCTTCTACATCATCTCTTTCCACAGATGTAGTGAATTTGATTCTTGTGTATTCTGTTTGGTGAGGTCCACAAGTATAGTCACCATTTAAGTTATTGAAAAAAGATATTTGCAATGAATAAGTTGTTGGTCTTGCGAAACTCTATCATGCGATCTCTGGCATTGGTTCTATCACCAAGGCATATTTTCCAACTCCTGATCTCTCTTCCTTGTTTCCAGCTTTCACATTCCAGTCACTAGTAATTACTGATGCATCTTGATTGCATGTTTGATCAATTTCAGACAGCAGAAATTGGAAAAAGCTTCAATTTCTTCATCTTTGGCATTAGTTGGTACATAAATTTGAATAATAGTCGTATTAACTGGTCTTCCTTGTAGGTGTATGGATATTATTCTATCACTGACAGCATTGTACTTCAGGATAGATTTTGAAATCTTTGTGAGGATGAATGCGACACCATTCATCTTCAATTTGTCATTCTGGCATAGTAGACCATATGATTATCTGATTCAAAGTGGCCAATACCCGTCGATTTCAGCTCACTAATGCCTAGGGTATCTATCTTTATGCATTCCATTTCATTTTTGACAACTTCCAATTTCCCTAGATTCATACTTCGTACATTCCACATTCTGATTATTAATGGATATTTGCAGCTGTTTCTTCTCATTTTGAGTTGTGTCACATCAGCAAATGGAAGTCCTGAAAGCTTGACTCCATCCACATCATTAAGGTCGACTCTTCTTTGAGGATGCAGCCCTTCCCAAGTCGTATTTTGAGTGCCTTCCTACCTGAGGGGCTCATCTTCCGGCACTATATCAGACAATGTTCAGCTGCTGTTCGTAACATTTTCACTGGTCCATTTTTTTCGGAAGTAGACTGCCAGGTCTTTCTTCCTAGTCTGTCTGAGTCTAGAAGCTCCATTGAAACCTGTCCACCATGGTAAACTGACAGACAAGTGGTGGAGCATATTTGTAGGAGCATATTTTAGGGAAAGGATGTGTACCTTTCACCAGATTCTCAAGGGTGTTGTTGTTGTTAGGTGCAATTGAGTGGATTTCAACTCATACCAACCCCAAGTGACAGAGTGGAACTGCCCCATAGGGTTTTTGGCTGTTTTACTGGTGGCATAGTGGTTAAGAGCTATGGCTGCTAACCAAAAGGTTGGCAGTTCGAATCTACCAGCCACTCCTTGAAAACTGTATGGGGCAGTTGTACTCTGTCCTAAAGGGTCGCTATGAGTCGGAATCGACTCGATGGCAATGGGGTCAATGGGGTATGACCTCATAAGTGGGAAAAAGATGTGGAAGTCTGCTTCTGTAAAGATTTCAGCCTTGGAAACCATATGGAAGCAGTTCTACTCTGTCCTATAGGGTCACTATGAGTTGGAATTGACTCGATGGCAGTGGGTTTATGACCCCATAAAAACTAAGAATTGGTCCCAGGTGATACCATCTTTTCCTAATTTTCACACTTTCAGACCTAGGCACAGCTCTCATCCAAGTGCTCTGTAAGTATATGGCAAAAGTTTCTTTGACGAGTTTTCCTTGGGAGCCCAGAATGCTTTAAATCCTACCCAGAATTAAAAACAAAAACAAAAAATGTTGCCGTGGAGTTGATTCCAACTCATAGTCGGACCCTAGAGGACAGGGTAGAACTGCCCCTATCCCACTGATCAGTTGGTGGGTTTCAATCACCAGCAACAGCCAAGCACTTAACCACTGCACCACCAGAGTTCCTTACCCAGAATTACGAAGGGAAGAAAATAAGGGCACAACATCAAAAATGTGGGCTAACAGGTTGACTATTAGTAGTCTACTTTATTTTTCTGATGTTTCCTCTCATTTTAAAAATTTGGGTTGGGTGCATTGGTCAGTAAGTTGGTATATGGCACTATGTTATCTTTATTAATAAACAAACAAATATATAAAATAGCAGCCTTTACTTTTTTAACAAAAAGGTTTTTCGATTTCTTTATTTCTAAGCTTTGGTGGACAATGAAGTTGAAAAGGTTCTTCCTCTGGGATCAGAGTTAATAATCTGTTCTCATAACTTGAGAGGTGAGATAGAATGTTAACTGGGTGCTGCTTCTTTTTCAGTCCTAATACTAGCGGCTTAGCTTGACAGGTAAAACAGGAATGGAGACAGAGGGATTTAGGAGATCATGTGTGTATTCACAAGAACTCTGTACAGAGGTTATTTGTAGCAGCTGAAGCAAGTGGATCTCATGAGAGTGCTCATGAGTTAGGTGCAAAAACGAGAAATTTGCCACATTATTTTTTATAGGAGTTTTTTTTTTTTTTTTACATACAGTAGTCCCCAGGTTACAAACAAGATCAGTTCCCAATTGTGTCTTTAAGTTGAATTTTTAGGTAAGTCAGTACATGTGTGTACAGTTCTTATCTAGCCTTACTTTAGAGCAATGATGTAAAAGCTGCACGTGCTGGTGAAGGTGAGTGTAATGAAGAATTTGTCAGTAAGGGTTGGCTCAATAGTTTCAAAGTGAGGGCACATTAACTGGATTAAATCAAATCTAAGAAGTTTCCTGAACACAACCAAACACTTTGAGGGATGGAGTAGCAGGGGCAGGGGACTGGGGACCATGGTTTCGGGAGACATCTAGGTCAGTTGGCATAACAAAGCTTATTAAGAAAATGTTCTGGATTCCACTTTGGTGAATGGCATCTGGGGTCTTAAAAACTTGCAAGCAGCCATCTAAGATGCATCAATTCGTCCCCCCACTTGCAACAAAGGAGAATGAAGAACAACAAAGATGTAAGGAAAATATTAGCCCAAGAGACAAAAACCAAAAAAAAAAAACCAAACTTGTTGCTGTCAAGTCGATTCTGACTCAAAGCCACCCTATAGGACAGAGTAGAACTAACCCATATTGTTTCCAAGGACCACCTGGTGGACTTGAACTGCTGACCTCTTTGGTTAGCAGCCATAGATCTTAAGCACTATACCACCACAGTTTCCAAGAGACAAAAGAGGCCACATAAACCAGAGACTCCATCAGCCTGAGACCAGAAGAACTACATGGTGCCTGGCTACCACCAATGACCACTCTGACAAGGAACACAACAGAGAGTCCCTGACAGAGCAGGAGAAAAGTATGGTGCAGAACTCAAATTCACATGAAAAGACCAGACTTAATGGTCTGACTGAGACTAGAGGAACTCCAGAAGACATGGCCCCCGGACTCTCTGTTAACCCAGAACTAAAACCATTCCTGAAGCGAGTTCTTCAGACAATGATTACACTGAAGTATAAAACATAAAATAATACTCATGAAGAGTGTGCTTCTTAGTTCAAGTAGAAACATAAGACTAAATGGGCAGCTCCTGTCCGGAGGCAAGAAGAGAAGGTAAAAAGGGACAGGAGCTGGTTGAATGGACATGGGAAACCCAGGGCGGAAAGGGGGAGTATGCTGTCGTATTACAGGGATTGCATCTAGGGTCACATAACAATATGTGTATAAAGTTTTGTATGAGAAATTAACTTGAGCTGTAAACTTTCACCTAAAGAGCAATTAAAAAAAAAACCCAAAGTGTGGGTAAATTTACATAATATTAACGGGCAAGTACGATTTGTTTGTAAGTTGGAGGTTTGTAACCCAGGGGCTGCCTGTATGCCAAATCTTCAAAAAATACTATAGTGTATAATAACAAGATGATTGGAATATGAGCACTGTATTTATAGAGGTAAAATAACTTGTCTAATGGAAAAACACATTTCATTCCCCTCCTCTCACAAATGCTTAAGGAGGCAAGCTTTGACCAGAGTGAGGCCCATGTGAAGAGGCTACAGTGCTCATCACTAACAATTTTGTGGTTTAAAAAACACCTTTTGCATTTTATCTCATTTCATCCTCCCAACAATCCTAGTAGATGTGGCTGGTGTTTATCCTCTTTTACTAAGTGAGTAAAATATTAGTGAGAAACAACGATGAGATTCCAATTCAAATATTCTAACTCTACACCTCATGCTTTTTCCATAGTACAACAAAACTGGGAAAAGTGTTGAGGAGTTGGTTAGCAGATGGCCTTAAGAGAAGAAATGAGCATCTTAAATTCAGTATTTTTAGTTATAGGAATGTCCAAATTAACCTGTAATTTAAGAAAGATTGTCCTTATTCTGGAAATTATGAGGCTGGAGATGGGTAGTGAAGTGATCGAGACCAGTCTGGAGCATGTGCTGGTGTGAGAGGCTCTGGTTTAGATCAGGTATTGGTGCCTGCCTGGGAAGCCACCTCTTTGTAACCCAGAAAAGTTGTTTGTTGACTTTCTGTTCTTGCCATGCTATGTATGTGGGAAGGATTAGATAAAAGGAGGGCAAAGAAACTTGAATAACTTGCAAAAGGAGTTTTTTTTTTTTTTTCTGTCTTTCTTTCTTTAAATTTTATTTACTTTGTTGTTGAGAATATACACAGCAAAACATACACCAATTTAATGGTTTCTACGTGTACAGTTTAGTAACATTGATTACATTCTTCGAGTTGGACAACCGTTCAAAAGGAGTGTTTTTTTTAACTCTTGAATCCAGATTTAGTATCTTCCCCTCACCTTAGAGCTACTTTTCTGTAATATCCTTTGGCAAATTTCTAGATAAATGGTTTGCCGTTCCAGCCATCTCCAGTCAGCATATGGTCACCTGTGCACCGGATCCTGGACTAAGGTGATGGCTGTGGAAGTGAAGTCTGAGGGACAAACTGAGAGGTATGAGGAACAGGCAGAGCCTGATGAAGAATTAATCAGAGGCTTTCTGAGCACCTGCTATGTAGTAAGCACTGTCCATGGCATGTAGAAGAAAGGAAGAAGATACAGGCAGTCTCCAGATTACGAACGTGTTCCATTCCTAAATCTGTCTTTAAACTCAATTTGTACTTAAATCAGAAGTTAGGTATGGTTCGTCTCTAGTATCAGTCAAATGTTTCTCTTAGCATATAGTATATAGTGTACCTTTCTATGCATAAAAAAAACATTAAAGAAACACTTCCAGATACACTAAAACATCTTTAACGTAATAATATAGTAATAGTAATAATGTTTTGATGCATGTTTCAAAGTTGCACCCATTTGTTATTACAAATCATTGTATGTATCTCAGATTTTTAATTTAATAGGCTTTATGGGGATTGGTTTGTAACTTCGGGTTGTACATAAGCTGGATGTTCATAGCTCAGAGACTGCCTGTATTGGTGATGTAAAATTACACCATTGGGTACTAGTGAATGAGTGTTAAGAGATTTCTCACAAAGGAAGCTTCTTGAAATAGCCAGTGAAGGCTTTGTAGAAGGAATATCATTTTATATGGTCCTTGAAGAATATAGGGGAATAATCAAAGGTGGTGGAGAAGTTGCAAAGAGTTGCTTATTTAGGGAAAGTGACAATGAATTCTGTTTTTGATGCGTCAAATTCTGAATATCAAAGGACTGGCAGAAGTGTGTGTGAGGTGCAGGAATCTTCTTCACACGGGTGATGATTCACAACCTGAGAGTAGAAGAAAGGTTCAAAGGATTGAATACAAGGATAAAACCCACTGCCCTCGAGTTGATTCCAACTCATAGCAACCTTATACAATACAGGGATGGTACAGAGCATAAGAGTCTTGGGGGACCACTCACAGTGAAATGGTGGAGGAAGGAGAATACAGAGCTACAGAGGTCTTGGAATCAGGAGACGACCTGGAGAGGCAGTACTGCATAGTGAGGAGGCCCGGGTTTCAGAGTCAGGTGAAACCAAGCAAAAACCAAACCATTCTCTGTCGAGTCATTTTCGACTCATAGCGACCCTACAGGATAGAGCAGAACTGCCCCCATGGGGTTCCAAAGCTGTAATTTTTGTGGAAGGAGATTGCCTTATCTTTTTCCTGCGGACCGGTTGGTGGGTTTGAACGACCTCTTGATTAGCAGTGAAGTGCTTAACCGCTGTACCACCAGGGCTCCTTCAAAGCTAGGTAAAAGACATGGGGATACTCCTGTGGTCTCTCATTGTGTGCCTTTGGTAAGTGACATAACCTCCTTAAATCTGTTTTCTCATTTGTTGGATGGAGGTAATCATACCTGTGTTACAGAGTTATGAGAACTATATGAAATGAATGTGTAAAAAGTTAATGCCTGGCATAAAGAAGACACTTGATAAAGGGAAGTTTTTATTATCGGGTATTAGAGTCATGGAATAAAACGATCATTCTGAGAAAAAGGTTGACATCAGTGTCAGATACATTTTAGAGGCTGAGAAGGATGCGGCCTGAGGTAAGACTATTGGGCCTGAGTGATTTTTACTTTTAAGAATGGTAAAATCTGAATGGTAATATTCCTAGTTCATTCATGTATATTCCAATGTAGTTTTCTACAGTTTCCCAAATAGTTTTTTCTGTAGAAACACAATAACGCCTTGCTTGATCTTCATATTATTATTTTTTTAACTGAACTAGAAATAGGAATGTCGGTCAGTCTGTTTATTTTCTGTGACTTCAGTTAATATGACTTCTGCCCCCAATTCTCATGCACCGGTACTAGTTCTGTGGTTCAACAGGGAATTCTGGTAATTCTTTCACGTAGCACACATGCTTTTGGTTTTAAATATTCAGATAATTAAAGTGACACTTACTGAATAGTTTTCTTTTTTGCTTTTCTTGACATTAGCCTGCTGTGGTTCTTTACTCTTTCAATTGCCTAACTGGATAAACAAGAATTGAATTTCAGTTATGTTAAGTTCTGTGTTTTCAAAGGGAAAGGCTTACGTTAGGGTCAGGAGGACAAAAGGAGCTATTATACAATGCTTGCTTCACTTTCTTTTCAAGTGTGAAATATGTAGGAATTCAAAAGAAACAACTGGAATATTAGAATATTTAGGAACAAAGTGTTTTATAAGATTTTTTTTTTTTTTTTGTCAGCCATTAAACTAAGAGTTGGGCTTACTGCTTCAGGGTCTTTAACAAAATTAGGAAGAAGCTGATGAAATAGTAGCCACCCCAGCCTCTGCCCTTCAGGGTCTGGTGCCCAACTCTGCCTGCTTTCTTTCGGTTCCTTCAGCATACTGTGTTCCCTCCCTTTCTTCAGCCTTGGCATAAGCTGTTCCATTAGACTGAAGTACTCTTTATTCATCCTTTGGAGCTCAGTTCAGCTGCCACTTCCTCAGATAAACCTCTGACCCATCTTTCTCCAGGGTAGGTTTCCTGCCGCCCTACTGCTATGAAGGCGAACCCTCATAGATAGCATTTATCACAATTGTATGTTCCATGAGAGCAGGGGCCATGTGGTCCTTTTTCAGGGCTCTAAGCCAAGCACCAGGAACAGACCACATAATAGGTACTCAATAAATATTTTTTCAATGAAGTGAACATTTATTAAGTGCCAAGTGCATCATTTCATTTACTCCTCACAACAATACTCTAGGTAGATATTATCTTCATTTTAAGATAAAGTCTCTGAGACTAGAGAAGTAATTAATTACCCAAAGTCATATATGGTCACCAGGCAGAACCTGACCTAGGTCACTTGGATAAGCCAGTGTTTCATTTTGTCTTATATTTTCCTTGTTGCGTGCAGTTATCCCACTGAAAAGCCAGCGTTCCAGGAACTGTCCCATGTGATCTCCTATAGGAAAGCAGACAGAGGATCTTTTAATGGGCCTTTGTTGTGTGCCTTCCCAGCATCCATCCCCTTTTCTCCCCGTCACTGCCTCCGTTTTTATCTGGAGGATATACAACTCTCCTCGCCTAAGTCCACGGGGTCTGAGTGGGCTCAGCCTTGGGATGAAGCCCTATGACCTACACTGGAGCTAATTAGCATAATCAATCCCCTCTTGCCATAGTGGTTGGTTCAGGGATGGGCTCGAGATATAGGATGGTCAATCAGAGCCAACGAGACTCCACCCAGGACTTTGGTTGGAGTTTTTGCAAAAGTGGACTTGCTCTTTCCACTGGCCTTGGACGCGTAGAGATTGGAGTTACTGTCACCAACTCTCCCCACCCCCACCTGACAGGACAGAGAGGAAGGCAGACCTGACCCGAGAGACTTTTTGGCTCCTGATGACATTACCTGAGCCCTGCTCAAGCTGTGCTTGCTGCTTTCTGCCCCTACGCTTTTCACTAATTTAAGCCAATAAATCACTTTTTCTGCGTAAGCCAGTTTGGGTTGGGAGCTTTGTCACTTGCAAACAAAGGAATCCTAAAAAAAAACGGACATTTTTGCTTTTTTTTTTTTTTTCTGTTTCCATTTTTCACAGGCTTAAGTCACCTCCTCAGGTTCTTTGAATCAGAATTGACTCGACGGCACTGGGTTTGGTTTTTTGGTTTTAGGCTGACTTAGGAGTCAGCATTGACTTGCTGGCAATGGGTTTGGTTTTTTTTTTAGGCTGACCTAACCAATAATGAGGTGGGTAGATTAAGGAAGTTCCTACTTTTGGGAGACTGCAGAGGGAGATTTATGTTGCAGAGCTCAGGAGGCCTCAGATAACATCCCAACCCCTTCAACAACAGCTGTTTTGGCAGGGATTCATGGTCAAGAAGTCATTCAGAGAGTAGTAAGCTTCCTTTCTGCCTGTGGATTTTACAAATAGGGTCTTGGGACTTGAACTTTTCAAAACCCATTCTGATTCTCCCAAGATTGCTTATTCTAAAATCTACTAGCTATGTTTATAGTTACCTAGTTGTAGAAAGAAAAATCTGTAGCTTAATTTTCCACAATGAAGACCTCCTAGAGAAATTGAGAAAAATGAAGCCAAACTAGCAAAGCTGTAAATCATTTACTTCCATTCTGATTTAGTAGATGATATTGGAGCCATTACTCCTTGTCCTAGAATGTGACCCAGCTGGAGCTGGACTCACAAGGACACATCAACTGGGCCCTGAAGTATTAAGACAATAGCTAAGATAATCTTGGAAAATATCTTTTAGGGAAACTTTCACATAAAGCCAATCAAACAGAACACAAAATACTTTCCACTCTGATCTTTGTCTATTAGCATTTAGTGAATAGAAAATTTGCTGGACCAGTGAAAACCCTCCTGTGTTCTGAAACCTGTACTAGTGATTGTTAAGAGGGATGATTCAAAACGTAGAATCACAGTTTCTAGCCAATCTGAAAAGGTGAAGCTTTCAATGGTTTTGCCCATTGTGTAGTGTTAACATATTCTGATGACACTGTAATGTTTCTTGGACTTGGACAGACATGGCTATGGCAGCAAGCTTGTCCATTTTCCCATTCTTGCTTATTCTATAGTTTCCTTGGACTCAGGCAGACATGGCTCTAGCAGCGTGCTTGTCCACTTCCCACTTTTGCCTTTTTGAATATATGCCGAATAAAACTTTCTTTTTGCTTTACTAAACTTTGTGATGTTTTTTACCCTACAACAATTCCTAAAATGAATGTGAACTTATTGGTTGATTTGATATTTAAAATAATCCCTTTGCAAATTCACCTCAGAAAAAAATACTAAATTTATTAAAATACATACAATTATTGAAAATCCTATTTTTACATCCCTGACTGACCAATCTAACACTTGTTTTCGAAGCACTTATGATTTTCACAAGTTATCGTAGTTACAAAAGACAAAGAAATCATCTTGGGACAGAAGTGGAATTTGATCAGAATAATCCGAAACATACTTGTTTACTTCCTCTTTACAGACTCTCAGATTGCCTGGTTTTTAGTGGCTCTTACATTGTGTATTACACAAGGTTTTCCTAATTACAGTGGACCTTATCCTAACCTTGCCTGCAATCCACTACGTTCAGCAAAGATTATCCTAGATAATAAAGAAAGTGAACTCTAAACCTTATTCACCTCAAATAGTACTATGGATAGACTAAACTGTCAAGTAATGAGCCCTGGTGGAATAGTGGTTAAGTGTTCAGCTGCTAACCGAAAGGTTGGAGGTTCAAACCCACCAGCCACTCCTTAGGAGAAAGATGTGGCAGTCTACTTCCCTAAAGATTACAGCCTTGGACACCCTATGGGGCAGTTCTACTCAGTCCTATTCACCAGATGACCTTTTTTTTTTTTTTTGTAAAGCGTTCAATCTTTAAGTATTGAGAGCTGGAATGCAGAAAAACAAACTTTGGTGGAGTACTTGAACAAAAGACTTTACAAAGCTGGGCAGAACTGGGTGCTGCATCCTCTTAACATTAATTCTGAAAGCCAGCCCAGTGACAGGAAGAATGACAGATTTGGATTTCTTTTTCAGAAACTTTGTGCTATTAGGCATGGATTTTCAATTTTTTAGTGTGTTTATTCAGTTGGTAAATGATTAAGGTCTTTTCACTTCTCCCTTTTAAAAATCTTCTTTTGAGTAATTTAACTGCTTATTAGGACTAAGTTCACAAAGAGGAGATAGAATTAAAATCTGTTGGTCAACAATTTAAATGATACAACTGGAAAAAATTTGACACTACTGAATAAAAGGAAGGTTCAGGGATAATGGTGGACTTAAATTTTAAAAGCACATTGTTTTCTTTTAGAGGAGACCTCAAAGCTGTTTTTGTTTTTTAGTTCTTTGGGAAACAATAGAAAATAGAATTGTCAAAGTGTAATGACACAGAATCTGCTTAAAATCAAAACAAGAGATTTATTGAAAGTAAAAAGACAGCTCCAGCCAGGGACGTGCCAGATCTCATGAAAATGAAATCAAACCTTTTGGCTAACAGCAGTTACAAACATGTAATTATAGGGTTAGATGAAGAACTCCGGCTATAATATCCTGATGGGTGGGTGAGTAATTAGCGAAGTAGGCGGCAGGACATCTCCAAGTGGTGGCTTTAAGATGATTGGATTAAAGGGTATATGTGTGCCCTTTAGACTGGTTATATGTTAACTAGTTATGGGAAAAACCACAAAGATCTTAAAAACAATTTGCTCTTTTACATTTGAATGGTTACCTTCTCAGGAAGGCACAAGCAGGAGCCTTTAAACAAAATGGGGTCTGGCCTACTCCTAGGCCAGCCACCTTGGATATGCCAGACACCACTGTTATGAAGCTCTTATTCAAAATATAACAGAAAACTTTTAAGGCTGTAATTAAACTTGAACTAAAAACGCGTTTCCCTTCTCCCAATTAGTATTTTAAATGTAAAACTGAAGCCTTAGAGTATTTGAGCCACAGTGCTCTCTACTGCCGGCCCACACTATTTCACAGCATATCCGAAGATGTGGGGGCGCACCAGATCCCAGGCCAGCGGGGCCTGCAAATGTTGCAGCTTCAGCTTAGAAAAGCCGGCCCTCTCCAGGGTCTTCCAGCTCTCTCTGGTCAGGTTGCACCCATCAAACAGAAGGAGCCAGAAGGGTTCCAGGACCTGTTGCCAGAAGTAGGTCCAGGTCGAAGGCTTAGCTGCCACATGCTCCATGAAATAAAAAGCTCCTCCCTGAGAAAGAAAGCCAATACAAGAATTTTTAGTTTTGGGAAAACAGGTTTATAAAATGATTCAAGTGTCAGTTTTCAGTGGCCCCAGAGGCCAGCTTCATGAGAAGACAATGAAATGGATAAATTAAGACTTACTAAGAGATCATGTTGGTCAGTATTTTCATTCTTTATCAAATTTTATAGATGGAGCTGTAACCTAGTCAAATTTTATAGATAAATCTATGATTAATTTAAAGCAATTAAAATATTTTTTTGATCATAAAAACAATGCATAATAATAGCTAAAATTTAAGCACTTACTGCATGCCCGGTACTGTCCTTAATGGCTATCATGAATTAACTCATTTAATCCTCACGACAAACTTAACAGGTTAAGTATTATTATCACCCTGTTTTTACAGACGAGTCACACAGAGAATAAGTAACTTGCCCAAGGTCACACAGCTTTTAAATGTCAGAACCAGGCTTTGAACCTAGGCGGTCTGGCTCCAGAGGCTGGCAGTGCTCCTTACCAATGTGTTTATTTTAGAAACTTTGGAAACTACAGAAAAGCTTTAACAACAAAAACAACCAACCACCATCCCATCACCTAGGAATAACTCCTGTTAACGTTTCGTTGTGTATGCTTTTATATAAATATGCATGTTTTTCCTAAAACTTGTAATAATGCATTGTTTTGTAACCTGCTTTATTTTACTTAAAAAAACCCAGTGCCATCGAGTCGATTCCGACTCATAGCGACCCTATAGGACAGAGTAGAACTGCCCCATAGAGTTTCCAAGGAGCTTCTGGCGGATTCAAACTGCACACCCTTTGGTTAGCAGCCATAGCACTTAACCACTATGCCACCGGGGTTTCCAACTTACGTACATATTTTACTTACGTACTAAATTTTACTATTATTCTGAAACATTATTTTTTAAATCTTTACACATTTCAGACTGCTGACGGCACCATCTCTTATTTAACCACTCTCATTTAGGTTATTTATAATTGTTCACTATTATAAATACTGTTAAATGAACATCCTTATCCACAAATCTTTGTTATCAGCTCTAATTATTTCCAAATAAATAACTTGCTAAAAAGTGCAATTGCTGAACTGAAGGTCTGTGCCTTTTTAAAGCTTTTGGTGCAAGTTGTCAAACTGCCCTTTGGAAAAGTTTTACCAAATTTACACTCATACCAGCAATGCATAGAAGTACCCATCCCCATATGCCCTATCAACACTGTTTTTTTGTTTTTGTTTTTTTCCATTTTTGTCAATTTGTCTATCTTTGTAAAAAAATGGTATTTCATTTTAATAAATGTGCATATCTGTAATAGTCTTAATAAATATCAAGTGTTTTACAAAAGCTACTGGTTATTTGGATTTCTTCTTTTCTGATGTGTCTGTTCATATACTTCGTCGGTTTTCTCGTACGGTTTGTTGGTTTTTTCCTTATGGATTAGTAAGGCTTTTAGTATATAATAAAACTATGTAGGATCTCTATGGGTCAGAATTGACTCAATGGCAATGGGTTTGGTTTTTGGTTTATACTACAAATATTTTTCCCTGTTTCCGGTTTGCCTTTTAATTTGAATTAAAAAATGTGTTTACTTCTACTTCTTTTATTTATTTATTTTTTTTTAATAACTTTTATTAAGCTTCAAGTGAACGTTTACAAATCCAATCAGTCTGTCACATATAAGTTTACATACATCTCACTCCCTACTCCCACTTACTCTCCCCGTCTTGAGTCAGCCCTTTCAGTCTCTCCTTTCTTGACAATTTTGCCTGCTTCCCTCTCTCTCTATCCTCCCATTCCCCCTCCAGACAAGAGTTGCCAACACAATCTCAAGTGTCCACCTGATATAATTAGCTCACTCTTCATCAGCATCTCTCTCCCACCCGCTGACCAGTCCCTTTCATTTCTGATGAGTTGTCTTCGGGGATGGTTCCTGTCCTGTGTCAACAGAAGGTCTGGGGAGCATGGCCGCCGGGATTCCTCCAGTCTCAATCAGACCATTAAGTTTGGTCTTCTTATGAGAATTTGGGGTCTGCATCCCACTGATCTCCTGCTCCCTCAGGGGTCCTCTGCTGAGCTCCCTGTCCGGGCAGTCATCGATTGTGGCCGGGCACCAACTAGTTCTTCTGGTCTCAGGATGATGTAGGTCTCTGGTTCATGTGGCCCTTTCTGTCTCTTGGGCTCTTAGTTGTCATATGGGCTTGGTGTTCTTCATTTTCCTTTGCTCCAGGTGGGTTGAGACCAATTGCTGCATCTTAGATGGCTGCTTGTTAGCATTTAAGACCCCAGACGCCACATTTCAAAGTGGGATGCAGAATGATTTCATAATAGAATTATTTTGCCAATTGACTTAGAAGTCCCCGCAAACCATGTTCCCCAGACCCCCGCCCTTGCTCCGCTGACCTTTGAAGCATTCATTTTATCCCGGAAACTTCTTTGCTTTTGGTCCAGTCCAATTGAGCTGACCTTCCATGTATTGAGTGTTGTCTTTCCCTTCACACAATTCACCTGAAGTTGTTCTCAGGCTTTGCCTTGGAAACTTGTTGGCGAACCATAGAGTCCTCCCTCAGGCGAGTCTGAACCCACACCAAGCACTGCCTCGGGATTGAATAACCAGGCCTCATGCTTTTGGACCATTTTCAAAGTGTGTAAATGATACAACTAATGAAAACAGATTCATCTAAAAGCATTACTGAATTCATGGTAGCATTTTGTCATCAGATATTTTATTCCATCAGTGGATGCTAAGTATAAATTACTGCTATGTAAGAATTAGTAACTGTTGCTTCAACCTTGCGCAGTCCTATGCAGAGAGTCCCGACTTCTGACGTATTTGAGTTATGATGAACCACACTTATGATCTCCTTCTTTTTGTATACCGTATTGTTAGTACCTCATACAGTCCTGCACCACATAATTTGCTGATGCTATCATTCTCAGATGTTCAGTTTTATGATTTACTGTTCAAAACACTGCTGTATAGCAAGCTGGAACATTGCATCTTCCTGGGAGGCAGTTAACGGGAAAATGCATGAAGGGGGTTTGGAAAAAATTGCTGAATCATATGACCATGGTTCAAGCATTTGATCAGGATAATATGATGGAGGATATCGGTGGAAGAATAATCCATATAACAAGAACACCTAAGACAGGGAGCAAAGGCCCTGAGATCAGAGAGTGCCTGTTTGAAAAATAGTGAAGAGACTGGTGTGGTTAGAGGAGAAACAAGTAAAAGAGAAATAGACTATAAGAGAGGTAACAGGGGGTTGAGTGTGAAGCCTAGAAATAGGCCAGGGCACAGAAACAAAGCCATTCCCCAGAACAATGGGGCAGGGTATCTAAAAATAGCCCGCAAACTTCTTTAACAGTTGCCTTTCAGGAGCAGCTAGAGAAAACCAGGCCCAGGGACAGGGGCAGTACATGCACCTGTGACCACAGTGTGACCCACAGTGTGACCTTCCACCAGAGGCAGTTAGGGGCTACAGCCCCAGCCAGGGAATCGAACCCAGAGAGCGGGAGACTGCACAGGTGTGACACCCCATAATAAGTCCTGCTACAAATCCCAGAGGTCTCCAAGACAGAAGCCATCTTGGAAAGGTGCTGCACATGCACCTTAGTTAACATATCCCCGCCTGTGTCTACGAATAAACATGAATCTTTTCCCGCCCAAGAACTTCTAAAAACTTGGCCCGTCTTTTGTTCTGTGAGATGGGGGCAAGTGTTGCTCTAGG